>NC_135644.1:26428888-27064444 GCF_053574225.1 Canis aureus | reverse complement strand
GGTGTATCCACATCCTAATTCCTAGAACTTGTGAATGTGACTTTATTTGGAAAAAGGGTCTTTGCAGATATCATTAAATTAAGCATCTTGAGATGAGAATGTCCTGGATTACTCAGGTGGGGCCTAACTCCAACAAGTGTCCTTCTAAGAGGCACAGAGAGTCATGGAGAGAAGGGAAGGCCATGTGCAGATGGAGCAGAGGCTGGAGATATGTAGCCACAAACTAAGAATCGCTTGGAGCACCAGAAAGCAGAGCAGGGAAGGATCCCCACATAGGGACATCAGAGAAGCATAGCCAGGCCCGACATCCTGATTTCAGACTTCTGGTCTCCTCAACTGTGTAGGAATAAAATTCTGGAGTTTGAAACCATCAAGACCGTGGCAATTTGTTCTGGAAGCCTAGGAAATGAACACAGAAGGTGAGGAAAATGCTGCTCAGGGAAGAGGCCTTGCAGGAATGGTACAGGACACCCTGGGCAGGAGGAGGAGGATGGCCCAGGGCACCATGGGCACTGCAAGCAGAGAGCCAGTGGTAGTGGAAGCACAATGAGGAAATGCATGCTGCTGCACTAGAGACCAGAGAGAGAAGCCTGAATGTAGAACATGCTGGAGAAAGCAAGTGGAATGTCGATCTAGGTCATGTTAATTTTATTAGTTAATAGGGGAGTCACCAAAGACATCTGAACCAGGGAATAAAATGTGCAATGGAGTGTTCAAGGAAAAGTAACTTAATGTGAAAAAGGAGAATGAACTAAAAGCAAATATCCAACAGACTTTCTTGTTGTGAAGAAGGATTCTTTGAGGAACAGAAACCAAGTGTCCACGTCCTAATCCCCAGAATCTGTGGACGTTACCTTCTATGACAAAGGAACTCAGCAGATGTGATTAAACTAAAGATCTTGAGATGGGGAGATCATCCTGGATTATCCGGCTGGCCTTAAATGTAATCACAAGTGTCCTGTTAAGAGGAAGGCAGAGGGAGGCTCAACTACAGTGAGAAAGTGGTGTGACAACAGAAAGACTGAAGGAATATGCTGTGAAGACAGAGGAAAGGAGACACAAGCCAAAGGAAAGAGACTCTTCTCTCAGAGCCTCCAGAACTCTAAGAGAACACCATTTGTGTTGTTTCAAGATACTAAGTTTGTCATGACTTTTTACAGTGGCAATCCCAAACTAAGTTTTATGCTTTCTCCTCTGAAATTCAGATAAAACTTCTGAATTCCTCTGGAAGTGATGCTTCATTGTTCTTCCCCTTGGCTCACCTATGCTGGTCCTGTCTTATTCTTCAAAAATTCATATTCAACATTCTCCATCTTAACACTTCCTAACTCAATTGCTTTAGACCTTCATACACTTTAAAATTCAACATTATTACCTATATATGCCATAGGATTCAGAAGATAGAATCTACTAATTTACTCACCCACTCACCCACCTTGTTCCAGAAAGGATTTAAGAATAAATCTCTTTCTGGGACATCTGGGTGGCATAGTCAGTTGGCCATCTGACGCTGATCTTGGCTCAGGTCATGATCTCAGAATTGAGGGATGGAGCCCCAAGTTAGGGCTCTGTGCTCAGCACAGAGTCCGCTTGAGATTCTCTCCCTTTGCCTCTCCCTGACCCCGTGAGTGCACATGCTTTCTCATTCTCTCTCTCTCTCTCTCTGGAATAAATAAATAAATCTTTATTTAAAAAAAAAAGAATAAGCTCTGGGATGATAGAAATGTTTTCTATCTTCATCTGCATGATGCCTTACATGGATGAAATCAGATGTCAACATTCACTGAGCTGTTTGCTAGGGATGTGTGCATTTTACAATATGTGTGCTATACCTCCATAAAAACATAAAAGAGGAAAAGGAATTATCTAATTTCACCTCTTCTCCTCTTGAGGACAGAAGACTAGGCTTAAAGTCTCCAAAAGAGAAGAGAAAGCAATAGGTCACATTGGAACAGTGAGGTTTATTATAAAAAGAGGCTAGATAAGTGAAGAAAAGCTTGAGCATAAACGATGGTGTATACAAGGTCCTCAGAAGAGATCTGCAGATTAGCCTTTAGAAAAAAAACCATCAGGGGCACTTGAGTGGCTCAGTTAAGCAACTCTTGATTTCTGGGGATCCCTGGGTGGCGCAGCGGTTTGGCGCCTGCCTTTGGCCCGGGGCGCGATCCTGGAGACCCGGGATCGAATCCCACGTCAGGCTCCCGGTGCATGGAGCCTGCTTCTCCCTCTGCCTGTGTCTCTGCCTCTCTCTCTCTCTCTCTCTGTGACTATCATAAAAAAAAAAAAAAAAAAAAAAAAAAAAAAAAAAAGCAACTCTTGATTTCAGCTCAGGTTTTGATCTCAGGGTCCTGAGATAGAGCCCTGCCTCAGGCTCTGCACCCAACAGGGGGTCTGCTTGATATTCTCTCTCCCTCTGCCCCTCCCCCAGTACGTGTGCTCACATATGTGCACACACGCACACGCTCACTCTCTCTCCCTCTAAAATAATCTTTTTCAGAAAAGATTATTAAAAATATCAAAAGCAATAAATCTAAAAAGGGAAGGAAAGAAGGCAGGGAGGGAGGGAAGGAGGGAATTAGAATACCAAGAGTTTAGAAGGCAGTTGAACAGTCTTTCAAGCTTTTTGACCCCAAATGTAGTAACAAATATCTTACATTTCAACCCATTACATACATACATATGTAAAACCAAAACAAAAATTTCATGAGGCAATTCTTACTCTTGCAATACATGAGTTTTTATTCGAAATTCTATTCCCTTTTATTTCTAATGTTGGATGTGACTCACTAAATTGATCTAGTAATAGATTAAAACTCACAGTTTGTAAAAACAGTAAGGCATGGGTAGCAGGAATTGAACTGGACAGGAAGAAGATAGTATCAAAAAGCTACTCTCCTCTAATGTTATGCTATGGGGAGAAAAGTTCATAAGTCTTACTTTTCAACAGAAAGCCAGTTTAAAAAAAAATCTTTGAAACAATCTGTATTAAAAGGAAAGTTTTTAATTTTCTCATTAAAATTTTCTACTTAACCGCTGCCAAGTCCCAACCCATCTGGGTCCCAAATTTGAGACTCAGTTCGATACTGAATGTACAATCAAGGACTGTATCTGCTTAGATTACGCAAAGGTAAACAAGATATGGTCCTTACCTTCAAAGAGTTTATAATCTACGAATAAAGAAAAAAAATAATGAAGCACTTAAAGGACGGAGACACTGATTTTCACCAGAGAATGGGATATGGCAAAGGCGCATGGTAAAAGAAATGGCATTTGAACTGGGGTGGGAAGAGAGAGTGGAGGAGGGGAGGGAGAGATGGGGGGACAGCAGCTGACAGAGAAAATTAGACACAGTACAGAGGAAGGCGGCTAACAGTAGGCTGTGGTAGATTTAAAACATGGCCCCAAGATTCACTGGCCCTCTTCCCACCAAGGCGCAGGCACTACATCCCCTCCCCTTGAATCTGGGCTATGTGACTGTGTGAGCGATAGAATATGGTGGAAGTGACACTGTAACAGTTGCCAGGAACAATCCTCAGGAAACTAGAAGCTTCCATTTCCTGTTTCCTGTGACACCTGCTCTTGGAACTCCGCCGCCATGCTCTGAGGAAGCTCAGAGAGACCACATGTAGGCGTTTTAGCTGACAGACAGCATCACCCACCAGACATGTGAGTGAATGAGACTTCAGGTGATTACAGCCCCCAAACTTCAAACATTCTCAACTAAGACACCAGACACAGTAAAATAGAGACACACTGTCCTTGCTGTGCACTGTTCAAATCCAGATTCGCTAAACTATGATCATAACAAAATGCTTGGAATTTTATACCACCACATTTGGGATGATTTATTGTGCAGCAACAGACTGAATGAAACAGCACAGCCAAGAGTATGAGAGGTCGTGGTATAAGACAACCATGGGAAAGAGTCTAAAGGAAGATGCCACACATCTTAAAAGTCAACCTACACAGTTTAAAACTTCTTCTAAATGCAACAGTGAGTAGTTGATGGGTTAAGGGTCAAGGAAATTATATAACTGGATTAGGAAGATTACATTAGCAGCACCACATGCAAGGGATTTCCAGCAAGCTCAGAGAAACACTTGAGGTAGATATAACAATCCTGAGTGTAGCTCTCATAACATTCCCCATTTTACAAATGAAGTACTTGAGGGAAAGATAATCTAGAACACTCCAGCATCTAATCCAGTAATGAATCCCATTGGCTCAATCTTCAAAGCATTTCCTGATTCCAATCAACCTCTTCTCATGCTTCCAAGCCTGGTTGAAGCCATCACTCTCTCATTTAGACCAGTGCTGATCCAACTGAATTTACCATCTAGAATGGATCAAAACCGATGTAAGAAATCCTGTCCAGTGAGTTGAGTCCACTGATCACATGTCAATAGCGGCAACATCAAATTGCCTTAACAGTTTCTAAACTCTTAATCATAATTTCTGAACCTACCACATTTTAGATCAGGATCAAGTAGTTTTGGGAACAAGCACTATGGATTATTCCCTACAGACATCAACCTTTGGGATCTGAGAAGCAGCAATTGGGATTCCTGGGAATTCTTGAAATCACAAGCTATTTTAAAACATTCCCAATATTCTTCACTCTTTACTATTACGAATATATTTTACAAGAAATGTTTAACAAGCTTTTATAAGAAATGTTAAGCTTGGTAGTACTTACAAAACTGAAGCATATAAGAGTAAGCAAACACTAGAAAATGACAACAAATATGTAGCATTTGAATAGGTTAGTAGCACTATGCAGAATCACATGTCAAAATTACCAATTTAAGGATTTATTTTGCTTCCAAAACTTATTATCACTACCCACAGGGTTTTTATTTAAAAAATACTCTACATAAAAATTTATTAATATTTATTTGCAAAATGACTCATTGTTAGCAACAGACAGGGCAACGAATATACCATACATGGATAATCTGGCAATAGCAACAGGCAAGTCTGACTGGTTAAATCTTGGCCACTTCTCTCCTTGGTGCTCTTCTTCTGATTCCCAGAATAGTCAAACTTAACCTTCTACTCCATGTGTCAGTGTTTCCTGCTCTGGCTTTCAACTTGAAGTCAGTCAATTCCATACACCCGAGAACTTCTGTAGACTGTGGCTAGTGGCCACCTTATTGGATAATGAAAGTATTCAGAACTTTAGAGAACAAATGAGCAAAGGGAAAGAGAGAGAGAAACCAAGAAATTGGTTAATTATAGAGAACACCCTGCTGGTTTCCAGAACGGAGGTGGGGGGCGGGGAATGGGTGAAATAAGTGATGGGGAGTAAGGAGCACACTTGTGATGAGCACTGGGTGATGTAAAGAAGTGCTGAATCACTATATGGTACACCTGAAACCACTGTAACATGGTATGTTAACTAACTGGAATTAAAATGAAAAAACTGGGAGAAGAAATGTGTGGGAAATATCAGAAAGGGAGACAGAACATAAAGACTCCTAACTCTGGAAAACGAACTGGGGGTGGTGGAAGGGGAGGAAGGCGGGGGTGGGAGTGAGTTGGAGACGGGCACTGAGGGGGACACTTGACGGGATGAGCACTGGGTGTTATTCTGTATGTTGGTAAATTGAACACCAATAAAAATTATTTTATAAATAAATAAATAAATAAATAAAATGAAAAAACTGTTAAAAAAAGAATCTTAAGAGGATGGAAATTAAAAGAGAGAGAAACAATCTATCTCAGAAAATTCCAGAATTTGGTGGAAAAGGTACAAAGAAGCCAGTAAAAAACTAAGTCAGAAAGGATTAAATAATCAATAAAAGCTCTAAAAAATTTAAACAAGGGGAAAATGTTAACAGACTATAGAGACACAGACCAAAGTCCTGGGCAAGATTTGAGAATGGATTTTAAACATTTAGCAGATGATAATCCCTGGTGACCCCAATACTAAGAGCAGGTCATATAAGATTAACCTAATTTCCTGTTTCAATAAGACTCTGAAACTGTGAGTTCAAGGAAACACTTCTAGATTTTGGCAAGGCGTCTGTCTGACAAAGGCTCTTACGAAATACCTGTGGTCAAGATGGACAAAAAGATAAGCAGATGTATCTGTAGGTTAGTGCATTCAAAGGATGCATTAGGGAATCCAAAATGTTCAAGGTTATTGCCACATGTAAGAACTGACAAACTGAAAATTACTCCAGGTAAAGGTAAGGTCTTCTATTTAGTGAAGGGAATAAAAAAAAAAAAAAAAAAAAACCAGCACAAGTGGACACGTGGAATTGGAGGGAACCAGGATGTAGCAGCAGCACCTAGATATGAGGCAGCTATGACAGAACAGGATACTTTTTGAGATTCCTGTTGGTAGTCACCTCACCTAAGTAGGACTACGTGGCTGTCGGAATTACGGCAGTTTGGGCTGCACCGCGCAAGCATGGAAGTCAAAAAAATCGGAAGACAGAAAATCCAGTCAGATGTACCGCAATGCAATCCACTCTAAACACCGACCTTTAAAGACTTTCAAGCAGGCAAAGACACGCGCAACAGGCGGGCAAGACCACAGAAGCTCCAAAAACATCGCGCTCAGATAAGAGGGTGGGGGGGAGGGGGGGGGAGGCGGTCCCTGGGTGGCGCAGCGGTTTGGCGCCTGCCTTGGCCCAGGGCGCGATCCTGGGGACCGGGGATCGAGTCCCACGTCGGGCTCCCTGCGTGGAGCCTGCTTCTCCCTCTGCCTGTGTCTCTGCCTCTCTCTCTCTCTCACTGCGTGCCTATCATAAATTAAAAAAAAAAAAAAAAAATTTAAGAGTATGAGGGGAAGGACAGTTCTAATCACGTAACTACAGTATTCTTCCCGATTTCTTATAGCTAAAAAGAGAACTATGGCCGAAGGATCAACAGAAGCTGCACTTTATTATAGGTGAAAACAAACAATCCGTGAAAAGACACAGTGTCTACAGGTAGAATGGGCACCTCCCGGCGCTGCATCCCTAACCCTGCAGAGGTCCTAACCCTGCAGAGGCGCCGCGGCCGAGGGCTCGCAGAGGGTACAAGGCAGGGCGGCCCGGGGCGCTGGACAGAGCCCCCCGCGCCTCCCCCACGCAGGGGCCCCTGAGGAGGCCACAGTCGGCCCTGAGGGCCCGCCTGGCGCTTCAGAAGCAGTGAGCGGGAGCAACTCGGAGGAATGGGGAGAAACGGAATGTTCTGTCTCAAAGACCATGACAAGGGGCTTAAGCGGCAGCAATGAACGCAGACTCCTCTTTTTTGGAAACGCTTCCTCAGAAAGCAGCCCATGGAAGCTACAGCGCTCAAAACGCACTCGGGCCGGGCGGCCTCAGCCTACGTCTGAGCCCAAGGCAAATGCCAACAGAGGAGGAAGCGGAGGAGGGAGGGAAAGGGCAGAAGAAGACACAAAGCGAGGCCTTGGGAGGGAGACCAGGCCCGGCCGGGAAGCCTCTGGGGCAGCGGAGGCGCCGCGGGCACGGCTAAGCCGCTTCACACGAACACACACTGTCCTGAGGTCACCGTCGCACGTGGCCGGCGCAGCGCGGCGGGGCCCCGGGCACCCTGAGCCTCTGAGCGCAGTGGTTCCCCGCGAGCCCAGTTTCCTCATCGCCCAAATAACCAGGAGAGCCTGGGGGCCCCTCAGGAGGCCGGACCGAAGCGCCGCTCTGGAGGCTCAAGCACCGCCGCCCGGTCCCTGAGGGCCCGTCCCGGGGCCACACGGCCGCCCTCACGCGTCCTCGCGGGGCACGGGGCCAGGCGGGCGGCGCCTCAGGACGGGGCCAACACCCGGGGCCTCGCCCTCCCCGCCTCGCGCTACTCCCCTGGGGCCCGGACGCCACGTCAGGTACCGGCGGCCTCCGCCTCACGCAGACCTTGCGAGCTCCTGCCATGAGGGCGGAGTGAAAGCGCCAACCGGACCTCAGATTGCGTCGCGGAGACCCTGCCCCCGGCCCGGGGCCCCTCTCCGGGCCGCACGCACCGACCGCCGACAACTTACCATCACGGGGCTCTGGGTCACGGCGTCGTGGCAGCCCCGGGCAGGCGGGGCGGGTGTGGTAGATACTTCCCCACTTAGGGCATTGTCAACTCACAGTGCGTTCCTCAGGACCTGCCCTACCCTAAGCTCGGGGGGCCTGTACCGGGGTCCCCGGGGGCCCAGCGGCTGAGCGCGCCTTCGGCCCGGGCCTGGTCCTGGGGTCCGGGATCGAGTCCCGCCTCGCGCTCCCTGCACGGAGCCTCCTTCTCCCTCCGCCTGTGTCTCTGCCTCTCTCTCTCCGTCCGTCTCTCTCATGAATAAATAAATAAAATCTTAAAAAAAAAAAAAAGGAAGCTCTGTACCATCACACTGGGGGGTCAGAGTTTCAACACACGAATTTGGGGGGACACCCACATTTCAGTCCATTGCCTAAATGAACAAATAAAATTATTAAAGATTATCTTCAAAACTGCTGCCAGTGAATGCTCCGAAATCTAAGTGGCCTCGGACCCCTTTCCTACCCAAAGTTCCCTAACAGGTTTGGGAGTAGCTCTGACTTGTGCAGCACAGAATAAGGAGTCCTCACAGCGTGGCCTCCAGCCGCCTCTCGGGCCTCAGGCCACATCAATCCCCTCAGGAACCCTAAGCCATAAGCCACACGCGCTGGGGTCGCGCGGGCACCACGCTCTGCTCCTGCCTCGTAGCTGCCTGCGGCCGTTCGCCAGGTTAGGACAGGCTGCCCTGCCGGCCAGGCCATTTGTACTTATTTTTCAAGTGTGCACTTAGTACCTCCTTGGGCCAGAGACTTCCCCACATCCTTCCCCCGCGGCGGGTCGGGCGCTCCTCCTCCGGACCCGCCGCTACGGCTCCTGCACGCTTCTGTGCGGGCTGCGCGGGCCCCTCCGGACTGTGGCCGCCCACGCAGGGGTCGCGCTCCTAGGCCGCGAATACTCCTGAGGCGGGGAGCAGCGCTCTGGGATCAGCACGGGGCCTACCACGCACCTGTACCGAGTAAGTAAATATTTTTTTTAAAAAGAACAGATAAAAACATGAATCAAAATAGACCATCAATGGATCATAAAAGTTTGAAAGAAGAAAGATGACGGAAGCCCTTTTTGTTGTTATTCCTAACAGTTCGCATCCACCTTCCACAGACATGGCTCTACTCAGAAACTCACACAAAGCTTCGGTGATGATCTCGATCACCAGCGAACTGGAACACGGCACAGAAACCACCGGAAGGCCAAGAGCAAAGCCAGCGGGAAAGAACGACGGCGCTTGGCACAGGAGCGGCGCACAACGCACAGCAGAGGCTGCTTCTCCGTAAAACAAACTTGACGCTCCTCCCTTGGGTTTCCCGCCTTTTGGTCCTTCCGGTGAAAGCCGCCGCACAACTGACAGGCCCCTCACCAAAGCAAGGCCCGGCCCATCCATTCAGGCGGGCACATGGCCCTCTCAGGGCTGAACTGGCTAAAGCCCCTTCCCTAAGAGGCCAACTCACGTGCACCTCACTCACTGAGCAGCAGGGACACACACACACGCACACACACACACACGCGCGCACACACGCGCGCACACACGCGAGCCCGCAGGCGGCCCTGGGGAGGCGGCCCCAAGTACGGCGGGTGCCCGCGCCAGCAGGCCCTGCGGTCTGACGGAGGAGCCCTGTGGGTCTGTGCTCCAGCAGGAGGGAGGCGACAGCCAGTGGCGGGCACGACCTTCCGCTCTCACAGTCGGCCTCTCTCTCCTCTCAAGAGAAACAAGCTCCTAACGGCGCATTTTCTGATGACCAAACAGCAACTCATCTGCCTAAATTTCCTCAGTGACTAAAGAGTCCCTCGCTTCACGCTGAACCAGTAGCTTGAAATTTTAACATAAATACAAAAAAGGGACTCAAAATTTTATGCCTCTTCCTCAATCCGCTGCAGTCTTAAAAAATAATGTATCTGGGGGCGTCGCGGTGGCTCAGTGGTTGGGCGTTGGCCCCTGATCGCAGGGTGCTGGGATGGAGCCCCGCATCCCCCATCAGGCCCCCTGCTCAGCGGGGAGTCTGCTTCTCCCTCTTCCACTGCCCCTCCCCCAGATCATTCATTCTCTCTCTATCCCTCTCTCAAAGAAATAAATAAAATCTTTTTTAAAAAGTAAAAAATCAAAAAATTAAATAGAAGACATTTTAATGTGGTCTGAAGTGCAACTGCTTGGACGGGACCCTACAAAAGAGCTTACACCCTACCATCTCTTCGCAGAAGTAGAAACAAAGTGCTATAACGTGCTTTTGGCCCGTGGCTATAATTAAGCTTGAAAAAGACTTTCTTCAGTTTCTCCTCTAAGACATCATCAGATGAGAATCACTCCTGTCTCGTCCTCACCTCGCCTCTGTGGGCTCCTTCAAAAGTGCCTGACATCCTTCCAGTTCCCCCAAGCGACTCCCTGCTTTCAACTTTTCACAGCTCACTCAAAACCTCTCGTCTCTTGTCCTAAAACTTGCTGATTCCATTTCTTCATTCTCTTTCATCATTCCCTTTCCCCAAAACCTAACATCGTATCTTTAACGACTCACAAGGAAAAAAAAAAGTCATTTTAAAAACATTGATGGGCAGCCCGGGGTGGGGGTGCTCAGCGGTTTAGCGTCGCCTTCAGCCCAGCGTGTGATCCTGGAGTCCCGGGATCCAGTCCCACATCGGGCTCCCTGCATGGAGCCTGCGTCTCCCTCTGCCTGTGTCTCTGCCTCGCTCTCTCTCTCCCTGTGTCTCTCATGAATAAATAAATAAAATCTTAAAAAAAAAAAAATTGATAATGGTCCCTTGTGATAAAATGGAGAAAGTGTGATACAAAACAGCATCTCCCTTATTCAAAACAGTATTTATTGAGTGCCCACTACGTGCCCTGTAAGGACTACAAAACAAGACCAGCTCTCCTGAACTGCGAACGTGGTTAGAGAGGCTGACCCACCTTCACACCACTCTTCACAGCCCATCAGGGAACCTCAGACATAAAGGAAAGCCTCTCTGAAGTCCAGAAAGCTTTGGGCCTCTTCCACTAAGAGGACTTCTGGTATTAAAATATGAAGAAATGCCAAAACAGAGTGACAAAAACCGTGTATGTATTCAATGTTTACAAGCCATGCCAGGCAGTATTATTGGGCTGGTCTCAAGATAATTACATGGTTCAGTAATGAGACACAAGTTCAAAGTAACATGACCCATGATGCCTTCGTTCAATCCTGTTGTTATGTTTCTGAGGCCCTGTCATTCAAAAGTAATGTCAAGACCAGTGTGAGGTACCTCGTGAGTGGGAAGTTTGGGCCAACAGGCCTCCTGCCCACTACCACCTCCCAGCCCTCTTTACAGTAATGGGTGAAGGAGTCGATAAACAGCAGGAGCCACTGAGGGCAGCAAGTTCTGCCCTCAAAGAACTTACAGACTAATTGGAGGAAAAGGGGGGGGGGGTGACACTCTCCATCCCCACTCATTCCAGAATGTGATGGAAGAAGCATGGTGCCAGGACACCAGGATTCCAACCCCGCCCGATCACTAAGTCATCAATCGTGGGCAAGTCCTCCTCAATATATTAAACCTCAGAGCTCTTATTCTTCTTCCCTGTAAAACAGAAGAATTCTTTTCTCAGCCCTGCCTTCTGTACAAAGGTTACTGCAGCTCACATAAGATGGGGTGTTGCTTTGGGAAACTGCAAACCCTCCACAAACGTGAACTACAAAGGAACAAAGGTGGCATGCTCAATCACATGTGGCCGTATCATCAACATTAAAAAAAAAAAAAGTCTAATGACATTTATAAACATATAAATTCAGAATTTGACATTGTTGTGTCCAGGGAATAGTAAAAGAAGGAGAGAAAATGTGAATGGTACGATTTGAAAGTTAAAGCGATTTTATGGAACCCCAGAGAGCTCTGGCAATTTGTCTGTGAATATCTGAATATTCGTTATGATCTTTGTGCCTTGTTGAAATAACTTCCATGAGTAACCAGAGGATGACTACTTCCCAAACAAACCCAGATTTATTCCCTAAGGTCCCATACGATCCCAGGCTTTTTCTTCAGTTAAAACTAGCTCTAGCAAGTCTCTTCCCTCTGGACCCGCTGTAATCTTGTGTCCTCCCTCATGCCAAATTTACACAAACATGACTAATGACGTCCTGAATAACCGAAACAAACTGCCCTCTGGAGCTCTTATCTATCTGGTTCACAGGACTACCTTCTTTAGGGTGAGTGCAGGAAGACACACTCTCCCGAGCATCCCTCCTACTCCTGGGGCCGTTCCCAGACTCTCCCCCCCACCCCAGGGCCTTCTCCCCGCACCCATCCTGGGCCCTGGCTGCAGACCACCCTCAACCCTGTCCCCAGGCAAGCTGATTCCCCACCTGGGACTTCACTGCCATAAGGACCTGGACAGGCTCTCATTTGTTTCCAGCCCAGCCCTTTCTAACTGCTCTTTTCTTCTAACAGGCCATTGGTCAACTCCCCCAGGATGTCCCAAGGCCTTTCAAACAGGGCTCGTAAATTCAGCCCTTCACCTTCCTGCATTCTTTACCCCTCCCTATCCTGTTACGGGATCACATCTATAACCAATGTAGCCAGAGACTCTCCTCCTGTTACCAAACCACACCCATCAGGATCAGATCAGTTTTCCACATCTCAACACCTCACTCCCCTCGACGGCTCTGAAACCTCCACCATCTTCTCCAGCCATATTTGTCACCACTGCTTGGCCAGTCTGGGATCCCCAGCCTCCACACAAGTGTTTCCCAAAGTGTGGAACACGTACTACTGGTGGTCCCCCAACATGATGCTAGATCAAGTTCTAGAACCTTTTTTTCTTTGATGATTAATGCTTCTCTTCTAGAATAGAAATTAATTCAATGAAATTAAAATCAACTCTTAAGGTGCATATCAATACTGCATTTTCAGTGATAGTTGTTTTGAACGAGCTTTCACGCCCCTAATCTAGGGGGCTATAAAAAAATCCCACGCCAGGGTATATCCAGACCAATTAAATCACAACCCGGTAGGGTGGGAATGAGCGCTGGGTTTGGAAATCCCTCTGGTGCTTCAAATGTGCAAGTAAATTTGGGTATTATCCCATTAGAATGAGCCTAAAATAGGTATTTAAGGTCAAAGATTGAGCCCATCTAAAGAAAATGAAGTAATTAGTCACAGGCACAGAACACGAATAGGAAGGGTACCCAACTCACCTTGTCTGCCCACAACTTCAGCACGGAACGTCTAGCAACCCTACAATGGCCCTCATTCTCTGGCAACCCCAGAGAGTTGGTCACCCTGAGTAAGGCAATGTCTCAAGTGTGGGAATAAGTGCTAGCATTTCCCAAAATGTGTTCTGCAAAATGCTATCCACCCTCCCCAGGGTGTTAACAAAGGGGTCCACGGTGTAATAACCTCAAAGACTAGGGATATCCGGGCTATCCCAGGGTAAGTGATAAGGGGTCCCTCAAAGCCAATTCTCAGAACTTTCAATTTACTATGAAAATTTATACTGGCAGAGAGAAGAGTGTAATGTCCTGCATTTTTCAAACTTACTTAAGGACTTCTTTTGTGGTGCACTTTTTGATTTCAGTTTCAAGAAACTTCTTCGAACATTCTGCCTCACTTCCAGATAACTTGGGGAAAAGATAAATCTGTTAAAGTTATTTTTCATTATCAATCCCATGTTTGAAAACAAAAGTCCAGGCTCCTTAGCAGGCAGTCTCCTTCCCCAGCTCTCGTGCTTGTTTCTCTAACTTCTAGAAGCATTCAAGTCACCTGGGGATCCTGTTGCAACACTGATTCTAGTTCAGAACTGGGTGGCCCTGACACTCCCCATTTCTGGAGAGGCCAGTGCCCCAGTGGTGCCACTCCTGCTGAACCAAGCACCAAACTTTTGAGGAGCAGAGCTCTGGTAACACTTGGTTCTGAAGGATGCTGTCTTTCCTAAAAGCCTCTGTGCCTCAAAGGCCCCTTTCTCACCTGCTACCTTCTTCCTCAACCTTCAAGATGCTCAAGAATATCCTTCTGAAAAGAGGACTTCAGATGCCCCCTCGAATAAAACTGCACACCCCGTCTTCAGGTTCAGAGTCCCATTCTGGTGTTTGCTCTGTTGTAATCTGGCTATTTATTTTTCTGCCTCTCCCAAGCTGAGCCCTCTGACAGCCATTCTGTCTATATACGTTCAGTGCCTGGCACATAGTAGCTACTCAACAAATCTATAGGGAGAGAAGGAATAGCCAAACAGAGGAGATAATATATGAACTTGGTCTAGGGAGACCTTTAGAAAGTAAGGTTGTCATGCAGAATCAAGTTTGTCGGTTCGGAGTTTCGTGGTTGGAGACCTTAGGCAAGAGAAAGAAGCAGAATCTAAGCTAACGCTGCAGAGAATCAAATCATAAATGAAGAGCATCACCTATTCTTTATACTATACAAAAAAATTAAATTCTCAGTTTTCCTGAAATGAAAACTAAATCCAGATAATCTTCTGATTAACATTTAACAGACAAAAATCACCAGGCACAGTGGGAAATAAAACACCATTTGACCTCTAAATCTGTGTTCATCTACTTCACAAAGATTCCTTCTGACAATTCTAAGTTTAAACAAACCTTTGTGCAGAGTGCTCCAGCAGGTTTAATGTAGTCACAGCTGTCAAAATCATGGGCAATGTATCATACTTAAGAGAGCATTTGAAAATGTGTCAATAATTATAATTAGACACTTGTACCAGATCTAATATACTTTCACTACCCTTTAACTTCATCTGATGTAAAATTAAAACCAGTTTCTTAAAAGTGCAACTCTCAGATCATAATTTAATTCTAAAGTAGATATAAAACCTGTCACACTACAGAGATACAGTACATTTTACTCAAGAGGAGAAAAGGCCACGGTGTTGTAATACATCATTTTAGGTAAGGTGACCACCTTTAATGCTGAAAGGGTAAAATACATTCCTGAGGTGACATAATCTTCCAATATTTACTTCACCCGTTTGTATTTAAAGATCTTTTTCTTCAAAATTATGCATGACCCACAGCTCAAAGACAGTAACTGTTAACAGGCCCGTTTATTTCCTACCAGCCTTTTTTTCCCCTCCATGTCCATATGTGTGTGTGTATATATACACATACACACACATACACGTATGTACATATATATATACACATACGTATATACATACATATATATGTCTGGAATTGTACTGTTTTCTGTTTACTTACACTTATGGAATTACATAGAATTTATGGGTATGGAACTGGATAGTTTTTGTGTCCTGATTTTTCTACTTAATGTTGTTTTGTATACAACAGCCTGTCCTATTCATCCCCCACATTTCTGCATGCCCACTATGGATAAAGCAGCATACCAAGCATAGGACACACATGCACACTCAGAGTACCAAACAGTCTTGGCTCTTGGTACTTACCCCACAGATATATACAGAAAAGAAGAAAGGATCTAACTAGATGGAATAGCCAACAAAACCCTCTTTTGAGAAGGTTACTTTGAAGGTGAGATCTGTTCCTGAAGACTTATGAGATAAAAAATTTTGATGACTATATAATGTTCCATTTCGTGAATAAAAATGTATTTTTATGTACCTAACATATGTAAAGGTTATATGTACACGTTATTAAAGAACATTTAAGTGTTTTGTTTTGTTTTGCTACTCTACAGCTAGATGAATACATTTGTATATTTAAAGAGCTTTAGTAAGTAATTTTTTTTTTTTTTTATGAGTAACCAAGGGCTCAAAATCTTTTCCAGGAAAATTACATTTATATTGGCAGCCCAAAATTTTTAAGTCTTTGAAATAAAAAATCTAAGTATGTTGCTTAATTCTGGGGGAGCCAATTTCTAAAGAAAAAAATGCAGCATGGGAAAAAACATGAATTTTATATTAAATTTTATTTACTTGAGTTTGAATTTTTAAATACATCTAATTTGGTAACTGCCAGGAAACCCAACCATTTTATTAAGCTACACCAGCTAAATACCTCAAAATTTGCAACAATCCCCTAACATATCTTCTTCATATTATAAAAACTTTGAACGATCAAAAGCAGCCCACTCTGGTAGGCTCCAAAATCATAAATAAAATTTTGCTGTTTTTTAAAAACTGTCTATCATATGCTTATTGCTTTTTTAAAAAGCTATTACAAAAATAAAACTTTTTCCCTAAGTCTAAAAATCCATTGCCTCTATTCTTGATCAATAATAAAAAGCTGACTATACAAGTTTCTTGGTCACTAAATGCCTACTTACCACTCACCATATTTTTTCTAAAGATAATCAGCCATATAAGCTCTGCTTTTAACATAAAGCACAAACCAGACACAGTGCTTTAAAACAATCAAAGTAAAGCTGTGGTTAGCAAGGCTTCCAAAGCCCAGGGTTCTTCAGTCTCAAACTTACATAGGAAAAAAAAAAAAAAAAAAAAATCATCAGGTTCCATTTACTGGAAGTACTAAAAAGCAGGCAGACTGAAAGATAACCAACAAATTATTAAACTTCAGAAATAGCTGAGTCTATGCTCTTTCCAAAGATGAAGAAAGTACCATGAAGAAAAAAGTCAAGAAAGTGACTTTCTTGGGCCACAAAATTGATTTACACCAGAGAACAGATTCCTGCTTGAGTCTCACGCATTGCTTTGTCATTTCCACCACGTCACTTTGCTTCATTACAACAACTCAAAAATCAAATTCTTGGTACAACCTATACTATAATTTAAAATGTAAATACCGGGATCCCTGGGTGGCGCAGTGGTTTGGCGCCTGCCTTTGGCCCAGGGCGTGATCCTGGAGACCCGGGATCAAATCCCACGTTGGGCTCCTGGTGCATGGAGCCTGCTTCTCCCTCTGCCTGTGTCTCTGCCTCTCTCTTTCTCTCTTTCTCTCTCTCTCTCTCTCTGTGTGACTATCATAAATAAATTTAAAAAAAAATTTTTTTTTTTTAAATGTAAATACCCAGGGCAGCCTGGGTGGCTCAGTGGTTTAGCGCTACCTTCAGCCCAGGGTGTGATCCTGGAGACCCAGGATCGATTCCCACATCGGGCTCCCTGCATGGCGCCTGCTTCTCCCTCTGCCTGTGTCTCTGCCTCTCTCTCTCTTTCTCTCTCATGAATAAGTAAAATCTTAAAAAAAAAAAAAAAGAAAAAAGTAAATATCCTTAGATTCAGTAATTCCAGTCCTTGATATTTACAGCCAGCTACAGGAGACAGACAGATCTACATAGTAGCATATGTAAAGAGTCACTGCCACACTGTAACACATAATGTCACCTAAAATAAGTAAAAGACTACTTACATAAATTATAATACACCTACACGAAGGAATTACCTTTCAAAAGAATAAGAGAATTGTTCATACCAATAGGAAAAGATTTCCAAGAAAAATTCAGTGAAAAAAGTCAGGTAAAGAACCCAAATTGTACGATATACTATATTTATAAGAAAAACACATTAGTATGTGTTTGTAAATATAAAAATGATCCCTGGAAGGATACACAATCAGTTTTAATGATGGTTTTTCTCTAGGAAGGTAAAGAAAAAGCTGGAAGACAAAAGTTACCTTCCCTATACACCCTTCCTATACTTCAAATCTTCTACTGAGCACATGTAACACCACATATTGTCTCTAAAACATAAACTATCGTAAAAAATAAAAATATCTGGTTATTAAGAAAAAAAGAAAAAAATTATGGGAATCCACATCAATGTACTCAGGTAATGAAATAAAGCTATGAATTAGAAATAAAAACACCAATTTGGGTTTGTTTTTGTTTAAGTCATGTGGCCCAAAAAGGAGACTGTAATGTCTGAGACAAAAGCATGAAAACGATAGAACACTGTAAGTTAACTATACTGGAATTAAAATCAAAAACTTAATTTAAAAAAAAAAAAAAAGTATGAGAACAAAAGAAATTCCCTCCTGGAAGATTTTCATGCTCAAAGGCCACATCTGGGAAAGATTCACTCCACCTGTGCCTAGAATGTCCTAAAACAATAAGACCTTCAGGGATCACAAGGGGAACCAAGTGGGAGAAGGAGAACAGCTAGCTGATTAAGTAACAATGTGTTGGAGGGAATCCTAAACAAACAAGCCAAGATAAGAAGAAGAAAAAAAAACTCATCTGTAATTTAAAAAGGACATTCCATTCTAAACTGGCTAAAAGAATAAATCTCAAAACAAATCATTCGCTCCTGGCACTGTTTTCCCCATCTCACAGGGCTAGAGTAACCACTTTTTCTGTCACCTGTGATGAAAGAAGAAAGAAAAAAGGGGAAAAAAGAAAAGGAAAGGAAAGGAAAGGAAAGGAAAGGAAAGGAAAGGAAAGGAAAGGAAAGGAAAGGAAAGGAAAGGAAGAAAAGAAAAGAAAAGAAAGGAGAGAAAGAAAGAGAAAGAGAGAGAAAGAGAAAGAGAAAGAGAGAGAAAAGAAAGAAAAGAAAAAGAAAAAGAAAGGAAAGAAAGGAAGAAAAGAAAGGAAGAAAAGAAAGAAAGAAAGAAAGAAAGAAAGAAAGAAAGAAAGAAAGAAAGAAAGAAAGAAAGAAGAAAGAAAGAAAGAAAGAAAGAAAGAAAGAAAGAAAGAAAGAAAGAAAGAAAGAAAGAAAGAAAAAGAAATCGTTAGGGTTCCTTTCACTTAATTTAGGCTCAGTGCAATAGGGCATAAACCTAAATTGCAGGTGTCAGCCATCAAACAGTATATGTGCCTTTGATTCTATGAGCAGATGTTTATCAGGCCCCATGGTCAAAAGTTGAAGACTGTAACGGTATTCCTTTATTAGGATAAACATTTGATTTATTTGCAAGATAAGGTGCTTGACCCAAAAAAGTCAATAAGAGACTTTGAGCTGTTTGTGTAGCTGGTTCATTTTATCATTCAGACCTCAGCCCATTTCTTCCTAGTTCCAAAAGGGACCTTTCTCCCCCAGATCCAAGTGCCCTCAGATGGCATTCTGTGACACAGATCGAATCCCCACAGCTCCAAACCCTTATCTGCTGGGTCCAGGGCCGTGTTTCCAACTCCTCACAAGCCTCCAGGAAGCCCTCTTCTCTATGCTAACTCCAGAAGCGGAAACCCAATACCATGCCCTGCTCCAGACCAGCTCTTAACCTTTCGTTTTAAGATCAACACCATGCTCTGGGCCATCCAAGTTCCCCAGGTCAGATGCTTCTGCCTCTCACTTGCTCCTTCCCTTCTTCACAAAAATGATTTGTGCACCTTACGGCTTCTCCGGCAAGAGGCCCAAACCCGGATTCCATCCGCTCGTTTCCCTCAGCTCCTGGGCATCCACCCTCACCCCTCAGGGCGGCGACAGAGAAGCCTACCCACCAGGGGACCCACCCAGAGGCCCACAGGGACAGCGCGATGCCGGCCTCGGGCTGGGAGGTCAGGTCCCCGCAGAGGCCTGGGCCCCGAGCTGCCAGGCCTGCAGGTTCGCAGAAGAACGTGCAGAGTTGAACATTTTACGGGAAATACCCCCAAGTTTAAACGACAGCAACTACTTCAACAATGAGAAGGAAAAACTGTCTTACGTTCGGGATCACACGGGACAGAACTCTGAGGGGTGCTGGGCCTGGGGCCACCGGTTTTCAAAGTCTGCGTTCGAGCAAGTGCCTTTGGGGTGGACAGCGTGGGTGCAAGTTCAGGCAAGTTTTGGAACAATAACTGTGTCGGGTCACCTCCGACATCTTCCATCACCCCTCTGAAGCCTCGGTTTCTCCTGCTGTAAAATGGGGGTAGGAGAGTAGGTCGGTCAGCAGGGGTGAGCCTCAGGGGAGAGCACACAGGGAGGGCGCCTGAGCAGGCCTCCCCATGGCCACGGGCTCACGGAACCAAGTCTAAAATTTTGAGCCCGGCACTCAAAGTAAACCAAAATTTGGCTCTCAGCCTCCGTTTCCACGTTCTTCCACGGCGCAAACCCCACCGTACTCTACACGGTCACACCATGTCACCCGGCTGGTCGCTCCAGGCGCTGCCACATAGCCCAGCAAAACGTGACAGGACGGGCCAGCGTGTGCAACAGAAGGCGGCGCCGCACCGACCGTCCTACCCAGCTCCGCTCCAGAGCCCGAGTCAGCTCTGCCTTCCAGCCGGCCCAGGTCCCGCTGCCTCCCCGAGGAGCTGCACCTCAAGGCACGCAGCCCAATTCCAGGGGCAACAAATACGTGCAAATGCGTTTATACAACTTGGCCCTTAAACGAAAGCCAGCCACCTCATAGGCATTCGCCCGTTCCCTGCTTGGGCAGGGTGCCTAGTCCACATCTGTACGATGCTCAAAACGGTACCATCAAAGTGGTACCTTCTTCCAAGGCCAGCCTGTCACTTCCACAAGTGTTATTTGCTCCTTATCCCTCTGTGTCTCCCAAGATACTTGGCCTCCTGCCATTTATAGTTAGATGTCCGATTCTTCAGTCTTCCTCTTAGTGGCCTCTTACTCCAGTGCAGCCTAAGATCAACTTAATTTTACTGTCCTTTCCATGCCCAGCCCCAAGTCCGGGAGGCCTTGATAAATGCTCAACAAATGAAGGAAGAAGAAAAGGGGAAACGATGGAGGAGCAGCAGCAAGGCAGGAAGGGATTTTAATGATAAGGACAATGACAGCTACGAGGACTGCAGTCACCAATTCAGCTCTTACATCTTTGGATGCAAAGAGCTGGCCCCTACTAGCCTTGTTTTGTGTTTTGGAACAATAACTGTATCGGGTCACCTTGCCTACTTCTTGCCCATTCTCCTTTCGGTGCAGGTGACCTAAAAAGGGACTCCTGCTATCCCCTCATTACTGACGGCCACCATCCCATTTCAAGTATAATCTAAATAAACAGGGATCTAAGTGGCTCCTGCCCCCAGTTTAAATTAATTAGGCCCACCTTCGATGCCGATTAGGATCAAGACGAGCATGTACTTTTGGAGCTGATCCAAAGCACATATTAGTCACTTTAATCTGATATACAGAAACAAGCAAAGACCCCCTACACAGAGAAGAAAAAACAATGGGTGGGGGAATGGTGGGAGAGCAGAAGGGCACGGACCATCTGTAGAATAATTGAGACTCAACAAAAAGAAAAACAAAATTCTCATCCAGATTAGCAAATGTCCAATAAACAAATTAAGGCTGATTTCCACAATATCTCGAATAGTTGTGGGTTTTTTTTTTTTTCCAAACTGCTAGTTAGAACCTATTAGCAAGTTGTGAAATCAATTTAGTAAACAGAAACCAGAATTAAAAAAAAAAAAAGACTAGAAATTAGGAAGCATTGCTATATTGTGTTGTAAAAATTGTAATTCAGCTTTATTTTCAATATGCATGTGTGTATGTGTGTGTACTCAGTCATGATGTAAAATGTATTGCTGCGAGTAAAAAATGTTTTTAAAACACTGAAATAGAACATTTATGTTTATATAATCTCCAGGGACTGAGATTTTCCATTTTTTACTAGGGCCACACTCATAAAGTAAGAGAATATTTGTTCTTGCCACCTGTTGTGCACAACAGTTCAGTTCCTCAAGTTCAAAAACATCTAAAAAAAATATATCACTTGGCACACTTGTCCCTTACCATTTTCCTTATTCTCAAAAGGAAGATAAAGGTTACTCCAGATAACCACCTACACTTTTCCCTCCTACTGGTTGTCCTATGTATATATTTCTATCTTGTGTTAAGTCCCTGACATCAAGTTACGAGTCCAAAAGCTTCAGCTTCCTTAGTGGTACTCACTTATAAGTGAGTATTAAAGTATAACTTATAAGTATTAACCTATAACTTAAGGAGAGTGATCCATCAGGCACATTATGTTTTCACGAAGAGTACCCCACCACTCACCAGTAGCTACAATAGAGGAAGTTTGGCTTAAAATATCTCAACTCATCCCCTCTACACCAGAATGCCTTTTCTCAAGTTCTTTTTATTGCACATCTTTCTCAGTATCCAGTCTCTTCAAATTCCAAGTACCATCCCACACATCTAATATCCAGCTTTGTCTCAGACCACTCCTATGTTCCTTTATCTCCTCTGTACATTTCCCATCAAACTCAAGGTTATTTTTAGAAGTTCAATCAATAATTCTTCCATGATTGCTTTAAAAAGAAAAAAGAAAAACTGGAGCAATCTTGTTTTCTCTGTGTTACAATTTTTTTTAAGTAAGCTCTACATCCAATGTGGGACTTGAACTCATGACCCCAAGGATCAAGAGCAGCATGCTCTACCAATTCAGCTAGCCAGGTACCCCAGAGCGATCTTATTTTCAATGTCATCCATGCTGCGTGGAGGCTAGCGAGGACCCATCCTAGCTTTCACAGATGAGCAAGGCACCCAGTTACCAAGCATTCAAGCAGAAAAGGTCGACATGGCATGCCCACTCAAATCGGCCCTTAAAAACCTATCAAAAGAGAAGTTCACTCTGGAATCTCTCCATTTTCCAAAGAGGTCATCCATATTCCACCTCCACGGGAGTGTTGCCTACCATACTGTTTTCACTGTCAACTGTTTGTGAACATATGCAACAGGACAAAGTCAGTGTGAAGGAGTCAACTCACCAAGAGTCCCAGCCATGCACTCAGTATCACAGGATTCCATGCTCTGTAGGATATTAAATATGAGTTGAGATATTCCTCCCCAAAAAAGGTTTTGCCCTTAGACCCAAAAACAATAGGAAGCATTAAGTTTAAAAGAATTCAATAAATGCTTGTTGAATCCACTATGTTACAACACCAAGCTCTTATGTCTTTCATCCCTTCTTCCCAAACTTATGCTTAAGGACTTCTGTGTCTGGTATCCTCTGCTTTCAGGCTGCCTCCCTGACTCCCTAGAGTACTGGGCTTGTCTGCTTCTCTAATACGCAATCATACAGTCATTCTCTCGACAATTAAAAAACCACCTACTGACTGTGTAGTCGGGGCCAGGCACTGGGTTAGGTACAAAACATAGACCAAAGAATAAGACACAGTCCTTGCCCTCAAAGAGCCCAGTGAGAGAATTCTGAAAGGTCTGAAGTTGGTGAAGGAGAATGAATGGTGTCAAACAAATAGACGGAGGGGTGAATAACTTGAAGTCTCTGCCCTCAAAAAGATCAATCAGTACAGAATGAGTAGTAAAGATGATAAAATGCTAGGAAAATGCCAAAAGGCGAAATCCAGGACGCATTCCTGCACCGAGATTACCCAGAGCCCTGAGGATTTGGCCGTCCCCAAAAGTGGGGGGAAGGGCAACGCAAAAAGACCGACTCCAAGGCTTGGCCTCCATGATGAGAAAGTGCTGAAACTATGAGGACACCTGAGAGAAGAACCATGAGGATACCTATGCTGAAGGGGACCCCCTGAGCTGGCCCCATTGTCCAAAGACCAAACCCCACCTATGGCATGAACCTCCACAAAATCTGGAAAAACTAAAATTCAGAGTCACTTTCCTGATCGCAGAAATAAAGGCCAAGTACCCAGAGCAAACAATGAAGCAACCCGAATGGGCAAAGTGGAATGTTGGTCAGAGACTGAAACCCAAAAATCAAACAAATGAGTAGTGGTGGCTCTGGAAAACAAACTCTCATGGATCACAGAAGAGTCTTTAGACATATAAACAAGCTCAGATTTCCCTAAATGCATTTGAGAGCACAGGAATATTATTCAACTGGGCAGTTGGTTTGAATATTGGGGACAGGGAAGTATCTGTTTCAACTTCAAAAAGGAAGCTGCTGGGGGTCGTTAGTTAATTTGGGGAGCGTGAATGCAAACAGAACCACCTCCCATCTGAACCAAAGGCCACGGTTTGCCAACCACACCATCTTCGGGAAGCTCTTTCAAAAGGAGTCTTTGATTTGAATGCCCTTCCCAACAGACAAATCCTGCTTAAACTAGCAGGGCAAGCAACAGCAGTCTAGGGCCAACCAACTGCTAAAAAAGAAGAGGTAAACCTTCCACTTGGTTCTTCGGAGAGCTGCAACTGGCCACAGAAAGAAACACAAAGTTCTCACTCCCGGAGATCAAAGAAGGCATTTTGTACCAGGAAACCGAATTCAAATTCTCATTTCCAGGAATAAAGCCACAGTGCCCAATATTTGCTTGGGAAAGTAAAACAGGAGACCATGTGGACTCCAACTAAAATCTCTGATGGCTTCACTTCTCAGCCTCGCCAGTGTAACGCTGTTAACATCTTACCCAGGCTTTGCTTTAACTTAAATCCCAGCTTCCCAGCCTGAATGGTCACACGTGCCCACTGGGTAAAAATGAAAGCACTGTAACACTTCATGACAGCGTTTTCTGACCCATCCTGAGTACTAGATGTATGCGACGAGGTGAGGCTGACAAGTGCCAGCTTCCGCTCAGCCCTAGCCTCCCCTAACCACAGTCAGGAGAAACCACTGCAGCCCACGCTCTGATGTTGGTCACAGTATTGAAACGAGAGTGGAAGCAGGAGAATACAGAAAAGGGGGACATACCTCAATCTCCTTCAGGTATGACAACAATCAACTTGCTTTAAAATTATCACCTGGGGTCTTATCAATTAGCCAACAGCATTTGCGTGCCTACTTCGCACAGGCACCGAGCTGTCTACAGTCATCATAGTGCAGGGAAATATTCCCCAAGTAGTCATTATGTTAATAGTCATGTGTTTAATTTTCTTTATCTTTTTACCAAAAAATATGTATCATGTATGTAGGTTAGAAAGTCTAAAAATAAAATCAGCACCCTTGAACCCACCACCCAACCCAAAACCCCAGAAGGTCATCAATGCTCTATCATCTACCTACTTCTTCCTCCCTGAACCTCCCCAGGTCCCTGCAAAATACACACACACACACACACACACACACACACACAAGGTAATCATTTAATCATTGTCCTGAATCTGGGGTTTTATTATGAGTACAAATGCATCTTTATGATTACATCCTATTACTAACAAGGGAGTTGGCTTTCCAAATAAGGCAATGATATATTGGTTCTTCTTAAAAGATGACATCTTTTAAGTTTTTCTAAGGGCAATCACCACTTTAAAGAAAAATACTAAATAATTAATAGACTGAAACTTAGCCATAACAAACTCCTGAAGACAGTGTATGAGTGAATGAAATTTGTCAAACACTGGCCAAAAGGGGCTGAGGACACGCGTTCCAGAGTCCCACAAACTCCTGGTTCAAATCCTGACTCCACTGAGGACTAGCTCTACAACTAGGGCAACTACTCAATTTCAGGAAGCCTCAATTCCTCATCATAAGAGTGAAATAATAATAAAACATGTGGTTGCTGTGAAAATGTAATGAAAAATGCATGTGAAGAGCTGAGCACTGTGCCTAGCACATATCCGGTGCTCCCCAACATATCTGTCACCAAATTCATTCAAACATATCAAAGGGTTTTTGCTACCATTAACAGTATACTTCTCCCCAGTGTCTAACAAGTTGTACATTAGACCCCTTCACATAAAGATAAATCAAGATGCAGAGATCCAATAGCAGAACAAGCATAGAGGACTGTTCCCAGTCCCAGCTCCTCTTTGTCTAAAGTACTTTTTGCGCACACGCACGCGCGCACACACACACACACACACACACATTGATTCAATCTTCACCTCATGACCTTGAATAACAGGATCATTTTTCAAGCGCATCTCTGCCCTGTCCCTTCCTCCCCCATAAGGCTGGACTACTTGATCCAACAACCCTACCTAGAAGTCTATCATGATTCTCACAGTATTGGTTCAGTGCAATCTAAGGTAAGTCATAGTCTCCACTGCTTCAATCACTGTTAGCTGTTTGGTGGACAGAGGCAGAAAATTTGGTAAATCACTACTGTGAAAAAAATTATTACAATGCTATTAATGGCATTAAGGTCCCCACTTCTGAAATTAATTACATTCCTGAAGAAGGCAAACTCCTCCATCTCAAAGCAGCATCCTTAATATTCTTTTAAATTACTCAGAGATAACAAGAAATTCACTCGGATTCAAATGATCACTCTCTTCCAAGGTACAAAAGTTGTAACACCACTACCTAAATCGAGTTTTACTTAAAACCCGCTCTCTCCATTTCAAGAAAAATTCACCCGAACTCCAGAAAAGGAGGGTATGAACCCATTCTAGCCCCCCTCCCAGCTCTTGAGTTTTGCCATTTATCCAGAATTTACTGCAACATCATTCACCACCTTCTGAGTGTTTGCGTGCATGTGGGGTGAAGCAGAAATGCTATTAACCCACCACACAATTCCGTCGATTTAAGACCCACACATTGCAGCTTCAAAAGACTTCCTTTTTGGTTTTTGTTTTGTGTGTTTAGTTCCAGGCCAGAAAACAGAAACGACTGCATCACAAAACAAAGTGATTAGGTCTTAGGAGCCAGGTGATCCAAGTCCCGTCCAGGCCTAGGACAACCTCTTGACCCCTCTGTCCCCACCAGCTAAACAGGGGAGGCCCCTATTTCATACCAAAGCATACTGTAAAGCTGGATGGCGAGGCCAGTGTCTGAGGTCAGCACAAGTCTAGTGTCTGCTGGCTGCCCAAGCCCGGGCCCCCAGCCAGCCACCCACCTCCAGAGACAAGTGCCAAGACATACTATAGTGTTTCCATTTAAGGCCTGCCACTTGGATCAGCCCATCTCTGAAATTTCTTAACACCACCTTTCCAGGAAGAATTTTTTTGGGGGAAAAGGGAGGTGGTGTCTATTTTTTGCCACCGCCTTCCCTTGGGCTGTCAGAGCAGTCTGCATCTCTGGGACAGGATTCTTTAAAACCACTGGGTTATATCTAAGTCTCAATTAGACGGCCTCTTCTCAAAAACAATACAAACTGTGCATGAGGCCAGTCCTCTTTCCCATCCCCTACTTGCCATCACTCCTAGTCTCCTCTCTCTCCATCTCTCTGAAACAGACACACACACACAAAAGAAAGCCCAACAAAACGAACAAATCCACTGATTACTCTGCTACCACCTTCCAAAAGCCAAATTAAGCACAACTTTTTAACCATGACTTTCCTCCCGCAGTGTGTTTTCCTCCCTCGGTAGCTTCCTCTGCAGCTTCTCCCCCAGGCAGGGAGCGTTCAAAACTCCGGGGAAAGGGGGCTGCGGGCGCGGGGGGAGGGGAGCCACGTCTGGCGCGGGCCGGACAGACCGACAGACCGACGGCGGCCTAGAGCCCGGGGCGAGCGGTGCGGCCCCGGCCCCGGCCCCGGCCCCGGCCCCTGCGCGGCGCCCCCGCCCGGCCTCCAGCCTCGCTGCCGGGTTACGGCGGTGAGCGAAGGGCTTTAAACTTGGCAAAGTCTCGTGCAACATCTGTAACCACATTCGCCTTCTGGGGATCGGGAGACGAATCCCACATTCCTGGCTTTGAAGCTTTTTGAAACTGCAGCTCGGAAGCCCGGGGGGCGGGCGGGAGTTCAGCGGAGTTTACTGGCTGCGTCTCCGCAGAAAATTCCTCCTGGAAGCGCCCGGCGTTCGGCGGCGGGGCCGACGCGGCCGGGAGCGGAGACGCGGCCCCGACGGAGCGGCCCCGGGCAGGACGGCCGGGCTCCAAGGCGCTGGCCCCGCCGGCGGGGAGGCTGCGGGGAGGAGGCACCGGGGGCGCCCGCGAGGCCCCCGCCGCCCGCCCGCCGCCCGCCGCCCGCCGCCCGCCGCCCGCCGCCCCGGCCCGGCCCCGCCGCCCCCGCCCCGCCCGCCCGCCGCCCGCCCTCACCTCTGGTCCCGCCGCGGCCGGGCTGAGCCGGGAGGCGGGGAGCGAGCCCTCCGGGCGCTGCGGGGCGGCGCGGGCGGGCGGGCGGGCGGGGCGTGCGGGCGGCGGGCGAGCCCGGAACTCGGCGGCGGCGGCGGCGGCGGCGGGGCCGGGGCGCTCCTGCCCTCGGGCCGGCGCGCTGGCTGGGGCTGGGGGCAGCCTGGCGGCGGCGGCGGCGGCCACCGGGGAAGAGCCGGGGAGGGAGGGAGGGGAGGCGGGGGAGGAGGAGGAGGAGGAGGAGGAAGGGGAGGGGGCGGCGGGATAAACTTCCCGAGGCGCGGGGGCGCGGGCGGGGCGCGGCCGGGGAGCTGGCGGGCGGCGGGCGGCGGGGAGGCGGGGAGGCGGCCCCGGAGTAGGAAAGTTCCCGGGCGCGGAGGGGAGGCTGCGGCGGCTGCGGCGGCGGCGGCGGCGGCGGCGGCGGCGGCGGCTGCGAAGAGCAGGAGCCGGAGCGGGAGGAGCGGGAGCGGCGGGAGGAGGAGGAGGAGGAAGTGGCTGCGGAGCGCTCGGCCAATGGGTGTCTGGAGCTGTGATTAACCAGGCAGCAACACATCATTTCCTCCCGGCGCGGATCCAGGAGCCGGGAGGGAGAGGGAGGCGGCGGGGCGGGGCCGGGCCCGCGCCCCCTGCAGGCGCCCGGCCCGGGGCGAGCCCGCCGAGCCCGCCCCGCCGCCCGGCTGCCCCGCCGAGCCCGCCCCGCCGCCCCCGCCCCCGCCCCCGCCCCGCCGGCCCCGCCGCCCCCGCCGCCCCCGCCGGGCCGAGGACGCCGCGAGCGCCGGGCGCGGGGTCCTGGGAGGCGGGGCGGCGGCGGCCAGGCCGGAGCGGGGCCGGGCGGAGAGGCGGGCGGGCGGGCGCGCAGGTAGGCGCGGGGGGGCGGCGGGACGGCTCCCGGGGCGCGGGGGGCGCGGGGGGCGCGGGCGGCGGGGCTCGGCGTGCGCCTCCGAATCCCCTTCCACGTTGCTCACTTCCCCGCGAGGTCCGGGGTTATGCAAGAGCTTGCCATCCTCGCAGTCGGCCTCCTTAGCGATAAAAATGAGCGGGGGGCGGGGGAGGGGGCTTCTGCGGCGCTCTGGCCCCGTCCTAGGCGCCAGGGCAGCTTACTGCGGAAAGGAAGGAACATTCCCCGCCGCACGGAGGCTGACAACCTCGGTCCTTGGATACGCGAAAACACTCCAGTGTGCTAATATTATCCAGAGCATCAAAAAGGCATGCGGGGATCAAATTTTGCATGGTGCCTGCTGAGTGCAAGGAAAGCACCAAGCCATTTCCTCTGCCCTCTAGAAGCTTATAATGTACAGTCCTATCACAAAGCAGAGTAAGAGCCTGAAACCAATAAATGGGGATACCATAAAGTATTTTTATCTCTACAGGTTCATTCATGCAGCAGGCATTTATTGGGTGACTGCAGTGCTGCAAAAGGTTGCAAAGGAAATGGAAGATCTGGTCCCTGCAGGTCAGGAGTTTACAATCCAATTAGGAACGTAAGGCACATATACGTGAGACAGCTAGGAAATAACCCCCAGGTGTTACATAAGCAATAGGATGGAGAAGTCCGGGGGGGGGGGGGGGCGTTTTTTCGCAAGGGGACTCCGTACCTGCACGCTTGCTTGCCGAGAATCGGGAGAGGAAACTCCAGGTCAATCAAGCAAAAATGCCTACGTGTACCCCTGCTCTGTAAAACAGTACAACGGGGATCTCGGTGTCACTTGGCTGAAGCTCCGCCACTTAGAAACTGTATGACCTTGGGCATGTCTCTAACCTCTGGGGAGGGAATAAAGCCTGTCTCCAGGTTCGTCGTGGGGTTCAAACGAGATGACCCTTACTTGAAAGCCCGTCAGGGTGCTGTGTGAATGTTCCTCAGTCCCGTACATTTACAGAGTCCTCATTTTACCAGCCTCTTCTTGGTAACCTTCCCAGTCCTCCCTAGGCCGTAAGCTCCCTGAGGGCAGGGACCAGGTTGGCTGTGTTCACGTGTATCATCATGCCCAGCAGACTGGAACACGTGGGTGCCCAATAGACGTTTGCTGAGTAAGTGGATAAATGAACCAATGAATCCTGTTATGCTTTTAACTGTTGTATCCGTACCTTCAGTAGTGGCCTTGTGTGACTTTGTCAACACAAAACCCTCTAACCCAACCTCCCTGGGACTACCTTGCATTCCAGGAGACTATCTGGGAGGATTCTAGGTAGTTCTTGTGGCCTTGTAATATAAATTGATGATTGCACATGCATGCATGTATGTGTAAAGCAGGAGGATACACATGGATACAGCCTGTCACACAAGCCCTGTCCAAACAAGGATACAGCCCAGATACAGTCCTTTGGCTTGGACACCTTGATCCAGGGTCATTCAACCTTGGTACTGTTGGCATCTTTGGCTGGATAATTGCTGTGAGATGTGCCCTGTGCAATGTAAGGTGTGTTGCAGCATCCTTGACCTCTGTCCATTAGATGCAAATAGGATGCCTTCTCTCCACAGTTGTGAGGTTTAAAAAAAAACGCCTCCAGAGGTTGCTAAATGTCCTGTGGGAGCAAAATCTCCCCCTGCTGAGAACCAGTGCCTTACCCCACCGTCTAATCCACTGATTTAACTCTGGTGGAGAAATCATACATGTAAAGTAACTTGAAAGAAATACATCTTCTGTTATTCCAAGATTCTTAGATCTCTTCCATCATATGTTTCCAGGAGCACGACTCTTGTTAATTAATTGCCTGCTGCATTGTGAATTGGCATCTCTTCTGTTTTCTGCGTATCCTCCTCCTTTACACCCAGATCAACATGTTCATTTCTAAAAGTCAACAGCTTTCAACAACTATTAGGAAACAGAGTCTTGAGCAACCTAAGGGTCCTGTATAATATTTTCCTATAAAATTTGGAGAATTCATTCCATAAGATTTTGCAGAAAGCTTCCCACTTGTAATTAAGCTCTTAGACCTACCACCGCCTCTCTGCACTCAAATTGTAAGTAATACAGAATATAAATTGTGATTTTTAGAAATTATTGCATTTAAAATATTTAAGGAGCTACTTTGAGTGATTTTCTTTCATCTTGAAGCCATTTCTTTCTGGTTTTAGAAAGAGTTTCCCTTTCCTAGCAGTGTAGAGAACATGGCTTATTAAAACCTATAAAGCAAAAATCAGCTTAGTTATACGTATCAACTTCCAAAAGCAAGTTCTAGAAGAATATTAGGATGTTTTAGAGCTGGTGTTGATGAGAATCCTGACGGTTGATGTGCTGCAGTTCAATTGTTTAAGGTTTCTTGAAGAAAAATAAAGATTAATGGTTGAAGGAATGAACTAATTCTGACAAGTCCGTTCCTTCAGTACAGGCATGTAGAAGCAACCAAAACAAACCCTCCTCCTAGCAGGCAACAAGACTGTGTTTGTAAGGTGAGCAGACATTTTTGTTCAGCAAGACAATGTCATCTGTCTCATTAAATAAAGTTATTTGAAACATTGCTTTTATAGTCTTATTCATATTTCGTTTGGGCTTTACAGTTGTGTAATGGTTATGAGCATATGGAGATTAGTTTACATCTAGTTTAGTGATTATTCACACTTACGTTGAGCCTTGAAGATGAGGTAGGCATCCAAACTGCTTAGAAAAAGGGCAAAGTTTGAGGGTTGGATGTGGTTTATGGGAAAGCAATTTTCTGTTCTGTTAGACTGAAAATAGGACACATACTCCAGGGATCCCCAGGTTCTCTATGAAATCCATGAAATTTGTGTTTTTGCTTCAATTACAATATTTTTAAAAGAAATTAGTATCATGTTAAACTAATATGATGCATATTCTGGATCATATGAATATCACCTAGCCATGATCCCACTACCCTGTTTTGCTATGTACCTGTAGGAATATGCAGTTTATCTAAATGGTATCTTAATAAAAATAATTGAAGTCATCACTGAAGGTGTGTGGGAATTGTCTTCCCTTTAGAGGTGTCTACATATTACTCAAGTGTAAGAAATACTGATCCAGCTGCATCATTAACTATTCTTGGAGAATGATGAATTTATTGAATGATAATAATCTGGAATTTATTCCTAATCCTGAGGCCATAAGAAGCCATTATTATATTCCAAAGATGGAAGTGACTGGATCAGAATAGTAGGAGGTGGAAGAGAAAATCATAACCTGTAAGGGTCACTAAAAATCCTATCAGGCCTGGCACACTTGCCCCAAAAAGTAAACATTTAACCAGTCAGGACAGACATTTGTTTATCTTCCAGTTAAACTTTCCCAGGTGTATGAATGACTCATTAATTGTTCATTTCATACAAGACCTTATTGGCCATCTACCATATTCAGAGAACTGTGGGAGCTGCCCCGGGAGTCCTCAAACTGCCTACAGTTACTTCCCACTGGGAAAGTTAATCCAGACACTCCAAGCACAGCAGGTTACATGCAAACCAGTGTGCGACTCCCAGCCAACCATATGATAAAAGAGGCTTTACAAAACCATTGCAGAAAGGAAAGATTATTCATTAAACAGTGTTGAGGCACTTGGGAAAAAATCCTGTTAGTGCTCCCTCTCACACCATTCCTGAAAATATTTTCAGAAGGAACAAGCATTAAATATTTTTTTAATTATAAATTAACTCGAAGCAAATATAGGTAGATACCTATCTTTGGATGGGAGAAGGACTCTGTTAAGTAAAAGCTATGGAAAAAATAAATACAATTGGCTGACCTGACTATGTAAAAATTGTTCCCTAATTTTTTTTTTTTTTTTTTTTTTAGGAAACAAAAAAAAAAAAGGGAAAAGCAAAGTAGTGAATCCAGCTACCTACAACCTATATGCAAAGGGTTAAAATCTTTAATATATAAAAAACTTGAATGAATCAACAAAATGTACTGTTTGACAGAAAGTTGGTTAGATGTTATGAATAGGCAAAAATAAAAATAAAATATATGAGCATTATGAAAAAAGTTTAAAATTCAAAAAAAGGGCATGCAAACAAAACAGATAAAGTATTTCAGGGACACCTGGGTAGCTGAGCGGTTGAGTGTCTGCCTTTGGCGTGATCCCAGGATCCACGATCGAGTCCCACATCGGGCTCCCCGCAAGGAGCCTGCTTCTCCCTTGGCCTGTGTCTCTGCCTCACTCTCTCTGTCTCTCATGAATAAGTAAATAAAATCTTAAAAAAAAAAATATTTCGGGTAATGTGTCAGCAAATGAACAAATTCTTGGTTAAGACTGACTATAAAGGACACTCCGTTGCTGTCGAGAGTGTAAATGGGAAAACAACTTGATGATAATTAGATGCCAATGTATCAAACCCCTTAAAAATATGTATACCTTTTGACACTTTAATCCCACTTCAGGAATTTATGCTATGAAAATAATCATCAATCACTCAAAGATGTAAAAAAAAATCACTCAAAGATGTATATAAAATGATAATCATCTAGTAATTTTGGAAATGCCAGCAATAAAGCATAAGCTGAAAAAAAGAATATAAAGCTAATATTCTAATTCAGTAACCCCTATAAACACATGAATCCCTCATGTTCACATGTACACTAAGATAAAAAACTAGAAGAAAATATTCCCAGAGGTACAGTCATTATTATCTCTGGATCATGGATATGGTTGACTTATATTTCCTTCTTTACACCAGTCTATGTGTTCCAACTTCTCTATACCATATTACTCTTATAAGCAGAAACTTTAAAAAACATTATAAAAGTAGAGCTAGAAGGCACCTGCCTGGCTCAACCAGTAGAGCATGTGACTCTTGATCTCAGTTCAAGCCCCACTTGGGCCTAGAAATTACTTAAAAATTAATTAATGAATTAATATAAAAGTAGAAATGCACATATTTGAAAAAGGTCTGACAATTATAGAACAAAACCTAACCGGTGAAGATTGCATATGAATTTATATTTGTGAAGTGGGAGGTAGGGTGTAGAGAATGGGATTCAAATGTATCATTTTTGTGCTCTTGCAGGTAGGTCCATTTCTTTCAGAAAATCATTTCCCAGAGGGCTCACAGCCTTATCTTTTTGCCTGCATCTCAGTCTGTGACCCATTTCCTTGAAACCTTGAGGGCTAGATGCTCATCAGGACTGTCCGTGGTCCTGCTCACATTCTGAAGCTGCTTGAGTTTCTAATTTACTTAACTATGGTTAATTTCGCTGCGTTGTGGAGATGTGGGTTTTAAAAGCTGGTCCTGTGGATGAATGCCCTGAGGACTATCAAATTAATTTCTTCCTCAAATTAAACAAATATATTTCAAATATAATTGTGTAGTTCTTGGTAGAATCCAACATCACAGAGGCTTTTCATTTTTAGGGAACATTCTTTTGCCTGATTGGTCCCTCTGAGCATTGGCATCATGAAGACATTTTCATGGATAAGAAATCAAATTAATTTTCCAAGTCCTAGTGTAGCTCCACTCTACAAATATCTAAAATCTAAAGGCTTCCTTTTTATTAACCTACTTTTGTTTAATGAAACTCCAGAGATCAGCTGCTAAGGTTAATTACATATAGCAGAGAACTAGCTGTGTGACCTTAGGCAGGTACCTTCAGATTGTAGAGCCTAGCTTCTCCTTACGTGTAGTAAGGTAAGGGGCGGGTTGCATTTTGGAGGTCTCTTAGTTTTGAAACTCCACGACTTGAGTTGGAATTCCTAAAGAAGCTTATCTGAAGTTGCTGGTGCTGCATTTGACATTTCTGGAGGTGGAGAGCTTAAGACTTCTAGGAAATGATGATCAAGGTGAGGGGAATCAAAGGACCATGTGGAGAAATGTCACAGAGAGGACTGAGCCTGGCCCGACCATGCAGGTCTCAGAAGGACTGTGCAAGGGAGGAGATTAAAGGGGTTTAGCAAGGGAGTGAGTGACAAGTTTGCCTAACACCACCTATCATTACACCGAGATATCTAGATTCCTTCATCAACAAGACTTTCCCCCGATGATTATTTTGTTTAAAAAAGAGAGATGCAAAATATGGAAGTGCAAAAAGATATATTGTATAATGAAAAATACATTCCAGGGACTCCTGGATGGCTCAGTGGTTGAGAGTTGGCCTCTGGCTCAGGTCGTGATCCCGGGGTTCCTGGGATCAAGTCTCACATTGGGCTCCCTGAATGGAGCCTGCTTCTCCCTCTGCCTGTGTCTCTGCCTCTGTTTGTCTCTCATGAATAAATAAAATCTTAAAAAAAAAAAAAAAGTAAATTCCAGAACTACCCACTTCCCATTCACCAACTTCTCTGTCCTTGATGCCAACTTCTCTGTACCCTTACAGAAATGCAGTAGACATATGAAATTATACCCATATTCCCTTCTGCTTTAACCAACTGAGCCACCCAGGTGCCCCTGATTATACTTTCTGATTACAAAGTTACACATTTATAATTAAAAATATTTTTCAAATGGGGACACCTGGGTGGCTCAGTCAGTTAAGTGTCCAACTCTTGATCTTGGCTCAAGTCTAGATCCAGCCCCATGTCAGACTCTGTGCTGGATGTAGAGCCTGCTTAAGATTGTGTCTCTCCCACACTCTCTTCCTGTGCCCCTCCCATCTGCTCCCCATCTCTCTCTCTCTAAAAAAAAAAAAAAAAATCAATGTTTCAAATGACATACATGGCGTGATCTGAGTTTTATTATTTAAGCAAGTATGTATGATGCACAGAAATGAGTTAATAAGGCTATGCACCAAGATACGGGCAGTGGAAATCTTGGGATGGTAGCAAGTAATCTTTTTGTTTGTTTTAAAGATTTTATTTATTTATTTATTCATGAGAGACCCAGAGAGAGAGGCAGGGACACAGGCAGAGGGAGAAGCAGGCTCCTCGCAGGGAGCCCGATGCGGGACTCGATCCCTGGCCCAGGATCACGCCCTGAGCAGAAGGCAGACACTCAACCACTGACCCACTCAGGTGTCCCTCTTTTTGGTTTTTATAGCAGCTTTATTGAGAAATTATTCACATACCATACAATTCACCCATTTAAAGTGTACAATTCAATGATTTTTAGTGTATTCACAGAGCTATGCAAACATCACTACAATTAATTTTAAAACATTTTCCTCATCCCCAAAAGAAACCCTGTACACATCCCCATATTTATACTTTTTATTCTTGTGTTGTATTTCCAAAACATTTTACAGCGACTGTTACTTTTATAATAAAAAAATCAATTAGAAAATATTAAAATAGGGATCCCTGGGTGGCGCAGCGGATTGGCGCCTGCCTTTGGCCCAGGGCGCGATCCTGGAGACCCGGGATCGAATCCCACGTCGGGCTCCCGGTGCATGGAGCCTGCTTCTCCCTCTGCCTATGTCTCTGCCTCTCTCTCTCTGTGTGACTATCATAAATAAATAAGAAAATTTAAAAAAAAAAAAAAAAGAAAATATTAAAATAATGCAATATTCACAATAAAAGCCTACAGAGGAAATACAGAAAAGTATTTCAAAGAAGGTAAAATCACTTAATTTATTATTTCCAGTATAAATAGATAAAATATTTTGGATAATTTTCTCTTGGTCTTTTCTATGCATATTCATATATTTTATATAAGTACACATCATTTTCTTTTACTCTTCTTGCTATATTACAAGCATTTTCCTAGGTCATTAGATATTCTCTGAGAGTATGATTTTTTGACTGATTTAAACCCCTGAATATACCACAAATTTTGACAGCATCTCATTGTTTCCTAGGATAGATTCCTAAGAGTAAGAATCTAGGTCATATTTCCAACTGCTAGGTGCTTTGAACTGTTTCCAGTGGCTTGTCCAGCTCCCCACACTCTTTACCATTTCAGTTAGGATCCTCCCTATCATCCTTGCCAACGTGGAAATTTTAAAAATTTTGTTTTAATTTGCATTTGTGTGGTTGCTGCTAAATTAGTACCTTGCTCATAAATATATCAACTGTTTGTATTTTTCTAATCTTCTCTTCAGTTAATGCCCTTTACCCATTGTTCCATTGGAATGTTAGTGTTATATTTATTGATAAGAATATAAAGAGCTTTCTTTTTTTCTTTCCTGCTGAGAACTAAGAAGGTAGAAATTCCAATCTACAAACAACTTTTAAAGATTAACTTGGTTTCTAGTCATTGTTTCCCACATCTCTGTAGTGGAGCTGGCTGCCTTTCTTTAGGGGGACTCTTCGTTTTTCATGCACTGAAGAAAGTGCTGGGGATGCAGTAGGGACCAGTCTGTGAAGTTCCTCATATTTCGATAAAATGGTTGTTTGCCAATTTCAGTCTGAAGTTCCCCAAAATAGGGGCATCTGACTGGCTCAGTCAGTTGGGCGTCTGATTTCGTCTGGGTCCTGACCCCTGCATCAGGCTCCCTGCTCAGCAGAGAGTCTGCTTCTCCCTCACCCTCGCCCCTCCCCCTGCTAATGCTTGTGCTCTCACACTTGCGTGCAGGTGCTGCCCCCCCCACCATGGATAAGTAAAATATTTAAATCTTTTTTTTTTAAGATTTTATTTATTTATTCATAGAGACAGAGAGAAAGAGAGGGAGAGAGAGAGAGAGGCAGAGACACAGGCAGAGGGAGAAGCAGGCTCCACGCAGGTTGCCCGACGTGGGACTCGATCCCAGGTCTCCAGGATCACGCCCTGGACTGAAGGCGGCGCTAAACCGCTGAGCCATCCAGGCTGCCCTAAAATCTTTAAAAAATAAAAATAAAAACAAAATAAAGCTCCTAAAAATATACTTACCAGCAATAAAATTAAAACTGCCTTAATAAGCTTTGATTTTCCCACGTAGCCAGACAGGTTGTGTTCAACCAAATTCATCCATCCCTATACAGGAGGACATCAATGCTGGGAAAACAGTGCCAGGGTGTGGAAGATGCACCCAAGTCTCTCTTCACTTTTCTCTCTGACGAGCAGGAGTGTTTATGCCCATGAACAGTCTGAAGTTTAACTCTCAGTTCTCCTAGTGTTCCACCACAGAGCACCAAGGGTTGTCAGAGCCCCGAGTTTCTAACACACATCCCATCTGGAAGAAAGGGAGTAAATGTATCCCTCTCTAAACAGGTAAAGGTGTTCTACTGATCATATCTAAGAAACTGGAATTTCAAAATGTGAATTTTGAAAAAGTTTGAATCTCTTCATAATAGAAAGGACCTTGGAAAATAAAAGAAATACACAAACAGCAAGGAAAAATTGTTGATGACAGTGCTTATTAGATACAAAATAGCCAGTTAAGATTTTGATTTAAGTGGGAGAAAAAAAAGAGGCGGGGAACCTGGGTGGCTCAGTCCTTTGAGGTCGTGTTCCCAAGGGTCATGGGATGGAGCCCAGCTCTGGGGCTCCTTGCTCAGTGGGAAGTCTGCTTCTGCCTCTCCCCGTGCCCCTCCTCCCTGCTTGTGCTCACTCTCTCTTTTTCTCTCAGATAGATAATAAAATCGTTTTAAAAAATAAAATACATTTAAAAAGAGGAAAAAGGCAACTATTTTTTTAATGATTTTATTTATTTATTTATTCACGAGAGACACAGAGAGAGATAGAGGCAGAGGGAGAAGCAGGCTCCATGCAGGGAGACCAACGTGGGACTCGATCTTGGGTCTCCAGGGTCAGGCCCTGGACTGAAAGCGGCGCTAAACCGCTGAGCCACCAGGGCTGCCCTGAAAAAGGCAATTTATTGTTCCTGGTGAACACACAGAAACCTCATATGGAGCAGAGATGAGCTTTTGATTTAGACAAGCTTACTCTATTGCGGCTAAAGGTTGGGGTTCCCTCTTGACAAATCAAGTGTAGATTTGTTGACAAATCTGTTCTGTTCATCAGAACTTCTACTGTGAATTGTCTGCTTCTACTTGATTTTTCAGTTATGTATGAGGCATCTGTAAAATTTAATAACCAGAATACAGCCTTAATTCAATATTATTTGATTTTAAAAATCAAAACAAAAATGGCTTTAGATTTTTACAGCCATCACTACTCAGCGTTTGAAATAGAATGATGGAGTTTTCTTTTTGGAAGAAAATCTAGAAATAATTTAATACAGCCTCCATTTTTTCTTTTTCCTTTTTTTTTTTTTTTTTGATTTCATGATATTAGTGTTTCTTTTTTTTCTGTGACGATTTTATTTATTTATTTATTTATTTATTTATTTATTTATTTATTTATTTATTTTAAGGAGAGAGAGAGAGAGAGAGAGACAATGCTTGCCCACATGCACCAGCTGGCAGAGGGGCAGAGGGGGAGGGAGAAGAAGAGGGAAAGAAACCCAAGCAGACTCTGCATGGAGTGTGAGTCGACTTGAGGCTCCATCTCATGACCCTGATATGACCAGAGCAGAATCCAAGAGTCAGATGTTTAACCGAATGAGCCACCCAGGTGCCCCATATTTGTGTTTCTTTTTAATGAAAAGTCTCAAACATAAACAAAAAGAGAAAGAAACAGAATAAGGGACCCCCACATACCTATGAGCTCGTTGAGCAATGACCAAGATAAGTCTGGACATGTTGCCATCCCACCCCATCCCACCCCACCCCCTGCCCCCCAGCCTGACTTTTGGAAATTGTTTAAAAGTAAACTTGAGCCATTGTGTCCTTCCATTCCTCCGGATTTCAGCAAGCAGCTCTAAAACATAAGGACATTTTCTTACCCAGCCATAATGGCATTATCAAACCTAACAAAATCAATGATTACTCAGTACATTCAATTCCCAGTTCAGATTCTAATTGCATAGATTTTCTCAGAGAAGTCTTTTATCACATCAGAACCCGGACAATGACTATGTAGATCATTTGGTCCTTTGGCCTTTTGTGAAATCTTGAATTCTGAGATTAGTCCTTCCCCCTCCCCCAACTCCACTCAGTGTTGTTGGCGGTGCTGGTGATGATGCCATTGATTTCGTGAAACCAGCTCAGTGGGCTTCACCTCCATTTTTCTTTCTAACTGTTGAAGAATACAGGCTTGGATGACTTGAGGGAATTCCCCCAGAAGAGGTAGTTAACCAATACGGAGTAGAATCTCCTAATCCCATTCTATCACACCTTTTCCCATGTCCTGTTGCCGTGCCATAGTTTTACAACATCTCTGATAATAGGGTTCTGGTGATTCAGAAAACGTTAGGAAGAGTTTAAAATTTAAATTAAAAAAAAAAATTTAAATTCTATTTACATTAGGAACATTTTTTAAAATATTTTTTTTTTGTTGTTTATTAATGAGGGACACAGAGAGAGGGAGAAGCAGAGACACAGGCAGAGGGAGAAGCAGGGTTCCCCCTAGGAGCCCGATGCAGGACTCGATCCCAGGCCCCAGGATCCCGCTCTGGGCCAAAGGGAGCAGCTCAACTGCTGAGCCACCCAGGTGTCCCTACATTGGGAACATTTTAAACTCAATCTCTTCCATGTCTGTTTACATTTAAAACTCCTAGTTATTTTCTAAAAGTTAGTCAGGATTTAGAATCTGCAGCTTGCTTTTCCCTAATACCTGGCCTGTCAAAGTTACTTCAGAAATGGTATTTTCTGAAAATATGCCAAAATGAATTCAGAAACTCAAGTTTCCAAAAACAAAACATCTCCTAGCAGACTGATAAAGAGTACTACTGCTTTCCCTGAGAATGGGAAGCAAAACTACTCCAACAAGATTGTACAGACACATATACCAGATATTAGAATCAGGCATTGAAAACTTAGAAAACCTCCAAGACAAACCGACTTACCATAACCTCTTTTAGTTAAGCAGGGCTTATATTTTTCTATCAGTGATAAAATGAGTTCATGGAATGAAGTGTAGTCGTTGGTACTTTGTATGCTCCCAGGAAGCATGAAGGTGGAGAGGACGCTGGGGAATCCAGGGCAGAGAACACATCTTTCCTCATCCATTTCTTAGAGCCTCCAGAGAAGATGGAGAGAAGAAACAAAACCTTCAATCTATTTCAGTGGCTCTGGCTTTGTCGTTTTCTTTAAATTTTTTTTTTTTTTTTTTTTTTTTATTTATGATAGTCACAGAGAGAGAGAGAGAGAGAGGCAGAGACACAGGCAGAGGGAGAAGCAGGCTCCATGCACCGGGAGCCTGATGTGGGATTCGATCCCCGGTCTCCAGGATCGTGCCCTGGGCCAAAGGCAGGCGCCAAACCACTGCGCCACCGTTTTCAACAAGTCAACCAACAGATCATTTCTTTAAAACCAGTTTTAGCTATTAGAGACTTAGTTGCATATGCCCCATGCATTCCTTCTGTGTTCTAGAATTCTGATTAGGAATTGTTGCCTTCCAACACCACAACTTCCTCACATAAAAATGAAAAACTCGTGGCTACATGTTCTCCTCAGTCCCTTTTAGCCTGCTAAAACTAGGGGGCACCTACTACTTTCTGAAATCTGTTTATTTCAGCCCTTAAATGTATCTGAACAGAGATTTTAAAATATTACTTGTTACAGTGGAACGGATTCTGCATGGTTGCTGCTGAGTCTTTTCTTTTCTTTTTCTTTCCTTTTTTTTTTTTTTAGAAAGGAGAAAAAACCACATTGTTTTGAAAAAACATGTTTTTAAAATAATTTTATAGATTGCAGATTTTGTAAATGATCATGTTAATTGTTGGGAGGGGGTTCCCAACCTTGTTAATGTCCCCTTAGCATTAGGCTTTTGTTCCCCAGCCTTGAATATGTCATTTTCTCCCACAGACTGCATTTCTAGGGGTATAATTGCTGTCTCCATGTAAAAGACAACTCATGTGCATAAATTTCCACTCACTGAAACAAGACTCTGCCTCCCCTAATTTTAATGCAGATGTGATCCAGGGGGTAGAGTTACACTTACTTCCCCAAGCAAAATGAAACAGATTACACATTAAATATTGTCTTTGGAACCAGGTGCACAGAAACAACCAATTACCTAGACAGCTCATCAAGTCCTGATATGTTTACCACATTGTTTTTTGTTTTCTCTTTAAACATTTGGTGAATTATTCTGAGGCTTTCATTTCTCTATAATGAACAGAATATGCGTATTAATAAAGGCCCCTTTTGTGTGATTCACTAACAGTTGACTCATAAAAGCCTTTAAAACCATGTCTGAAAGTTTCTGAACTGAACTTGGGTTCCCGTGAAGACAAAGCCTTCTTACTACAAAGAGGCTATAATGCTTCTGGTTCATCTTCTTTGCTAAATAATGGGTTATCCAAAAATGACTTACAAGGGGAAGGGGTCCGAAGTCGCAAAAAAGAGCGATGAAGAGGGCACTTCTGTTCCCCCTTTAGATATTTTGAGTTGCTCATACTTAACAGTATCCATATTATCAAGTTTTGGTCACTGCTCATTATAGCCTCTTGAATCTTTGTGGGTATCATTATTTCTTTGGGGTTTTTAATCAATGGCAAATGCTGATGAATTCAAGGGCTCTTTCAAGACCTTGTTCCTGTTATTCCAAGAGACTTCCCACTTCTTGAGGAGGGGCTGTTTTAGATTTCCACAAAGTCATTAACCTCCTGAAGAATGCGAAGAATAAATAGAATGGGATGGTGCCAACTCTTGGGAAGGTGGAGGCAGGGCGCCCTGTAGGGGGCCCTCCTGACAGCCCACTGAGGGGAGGGAGGGCTGGGGGAGAGGGAAGAGGACGCTGTTGTTGGAAATCTTACAGAAAGCTGCAGGGGCGAATGGCCTAGAGATGGACCATCTGCTGGTTGAGTGGTGACACGGCGCTAACGGACTGAAGAGGAGCCCAGCTTTTAACCGTGCATCCTCTGAGCTTTCCCTGGAAGTTAGGGGGAGCTCTAAGCAACGTAGGTGAAAGTAGGCAACAGAAAAAATTCCCTATGTGTATGTATGTGACCAGGTTGCAGAAACTGAGTGTAAATTTTACGTTTTTCATTTTATTAATTAAACAATTTGAGACATTTTAGAGAAGATGAAACTTACAGGTGTGGAAATTGAAAAAACCCTCAAAATAGGGAGAATGCTGCAAGTTACTCTCATATATTAGGGTCACATTGGAAGTTGGTACAAGGAGGGCATTTGACCTTTTATTGCAAAATTACAAATGCGGACACCCTATGACCTTGCAATTCCAATCTAGGAATACTTCCTCACCCAACTGTGAAATGATGTATGTACAAAATTTTCATTGCAGCAAAAGTAAAGGGTTGAAAACAACCTAAATGTCATCTGTAGGATACTGAGTCCCTCAATTATGGTATATTCGTACAATGCAACACTAAGCAGCTTTTCTTTTTTTTTTTTTTTTTTTTTTTTTTTTTTTTTTTTAAAGGTTTTTATTTATTCATTATAGACATAGAGAGAGAGGCAGAGACACAGGCAGAGACACAGGCAGAAAGAGAAGCAGGCTCCATGCACCGGGAGCCCGACGTGGGATTCGATCCCGGGTCTCCAGGATCGCGCCCTGGGCCAAAGGCAGGCGCCAAACTGCTGCGCCACCCAGGGATCCCTAAGCAGCTTTTCTTTAACAAAATAACAAAGTTCTTCATATATTGATATGATTGAGCTCCTCAATAGGGTGGTAAGTGAGGGGAAAAAAGCAAAGTTGGGGAAATTGAATTATAAGCTATCATTTGAGTTAAAAAGGAGAAATATACATCTAAATTGGCTAATGTAATTGGACAAAGATTCTCGAAGACAGTGGGGGGTGAGTGAGAATGGAAACAACAGAAAGGCAGGGGAAGATATTTCACTACTTTGAACAGGAAAAAGTGGAAAGTTTTGATGAAAAAATTGCTAGGTCTAGAGTGAGGCAGTCCTAGTTCCACGTAGGGGTTCTAGCACTTTCTAACTATAAACTCGGGTTCCTTAGCAGAAAGTAGAGAGAATAATACTACCTGTCTCAGGAGGGAGCTGAAGAGAGTAAACAGGGACACACACAAAGCGAGGGGTAGAGGTGGTACAGTTCCCCGGGACATGTTCCATAAGTGCCAGGTGTTTCCACTACTACTATTAACATCACTGCCACCTTTCTCCCAAATCGCTGGGTATTTGGGCAAAAGGGAATTATGGAAATGATTACTAACACAGAACATTTTCAGCTCCAAAGGAGTCTGTCGAAGGAATCATTTGTAGACCACCTCTCTGTATTTGGCATTCTTCTCTGCACAACTAACAAAGAAAGGCCTTCTCCTGAGCTTCCCACCATGCACATCTCTTTCCAAGTTCCATCATAAACTTGTTTGCCTGCCTTGGGGCAGGTGCTTTTCTCTGGGCCAGGCAGTGATGGCCACACCATAAATGTCAGCTCTCCCAAGTACCACCACATTGTTGGATTGGGAAGGACCAGATCCCAAGGAAAGAGGAAGAACTCTCAAGATAGCTGTTTTTGTAGTGTTTCTGATTTTAAAGGTGGGGGCAGGGGTGGAGGGAGAGGAAAGAGAGTGGATATTTTCTGTACTACCTCTGTGAGTTCAGGCAGCAGCCTGGGTGGTTTTGCCCTGGGCAGGCAGTGATGGAAGCTGGTGTTCCTCTCAGAAATATAGGTAAGGCTTAGAGGCTCAAATGCTGACCAAAGAAGTTCAGAAAGCAAAGAAGGAGATCGCCAAGCAAATGGACCCAACCTTGAATTTATGAACTTGAAATCTCCAAGTCCATAGATAAACTCCAAGTGGCCCCCAAAACCCACAAATTATAAACAGGAGTTGATTTGTATATGAGAATATATATTTTTCTGGTGAAATCCATAACTTTCACCAGATTCTCAAAGAGGGCTATGATCTCAAAATGATGACAAGCCCCCACTAGACAGATGATGACAGAGTGCTGTGACCCAAGGAGTATGATTCATCCAACATGGGTAACCTGAGGCTCATACAATACGGCTTTTCCAAAAAAAAAAAACCAGAAAGAAAGAATAAAAGAGCCACTGCTCTGCTATCGTTGCTTTCTAAGCCACCATTCTTGTACTTCTGCTTCCGTTTTGCCATATTCACTTTTAGTATTATTACTGAACATTCTTCCTTAAATTTGTTCACTTTTAAACTTAAGAGCCTAGTTTAGGCTCATCCTATGGGGGGAAAAAAAAACTCTGGGAAATTGTGGGTATATTGTGCCATTTGCAGGATTTTTTCCCCTAAAGTCTATTAGAAGAAATCTATTACATTTAAAATGTAAACTGATGCAACAATGTTTGTATCCTTTCCAAAAGCATTCACTACATGCACAGAGGTGAGCTCATGGCACTTCGGAAACCCCTGTCTCCAAGTATTCTAAAATTCACAACACAGAGTCCACTTTATAGAGAAGGAAGCCGAGGCGTGAGGCAATTAACGTACCTTCTTAGAGATTCCAAGCAAAAGGTGGAAAACCTTGAAGTCAGGTCCTGGGCAATACTGTATCTGCTAATGACTTGGCCACGTTGTCTATCCTATTGCTATGCAGCCGGTTTAGAGAGATTTTTAAATGCTCTCACGTTTCCCCACTGCCACATGAGGGGACCAACTAGGCTAGAGTACAAACTTGCTCGATTTAATACTCTGGTAATGATCCCAGTAACTGAGGAGGTGGGGGGAAAGCCAGTGAGTTTCTTTCTGCTGAAATTCCATCTCATTTTTATTTCTCTTAATGTTGTTTTTTTGAATCCCAAGTTCCAAAACCTGTCCCCTATTATGCAGTGCAAACGAGAACAGATGGGGAAAAGTTATGTTGGAAAGGGCTTTGGAGGGCCACCGAGAAGGGAAATATGACTACTCAATGTGTCACACACCAACTTGCAGCTGCCACCAGTCCTTCCACACGATGCACCGCGTATGGAACCAGCCCGTGGCGCTCAGAAGGCGCAGGCAGGCTGCAGGAAGGGAGCGCAATTAGGGAACAGTCGCTTGACTTGTGTTTCCTTGAAAATATGAATAAAGAGCAGAGCAGCGGCACAGCCAGTGAAACAGAAATCAGTCCAAAGGCCAGCCTGGAAAATGGGTTGCTGTACCCCTGAGTTTCTCGAATGTTAACCCATAACTGGCTTGATCCCCGCCTTTTTGTAGCCAAGAGTTGCCTCAGAGGCTCTCAAAGTCACCACTCAGCTCTTCTCTGTCTAGGAATTACCCTTCTGGAAAGGTCACATGAGCCCACATGCACGATGTGGCTTCCGACAAGGATTTTTCAGGACTTGCACAGTGCTGACGAGTTCACTGAACAGTTCAAGGGCCAGGCGGCTGGTCTGGTGTCAAGGGGCAGGTGTGCCAGGGACTAGCTGTGAGACCTTGGGCAAGTCACCTAGCTTCTCTGAGACTGGGGGCCTGCAGCTGGGAAACAGAGATCACCTGACTTACTTTTGAGGGTTTCAGTGTTCGAAGTAATGTATGTAAATTCCTGGTACAGGAGCATTGTTCAATATATAACAACTATTACTGCTGTGATAATCAAGAAAATTAGCATAGAAAATGCATAGTCCTGAGAATCCATGTTGAAAGTAATTATCATGGCTTACATTATGTTATTCAAAGGGTGATTCGGGTCATACAGATGGTATCAGTGAACAAATCTTCATGTTGTAAAAAAGTTGTGTTAAGTCCTGCGGAGATTTCCTCTGAAATCATGCCTGTCTTTGCAGAGTAAGTACACAAGAACTTCATGTCATGGAACACACTTTTCCTTCCCAGGGAGGCTCAGCCATTACCTAGGTCAAAGTACCTGTGGGAGGGTGTTCGAATGCAGTTCTCTGAGCCCACCCCACACCCTATTTTCAACATCTTTAAGGTATGGAGTTCAGGGATCCTCATTTTGAATAAAAACGATGGGGACCCTTAAGCCCAGAACCCCCTTCCTGAAGACATAGGGACAATGATCATTCTCATTGTGAGTCGTTTCCACCTGCCTTCCCTCTCTCACCACACACAGCCAGGCCCAGAAATGCGGCAACTGCTCACGGGGCAGGGGTTTGGGTAGTTCTAGCTTCTGTTCTCTTGTTTTGCACAGTATTTAGTTAATCCTGGTCTCTTCATATTCTCTTAATCCACAGGAAACATTAGCTTGGTTAGAGTTTGTCCTAAGAGGATGGCCATGCACCCCACTTTGCCCGGGGCAGCCCTCAGTAGCCCAGCATAGTTATTAATAGCACTTCTTTTCATTATCAAAAGTGTCCCAGTTTGTACGAGTAATTATATCATTCATTACCTGAGGTCTAGAGGAACTTTGATTAGCACATGTAGGACATGAATGAGGGCTGGCAAAATGTGTAACACATGCGACTCACTAGCAGAGGAGAGACACACCTCAATACCATCGGCAACAACGAGGAGGTACATCAGGCTGAAGTGACCTAGGGAGGATCAAAGAAAACTGTACTTTTTCAAGTTATTCCAAAAATTGGTGTTGGGAAAAGAAGGGTACGCAGCAACTAGGGATTCTAGACTGGTTGGTAGCTCCCCTCTCACCCAAGCGGCTGGGCAAGAAATGGATCTTGGCACCATATAGAGTTAGATATTCTCTACCTTTCTGTTTACTGGTTGTGACCCTGGGCAAGTTATTCAAAATCCCTGAACCTCACTTTACTCACGTGTAAAAAAGATAATAAAGGTGACTTTAGTTGTGAGGATTTAATAAAACATGTGTATAAAGCCACTGGCTCAGTGGGTAGTGCTCCATGACAGTGGTTCTGCCATTATTCTTTCCATCAGGGCCACGGCGTTGCAGTTCTACCAAAGACACAGGACTTCTAAAATAACAAGTCCTTTCAAGAGGAGTCGTGAAGGTGCTGTAGAAATGGGAATAGATTCCAGGGTATAAAAACTTTTTCTATCTTCTTTCTATTTTTCTTTCTTTCCTTTTTGTGGCAAACTCAAAGTCACACTCTTTTGGATGGAAAAAAAAAGTCAAAGGCCAGGGGCACCTGGGTGGCTCAGTTGGTTAAGTGACCAATTCATGATTTCTTCTCAGACCATGATCTCAGGGTCATGGGATGGAGCCCTGCATCGAGCCCCACGCCTGGCTTCACGCTCAGAGGGAGTCTGCTTAAGATTCTTTCACCTTCTCCCTCTGCCCCTCCCTTCCCTCATGCTCTCTCTCTCTCTCTCTCTCTCTCCCCCTCTGGAATAAATAAATCTTTTAAAACAAGTAAAAGGCTAATGAGATAAGTAGTGACTGAAGATGGATCAAGAAAAGCATAATTATAATCCCAGGTGAGAAAGGAAGGAAGGAAGGAAGGAAGGAAGGAAGGAAGGAAGGAAGGAAGGAAAAGAAAGAGAGAAAAACAGGTGATGGATTATGATCTCTAGCCAGCAAAACCTGAGTAGCATTTGACCTGAGAACTTCCATAAGAATGCTGCAAGTTTTTTGGGAGGATGGGGGGCGTAGTCCATCCTATGTTCCCAGGCTTCTGTTCATCTAACTGATGCCTTGCAGCCATCCAGACTGCTGTTTGGGTGGGCGGGATGGAGAAATACTATTCTGTTAAAACTAAGAGCTTCGAAGTGGAGACAAACACAATCTGGTAGTATTACAGAGGCATTATCCACCCTGATGACTCATTCTCTTTGGCTCCCACACAGCAGAAGCAAGAAGTAACATCAGTGACCTTGAAGATGTTGGCCAAGTATAGATCTAGCCCGAAGGCCTGATTTTTCAAATGAACACGTCTGTGTGTGTGTGTGTGTGTGTGTGTGTGTGTGTAGAGAGAGAGAGAGAGAGAGAGGTAGAAGGAGGCAGAGGATGGGGAATTCACGTTAAAGAGTAAGAATGTATGGAGAACAATTCTAAAGGCCCAATATAAAAACTCTTAATGCTTAGACAGCAAACAACTAAATAACAAGTACTTAAAAGGAAATAATCTCATGAGTAGGTCTCAGTTCGATGCTTTGAAAAGGTGGCTCAGTGTGGGAACATTTAAATTAAGCATTCTAACCTAGGAGTTGAATATGAATCCAGTCCCTATTCGTGGGCTCAGATCTCTCTCATTATTTCCATTCATCATGACTCCATGAATCCAGTTTGCTTAGAGTAATGTTTTCTATGTTCCAAGCCACACACGGCTCTATGCTCAGAGCCTACAAACAATTCAAACAGATGCAGTCCCCAGGTCTTTGACAACATGCAATGGAAAGCAGACAATAGTAAAAGGGTGCATCGGAACATACAGATGTACAGGCAGCTGCACAAATGGCAAGCAGAGTCATGGCCTTAGACCAGATGGTCCTTATGGTCCCGTAAAAAAAAATAATCAACATGGAACCCAGTAATGGTTTTGAGTTGGTAGAGACAGTTCTTGGAATTTTACATTGAAGTCTCAAAGAAAATAAAAGCAAAACCGTAAAGTTATTTGAAGCTAATATAAAAAATAGAGAACTGCAGTTGAAGCACTAAATAGAATAGAAAGGGTTTCTAGCTAAGGGGTGTGCAACACAGAAAAGCCAGGAGGTGATAGGAAGCATGGCATTATAAACCTGGAAGAGTCTCAGACAGATCACCATGTTTGTATGAACAAACAAAAGGATTGGATTGGAAGGGTTGTAAATGATGGCTTAAAAATAGACTTGAGACAACTGGCCTCACATAGCTTGTTCTTGGCGTAAGTTTTCAAAGGTTTATGATCATGTTTTGAGTCATAATTTTCTCACGGTGTTTCTACTTTACATAAAATTTTTACTTTTCATAGGTTCATATAAGTTACAGGAAGTAAGGTACAATTTGCTCAAAATTAAACAAACAAAAAAAACCCTTAAGATCTTTTTCCTGCGATGAGCAGAAGCCCAATTCAACATAGCCTAAGGACAAAGGAGACTTCATTATAAGAAAATTCATGTGTTTCCCAGATCCAAGAACTGGAATCCAGGTGGGTCTCGTAAACCCCTGGAGCCACACTTCAATACCGTGATCATTCTCTATCTTTTGTCTTTGTTTCTCCATCCATCTGCTTCATTCTCTCTTCGTGCTGTCTGCTAACCTGTTTGCGGTGCTCATGAGTACACACAGGAAATACACTGCCAAAAGGCCACAAGTTCACGTTTCTTCTACTTCAAAAAGCAGGAAGATGGAGCTTGACTCTTTTAGTCTAATTCCAAATTCCTGAATAAAAGCTAACTTTGGGTCAGGTAGTTATTGCTGAATAACTGTGGCCACAGAGTTGTACTGTATTACTTTGCCCCCCTCATATCCATGCTTGTTTAGGTGTAAGGAGACAGTGCCTCGAAAAGGATGGTACTGGGACACCAGGGTCACAGGATCGAGTCCCACATGGGGCTCCCCGCAGGGAGCCTGCTTCTCCCTCGGCCTGTGTCTCTGCCTCTCTCTCTGTGTCTCTCATGAATAAATATTTTCTTTTTAAAAGAAAAGGATGGTACTGTTTAGACACAAGGTATTGGAGTATCAAGATGCTTTGGCTATAAGGAAACGGATATTTCTTATCTCATATTACAAAAAGTCTTGTCTAAAATTTGGAGAATCTGAGATCCAAGACAATTCAACTCAACCAGTTTTCCTTGAGTACTTACTATGTGCCAGGACTGTTTTAGGTGCTGGAGATATTTGAATGAATAAAGTAGACAAAAATCTCTGTCTTCAGGGAGCTTATGTTCTACGATTGGTTAGTTTTGTGACTCAATAGTATTGACAAGTTTCCAAGGGTTTTTGTTTAAAAAAAAAAAAAAAAAAAACCTCTTGTCAAACCAGCATGTCAGCTATAAACATTTCTGACAAGAAGAATCAAACTGAGGAACACAAAGTTTTTGGAATTCACCTGAAGTCATACAACTACTAAATGAAGGAGTGATGAGCCCAGATGCTTACCCCGCCTGTGGTGCTGCTCCTTGCCCGAGGCCTGGAGAGGAGCCCAGCCTCCCTGAAGCACAGGGCTACCTGACTCCTGTACAAAATTGGGGTCTAACCTCCAGGAATAGATGGTGGATGGCTTCAGGAGGGGGAGCTAGGGTGATTTCTACAGCCTGCTGCATTGAGACTTCTTGGGTCAAACGCTTCTCTAAGTCTCAGGATTGACCACTTTACTTTTAGTCAGGTTTACTCAAGGTCAAGTTTAGCAGGTTGGTGGGAGAGAACCTGAGGTAGCTCACGCAGGATCAAGGTGCCCGTGGGTCAAGCTTTCTATTTGCAAAGGCAGTGATGAGCACAGAAAAATGGGGGCTGGTCAACAAGCACTTTTCCTCAACTGCAGAATAGTCAGTTTGACAGGCAGAAAGCATACAAACGCTGGAATTTAGAGGCTCTGGGCATCAGTCTCTACAATAGAATGGCCAGAAAGTTCTTAAGGTGTGTCGGGCATCCTTTTGGCAGAGGCTGATGAAAACTATCACCACTTGACTTTACCCAAGAGAGGAACTTCTGCATCTCAAGTTCCCAACATTGGTGTAGGTGGAAACGAGGGCATTCTGGGGGGTGGGGGTGGGGGGGTGGAAAGCAAGTATTTAAACAGAATTTAGGTAAACTTCAATAATATAGAAGGAAGGGGAATCATAGATAATTACTTCCATGAATAAAAACTGGAGATGTAACATCCTATAGAAAGAAAACAATAATAAGCCTTCTTATTGAGATAAGGAAATAATCAGAAATGCTGATTAATACACAGAACAGAGTTCAATTGTATTTGCAATATTTTACTTTAGGTACTGAGAGGTGGGTACATGGATACATGTTATATTATTCTCTATGCTTTCCCTTTTTTCTGAGAAAAAAATATTTTTTAATATTTATTCATGAGAGACACAGAGACCCAGGCAGAGGGAGAAGCAGGCTCCCTGTGGGGAGCCCGATGCGGGACTGGATCCTGGAACCCCAGGATCACATCCTGAACCAAAGGCAGACGCTCAACCACTGAGCCTCCCAGGTACCCCTGAAATATTAAATTAAAAAATATTTTAAAATATGAAATATTAGATTAAAAAATAAATTTGGTATCATTCTGGTTTTTTTGGGGAATCTGCCATTTGAGATTTCATGAGTTGTCATTAGTGAGAGGGGTGGAGAAAAGAATCTGAGTTCTGAAGTCCTCTTCCTTCCAGAAAGAAGGACAAGACCTTGGGTTCCTGATTTCAGATTGTCCACAATATTCCTCACATCTTTGCAAGTCACCGGGTTGCTTTTCCCTCCGGGTCCCTTGCCCCCTTGCAATTTTTCCCTTCGTATTGGAAACTCAGTTGCCTCCTAAAATTTGCCACTGCCCCAGTTGTACCAAGGAGTGGGTGTAGTAGAAATTCAATATCCACTGCTATGTGTCATGTTCCTGAGTCAACTTTGCTTTTCAAAAACACAATATGTTATTAAACAAAATCTTTCCTCTGCTCTGAACAACAGACTAGCAGTTGGGGAGATATATATATATATATATATATATATATATATATATATATATATATTTAAGAAAATAGTATACATGTTTAGTCCACTCAGAGGCTAATCACTTGCCAGGGTTTATTGAAAGTTGCTAGGGTGGTTCCCCCCCACCCCCAATACCAGTTTTTGAGTCACATAATGGCAACATTTTGCTATAAAAATGCTAACTTCTCTTCTGTTGTGCTTCTGCTGTTATTCAAAAACAGCCAAATGGATGTTATTGAAATCCGGTCCCAAAAAAGGTTGAAATTGCTCCCCAGCTGGGCCTGAGACCCTGTGTGCCAAATTTCAGCCTAAAGAGAATTCTTATATTTGAGTCACTGTGAGCAGCTGAAAATACGAGGTTTGGGGTGGAAATGCTAACAGACTCTTAACTATCATTTTGCAAACCATGTGATTATAACACAATGCAAACCTCCTCTGGAGCAAGTCTCTGGCAAAAGCAACAGAAACAAGATGTCTGGGCCTAAAGTTCTGCCTTTACAAGCTTCTGCTGGGCCAGCAGGAAGCAGGGGAGGCTGGCGATGACATGGCCGACATTTCTGTTCTTGCGGAGGTTAAAAGATGGGTCCAGTTGGTGAATTTTTGTTAAAGAACAGAAGTATGTGCAGCTCATTCCTTTACAGGGCTCCTTGGAACACGGGTTTATGGTCACCCTTGCTTGTTCTGGAAGTGTTATCGCCAACACAGTGCTTGGTTCCAACCAGACACGAATTGTTTGCCACCTCTAGTCCCATTGGCTTAGTCACACTCGCTCCCATTCCAACTTGGCAAAAATGCCTGCACTGCTTGGCCACTTGCTTCTATCATCTGGCATTTAAATGTGGGCTGAATCTCTCCTCAGTAACGTCCAGGGCCACAAAGATGCTTTAGTTCCAGGCTTCGAACACATGTTCCAGGCGGCGGGTGCCCAAATGTAGGTAGAGTTTCCATAGGCCAGTCCATTCATGGACCCTTCAAATGACGAGAGGTGGTTAGAGCTTCTTGAGGACAGGCCCCCGGAGTACTGTTTCTAGAAGGGTCCTCATCACACTCCGTGCAACGCTCAGCCCTCTCTAGGGGCTGAGAGAGAGCTTTGTCCCCAAAAGCCTGGTCAGAATGCGGTTAATCCGTTTCGGCCACTTGGCAGCCAGTCTACTTTGGGCAGGACACTTCACTACACTTAGCCTCAGTACCTTCGTCTATAAAATGGGGATGGCACCTGCCTTCTATCCACTTGTAAGGATCATAGAATACAAGAGTGTTTCCTAAATTGCAATGCACTATACACATTTTTGGCAGTGTTATTATCTCCAGAATCTCATTATAGCTGCAGAATTCTAATCTGAGTTAAAACTGTGGTTGAAGCCAATAGGAATGGATTTAGAAGATCTGCTCCTATTAGAAATAGCGGGCCACAGGGGCGCCTGGCTGGCTTAGTTGGTGGAGCATGTGACTCTTGATCTTGGAGTTGTGGGTTCGAGCCCCACGTTGGGTGTAGAGATTACTCAAAAATAAAATCTTAAAAAGAAAGAAAGAAAGAAAGAAAGGACTAGCAGGGCACAGTTCGAAGAATGAATATGTGTTTATCAGATATCTCCTAGGTGCTCAATTCTCTGTAGAGGCTAGCAAGGATGTACAGAAAGAGAAGACGCGATTCTAAACTTTAAGAAGAATATAATTTAGCAGGAAGCAAAATATCTGATAATTAAGTGATAAATACTTTAAATACAGGATCAGTTTAGAAGTGGAGAGAAGGAACGAAGGCTAGACAAAAAGAGGTGGTTTCCCGGCCCAGGTGGTGTGGTAGGTCCTATTGTTTGTCTTTATCAAGATCCCTTCTTCAGGGGGTTTGATCTTCACCCTCCATGTGGTTTGACTGGGTTTGCCAGTCACAAGAGGACGTGATTATAGTGCAACGCAAACCCCCTCTGGAGCAACCATCCGGCTAAATATGGGCATATGCCCCAGGCTTGGCTACTGCCCAATCCCATCCCTCTAGCTAGAATGCCACTTGATTCAAATCAGGCCAATGAAAAATCTACCCTCCCCCACAAGGTATTATAAATGAAAGAGACGGGGGAAAGTTCTTTCTTGTGGGTTTTGCTTAAGAGGGGATGATGTAACTTTGGAGTTTTCTGCAGCTCCTTCAGTCTAGACGGATAGGGTGAGAAGGAGAGAGTAAGTCCAAGGCAGAGTGCAGTGCAGACCAGGCATGAGAAGAGGGAACCTCAAAGCACTGCTTGGGTTCCTGGCATCCTTGGGACAAGTTCTTCCATTCTTCTGAAGCCAGACTTCAATCTTGCGCCCACAGAAGTTTGGTTTAGATTTTCTTCCATTTGAACCAAGAGTCCCAGCTCTTATAGGGTGGGATTTGTGTTTAAATTATGTGTTTAAAAATGGATAGGATTTGGATATTGTCAGGGAAGGAGGCAGAGTGTTCTGGGCAAGGTCCACACGTGAATGTGGAATGAGCATGGTATGTTTGGGGAATCTGAGAAAATCAGGCTAGGTGGAGCAAAGGAAATGGGTCTAGAGTATAAACAGGGGGATTATTAAGGGAGAGGCCAGTTTGTGAGTTTTTGCAAATTAGATAAGAGTTGAGGTTTGATTGGGAGGAAATCATTCCTAAAAATAAACCAAAAAACCCTGCAATCTGTTTTTTTTTTTTTAAGATTTAATTTATTTATTCATGAGAGACACAGGGAGAGAGAGAGAGAGGCAGAGACACAGGCAGAGGGAGAAGCAGCCTCCCTGCAGGCAGTCTGATGCGGGAATCAACCCCAGGACCCCGGGATCACACCCTGAGTCAAAGGCAGGCACTTAACCGCTGAGCCACCCAGGTGCCCCTCCTGCAATCTGTTTTAAGGCAAAAAATTAAAGTCTGCTCTATTGGTCTCCTTGGGCTGCCACTACAAACTACTGCATGCAGACTGAGTGGCTTCAACTACAGACATTTCCTTTGTCACAGTTGTGTCAGCTCAACGTCCATGACCAAGGTGTCAGCGAATCTGGTTTCTGGTGAGAGGTGTCTGGCTTGCAGATGGCCATCTTCTTGCTGTGTGTTCACAGGGCTTTTCTTCTGGGCGTGGTTGGAAGGAGAGCACTCTGGTGTCTCTTCCCCTTCTTATAAGAACATCAGTTTTATCAGAGCAGGGCCTCACCCTCATGATCCCATTTGACCTTGATTTCCTTCTTACAGACTCGCTCTCCAAATACAGTCACATTGGGGGTTGAGACTTCACATATGATTTTTAGGGGAATTCAGTCCATAACATCTTTCAAAACTAAGACTAGGAGAAGATGAGGTTAATGAGACTCTGATACACTGTCATTGGCAGAGTAAATCTAAGGAGAGAAATCAGGTAAAATCTAGTCATGTTGAAAACATGCATGACCAAGACCCAGAAATCTATTCTGAGATTTAGAGTCTTTTGTACCATGAAACACATTCAGAAATGATTCTTATAGCATTGTTTTTAAGGGTCAAAAAACTCTGGCTAACCCGACCCCTACATGCCGCTCTCCTAAATGTCCATCAAAAGGGACAATAAATTTTATTTTTATTTATTTATTTTTTTAATTTATGATAGTCAGAGAGAGAGAGAGAGAGAGAGAGAGAGAGAGGCAGAGACACAGGCAGAGGGAGAAGCAGGCTCCATGCACTGGAAGCCTGACGTGGGATTCGATCCCGGGTCTCCAGGATCGCGCCCTGGGCCAAAGGCAGGCGCCAAACCGCTGCGCCACCCAGGGATCCCGGGACAATAAATTTTAGTGCATTTATACAATCTTCAGCCCCATATGGCACTAAAGGTAAAAAATCCTAGAAATATGTGTATCAACATGAATAAATCTCAAATATAATGGTGATGAGGGAAAAAAATCAAGTTGCCCAACATATAGAGCAGTGTAACAAATCAGTGGCGTGTTGGAGCCTGCTCATACCTATTGGGCTCATCTCTTCCCAACTCCTTGTTCACTGACATCAGGTGGTAGCTTGAAATTGGCTGCGGTGGGAATACTTACACTGTTGTAATTGGCAGGAGCTTTAATCAAGTCTTTTATTTATTTTGAAATTTTTCTCCTTCCTTGGAGATCCAGTTGTTAAGCATTTACCAGGATACCAATGAAATAACATTTTTATAAATAGTAAAATATTTAAAACAGCACAGTATATCAAGGTAATCATATAAAGACAGAATTTGGTATGATAAGCACCACATTCAAGATAGCGATTACTTCTTGAGAAGAAGGGTCAGGATGTGATAGGGGAGTGATACACAAAGGCTTCAACTGATCTTAAAATGTTTTATTTCTTAAACTGAGGAGCAGGTGTATGAGTGTTTGTTAATTTATATTTTATACTTTGGGTTTTTTGGAAACATTTAGTAAGTCAGTGCGATATGGAAGCCAGTCTTCTCATGCAGCAGTGTTACACGGGCACGATGGGGGAGGCACCAGACTCGGTCTCTGTCTTTGCACCATTCTGCTGGTTCAGCAGTGATGGGACATCTGTGGCTCTCAGATTTGGCCACTGGGGCATGGGGGAGGCTCCAGATGAATCTGTAGTATCTCTGGGGCTGCACACAGGTGCCACATTTGATTCTGAAGTCCCAAGACGAAGAGGGAATAAATACCAGCACAAGAAGAGGTGAGATAATCTGAGGGAAATCTTCAGGTGGTTAGCAGGCTAGCGTGATCATTCCCAGATAGACGCCCCTTCAACTCTGGCTAACCCGACCCCTACGTGCCGCCTAACACACAGGGCAGCATATTCACATTATGTGTCACAAACAGAATTTTTTTTTTTTTTTTTTTGGTATGGGTGCTTGTTCCTAGTCAACTTGGGTCATAAGGGAATTCAGATTCTCCTAGAAAGGGGCATATCTTGGAGATGTTGGGCAGATTTACAGCAAACTGGTTGGGAGATGCCAGGAGGGGATGACGCCATTCCTAGGGGAAAGACCTTTTAGCCTTTCTATTTGGATTTATGGCATATTTTCATTCCTAGGTGAGGTGGACTATAGTGTTCTATTTTAGTTACAGCCCCCTTCCCCTTGCAAGCAAGTCAATAGGCTGGTCTGGATTTTGGACCTCTACCCGACCTCCTTTCCTCCCCTTCACATTTAGCCATACTCAACAGTTTGCTAAACACACCATGCTGTTTTCTCTGCCTAGAATCTACTACCCCACTCTCACCCCCACAGTCCTTCTCTTTCTTTAAGCTCCTCCTGCGTGAAGACTTTCCTCCCCACCTTCCACAGGAGCAGCATTTCTCTCTATCTCCTGTGGGCACCCCTCCTCCTAAGACACGGCTTCTGCATTCTCTGTACACTCGGAGTGGTACTCACTGCTCATCTACCCACCTCCTCTGCTGTAGCACTGAGCACCTTCATGGCAAGGACTCTGTGTTATTTTACTTTCTACCGTCAGGGCCTAGCATCCTCTCTTTTCTCTTTAAAATGATCTATGAACATGAACACCCCTGCAGAATCCAGCTGTAGGCAAGGAAGCCAGGCAAGGGCGGTGGGGCGTACCAAAGACAAGGAAACAGACACTAGCGGGCACAAAAGGCATGACTCCATGCATTTGTGAAACTTCAGCTGACTTTGTGCAGTTAGTGGAAAATAAACCAGAAATACACAAAGGCTGGAAGTGCAGAGAAGGCGGGGTCAGGGCTGACCAAGCTCCTGGTGCTTCTTCCTTCCCTTCAGCCGTGACCCCCTTCTCCTCCTTTTCTTGTGCCTCGTTAACCTGGTCTGGAATCTCCAGAACCGTTGTCAACAGCTAGTTATTCCATGTGTGTTATGCCCTGAATCCTGTTCTGAATACAACGCTAGTAGGTTCCACTAATTAATTAAATTGTACTTCATAGACTTGGAGTCAGGGCTCTTGAATACAAGATGCAAATTTATGCAACATATGCAAATCACTCATGTTCTCAAATTCCATGAACAAAATCTGGTAGCCTTGAGATAAAAAAGCCCCTGCCAAGCATCATCTCTTCTAATTATTTCTTAATTCTCCCCCCACCCTCCACCCCTTAGCACTGAACTAACACTTTCAGGCTTGGCAGAAACTGGTAGAAATACAATGAGTGTTGGTTATAAACAGGAAGTTCCTTAAGGGCAAAGACCCTCTAATCTACTTGATGGTCTCTGGTGGCTCCTAATTTACTGTTGAGCACACACAGCCTTGCACAGGGCACACCATCAACAGTCTTAACTACGAAATTCTGGATAATTTGGATGAACAAAAGTTGAGAGCCCTGTTTGTAAAACGTGGCACAAAAATCTAGGAACAAGGAAATGATGACCTGTACAGTCTAATACATGTGGTTACATAAATTCAAATTAATTAAAATTAAAATTAAATAAAACTGAAAAATTCCATTTTCAGAATAGCCACGTTTCGGGCGTCCGATAGCTACACATGGCTAGTGATTTTCTTGTTGGTCAGCGCAGACACAGTCCATTTCTATGATCACCGACAGTTGTATTGGACAGTGCCGATCTAGACTTTGCCACTCAAAGTCTGGTCCTGGGGCCAGCAGTATGGCATCACGCGGGAGCTTATTGGAAGTGATGAATCTCAGGCCCTAACCCAGATCTGCTGCAGCAGAATCCACATTTTAATAAATTCCTAGTTCATTCACGTGCATATCAGAGTGAGGCACATTGGTCTAGAGCTAAAACAGAGATCGGTGGCTCTCAGATTTTAGCATGCATCAGAATCGTCTAGGGGGATTATTAAAGCCAGATTGCTGGGCATCGATATGTGAGTTTCTGATTCAGTAGGTATGCTAGAGTCCTGCCGTAACAAATTACCCCAAGCTGGCTGGCTTAAGACAAAAAAAAAAAAAAAGTCTATTATCTCTCTCAATTCTGGAGGCCAGAAGTCTGAGATCAAGGTGTTGGCAAGGCCATAGCCCCTCTGAAAACTTCCTTAGGTAAAGAAGAATGCTTTCCTGCCTCTTCCTAGCTTCTGGTGGTTTGCTGGCAGTCTTTGGTGATTCTTGGCTTGAGGCTGCATAGCTCCAACCTCTGCCTCCACCAGCATATGGTGCTTGCCTCTTGGATCTGTGGCTCTGGGTCTGTCTCTTCTTCTTAAAAGGACACCAGTCATATTGCATTAAGGGCCCACTCTACTTATGGTGTCCTCTTATGTAACTAATTTCATTTGTAATGATCTTGTTTCACGTTCTGGTGTCCTAGGGGTTAAAACTTCAACATAGCTTCGTGGGGGGCGGGGGGGGTGCTCGATGTAATCCATCCCAGGAGTTCTGGGATGGGACCTGATAAATGGCATTTGTAACAACTTCCCTGGTCACCTTGATGTCACTCCAGGGACCACACTTTGAAGACCAGAGGTCTAAAGTATCTACAAAATGGGACTACGTGGGACTACAAATTGGATTATACTATAGAAATAACTGTGTTCAAGATTCTATTTTAAAGCATACATGAAAGATCGTCATCCAGTCTGCGTGTGAATACTTCCAATGACAGGGTTCTCATTACCAGCAGAGCAGCCTTCTCCACAGCTATTCCTGTGAAAATTCACACCCTTTGAACTTTCTAAATATCTGATATATCTAGATATATCTAGATATCTGATGGCAGCTGAATGTCTCAAGCCCGTACCCTGTCTACATTCCCTCCGTTTGACAGAACTCTCAGGCGCCTCAAGGTTCTGGCTTGCTCCCGACGGCACGCTTGCTAAGGCGCATAGGGGTGCTGATCACGCCTCCCACTGAGTATAAATTAGAAATAGACACTGGAATTGAACAGATAAAGATCAAAAGGTCAGCTTTATTTCCAGCAAATGTATGTTGGAGAGTAGACCCCGGACCTCGACTGCAGTCAGCCTTCCTCACAGCCCCCACCTACTGGGATTCATCTGACACGGTCTGATCCGGAGAAGTGGGACGACTGAACCCACCCCACTCTGCAAGGCTCTGAGGGTAAGAGTGGCAGTTATTACCACACGAAGAAAGGCTCCACCACTCAAAGACAGGTTTTCCTTCTTTTTTTTTTTTTTTAAGACAGGTTTTCCTAAAAGAGAGATGAAAACTACATCGCTTCTCTTGCCCCAAACCCACCCATCGAAGGAGACAGCCTTCCTCCCTGGTTGCCAACTGGCCACCCACTCCCGCTACTTTCCCCCTTTCAAACATATTCCCAACGTTCTTTATAAAAGCCCTCCTCTCCCATGGTGCCCAAATGTCTCTGGAAGTTGACTCCATTCTCAACTCAAGCCAATCATAGTACCTCTAATCCCCTTGCAAGTGATGGGTTCTGCAGCTCAAGCTTCAGCCAGTTGGTTCACGGCATTGTTCTAGAGCCTGCTGTAGGACCAGGGATGGGCACATGACTCCAACTAGTCTAATGAGAATGAACGAGAACTTTCATGCAATGGTTGGAAAAGAGATTCTTTTTTTTTTTTTTTTAAGATTTTATTTATTTATTCATGAAACACACACACACACACACATACAGAGGCAGCGACACAGGCTGAGGGAGAAGCAGGCTCCAGGCAGGGAGCCCCATGCGGGACTCGACCCCGGGTCTCCAGGATCATGCCCTGAGTTGAAGGGAGGCGCTCAACTGCTGAGCCACCCAGGTGTCCCAGAAAGGGGATTTTCTAATGAGGAAGTATTTTGTTCCAGGACTAATGGTAGGTCTCTTCTAACCACAAGGAGACTCAGTCTGAAGAAAAAAGCCCCCACCTGGAGGCTGGAGGAGTTCAAAGAGCAGAGAAATAGATCTTCAGCTCCAATCATAGCATGTTGGCTCTATCTTTGTTTTTTGTTTTTTTTTTTTTAATTATAAAAAACCCAAACCCAAGTTTCCGTATTGTTTAAGCTAGGTATATCAGTGTTTCTGTCATTTCCAGATAAAATGTTTCTTCCCAATAAAATATGCAAATATTGTTCCCATGAGCTAGTGAACATTGCCTCACGGAAACTTAGAGAAATAGGACTGCGTCTCCACCCGCCAATGCTCTATTTTAATTCATTAATGCTGCTTTTAAAGTATATGCCCTTCACTGGACAGATTACTCCAGACACTGCGCTGCTGCCAAGTCCCAGATCCCATCACAGTACCTTCCACAGAATGTACCCTAAGGAATCACCTATTGAACAAATGCACCTGGAGACCGCATCAACATTTTCAGCAGACACATAATAGTTGTCATATTAAGTTCAGATAAACTAAAAGCTCTAGAACATTTTTTATATGAATTGATGTCAAAGCTGTCCGTCTCCACCCTGTATCTGAGCAATTGCATTGTGTATGGAGTTTGCTTTTGAACATTTTTACCTAAATAAAGGCCTTGATACTTCTTGCTCGTCAATTATATCTAGGAGATTCCAGCTCAGTTGAGATAATTTTTAATTGTGGTTTCATCATTTGTCATGTCAGCTATTCTTCCTAGTTCAGTGTCAACTTCAAAAAGATAGATGTTCCTTCTCTATCTTCGTATGAATCAAATATCTTGTCTTGTGGAGCCACCCCCATAAACGACAATTCCTCTAAGATTTCTGTGGCTATCAAATGGCACTTGGATCTCCTCCAGTCCCAGGAAATGTAATTCCCAAGGTCCAGAGACTTGAATTCATAAAAACCAAACAGATGAACTCTTACCAAATCTTGTCTCTTGAGAAAATTCAAACCATAGCAATTGTCACTCTAAGTTGTCAACTGTCTATGAGACATTCAGAGATCCATGGTCGGTAACAATTTGTTACTTTGCTGGCCATCTGGCTCTGGCCCACTCTCATAATGGTAAGTGGCATCGGTTTGCCTACTGGTGACAGCCTAGTCATCTGCCCAACATCCCCATCTCAACTGTGTGTTCTGTACGTGCTCTAACTCATCGTGGTGACTACAACTGCTCTGTCTTTATGAAAAAGATGCTTTAAAAAAGTGGTTTCTTATTGTTAGGATAGAAGTAAAAAAAAAAAAAAAACTAAAGAAAAGATTGCATTCTTGAGTTTAAAAGTTTATAATGGTCTTGAATCAAATGTCTCATAATGCCAGTGAACTCATGTACGTTGGTGGCATGATATGATGGTTTATTGAAATATTGATTTGTGTTGTGCTCTCTGTATTTTTCTTCTTTCATTTCAAGAGGGTAGTTGGGCCATTGGTTGGCTGAATCAGAAGCTGTTTCAGAATAACTTTGTTTCCTGTCTTCTGGGCAAAGCTGAGCACATTGAAAGGGTTACGCCAGGAGTCCCAGAGAGAGGTCAGAGAGGACAGAGGCCGTCCCCAGACAGAGGAGGAGTAGGATTTGATGTGTCCGTGGGGCCGGCTCCCGGAGAAGCGGCAGGGCCCCCGGGGTGGGGTGGATTCTGGAAGCCAGCAGCTGCCGCCGGACCATGTGGACTGAACAGGGAGAACAGCAGAATCCTGTGGCCTGAAAATTAGATATTTTGGAAAAGGTTGCTAAATTGTGTCGGTGTCTATTTGCCCTCTCCTTCCCGGGGACCCGGGCCCACCCCCGGCCCCGCCAGGGTCCTGCCGGCCAAGCGGAGCCGAGGTGTCCCGGCCGCCTCTGGGTGCCGCCTGAGTCAGGCAGGAGGCGAGGGGCTGCGAAGCCGGGGGGGGGGGGGGGGGGGGGGGGGGGGGGAGCGGGGAGGGCCCGGGAGGGGGGAGGGGAGGGGGAGGGGGAGGGGGCCCAGCCGCCCCGGGCTTCCCGCCGGATGGCCACGTCGGGCTTCGGAGCCGAAGGGACGAGGTGCGGGAGGCGCGGTGGCCGGGGGCGCCTGGCTTCCCCAACCGCGCTGCCTGCAACGGCGCGACGTCCTGGGCTCAGCCTCTCGTCCCGACCCCGCATCGGAGCCCCGTCGGGTCCTGGAGGAGGTGGGCACCAGGCGCCTGGCCCTCCCGACACACAGGGGTGCCCCGGCCTCCGCCCCGGCCTCCTGGCCTCTGCCCCCGCCCCGGCCTCCACCCCGGCCTCCACCTCTGTCCCTGGCTTCTGCCCCGGCCTACCCCCTCCGACCTCCCGGCCTCCCCGCTCCGACCTCCCAGCCTCCTCCACCCTGGCCCCCCGGCCTCTGCCCCGGCCTCCACCTCTGTCCCTGGCTTCTGCCCCGGCCTCCCCATTCCGACCTTCCGGCCTCCCCACTCCGACCTCCCAGCCTCCTCCACCGTGGCCCCCCTGGCCTCTGCCCCGGCCTCCCCCCTCCGACCTCCCGGCCTCCCCCCTACGACCTCCCAGCCTCCTCCACCCTGGCCCCCCGGCCTCTACCTCTGTCGCTGGCCTCTGCCGCGGCCTCCCCCCTCCGACCTCCCGGCCTCCTCCGCCCCAGCCTCCTGGCCTCTGCCCCCGCCCTGCCCTCCCGGCCTCCACCCTGGCCCCCCGGCCTCCGCCCCGGCCTCCACCTCTGTCCCTGGCCTCTGCCGCGGCCTCCCCCCTCCGACCTCCCGGCCTCCGCCCCCGCCTCCCGGCCCTTGCCCTCCCGGAGTGTGGGCCCGAGCCTGAGAGCTTCCGCCTTGCTCTCAGGGCCCGCGCTCCCCCCGCGGCTAACGGGCTCCAAATGTCCCTCGGCCGCCGGCCCTGGAGGGCGCCCGGGCCGGGGGTGGGGGGGTGGAGGGGGACAGCGCCGCCCCGAGGCCCCGCGGCCGGCCCAGGAGCAACTGCCGGGCCCTGTTCAGCGCCCCCGCTCCTCCCTTCCCACGGAAGCTGCTCTCGGTTCACCGCGAGGGATGAAGAGCTTCTCAAGGGCGAGGCAGAGCACGCCTCGGAGGGCTCCAGCCCAGCTGCCCCGGAGCCTGCTGGGGGGACACGGGGGGGAAGCCCTGGGGGGGACACGTGGTCGTGGGGGGGAGCCCTGGGCGCGGCCTCCTCTGCTGGGGGGACACGGAGGCAGGAGGCGGCCTTGGACTCCGGCTCAACCCCCGGGCCTCACACCTGGCTCCTGGCCCCGGAGCCTCCCAAGGGGTCGGGGCGTGCCCCCCCCCGGGCGTGCCCCCCCCCCCCCGTCGGGGTTTGCCTGCTGCCGTAGGTTTCTCACATCTACTTCCTCCAAACAGGAAACAATCTGCTTGGTTCGCCTCCAGGAGCCCGAGGGGAGGGGCCGCCTTTGTGTCCTCTCCTGTCTCCGTCAAGCCATATGCAACTGGCAGCCGCCACGCTCCTCCCCGGGGGAAGAGGAGAAGCAGCGCCGGATTCCTGCATGGAAGGGCCCATGCGGGGGCACCGGGGGCCTGGACTCCCACCCCGGGGAGCTGGGCTCAGGCCGCCCCTCGCGCCTCCCTGCCCCGAGGCTGCGAGGGGACAGGGGCACGGGCCTCGGAGGCACCTGGGGAGGATGCCCCATCCCAGGTGGCACCCTGGGCTCCTCAGTGACCCGAGCGCTTGGCAAGACCCGCTCTCTAATTTCTTTCAAGAGCAGAAAACGGTGCTGCCGGGTGACGGAAGAGACGAGCCGAGGGAGCGGAGGGTTCAGGAGGCCTGAGATGACTCTCCAGTGTCCCCTCCCGTTAAGCTTCTCCGAGAGACAAGGGGCAGGGAATGAAAACGAGCCCATGGTTCCGGCAGCTTGGGGAGTGAAAGGCCAGACCACCTGCTGAGAGGAGACCAAAACATGGACTAATTTCATGCAAAGAATGCCTAAAAGAAACATTTTCATTATGATGCACCTTGCACCACCGAGGTACAGGGCTTACCGAGACACACGGCAGGGGCAGGACGGGTTTTTAAAGGCAACGGGACAGCCGGAAAAACAAAGACCTGGGCCTAAGGGCAAAGAGACTGCGGATGAACGCGTATAATAAGGTTATACTGAGACCGAGATGGGGCCACCAATTAGGCCCCGAGCTTCCAGCAGGCCAAAGCAGAAAGGGAAATATTATGTTACCAAATGTATATCTTTCATGAGGAACCCCCTACTGCTACCAGTTCCTCATCCTTTTTTATCATAAGATTCATAAGCATGGATAATTATCTTCAGGAAGAGAATACTTAGGGAGTTTCACTACGGCCTCTTTCAAGTATTTGATGGGCTGCCAAGTACAAAAAGGAAAGATTGCTTTGGGTAATTCCAAACCACAAAACTAGAATCAATGAGTGTAAGTTAAAGGGAACAGATTTTGGTTAAAAATAAAGAACTTTCTAACAATTAGAGTTGTCCATAAATGGAATGAGCTGTCTGGCAAAGAAGTGAGCTCCCTGTTACTGGAAGTGATCAAACAGAGGCTGGCTAACCATCTGTTAAGGATAAAAAGGATTTGTACATAATGAGAGAATTATGCAACAACATAATACAAGGCTCTTCATGACAGTTTTATTTATAATAGTAGGAAAGAAAATAGAATCAACCTAAATGTCCAACAATAGGGGATTAGATTATTATGGTACTCTTATCTGATTTATTTTATTTTATTTTTTACAGATTTTACAGATGTTAAAAATCAATAAAATGATGACATGGGAAATGCTTAGAATCTATTACTAGGTGGAAAAAAAAACAGGCGACTGTAGCGTATATATCGTGATGCCATTTTGTAAAAAATATTTGTGTTTGGACAAATAACACTAAAAAGTACATAGGTGAAAACATTAATGGTGATTACCATTAGTGTTTGAATTATGGGTGATTTTTCTCCTCTGGGCTTCTCAGGGTTTTCCTGGTTTTCTATGTTGAGCACTTACTACTTATGTAACTAGAAAAAAAAAAAAAAGTAAAAAGAAAAAAACTCCAAAGAGTGTCTTATTAATTAGTAGCTTCAACTAGATGATCTCTATAGTTTTTCAAACCAAGAGTCTATGATTTTTTTTTTGAGTCTATGATTTTTATTTTAAATTTAAGTTGGTTGTTTTTCCTCATAAAATAACTTATCTTTCTAAAAGATTTTAATCAGGGGGCCCCTAGATGGCTCAGGAGTGTCTGCCTTTGGCTCAGGTCATGATCCTAGGGTCCTGGGATCTGAGCCCCTTCTGGGCTCCCTGCTGAACAGGGAGCTCTCCTCCCGGTGGGTGATCCTCCCAGTTGATGCTCCGTCTCCTAGTTGGTGCTCTCTCTCACTATCCCTGTCCCTATCTCTGTCTCTCTCTCTCTCTCTCAATTAAATAAATAAACTATTTTTTAAAAAATATTTTAATCAAATATAAACACCCTCCCGCCAAAGAAATGTTGGCTAAAACCATAAAGTTTTTGGTATAATCGAATGTATTTCTGATTGCTATGGCCATTTTCATCTGAAGTCTCTTTTGAAAATACATGGGATATAAATTTAAAAATCCACACGGTAGAGTAGAAAGAGCTTACAAATTAGAATCAGATACCTCTGGTTCTCAAATTTTGACTCCACTACATATCAGCCTTAATTTACTCAACTTTAATATGGGATAAAAATTATAATAATAATAATAATAGCTAAGATTTGTAAAAGATTCACTATGTGCCAGACACTGGTTAAGTGCTTTACATGCAATGGAATCCTCAATAAAGTCCTCTGAGGTGAATTCTCTATTTTTCAGATGATAAAATGAAAACACCGAGAATTTCCATGGCTTGCCAAGATGAGGCAGCTCTAAATGATGGAGTAAAAATTCAACCTCTGGCAGTTTAACCTTAGGAACCACGGTGTTAACCACTGTACGGTACTGCCTTGCAGCGTTGTGGAAGGACTAGTTAGTTGAACGTACCCAAAGTGCCTAGCAGAAAAGCAGGCCATCGGTATGTTAAGTTTCTCCCTCAACTTTTCCATAGCTATTTGGCCCCAGAAAGTCTTCTGATTATCTTCTCCAAGAATGCATTCAACGAACACACTGGAGAAATGAGGCTATGTGGTAGGTAGTCTTACAACAAGTTCGTTATCAATGGCATTCATGTCAAACTCAGAGATATTAGAAATCATGTCCCACAGGATTCCATTCTGGGACTGATTCTTTAATATTTCATCAATGATTTACATGGATAGAACAGAAAATAAGCTCCTAAAGCTGACAGATGATACATGCTGTTAGCAGATGACACCCATCGTCAGTTAGGAGGGCTAGCATCCAGGACAGGATTAGAATTCCAAATGGTCTGGCAAGATGGAGAAGAGGTGGAGGCAAAAAGAATGAACTTCATTAGCAACTAGCACAGAGTAATACATTTATTAAGAGGGAAAACGTTATATCGGCATAGCAAGGGCAGTGACTAACAATGAAGAATTGTTGCTGGAAAGAGTTAATGGTTAAAGTAGCTCACAAGCTGGAAACGAGACAGAGGAAGTCAAGGATGATTCTGGAAATGCAGCGAAAAAATAAGATTGTTGGAGTAAATCGATTTACCATTATATACCATATTTTAAACACTCTTTTGAGTTCTGTATTTTTTCCCTCAACATAGTTCTGGACAGTTTGGAAAAGGCATACAAAAAAACAAAAGAAATCTTTGCAATTACAAAACACAACCTGAAGGCATAGTGAAGAAACTGAGATCTTTCAGTTGAGGAAGGCAAGTCCATTGCTGACAATTCGTTTAAAAATTGCTTACTGAGCAGCATCTATGTGCCAGCTTTTGTGCTGGGTGCTGGGAGACAGAGAGAATCAAGATGTGGTTTTTGACCTTGAGAAGCTCAGAGACAGGAGGATAATCACTCCTAAGTTTATAAAGACTCTTATTTAAAACTCTGATATTTGTGTCATTCCTGCCTAATTCCTATGTATCTCTCTCTCTCTTCTTTTTTTTTTTTTTTTTGATTCCCTCTTCCTTCCTTCATTTCCTCTTCTTTTTCTTTTCCTTCCCTTCTCTAGATGTTAGGTCTGTGATTGGAGCCCACTAGCATGGCAGGTTAGTTAGGTATATTCCATAGGGTCCCATCTGAGACTTGGCCAGGATACTAAGCCTTCTTTTCTTAACATTTCAAAATATTTCTATAAACTTATCTTTCAACCTCCAACACTTCCAATTAAATTGCAGGTGATGGAACAAGGCTGGGAGAGAGAAAAATAGGTTTCCGGATACAAAATAAGGCAGTTTGGCTGGAAAAGATGCTAGAGTAGATATATTATGAATATTATAATATTAAGGAATTTGAACTTTCTCTTACTGATGACAGGAAGTCAGTAAAGTTCAGTGAAAGTGTGTGAGAAAGGGACTAACAAGATCAATGTGGGTTTTAGGAAGAGTAAACCTATGTGGCAGACAGAATGGATTGTTAGGGGACAGGCTGGAGGAGGGGTCATGTTAGAAGGTGGTTATTAAGCAATAAACAATGACCAGAGTTAGACAGTAGAGTTAAAAGAGGCAGAAGACGGGATCCCTGGGTGGTGCAGCGGTTTAGCACCTGCCTTTGGCCCAGGGCGCGATCCTGGAGACCCGGGATTGAATCCCACGTCGGGCTCCCGGTGCATGGAGCCTGCTTCTCCCTCTGCCTGTGTCTCTGTCTCTCTCTCCCTCTCTCTCTCTGTGACTATCATAAAATTAAAAAAAAAAAAAGAGGCAGAAGACAGGTGGATATGAGAGACCCTGTAAAAGAAAAGTCAATAAGATTTGATGTCAAAGTAAATACGAGCATCGAGGGAGGGGGAAAAATGGAAAACAACCCCTGGATAGTAGATAAGGAGTTTGGGAAATGAAAAATGTACCAAAGTGTGGCAGTGGGAAGGTGAAGATGGTTTGTGGCAAGGGCGTCATGATGGGTTCAGGGCCAGAAAGGTTGTATTTGTGTCGATGGAATATATAAATAAAAACCATATATCCAACAGGGAACTAGGAATAGATTTTCTAGAAGATCATCCTCACAGAGGTAATAATGTGTTTTGGACACCTCCACCTGTATATCCCACTGATACATCACACTCTGCATGCCTAAGACTAAGCTCTACTGTCATTCACAAACACAAATTTTAATTTGTGTTTCTCCTCCGGGTTAATTATGCTTTTAAACACCCAGGCTGCCAAACTCAGAGTCATCTCTGGCACCTTTCTTTCCCACCCACCAGCTCCCACAAGCAACTAGCCACTAAAACAATTGTATCTAAGAGCAAAATACGTTGTATGTCAATTCCTAGTGCCATAGTTAACGCTCACGTGATTTTCTTAACAATCACACAGTTTATAACAAATTTTCTTGTCACGTGAGTCTGTATTTTTCCACTGGCTACAGAATGAAATTCAGTCTTCCAGGAATGAACATACCTGTCCAGCCTAATCACTGAGAATATCTATACATACCCAACCTAAGAGTCGCATCAGCTTCCTTGCCTTTCTTTAATGATGTCAGGGATTTCTATGCCTGGTGTGCCTTTATTGATGATGTTCCATTATTTTGGGATAATTTTCTCTACTTAAGAAGAATATTTCTGAAGTTCTGAGTCCCATCCTAATCCCATTATGAGGGCTTCTCTGACCTCCTGTTGCTTGTCTTACTTCACTCATGTTGCTATTTTTTTGGAAAGCAAGAGCCTGAACCAGGGAGGTGGAAGTTGACATGGGAGGAAGCAAACGATGTAATACAAGTCTAAGCAAAGGATAGATGCACACAGAGAAGGGAGAAGTTCAAGATGAAATGACAGTCTTGGCCAGACCTGGATAGCTGGAGAGAATTACCATGAAAAAAAAGAAAAAAGAAAATAAAAGAAGAAAGGAGGAAGGAAAGTTAATTTGGCTTTGAGCATGTTTGGGTTGAGAAACCAGCAATGAACCCAAGTCAAGCCTTACAGAAATGAAAAGGGTAGTTGAGGCTAAAGAAAACTATTTGTAATTTATATGCAAAGAGATAATACCAGATGTGAGGGGGAATAAAGGAATAGAAGAGTCTGTTAGGGAAGATGTTGGTCTGAGGCTAGAGCTATAAACATGTTACCAGAGTTCCAGCCAAGATGGAGACTTAGGAAGACCCTGAACTCACTTCCTCCATGGACACACCAAGTCTACACCAGTTTATAGGGCAATTCTTTCTGAAGAAGAAGATAGAGAAAAAAAGAGAACAAATAGAGAATGAATGGCAAGAGAGACAGAGACAGCGAAACAAAGGGAAACCCCACCTGCCCACATGGTGACCTATAGTCGGGAGAGATAGTACTGAAGAACCGTGAGCAGATTCATCTGTGCTAGGGCACAGAAAAAAAAAAAAGCTATGGTTTAAAAGGGCAACTGGAATATAAAGGGACCATCACTAGAAATCTGCCAAACAGCCAGAGAACTGCTGGAACTCTTTCCAGGTCAGAGGTGCTGGTGAGTGCCATGGTTTACATTTGGCCTCTACATTAATAGTGCAGACAGGTTCCAGGCACCATAGCCAGCCTGCCAATTCAGTGGGCCCCAGGCCCCTAACCCACATCAGCCTCAAATGCCCTAGGGCACAGGAAAAAAAGAGGTGGTTTATTTTTATTTTTTAGAAGATTGTATTTATTTATTTATGAGAGACACAGAGAGAGGCAGAGGCATAGGCAGAGGGGGAAGCAGGCCCCTGGCAGGGAGCCTGATGCAGGACTCAATCCCAGGACCCTGGAGCTACAACCTGAGCCAAAGGCAGATGCTCAACCACTGAGCCACCCAGGTTCCCAAAAGGTGTGGTTTCAAAGAACAACTAGAACACAAAACTAAGCCTAGAGCCCTGCCAAATGGTAATTCAGATTCAGCTGCCCTACCAGGCCACCCCTGCAAGAAGCACCCTGGGATGTCCCCACTTGCTCCCACTTCAGCTTCAGCTGTCATCCCAGGGTACCCTCAACTCAGAGAACCCCGACCTATGCCCACTTGAGCTCCGGCCATCCCGCCAGGGCAGGTCCCGCACAGTGCCCCAGCATACTGAGCCAGCCAGCCCCAGCGCCAGCCAGCCAGCCAAAATCATCTGGCACACATAGTTTACATAGGGGATGATCATACACAAGGTCATGTTCTTAGGAGAAGTAGCTGTTCCATTCACAGAAACAAACAGAAAGTTGAGCAAGATGAGACAGAGATATATACTCCAGATGAAAAAACAAGACAGACCCTCAGAAAAAGAACTAAATGAGATAGTAATAAGCAATCTACCTGATAAGGAGTTCAAAGTAACAACCATGAAGATGCTCATCAGACTGGAGAGAAAAGTGGATGAACTCAGTGAGGACTTCAATAAAGAGATAGAAAGCATGAAAAAGAACCAAGGAGAGTTGAAGAATGCAATAACTGAAATGAAAACTACACGAGAGGGATCAACAGTAGATTAGAGGATGCAGAAGAACAGACCAGCAATCTGGAAGATGGGGCAATGGAAAGCCCTCAAGCTGAACAGCAAAAAGAAAAAGAATTTTTAAAAATGAGAATAGGTTAAGGGACATCTTGGACAACATCAAGTGAACAAATACTTGCATTATAGGGATCCCAGAAGGAGAAGATAAGGAGGCAGAAAACTTATTTGAAGAAATGATACCCGAAACCTTCTCTAACCTGGGGAAGGAAGTAGACATCCAGGTTCAGGGAGCACAGGGAGTTCCAAACAAGATGAACCCAAGGTCCACACCATGACACATAATAATTAAAATGTCAAAGATCCAAAACAAAAATGCCAACTCCACGCTTAAAAGTATGATATTAAAACCTGTGAGGGTAGGCATCAAAATCAGCATTAAACCACAAGCCCTCTGTGTGACCTTATGCTTACTAAAGTTTTTAAAGAGCTGCTTGATATTAGAATGACAGATTTTAAATTCCTTAAGGTCGCTGAATGTGCGCGCCAATATATAATTAAGTGTGTGTATGTATGGTGGGGGTGTGGAGTGATGGTGGAGTATGAAGAGTGCTGAAGTTTGACAGACCTGGTAGTCTGGGAATTGGTTAGGAAAACAGTTTTCTTGAAGGTGGAGAGTATGGCGATCAGATAGGATGACAGAGAGGAGGTGTGTGAGCAAACCCTGGCGACGGCGATGTCTTATATGAATGGGTGCTTGATGGCTGTGGTTCACTATGTAAGTCCTGCTGTGAAACTCTGTTATGGTGATAGTTTTCAAAAACTATTGTGAGAAATAAACTAGATAGGCAAACATCTAAAGTATAACATGTATTTATGTTTGACCAATTCCTAAAAGATAAAAGTTGGTATTTTTAGGAGTATGGTATTTTAAAGCCCAAATATCACATGACTCATTATTTTGGATAACCTTTATCACTACTAATCACCCTCAAACCAAGTTATGTAACTTTAACTTAATAAGCTACCACTACCAAGTTAAACAATATTAATAACTAGCAATTTACCTCATTTCTTAGTTTGAGTACACATTAGTCTTAGAAATTCTCTCTTCAGAAAGATAAGCTTAAAATATAGACAATATATAGTGAAAGCTTTGTACTCTATAAAAAATTGCCATCAGTTGTAAAGCTGTCTTTTTTTTTTTTTTTTAAGATTTATTTATGATAGGCATAGAGAGAGAGGGGCAGAGACACAGGAGGAGGGAGAAGCAGGCTCCATGCCAGGAGCCTGATGTGGGACTTGATCATGGGACTCCAGGATCGTGCCCTGGGCCAAAGGCAGGTACTAAACCGCTGAGCCACCCAGGGATCCCCTGTAAAGCTGTCTATTAAAGAGAATGTTTATGAGGAAAGAAGAGAAATAATGAACACCCGTGTCACCCTCAAATACTTCATGCCTTTTGTGATTCCCTCCCTCTCATTCCTCTTCACCCTCCACTTGGTTCCAGGTGACTACTGAGTCTGCTTTGGTCATTGTCAATTAGATTACATTTTCTGGAATTTTATATAAATGGAATCATACAGTATGCATGTGCTCTTGTTTTTGTCTGACTTCTTTCACTCAGTATTTTGAGATTTCTGCAGGCTGTGGTGTTCGTAAATAGTTCATCCATTTTTATTGTTGAGTTGTATTCCATTGTGTGACCATACATTTATGTTAACACACCTACCGATGGACATGTTAATTGTTTCCAGTTTTTGGTTGTTACAAATAAAGTTGCTATGAACATTAAAACACACACACACACACACACACACACACACACACGTTACTCATTTCTAAGATGAGAGGAGGAATTCAGTGTAGTAAAAGAGCCAGACAAAGACTGGCCACTGTGGTGAACTTACATATTTTAGTTTTCCTAAAACTAAAAACATAAATTTTTTTATGTCTTTAAACTTTTATGGGAAACTTCCAATCTGAGATGTTCTATTTGTGATTTGAGTAAACTGCCATTTCTCTGCTCAATTGGGTCCCTTTTGATTACAAATTTTGAAAATTAGTCATTTTCCTTTCAAAAGAGGTATTACATTCTTACATGAGAGTATCTAACTGAAAACAACCACCAAAGATCAGGCCATAGAATTTAAAGAGAAATGAGTTAGTAGGGTCTGTTTTCACACGATCTACTAACATATTGGGGGGGGGGGGGCTGGACTAATATGTGTTAAAATGGATTCAATTTGACCAAATTACAGCTTTTGAAAGAACCTTTCTTTAGCACAGGCATTCTTTGTTGTTTTTAGAGGAATTTATTGAAATAAAAATATTGTAAAAATACATGCTTGTTGTATCCAAATAATAATAATAAATAATCCAAATAAGCCATAAATATAGAAGTAAATATGAAAGTCTCATCATAATAAGCAAGTTGGCCTATACCTTTATAGACTTTTCTGAATACATACATAATCATATATACCTATATCTTTTTCTGCATGTGACTTGTCCAACTTCTATCATCTCATTCCCCCTAAAAATAACAACCTATAACAATTAACAATTACATTAATAAAGATTACACTTCTGCAGGATGCTCACACACATTACATTTCCCAAGTGTTATATTCTGATCCTTACTCTGAGTGGCAAAAATAGAGAGGGTGGGATTATTGGTGTCATTTATGCAAAATCTCAAAGCTACCTGTGCTGAAGAAATTGTACTGGACTTGGGTCCTCCCTACCAAACAACATGTATCTTTCCTACATTACACGGTTCCCCACAGTGGGGTTTCCAATCCAGGTCTTCTCAGCCTCAGCTAAAATATCCTACAGAGTATGTCAGCTCAAATCTTGAAATAGATATCATTTTGAACATCACCATGTAGTTGCTTAGTAGTTTTCCTTAGATAGAAAAAGAGTGGCCTTCTAAGTTTGATCTACCAAGATTTGGAGTACATCTTGATGTGATGACAATGGAGCAGACAATGAAAACTCTACAGGACCCCGCACGGATGTTTCTATATGGTTTTTTAAAAATATTTTATTTATTTATTTATTTATTTATTTATTTATTTATTTATTTATTTATTTATTTATGAGAGACCCAGAGAGAGAAGCAGAGAGACACAGACAGAGGGAGAAGCAGGCTCCATGTAGGGAGCCCAATGTGGGACTTGATCCCCAGACTCTGGGATCATGCCCTGAGCCAAAGGCAGACGCTTAACTGCTGAGCCACCCAGGCGTCCCTGATGTTTCTGTATGTAATCCAGCTTTAGCCAGAAGTATTTCTGGCAATGGGCACATCCACCATTGAACAAAACAAAACAAGACAATGGGCCCAGAGTGGAGTCACTTATGCTAAGTCCAACATCACCAAATTGAGACTTAATTATAGTTTCAGCTTCCCCAGAAATGGACTCTTAAACCAGTCAATCAGGAGTCACCAGATCAGCACTAGTTAGGGTATAGTGCCGGAGAGAGCTCCATCCTCTAAAGAAAAGTAAACATGCAATAACCAACCCACTTTTTTTGCCTAGTAAAAACTGGCAAAAAACAACTGCTTCCCTCAGCCTGTAAAAGGTTATCATTTTGTACAGCTCCATGGAGCGCCATCCTGTCTGCTAGATTGGATGTTGCTTGATTTGAATTTATTTTTTGCCCAAATAAACTCTTAAAATTGTTCATATGCCTGAGTTTATCTGTTAACAGTTGTAGTGAAGGGAAGAGATGCAGGAGGTAGTGTAGGGGAAAGAGCACTAGTATATTTCATTTCTGAGAAACACATTTTTCCCCACATCTTAGTGCTTAGAAATAAGCATTCATCTTACAAATCCATGAATCTTTGATTTAGTAAAGAGCACTAAATGGGGACTCACTGAAACTAGACCCTTGTCTAAATTCTGGTATTTCCCCATCTTGGGAAGGTCATTTGACTCCCCGATGTTGTGAACAAGAGGTGACATATATGTAAAGCTCACTACAGGCTACACGGGAGTTGCTCTTAATGATAACTAACATTTATGGAGGGTTTACCCTATTCCAGTTACTGTTCTTAACACAGTGAGAGGATTTTCTCATTTAATCCTCATAGCAAACCTCTTAGGAAAGTCCTATAAATATCCCAGTTTTAGAGATGAGCAAAGTGAGATTTAGAAAGTTCAAATGAATATAGCTATAGGTTAAAACTGGTAAGTGGTAGAGCTGGGAGTTGAACAAGGTAGTACGAGGCCAGAGGCTCCCCCACTAACCCCAATACTATTGACCTACTTGCTAGCTATGAGTTCACATCATTGTCCTTTTATTTTGCTTCTTCCTATTCCCTTCCTCCATGGTTTACTAGGTGATCTTGATTTATTATAAACTCAGATGCCTTCAGGATTATAAATGTAGAACTGGTGAGGGGCAGTAAATGTTAGAGATGGGAAACAATATGATTCTCAGCCTACAGGGGCGCACACACATGCGCACGCGCACACACACACACCGCATACCACACACCACACTGACTTTTGGATTACCTTTTGCACACACAAACACACAGATTAAACAACACATCAAATTAAACTGAGAATTGGACTGGCTTTTTAAAAGTAATACAAATTAGATTTATTAGGGATCCTTGGAGTGTCCCCCAAAATGTCTTGATTTCAGCTACCGGTGTGAGACCTTCCATTAAGTCTGCAAGTACTACTATCTATTCCAGGTGGAGGATAGCAACACCTGCAAAAACTTCAATAAAGCTAAAGGAGATACTGAAATGGAGAAGAAAGTAACCCAGAGTGGATCTATAATTTCCTAAAGAGGAGGTCTCCAGAGTGACAGTTTTATTGAGCACTTCCTATCAAGTAACACGTCCTTTCTTTCTTTCATGCATCTTTACTTTATAGAATTTCTAAGAAGGACTAGAGGGTCCTGTTTTACAGATTGCCCAATTAAGGCTCTAGGGAGTGAGCGAAGCTTTTTTTTTTTTTTTTTTTAAACGATTTTATTTATTCATTCATGAGAGATACAGAGAGAGAGAGGCAGAAACACAGGCAGAGGGAGAAGCAGGCTCCCTGCAGGGAGCGCGATGCAGGATTCGATTTGGGGACCCCAGGATCGCACCTGGGCTGAAGGCAGGCACTCAACCACTAAGCCACCCAGGCGTCCCCACCCAAGTCTTTTGAAGGCTCAGCTTTTCCAGTACACTCTGTGGTCAGAGGGTGTATGTATCATGTATCACGAAGCCCCTCAGTTCTTTCCAAAACCCTGAATGTGATTTTGTTCATAGTTTTATGTTCTCTGTCTTAAAGAGAGCCCTCCAAGCTGTCTAACATCAGGCTCCCCCCAAAACACAGATCCATGCTGTAGGGGAGGCAAAGGCTGTGCTAAGAGGTATCTTGAGCAAGGTACCCTCTGACTACAGCTCCCTCCCAGGCAAAAAGAAAGCTGCAAACCCCAGGATCCCTGGCCCTCCCCAGGACTGTGGACTGTAGGCCTCCTGTAGTTCTCCTGGGGGGCCCTCCAGGAGAAGCATCTAACTCTCCCCCACTGGTCCACCAGGCAGAGACAATGATGACTATATTTCTGCAGCTCCAGTTTTTCTATTAATTGCAGTTGCCCCCAGCCTGCAGGAAATGAGATGCCCAAAGGAAGGGGGAGCGGATCTCTTCCAGACCTCTACAACTCTCAGATTATACTAAACCAGTAGCAAAAACCCTCGTTAGCATTTGAAAGGGAAGGCAATCGTATTACTAAGCCTCACTCTACCGCCTCCAGACTTTTCTCAGCCAGAGAACAAAGGGAAAAAAGCAAACACCACTTCACACTCTTATTCATTGGAGGTTAAAAGAGACCTCCCAGCACACAAAAGTCCCTGGGAGGGTCAGCTTGGGAGTGCACTGAGGAGGGCACGGGGGACGCGCTGTGCACCGGCTGGGCGGCTGCTCCTGGTGTTGGCCCAGTCCGGGGTGCAGCCGTCAGAATTGGGTGTTCTCATCCCCAGGTAGCTTGCTGGTGGCTGAAGTATATACTTCCTTGGCTTTCTTCGGTGTTTTCCAGATTCTGAATTCCAGTTGAACTAGGAAGGCAGGGCCCCCTGGGCTGGGCCAAGTCCCTAGGACAGTCATTCCTTCACTGTCATTGAGTCAGCAACCACTCATTGGGTACATAGCAAGCGCTGCAGCGAGGCAAGAGCTGAGGCCCTGTCTTAGAGCCTCCATTCAATGGGGGGGGAGGGGGGCTGACATGAAGCACACTCTCCATTTTTTAGGTGTGACTGTGACAACTGTCTGAAGGAGCACAGTGGGCAAAGAGTGGCTAACGCGACAGTGGCTGACCTCACTGGAGGAGAGGGGGCTTCTTTGAACAAGTGAAAGTGGGAGTCAGCTGTGTGCCAGGGCAGTTGAGATCATGCTGCGTATTGCAGGCAAAAAGTCCCTGACTTGGGAAAAATCTGGCCGGGCACAGGAACTAGAAGACTAAATGTGGCTGGAGCCCAGAGGGCAGGCCAGAATGGGGCTGGAGATTTGGCAGGAGGGGAACTTCCATCGGGCTTTGTATTCTGTAGGCTTTTGCTTCCGTCTCCAAAGCAAGGAGGAGTGGTGGAGGGAACTAGTTATAAGATTTGATAAGTGACTTACGAGGTTTGTAGTGTCAGGAAAGAGTTTTAGGAGACAAGAGACTAATTTAGGAAGACCAACTAATAAGCTATATCAAAAGCCAAAATTAAGGGGCCACCTGGGTGGCTCAGTTGGTTAAGTGTCTGCCTTCAGCACAGGTCGTGATCCTGGGTCCTGGGATGGAGTCCCAAGAGGGGCTCCTTGCTTAGTGGAAAGCCTACTTCTCCCTCTCCATCTGTTGCTCTTTCTGCTTGTTCTCTCTCCCTCTCCCTCTCTCTGTCAAATAAACAAACAAATAAATAATCTTTGAAAAAAATAAGCCAAGATAAGAATTCTCAAATTTTAATGAATTGCCTGGGAATACTATTAAAATGCAGATTCAGATCCGGAGGGTCTGCGGTGGGGCCTGAGACCTGCATTTATAAACCAGGTGCCCAGGTGCTGGTCTGTGCCACAAACGTTCTACTAGGAATTTTAGATTAAGGCACTTGTAATGCAGATGAAGAAAAGCCGAGGAACTTGAGAGGAGAGCCATCGTGTGGGAAGTCTCACGGGTCTCTGACTTGGGCAACTCCAGAGGAATTGCATTCATGGAGACAGGATGCACCAGACAAGAAAGAGCCGGTTTGGGTGGCAGGTGAGGAGCTCAGTTCTGGACATGCTGAGTTTGATATGTCTTAGGAATCTCTAAAGAGGCTGTGTTACATATGAATCTGAAGCTCAAGAAAGAAGGGGAAGCTGGAGTTACAAATTTAGGAGCTATCAATATGGAAATGGTAAATGAAACTATGAAAATGGATGCTATCGGCCTAGGGAGAGGGAATGCAGCAGGTGGCCCAGACGGCAGTCTGACCTGCCGGCCATCTGTTGTCCTAAGTATCTCGGGAAGAGCGGAGGCCCAAGGTGAAGCAAGTATTTAACAACTGAGTGGCGAGGAGAAGCCAGAACGAGGATCAGAGAAGAAACTGTGAAAGATGAAAGAAAAACCATGTTGTTATCCAACGGCCATTGGCTTTCTTTCTTGCTGACAACAGCTCTGAGAGGTGGGGATGGCTCGAGATGGCGAAGGCCAGCCCTCCAGGGCCCTGAGTCGCGCTGGGACCTAACCTCATCACCTCTGCCAGAGGCTGGACCAGCAGGGGCTCCGACCAAGGGGAGGAAAGCGCAGGCTCTGAGTGGCATCCAGGGAGGCCTTTTGCCTCCTCTAAACAAGGACGGGGAGGAGAGGAGCTTCAGGGCCCTGCGGCACATCCTGCCCGCTGTGAGCTCAGACCTGGTGTCAGAGCAGCTTCAGGCACCTGGGGCTGCGAGCACAGGACATGAGGGTGAAAACTCAACAGCTAAGGACGGTGACATTGAAAACGATGCAGGACACAGGTGAGCTGCTCATCAGCCCCCCAGGAGCCACCTCCTCCTACTGTTTTCATTAGGTGAGATGATAAATGCTCCTGCTGGCTGAGCCACAGTTAGGGGACTCTATCACTTGCAGCTGAATGGATCTCCAGCCGTTGACTAGTGTATATTGTGTAGTGTAGACCGGGAGTTAGTTAGACACGGTTCAGATAAATATGGCGTTTCACTGCCGACGGTTTGTGTGTCTCCTCATCTGCAAAATGGAGATAATAGTGGTATCTCCCCTGAGAACCCTCCTATACTGTTGGTGGGAGTGCAAATTAGCAAAACTACTTTGTGATTTGGCAGGATTTACTGAAGCTGAAAATGCATGAAGCCTAAGGCCCAGCCATTCTACTTCTAGGTAAATCTTTGAGAGATTCTTGCCCAGTGCGTTGGGAGACATATATGACATTATTCATTGAAGCCCTCTTTGTGGTAGGAAGGAATTAAGGACAGTGTAGCTATCCACTGGCAAATACATAGGTGAACTATAGTGTATCAATATGATAGTGTACCATGGAGCAGTTTAAACAGATGAACTAGCTCTCTCTATATATATCAACATGGATGGATCTCAGAAACATAATGCTGAATAAAAAAAGCAAATTGCAGAGTTAGACATGCAGTATGATCCATTTATATATATTTTAAAAGCAGACACTACACTACATATTTTTGTGGATCTGTAAGTCTATGGAGAATAGATTGGAACAACATACATTAGATACACTCGGGAATGAGGGATAAAGAAGATAAGAAAAAAATAGGGGTCATGTCTAGACAGATGATTATATCATGCCAGTCACGGGAAAGAATGACTGACTGAATCAATTCAGTTCTGTGCATCTGCAGCTCAACCTTAGAAACAAAATAAAACCAAACAAAACATAATAGTATTGCTCTTCTAGGATTAAATGACATAATCGCTCAGTGGCTCATAGTAAGGGCTTAACAAATGGTGGTCATCATCATTATTATTATGCCCACTTGCTGTGCTCTGCCTTTTTGCTTTCTATAGGCTCTTTCTATTAGAACAGTCTTAGAAAGTTGGAGAATTTGGTTGGGTGCTGCTCTCTGGACCTAAATTCCCAATTCCCATTTATTGGGTTATTTATGAGGGTTATAACAGCAAAAGGCTTGGTTTGGGTCAGGTCTCGATGTGCATGATGGCTACTCTAATAGATTAAAAAGAAGTGCCATAAAGCATACACAGTGGTAGCCCCAACCTCCCAGTGTCCCAAATAACCACAGAGAGGGGAACACATTGCTCTTGTGAATCCTTGCATTTTGCACACGTAGCTTCCTTTATCAGAACTAGATCGAGCAGGGCAGCCCCGGTGGTGCAGCGGTTTAGTGCTGCCTGCAGCCTGGGGTGTGATCCTGGGGACCCGGGATCGAGTCCCACATCGGGCTTCCTGCATGGAGCCTGCTTCTCTCTCAGCCTGTGTCTCTGCCTCTCTCTTTGCTCTCTCTGAATGAATGAATAAATAAATCTTAAAAAAAAAAAAAAAAAGAACTAGATCGAGCAAAACAAGAAATTTATTGGTACATGTGAAAACTGCGAATTTCAAGAAAAAGAACTGGCTTCGACTTTTTCACCTGAATTGGGGGAAATTTTCACTGCCCTGTACCTACCTGCAGCAGCCACTTCCACAGCTGAGATTTCTGTTGCTTGCAATGTTCATGTCCAGGTCCCAGTTTTTGAACCAGTTCCACAAGCAACTGAAAGAAGCCCTGATTCACATAGGTGGAAGAAGGAACTTAGTGGAAGCCTACCCTTTAGGTCACAGAATTAAAGGAAATGCTAAGAGCCGGGTCTTGGGAAGAGAGGGAAAGAAAGAAACTATAGGATCTTATTAAGGAATACATCTTTGTTTAGCCATGCCACAGGAACAGTACAGCTCCACCTACCTCGAGTCCCTCTGTATTTCTCCTTCAACAAAGAGTCTGAGTGGAGTAGTCTTACGGGGTGCCTCGTGACTGACAGTCCTATTAGGACTCCACAGAATTGGGAAGGAGTAGTCCCCTAAAAGATAAGCTCCTTCCAATAAGAGGGGAAGGGTGCTGGCCGAGCAAAAACAACAAATGTCTACTATACAGTTAAATGTTGTTTGCATGTAAGTGGGAATTTCAAAGGTCACAGATGGAAAGATAACGTCATTATCAGCTTGTTTAGTGACTTGGGGAGCTTAATTTCACGATTCTCTCTTTCATACTGGCAAAGCGGGATTCATGACACATATTCATTTCTTATGTCCCCAAATGTAAGTCTCAATAAATTAATAATAACCCTGAGTTGGAAAGGGTCTCAGAGCCTTAAGGGAGGGATTCTCAATCTTGCCTTGGTTGCACATTAAAATCACCTGAGACACTATTTTAAAATGCACACCCCCAGAGATCCTGATTTAATTGGTTTGTGAGCGAAAGTTTAGGCATTAGTCCCCCCTTTTTGGCATCAATATATTTAAAAAGTGTCGGGATCCCTGGGTGGTGCAGCGTTTGGCGCCTGCCTTTGGCCCAGGGCGCGATCCTGGAGACCCGGGATCGAATCCCACGTCGGGCTCCTGGTGCATGGAGCCTGCTTCTCCCTCTGCCTATGTCTCTGCCTCTCTCTCTCTCTCTCTCTCTCTCTCTGTGACTATCATAAATAAGTAAAAAATTAAAAAAAAAAAAGTGTCCCAGGTAGCATGCCTGGGTGGCTCAATCAGTTAAGCATCAGACTCTTGATTTCAGCTCAGGTCATGACCTCGGGGTCCTGAGATCGAGCCCTGCATCGGGCTCCATGTTGGGCGTGGAGCCTGCTTAAGAGTCTCTCTCTCCCTCTCCCTCTGCCCCTCCCATTCACACTCTCTTTCTTTAAAATAAATAAATAAAACATTTTAGAAAGAAATAAATGGAAAGTCCCCCAGGTCATTCTAATATGCAGCCGAGGTTGAGAAGCCCTGGTAGTTTGCTCTCGCTCCACTGTCCTTCGGAAAGTCCCTCTGTATCTCTGAAAGGTGACTGTCAGCTTGTTTGAATGATTCCAGGGAGGGGAGTATCTTAGTCTGTTCAGGCTGTGATAACAAAACACTATAGGCTAGGTGGCTTAACAGAAAGTGATTTTCTCACAGTTCTGGGAACTGGGAAGTCCAAGATCAAAGTTCTAGCCCGGCTCAGTTCCTGGTGAGAGCTCCCTTCTGCCTTGCAGAGAACTGCCTCTTCCCTGTGTCCCTCCCATGAAGAAGTGGGAACAAGCTCTCTGGTGCCTCTTCTAACAAGGATACTAATCCCATTGGGTCGGGGCTTCACCTTTCTAACCTCACTTAACCTAAATTGCTTCAATAAAGGCCCTATTTACACATACAGTCACCTTGGGGTGGCCCCAGGTACCCCACCATCGTGATGGCCACAGGAAGCAGAACAGCACGTCAGAACGTGTACACTGTCCCCTCCCCGACACGGTCATTGGTCTAGCTTGTCTTCTGGCAGCTGATCTGTGAAGGGCCAGTCCGAAGCGCCATGGATGCGGGGAGAAAAAGAGTTCTCCTTGCTGTAGCTGGCTGTTGCTGATGCTGGCAGCCACCCTCGTCCTCACACGGAGGGGGTCTGCCTGCAAGTGAAATGACCGTAGAGGGAAGGAGAGCATGAAGATGAAGAGCGAGAGAGACCAGCCCCATGGCACCGTGTCTAGGTTTGCTGACGGCTGTTTCTCCCTTAGGTGACCCTTTCCCTTGAGTCAATAAATACTGTGTGGGAGATCCCTGGGTGGCTCAGCAATTTAGCGCCTGCCTTTGGCCCAGGGCGCGATCCTGGAGTCCCTGGATCGAGTCCCACATTGGGCTCCCCGCGTGGAGCCTGCTTCTCCCTCCTCCTGTGTCTCTGCCCCCCTCTCTCTCTCTATCATAAACAAACAAACAAACAAATAAATCTTAAAAAAATACTGTGTGGTATAAGCTTCTTAGAGTTGAGTTTTTACTTCTTGCAACCACACTTTAAGCTATAAAATGTGTTCATTTTGTCCAACACCACACTCAATACTTGCTCACAAAATATGCACCAAATGAATGAGCAGAGAGAGTTCTCACTGTACATTTACTTTCCTGGGTCTCAAAATTGACTGAAATACCACAGCTCTTGCTGGAACTTCATGCAGAAACTGCTTTGGAATCTGTTTTTGATTCCTGGGCTGCAGCAGATGCTGGGATGGGAATAGTGGTTGAGAATCCAGGATTTGGAAGCACCTGGGTGGTGCAGTCAGTTAAGTGACTGACTCTTGGTTTTGGCTCAGGTCGTGATTTCAGGGTTGTGAGATTAAGTCCTGCTTCGGGTTCCACGCTGAGTGCAGAGTGTGCTTGGGACTCTCTCTCTCTCTCTCTCTTTCTCCCTCTGCCCCTCTCCCCTGCGCTCTCACTTTCTTTCTCTGAAATATATAAATAAATCTTTTTTTTTTTTTTTTTTTTAAGAAAAGAATCCATGGTTTGGGTTGGCCAGAATTGCGTTCAAACTATAGTTTTACAGGTACAAAACTGTAAACTCTCTGAGGCTCAATTCTTTCTCATTTTTTAAATGAAGTAACATTATTTATGAAGCAACTGTCACTTTGGTTTGTTCCATTCCTCACGCTCACTCTTTTTTTCCCCCATAACTCACGCTTCCCTAAACATGCTCCTCTTGCCCAAGGTGGGCATTTGTCTCAGGCAGGGCCAACAATAGTGCCTTTATTTCAGCAGAGTCAAATTAAACTCTGCTTGGAATTCAAATTGTGAGTGAAAACCCACAGAGGGCGAAGGCAGTTTAGGTAGAGTCAGCTGATGGTGATAGTGCCATAGACTGAGAAGAGAATCAAGAGCTGGGACTGAGTCCCTGGTAACCTTTCTGTTTTTTTTTTTTTTTTTTAAAGAATTTGTTTATTTATTCATGAGAGACACTGAGAGAGAGAGAGAGAGACAGACAGACAAACAGACAGACAGGCAGGGGGAGAAGCAGGCTCTCTGCAGGGAGCCCGATGTGAGACTCCATCCCAGGACTCCAGGATCACGCCCTGGGCCAAAGGCAGGCACTAAACTGCTGAGCCACCCAGGGATCCCCTTTTCTGTCTTTTCTAACACCGTTTGTGCAGCTCTTCTGACTCATGAGCCAGTCCAGAGGTCTTCTGATAAATCATTTTTTGGTTATGTAGGATACAACCAAAGAGTCATAGTCAGTCAATCCACCACTTCAAAGTTAGCTCTGAGAATTAAATAAGATAATACATGTGAGGTAATTCAGTCAGTACCGGGGATACAATAAATGCGTAATAAATGTTAACTAGTACTCCAGTTTGACTTCCTGATTGGTTGGTGAAGCCTCTGTTGGTTAAACAAATAAATTCCTATTTATTACCCAGAAGTCAGCTCTCTGGAGTTTCCCATGTGAGAAGCAGTTTGACTATGACCTGGAGCCTACATACCAGTGTCTACTCTTATACCTTCAGTGATTCCGATGCAGTAACTCAGGGGTGGGAAAGTCCAATTTGAAGCCACCAATTATTTTCTCTACCTGTGGTGTCTTGATCCACATGGTGGTTTTCTTCTCATTGGCAGATACATGGAATTCCCCTTGTTTCTCAGTATTGGGTCTAGGAGCAGATTGGTCTTTGAAAAGATGGAGTCCCTCAAAGTGATTTCATATGTATTAGGTGTTTAAAACCAGTCTCTCTGTAGCAGGCTGAATAATAGACCTCAAAGATGCCAGGTCCTAATTCCTGGAATCTATAAATGTTAACTCATAAGGAAGGAAGGAAGGGTCTTTGCAGATGTGACTTAGTTAAGGATCTTGAGATGGAGATTATCCTAGATTACATAAATGCTGCTACAACGTCCTTAGGAGAGAGGCAGAGGGAGATTACACACACACACAGAGGAGAGGGCCAATGTGAAGATAGCAGAATTGGAGAGATGTGGCCACAAGCCAAGACCTACTGACAGCCACCAGAAACTGGAAGAGTCCAGGAAGGGATTCTGCTCTCGAGCCTCCAGAGGGAGTGTGGTGCTGCCGATGCTTTGATTTCTGCGTAGTGACACCGATTTCGGATTTCTGGCCTGTAGAACTGTGAGAGAATAAAATTCTGTTGTTTGAAGCCACCAAATTTGTGATAATTTGTTACAGCAGCTGAAGGAAATGAATACACCATCCTAAATACATTTGTCAAATGTATTGAAAATATGTCTAACCAAAAGCTGTAAGAGAAACTTTATTCTGCTTATATAAATTATTGGCCCTTTCCATTCTGCTAACTTGCCAAAAAGCTGAGAAATGTTCTTTTTTTTTTTTTTTTTTTGAAGTAAGCTCTGCACACAATGTGGGGCTTGATCCCACAACCCCAAGATCAAGAGTTGCATGTGCTACCAACTGAGCCAGCCAGATACCCCTAAGAAAAGTTGTTAGGGCAAAGATTCAGCTCCTCCTGCGGTATCATGTACAAACGGCCCCCAAATGAATCACCTTTCTTTAACAGGCACACAGGTTGCCCTGCTTCTGATGCAGTTTCCACTGGCTCCGGATCTCACTTGCAAAGTCCATCGGCCCCTTCTGAAAAGGAATGAAAGAGTAGGGCTGACCACAGATAAGCCCTTTCCCCTCACTTCTCCAGGAGCAAGAGACTGGTTCATCACACAATGGCCTTCAGACATCCCTTCTCTTCCCGTGGGGTGGGGTCAAGTGAGGTCAAACCTCTTGGGAGAAAATCAAGAGCATTGCTAAAGATGTTCTTCTTTCATTTCTCTCTCTCTCTCTTTCATTTCTTCTCCCTCTGTGGCAATGATCATTTTAATTTTTCTAGTACTTTAAAATATTGCCCAAATGTTTGTAGTAAAAATTCAGACAACAGAGAAGAATGTATAGCAAATAGTTCAGGTTCCTCTCCCCACATCTTCCCATTTTACTCCCTTCCATATATGTGACTACTGTTAAAAGTTTGATGTTTCCCTCCAGAAATTTCTTTAAATGCTTGTGTACTCCGTTAGCATGTGCCTGCCCATTTGTGTGTGCTTGTACGCATGTTGAACCAGAGTCCTTTTGGGGTTTTCTGTTTGTTTAAAATTGATATCCATAATGGGAAAAGGTTAAATGCTAAATCAAAGCAACTCTGTTATGCAAAGATTAGGGTCACGGTTAAAAAAAAATAGAACACTGACACTCAAGCTGGGGACATTTGGGTAGATGCTGTTTAAGATTTTGAACCCTTGACTTCTTTGAATCCTCCTGGCTTACAGATTACAGGAGTGACCACCCATCTCCATTAAAAGCTAGCACTCTTTCCTTGCTTGAAGACAATGCAGAGGTGTTTCTTTGCAGGGCAGAATGTGCCTTCTTTATGATCTGCTCCACCCCCCCCCCCCCCCCACCGCCCCTGCCATTTTTCCCTCTGGTCATTGGGCCTCTAGCTAGGGTTAAGTTCCAACGTAACATAGCTGGGGACATGGTGGGCCTGATAAGGAAGGAAAGAGATTCTTACCTAAAGGAGTTATAAGACTTAATTAGAATGCATTGGTAGTAGCTGAGGGAACATTATAGGGACTGGATTCTGAGCTGCTCCATCAAGGCTAGAACAATGTATTGGATAGAGGAGAGTTTATTGACTTGTAGACACTTCCTAAAATATAACATTTAACAGCCTGCCAAGGATCTGAGCAAATAGTGTGAATTCACCAGTAGTATAGGTCCTAGAAGCATGGGAAAAAATGATAGCTCAGGCTAAATGAAGGTGAAATGTCAAAATTGCTGTGGTAGACAGTAGGGAAAGGGATTAAATGCCCAGGGAAATGGGCATGCTCAAAGAGATATATATGTAAGGCTGAAAGAGACACCAGATGATTATGAAAGGACTATTGGATACGTCATTGTCAAGGTCATAAGTGATGCACTCGTGAGACGGGTAATAGCACTACTAAAAAGTTCAGTGAGGAAACTCCTTTTTAAGACCGAGTTGACAGTGGGAAAGGCCGTTACAGAATTAGGCTCAATAATAGCAATAGCGTTGTTAGGACTCCAGAGCAGGAGAGAGTAGGTAGTGCCACTTAACTGCCAGAAGGAAGAGGGATGTAATTTTCTTAATGAGTGGCAGAGTCATAGGGTAGCTAAGGGGTCCTGATCTGCAGAGAGTAATAGAGATGGTTAATGGAGCACAGTATGCCATGGGGCAAAAGAGATGGGCACCCAACAAGGGTACAACTCAGCTTATTCCGTTGGAAGAAATAAAAGATGGATGACTGCTAGATGGCAGGCAATTAAATGCTTTGATTTCTTGCTCTGCTCCTGGACCTGAATTGGTTTTCTGGTACAGAACCCGTTGACTGAGAAATCCCAAACATTTTGGAGACTGTGGGAAACAAAGGTCTGAGATAATATGGATATTCAGAGATCCAATGTATCATCGTGGTCTTTCTTTTAGAGTGGAGGCTCATGGAATCTTGACCAAGGTTCTGCTTACAGTGAACCTACTAGATCTATTGATCCACCCAGCAGTCATCTTCATCATCTCTGAGTGTATAATTGAGATTGACCTATGCACTTGTTGGTGCAACTCCAACTTTGGGTTCTCAGCCTTTGGAGTATGCGCTTTCATGGTGGAGAAGCCCCCCAAAATACTTTATCACCCCCTGTCCCCCACCAACCCTGGTCCCATCCAAGAACCAAAACCAGTATCACCACCCCAGCTAGGGAGATGACAAAAGTTAAGGATATGAAAGATGTAGGAATGGGGGACTCTATCATATCTCCATGTAATTTGTCAATCTGTCCCCCAGAAGAAGATGGATCTTGGAAAATGATAGCTTACTGCAAACGTAAACAAACTCTCTCCTTAATTGTAGCCACAGTACTGGATATGATGAATATATTTGCTAGAGGAAAATAGCATGGCTTCAGGTACATGATACATGGTGATTGGGCAAACGTATTCTTTTATATTCTGGCAAAAATTGGCATCAGGAACAGTTTGTATTTACAGAGAGTGGATAATAATACATATTTACAGGTTTTCCCAAACCTATGTTAATTCTATGCTTTCTATAAGAATATAGGGCAAAGTGATCTGGACCATCCGGATGTCTCATAGAACTTCATATTGATCCATTACATCAACGATATTAGGCTAATTGGAGCTGATGAATAAGAATGGTTAATAGACTGGAAGACTTAGTAAGACACACACACTCCATGTGAGATAAGCTCTATCAAGAATAAGAATTCTGACACATAAATAAAATTTTTGTAGTCCTGTCGTCAGTGGTATGCCAGGGCATTCCTCCCAAAGTAACAGACAGATCATCGTACCTTGACTTCCCTCTGCAGAGTGGGAACTCCTATCTGCGATAGGTTGCTCTCAGTTCTAGAGACAGCATATTCCACACCAGAGAATACTTATCTAGCTCACATGCCAGGTGACAAGAAATGATGCCAGCTCTCTGTAGGTGCTAGCACAAAAAGGAGTTCTTCAGCAAATCCAAGCTGCAGTGCAAGCAGCCTTGCTGCTTGAGCCACACAGCCCTGCAGGTGTCATGGTATTAGAGGTAAGAGGCAGGACAAGATGCAATGTGGCGGCCCTGGTTTATGGCGAGCGCCAGCAGAATAGTGGCACAGACTCCCGAGATTCTGGCCCAAGGAGCATTATATACTTAAACAAATAAACAAAAACTTCAGGCCCGCTAATGGACATTGGTACAGATGGAATGCCATGAGACACTAAATGACCATGCTTCCAGAACTGCCCATCAAGAGCTGGGTTCATATAAGGTTGCTTGAATCCCATAACAGTTTGTTGTAAGATGAGCAGGAGCTCATGCATGAGAAGGACGAGAGAGCAAAACCAAGCTGCAGAAGCCAGTAGCCCATGACCTTCACCACTGTGCACCAGCACCTCGCCCTCACCACACTATGATCATATCGGGAATCTCTTATCCTCAGCTGACGGAAGAGCAAAATCTACAAGCTCGGTTTACAAATAGAACAGCTTAGTATGCCGGTGCGTAAAAATGGAAGCAGCTGCACTGCAGCCTCATTCGGAAGTGGCTTTGAAAGACACTAGTTAGTGAAGGAGAATCCTCCTAATGGGCAGAGGTTTGGGCGATGCACCTGTTTATCCACTTTGTGCCCAAGAGTGGCCCGAGGTTTCAATAGATCCAGATTCACGGGCTGGCACAGAACAGAGCAAGGAGGTAGATGAGCATGACGGCAGTGGGAACAAAGTATGAAAATCTTTGCGTTGTACACTAATGCTCACCAGAGAGCGGCAAGCAGGCAGGAAGATCTAAATGGCCAAGTAGACACAACTGCTCCATCAGTCTCTGTCACCAGCTATTTCAGTGCTGGCTCAAGGGGTCCATGAATACAGTGGCCCTGGGGGAGAGAAGGGTCCAACAGCTCACCAAGGCTGACTGAATTGTTGTTGTCATCAGATGCCCAGGGGGCATCAGAACACACCAATGCTGAGCCCCTGATACAGTGTTGTTCCTCAAGGACACCATTGGTGACAACTACGTCGAGTCCCTTCTATCCTGGAAAGGCCAGAGTCTTGTTCTAACAAGAAGAAACACATATTCTGGGAGCAGGTTTGCTTCCTGCCTGCAAGGCCTCGGTACCGCAACTATCCAAGGACTTACGGAATATTTTATCTCCGAGGAAGGACCCTAGATTACATTGCACCAGAGCAGGGAGCTTATTTTACTACACAAGATGGTGTGGGAGGGGAGCCCGACTGGCTCAGTTGGTAGAGTGTGTGACTCTTGATCTCAGAGTCATGATTTCGCTCCTCCTGTTAGGCATAGAGATTACTTAATAAAGTAACTTTTTTTTTTTAAAGAGGACTTATGGGAGTGGACCTATGATGATTGGGCCGACTGGTCATACCACATACAATACCAATCAGAAGCCACCTGCCTGATAGAGCATTAAAATGGTCTTTTGAGTACACAGTTGAGATGCTAGCTTAGACACAACCTTTTGTGAGAAAAGGCATCTACCTTCCAGAAGATGGAATCCAAGAAAATTTATGTGACACTGTATCCCTGGGTAAGATTAATACATAGATCTGGTAACTGAGGGATGGAAGTAGGAGTGATCTCAATTACTATGTCTCGCAATGATCCGCTGGGGACTTTGTCCTTTTTGTCCCCATAATTCTAGACTCTGTAAGGTTAGAGGTTCTGGTTTCCAGAGGGGCACACTTTTGCCAGGAGACCTAGCAAGTGTCCCATTGAAATACAGACTGCGATTGCCACTACAAGTGCTGCTAGACACTCGAGTTTCCTCGTGTCCAGGGACTGGCAAACAATGAAAGGAGGCACCGTCTTGGAAAGGTAACGGGACCTTCATCTTCAAGGGGCAGTAGAGGTGCTTTTATAGAAGGGATGAGTATGGGTGGCATCCAGATAGTCAGTACACTTGAGTGTGTTTTTGTACTCCTTTGCTCAATTGTGATGATAAATGGACACGTCAGCAACCCTGGCCTCAAGAGGGCGTGGTGTCCAGGGACGAACAATGCCCCTCGGGTATGGGAGGATGGGTAACACCAGTAGATAATCAACAGAAGTAGTGCTGAGGGAAGAGGAATCCAGAATGAATATTGGAGGAGAAAGATGATGAGTGTCATGGTCCTAAGACCAGTTCTAGTGGTAGGGACTACAATTTGTCCCACTAACCTTTCCCTTCTAAGTTTCTTTTGGAAAGAGGGACATTAGAATCCTGGAAGAATAACTCTCCAAATATATACATATATGTTCTGGAGTGGCACTTAGGGGAGACGAGAATGGACACGGATGTGAGCTACAACGATCCCCTTCAAGGAAAAACTTTCCTTGAAGCTGTTCCGTCAGCTTCTTCAGACTTCATCTCATCCCTTGCTCGGGAACACACCGTTTGCAGGGTATCCTACATCCAATGCCTTGTCACTTGAGGGCGTAAAGGCCTAGCTGTATACTGTGGAACAACTTTGATATGTGTGTTCCGGAGTTCCCAGAGAAGTTAGTTAAGACTTTGCTAGAACCACATCATAGTTCAGCTTCTCCCTCTACTCAATCACACTTCCTTGCCCTGCTTTCCATGAATGTCGACTTTTAACAACTAGGCTTCTTATTACACTTTACCTCAGACTTTGCTTCCGGGGCTCAACCTATAATAGGGGTTAACCCTATTCCGAAGATGTGAGGAGAGTGTCCTCAAAGCGACACCACCTGGAATGGGACGTGCGAGCTGATCAGCTGAGGAAAGCATTTATGCGAAGTGGGAATGACAGCAGCATTCGGAGATTTCCTACACAGTGGAATTAATGAAACAAGTAAATATGAATTAATTCACTAATGAAAATAAAAGAGAAAGGGTTTTATAAAAAGTTTCTGGGTCAGAGAATTCTCCAGGTCAGGCAAAGAGGTTTCAAGGGAAGATAAAAGAAGACATTTAAAAAAAAGATTTTATTTATTTATTCATGGGAGACACACACACAGAGGCAGAGACCCAGGCGGAGGGAGGCGCAGGCTCCACGCAGGGCCCCCGACGGGGACTCGACCCCGGGTCTCCGGGATCACGCCCCGGGCCGAAGGCAGACGCTCCCCGCACCTCCCTTCAACCGCTGGGCCCCCCGGGGCCCCTGAAGACAACATTCCTGCTTCCTGGTGTCACCTGCCCCTGGAGCCTGAGTAGGTTCTGGCAAAATCCTCCGTTGGCGGTCACTCCTGTTTATCCGACGGGTGGTGAGCTGGATGTAGCGGGGGTATCGCCGTGGGTCCAAGAAGACCTTTATTCTGGGGACAGTGTAGACGGTCAGCAGGACCCCCAGGGCTCTCCGCCGTGATACCTCCGCCCCCCCCCCGCCCTCCCCGCCCCTCCGCGGGCCCCGCACGGCGGCTTCGGGACCAAGCGCGCGGGCTCGGGCGCCTCGGGCTTGAGCAGGGCCTGAACCCCGGCCCCCGCGGCGCCCTGCGGCAGCGAAGCGTGACGGTGCTCGGGGCCGAGGGCTTGGGGCGGCCCCGGGACCCCTCGCCAACCCCGACCCCCAGGTCAGTACTTGAAAGTCGGTGGAAGCCGTTTTCTCAGGTCGGAACAGGGGGTGTAACTGCAGCAAAGACGGGGTGCGGGCTGGATGCGGTCGGGGCGCGCCCGGGGCGGCTCCGAGTCTTCATGCGCACGCGCCAATCCGACTAAAGACCCGACGCGGCCGCGTGTGTGCGGGGCGGGGGGGTGGGGGGGTGCGGCTGCGGGGCCCCCGGGGCGGGGGGAGGTGCGGCTGCGGGGCCCCCGGGACGGGGGGGGGGAGGTGCGGCTGCGGGACCCCCGGGGCTGGGGGGGTGCGACTGCGGGGCCCCCGGGGCTGGGGGGGGTGCGGCTGCGGGACCCCCGGGGCGGGGGGGGGTGCGGCTGCGGGACCCCGGGGCGGGGGGGGGGGGTGCGGCTGCGGGGCCCCGGGGCGGGGCGGGTCGGCTGCCGGGCCCCTGGGCGGGGGGGCGGGGCGGGGCGGGGCCGCGCTGGTGCTAAGGGCGCACGTAGGGGTCAGATGTGCGTTAGGTGCGGGTCCGTGGGGCGCCTGCGGGCGGGTGGGCTGGGGCCGTGACTGCAGGGTGCGGGCATCGCGCCCACCCGTCGCCTGCCGCCCCCGCCGTGCTCCTGCCTCCGTCAGATACAGAAGGAAGAGCTTCGGGGCGGCCCGGGGCGCAGCAGGTCAGAGCCGCCTTGGGCCCAGGGCCTGATCCTGGAGACCCGGGGTCGAGGCCCACGTCGGGCTCCCTGCCTGGGGCCTGCTTCTCCCTCTGCCTGGGTCTCTGCCTCTCTCTCTCTCTCTTGCTCTCTCTCTCTCTGTCACGAATAAATGGATAAAATCTTAAAAAAAAATCTTCAAAATAAGTAAACACTGTCTTCCACTCTGGGGACCCCGGGCTCCTTGAGGAGCGGCTGACGCCTTGCGGAGAGCGGAGAGCGGCGCCCGTTTGCGGAGGGCCCTGAAGGCTCAGGCGCGGGGGCCCGGGGGCGGGGGGCGGGGGGCGGGCCTCGGGTCCCCCAGCCTGCGGGCCCCCAGGCGCCGTTGCCTCCCAGCTGAGGAGGCCTGAGCTTAGGGAGCCTCGGTGCTGTCGCGAATTCCCTGCCGCTTGCCTCGATTTGACCAACAGGGCTCCCCTCCGGGACCTTCCCGGCAGCCGCCGTCGGCCCAGGGAGCTCAGGCCCTTCTGGACGCCCGTCGCGGGCGGCTCGGCCTCGTCTTGGCACTTAGCTCCTTAGGGACACACGTCCCGGTAGGCTCTGAGCTATTTGATTTCAGAGACTGGATTTTGCTGATCTCTGCATTCCTCGCGCTAAGTCCCGTACCTGCAACAGAGTAATTACCCATTTAAGGGCTTTTGCGTGGGCACGTTTGAGTTGAACCGAACCAATAAAGGAATCACAGCTGGTACCAACGTAAACTGCCGGGCTCATCCCATTACCGGGACCGGGACCGGGAGTGTCCACGTCGGGGAGGGTTAAAAGGGAAACGGTAACACAGATGCCCGCCAGCCAGGGAATAGCTACAGAAACTATGATACAGTCATACTATGGAATAGTCCACGCTGATTTAAAAAAAGAGACGGCCCTGTATGTACTGAAACAAAAATCTACGAAATATATTAAGATTTTTTTTAAAGGGGGATCCCTGGGTGGCTCAGCGGTTTAGCGCCTGCCTTCGGCCCAGGGCGCGATCCTAGAGTCCCGGGATCGAGTCCCGCGTCGGGCTCCCCGCGTGGAGCCTGCTTCTCCCTCTGCCTGTGTCTCTGCCTCTCTCTCTAGATCTATCATGAATAAATAAATAAATCTTTAAAAAAATAAAGAAAAATATTTTTTAAAAGAACATTGAGATTGAGGATAATACCTGTATTTGCAAGTCTGCGTGTGTATACTTATGTGGGCACATGTATACGTATATGACTGTGTAGTAAGCGTGTGTATTCCTTTTTTAAAAAAAGATTTTATGTATTTACTCATGAGAGACACACACAGAGAGAGAGAGAGAGAGAGAGAGGCAGAGACACAGGTAGAGGGAGAAGCAGGCTCCACGCAGGGAGCCTGACCTGGGCCTCGATCCCAGGTCTCCAGGATCACACCCCGGGGCAGAAGGCAGGCGCTAAACCGCTGGGCCACCCAGGGATCCCTGTTTATTCCTTTTTGTGACAGAGTCTGCTGTTTTCCCACCCATTGGCCTTTCTACCTTCTTCCTTGCAACAATATGTCGAATCCCAGGGCATGAATTCTATATGATTGGTCTAAACCATCATGGCAATTCCAATTCTCTTTGACTGTAGTTGGTCTAGAGGCATGTCACCAAGTTGTGCTCTGTTGAGAACTTTAGGAAATCATTATGTTCCAGGAGAAAGGTATGAAAAGAAAGTCTTTTGCCCACTCCTACTCCCTTCCTGTGTAGGTGTTACTCAAAGCTGATGTGTGAGACTTTTATGCTTGGAGTTCCAGCAGCCACTCTAGGACCACCATGGGAGACCTGGCTGACATACTGATGATGGCCCAGGAAAAGATGGGAAAAGCCTAGATCCTTGACTTCACCATGGGCTTCCAGAACAAGTAGGGACCACCTACTTCCATTTTGCTCTCAATTGAGGAAGAACTGTCCTAATAGTTGTTAATATTGGTTAATTTTTCTGTTCTTTACAGCCAAAATTATCCTATTTGCTATGTGCTATTACTATTTCACAGTGATACTATTTGAGCATTCCCTTTTGCGTTCTTTGTTTTTTAAGATTAAAATTTTTTTTTAAGATTTAAAAAATTTATTCATGAGAGACACACACGGAGAGAGACAGACGTAGGCAGAGAGAGAAGCAGGCTCCATGCAGGGAGCCTGATGTGGGACTAGGTCCTGGGACTTTAGGGTCACGCCCTGAACTGAAGACAGATGCCCAACCGCTGAGCCACCCAGGCATTCTTAATTACAAAATGTATAATACATATATTCTTGTTCTCTTCAATTTCCTACCTTTCTGCCTTGTATTTCATCCACATATCTTCCACAAGTTTTCTTACTTTAGCTTTGGACCATCTCCATAAGCATAATAAGAAAGAGTCCACGTTGCCAAAGCCTTGTTGGATTCCCAGTAAAACCAGACCTATCTCTGTTTCCCTTTACTTTCCACCTGAAATTTCGGATAGCTTTATGGGTCCAGTGAATACCTGGGATTTTTTCATCCTCTTGTGGATATTTATTACGGACAAATAATCATAGATATAAAACTACGATGAATTGAAGTATGGTGACTTTCAGACGTTTGATCAAGGTTTTGGTGAGTCCAAGAGTCACATTGTATTTGAAATCTCTCATCTGATTCCAATAATTTGCTTAAATAAAGATGTATCTGGTAGTGCCAGATGGAAAGATCTCAATATGGGGAAAGAATCCTTCACCTAACAGGTATGGGAGAGCGGGTGTTGAATGAGTGGGGATGATAGATAGAGCCATAGGAGACCAAGTACCATTGGCTAATCAGGACATGTATGTATGTATGTATGTATGTATTTATTTATTTATTTATAATCAGGACATTTTAAAGTCATAATAAGAGGTGCAGGTGCCTGGATGGCTCAGTTAGTTAAGCCTCCAACTCTTGGTTTTGGCTCAGGTCCAGACCTCAGGGTCCTGAGATCGAGCCCCTCATCAAGCTCCGTGCTCCACAGGGAGTTGCTTGAGAGTCTGTCTCCCCTCTGCCCCTCCCCACCACTTGCGCGCGCTCTCTCTCTCTCTCTCTCTCTCCTCCCTTCAAAACAAATAAATAAATATTGAAAGTCATAATAAGAGGTGAACATTGACTCCTTTCATAAATACTTTGTTATATTCAAGAAGTCAGGCTAGAACTTCAGGGAGCAGAGTCCCCACCTTGTCAATTAATATTTTTATGACCTTTGAAATTTTCCTTCCTTCCTTCTTACTTACAGAGTGGGATACCAGGATTGTTGTGAGGCCCAAAGGAAATTATGCATGTGAAATTACTTGAAAAAGAAAATTCGATGGGAGATGTTCACATGGAAATGTTAGCCACTTTCTTTTTTAAGTTATTAAGCTCCAAGAAGGAGAGAGATCTTTCTGACCATAAACAGATATTCTCATCTTCCTTCCCTTTTTCCCAACATACAAAATGTGTATACATTAGTGAATTAAAACTTATTTGGCCTCAGGAGTCAGAAATTTGGATTTGCGTTTTGGCTGTTAATGCTTACTCAGTTTTGCATGATCTTAGACAAGTCACACTTCTGTCAGTCTTTTACTATGTGTAAGGCAGGGGGTCCTCCTTACTTGTGCTCTTCCTTCAAAGGAAAGATGTCACACTTCAGTAGAAATAAATCCAAACTCTTGGAAATATTATCTCACAACCCTTCTCAGGAGACACCAGGAATGGGGCCAGTTGGTAGACGGGCAGGCACTTCTAAGTGATGTGAGTCAAATGGCCACAGGGCATAAACTCAGATACTTAAAATCTGCTGATAGGGGTGCCTGGGTGGCTCAGTCCATGAAACATCTGGTTCTTGAGTTTGGCTCAGGTTATGATCCCAAGGCCATGAGATCGAGTCCCACATTGGACTCCAGGATCAGTGGGGAGTCTGCATGAGATTCTCTCCCCCTCTTCCTCTGCCCCTCCCCTCTACTCTAAAATAAATAAATAAATCTTAAAACCTACTGGCAGAGAATCCTTGATGAGGGTCAAGTTTTCCAAACAACCAGAAGTTTTCTTTGTCTTCAGACATTTTCTTGTCATCCTAGTAAAAAAGTGTTAAATATCACTTAACGATTTCCTAAACAATGGAATTATTAAACCCAATTATTTCTTTTTTTTAAGATTTTATTTATTTATTCATGAGAGACACAGAGAGAGAGAGAGAGAGAGATGCAGAGACACAGGCAGAGGGAGAAGCAGGCTCCATGCAGGGAGCCCGATGTGGGACTTGATCCTGGGTCTCCAAGATCACGCCCTGGACTGAAGATGGCGCTAAACCGCTAAGCCACTGGGGCTGCCCCCAATTATTTCTTTTAAGTGTACAATACAATGATTTAACAATTGTATATATTACTTAGTACTTATCACTCTAATTGTACTCTTTATCCCTTTCACCTATTTCTTGTTTTTTTTTTTTTTCTAAGATTTTATTTATTCATGGGAGACACAGAGAAAGGGAGACAGGTAGAGACACAGGCAGAGGGAGAAGCAGGCTCCATGCAAAGGAGCCCGATGTGGGACTCGATCCCAGGTCTCCAGGATCACACCCTGTGCCAAAGGCAGACGCTAAACTGCTGAGCCACCCAGGGATCCCCTCTTTCACCTATTTCACCTATACCCTCACCTCCCCTCTAGCAACCACTAGCTTGTTCTCTATATTTAATAGTGTTGTATTATCTTTTTTCTTTCTTTGTTTTTCTTTGTTAAATTCCACATATGATTGAAATCATATGGTATTTGTCTTTCTCTCACGTATTTCACTTAGCGTTATATTTTAGAGATCCATTCATGTTGCCTCAAATAGCGTGATCTCATCCTTTTTCATGGCTGAGTAATATTCTATTCTCTATATAGCATATATAAAATGAAATGTTTTATATATAACATATATATGATATATATAAACGAGATACATATAATATCTTCTTTATCCATTCATCTATTGATGAACACCTGGGTTGCTTCTATATCTTGGCTATTACAGATAATACTATAATAAACATAGGGGTGCATATGTCTTTTTGAATTGGCACTTTCATTTTCTTTGGGTAAATATCCAGTGGCAGAGTTACTAGATCATACGGTATTTCCATTTTTAATTTGCCATCTATATGTCTTTTTTGGAAAAAATATTTATTCTTGTCCTCTGCCCATTTTTAAATTGGATTATTTAATTTTTGTGATATTGAGTTGCATAATATTTTGGCTATTAACCCCTTATTGGACATATCATTTGCAACTATCTTCTGTTCAGTAGGTTGCTTTTCGTTTTGCTGATGGTTACCTTTGTTATGCTAAAGCTTTTAACTTTGGTGTAGTCTCAATAGCTTAATTTTGCTTTTGTTTCACTTGCCAGATAAGACTTTTCTTATAATGTTTTTATCTGGTTTTAGTATCAGGGTAATGTTGGCCTTGTAGGATGAATTTGGAATCTTTCTTTCCTCTATTTTTTAGAATAGTTTGAGAAGAAAAAGTATTAACACTTCTTTAAATGTTTGGTAGAATTGACCTATGCAACCATCTGGTCCTGGACTTAGGTTTGCTTGGGGCGTTTTGCTTATTGATGAAATATCGTTGCTAGTAATTAATCTGTTCAAATTTTCTATTTCTTCTTGATTCAGGAATATAACCATATATGAACAGACATTTCTCCAAAGAAGACATCCAGATGGCCAATAGATACATGAAAAGATGCTCAACATCATTCATCATCAGGGAAATTCAAATCAAAACCACAATGAGATAACACCTCACACCTGTTAGAATGGCTAAAATAAAAAACATAAGGAACAATAAATATTGGTGAGAATGTAGAGAAAAAGAATCCTCTTGCATTATGCTTAGGAATGCAAGCTAGTGTAGCCACTGTGGAAAACTGTCGAAGGTTCTTCAAAAAGTTAAAAACCAGGTGGCACAGTTGGTTAAGTGTCCCACTCTTGGATCAGGTCATGATCACTAGGTCTTGAGAATGAGTTCTGCATTGGACTCTAAGTTCAGTAAAGAGTCTGCTGGAGTTTCTCTCTCTCTCTCTCTCTCCCTCTGACCTTCCCCACCCTTTCTCTCAAATAAATAAATCAATCTTAAAAAAAAAAAAATAGAACTATCCTACCACCAAGTAATCACACTTGGGAGTAAATATTCCCCAAATACAAAAACACTAATTCAAAGGGATATGTGCACTCCTATGTTTATGGCAGCAGTATTTATGATAGCCAAATTATGGAAGCAGCCCACATGTCTATCAATAGATGAATGGATAAAGATGTTGGTACATATACACAATGGAACATTATTCAGCCATAAAAAAAGAATGAAACCTTGCCATTTGCAACAACATGGATGGAGCTTGAGAGAATAATGCTAAATGAAATAAGTCAGCCAGAGAAAGACAAATACCATATGATTTCACTCTTTTGTGGCAATTAAGAAACAAAAGAAATGAACAAAGGAAAAAAAAGGGAAAAATAGAGACCAGGAAACAGACTCTTAACTGTAAGAGAACAAACTGAAACTTACCAGAGGGGAGGCCGGAGGGGGAGTGGGTGAAATAGGTGGTGGAGATTAAGGATTCATTTGTGATGAGTACCAGGTATTGTATGGAAGTGTTGAATCACTGTATTGTACAACAGAAACTAATATAACACTGCATGTTAACTATAATGGAATTAAAATTTTAAAAATAATAAAATAAATTTTAAAAAAGGAATATAACCACAAAATAACAACCTAATAATTATAAGTATTTATGCACTCAACATGGGAGCACCCAAATACATAAAACAACTATTAACAGATATAACAGAAGAATTTTTTTAAAAGATTTTATTTATTTATTCATGAGAGACACAGAGAGAATGGCGGAGACACAGGCAGAGGGAGAAGCAGGCTCCACGCAGGGAGCCCGATGTGGGACTTAATCCCAAAACCCGGGATGACGCCCTGAGCTGAAGGCAGATGCTCAACTGCTAAGCCACCCAGGAGTCCCTAAAGGAAAAAATTAATAGTAGTATAATAATAGTAGGAGATTTGAACACCCAACTTACATCAATGGATAGATTGTTCAGACAAAAAATCAACAAGGAAACAGTGGCTTCATCTTTTTAGAAAATATTATTTTATTTTATTTTTTGAGAGAGGAAGAGAGAGTGCAAGCAGGGGATGGGGAGGGGCAGAGAGAGAGAGAGAGAGAGAGAGAGAGAATCTCAAGGAGGCTTCATGCTCAGTGTAGAGCCGGACTCGGGGCTCAATCTCATACCTCTGAAATCATGACCTGAGCTGAAATGAAGAGTCAGACATTTAACCGACTGAGCCTCCCAGGCACCCCGGAAACAGTGGCTTTGAATGACACATTGGACCAGATGGATATAGCAGATATATTCAGAAAATTCCATCCAAAAACAGTGTAATACACATTCTTTTCAAGTGCACATGGAACATTCTCCAGAATAGATCACATGTTAGGCCACAATACAAATCTCAACAAATTCAAAAAGATTAAAATCATGTCATGCATCTCTTCTGATCACAACTGTGTGAAACTAGAAATCAATCATAAGACAAAGTCTGGAAAGAACACAAATACACAGAGGCTAAATAACATGCTACTAAACAGTGAATGAGTCGGGACGCCTGGGTGGCTCAGTGGTTGAGCATCTGCCTTTGGTTCAGGGCGTGATCCTGGAGTTCTGGGATTGAGTCCCACATTGGACTCCCTGTAGGGAGCCTGCTTCTCCCTCTGCCTCTGTCTCTGCCTCTCTCTCTCTCTCTCTGTGTGTCTCATGAATACATGAATAAAATCTTAAAAAAAAAAGACATTAAAAAAAAGAATGAGTCAACTAAGAAGTCAAAGAGTAGATAAAAAAAATAGATGGAGAGAAGTGAAAATGAAAACACCGTGGTCCAAAATCTTTGGGATGCAGCAAAAGCTGTTATAAGAGGGGAGATTAATACAAAACAGGCCTGCCTCAAGAAGCAAAAAAAATCTCCAACAACCCAGTCTTACACCCAAAGGAGCTAGAAAAATAACAAAGCCCAAAGTTAGTGGAAGGAAGGAAATAATAAAGATGAAGGCAAAGTAAATGAAATAGAAACTAAAAAAACAATAGAACAGACCAATGAAACTAGTAGCTGGTTCTTTGAAAAGATCAACAAAATTGATGAACCTTTAGCCAGAGTTATCAGAGAGAGAGAGAGAGAGAGAGGACTCAAATAAATAAAATCAGAAATGGAGGAGAAATAACTGACATAACAGAAATACAAAGGATTATAAGAGAATATTATGAAAAATTATATGCAACAAACCAGACAATCTAGAAGAAATGGATGAATTCCTAGAAATATATAACCTTCAAAAATAGAATCAGGAAGAAAACCAGCAATGGTTAATTCTAAAAGCCCAACTTGGGGATCCCTGGGTGGCGCAGCTGTTTAGCACCTGCCTTTGGCCCAGGGCGCGATCCTGGAGACCCGGGATCGAATCCCACGTCAGGCTCCCGGTGCATGGAGCCTGCTTCTCCCTCTGCCTATGTCTCTGCCTCTCTCTCTCTCTCTCTGTGTGACTATCATAAATAAATAAAATAAAATAAAAAATAAAAGCCCAACTCCCTTTCCTTAAAAATTATTTTTTTTTCTTTATTTGAGCCAGAGCAAAAGAGATCACAGAGGAGAGAGAGAAGCAGACTCCCCACTGGGCATGGAGGCCGATGTGGGGCTCGACCCCAGGACCCTGAGATCAGAACCTGAGCGGAAGACAAACTCTTTTTTTTTTTTGGAAGACAAACTCTTAATCAACTGAGCCACTGAGCCACACAGGCACCACCCAACTCCCTTTTTATTGATAGATATTTTATAACCTGCTTATAATTCTGTCATTAAATACATAGCTTAAATAATTTTTTTTTAAAGATTTTATTTATTTATCTATGAGAGAGGCAGAGACACAGGCAGAGGGAGAAGCAGGCTCCCTGTAAGGAGCCCAATATGGGACTCGATTCCGGATGCCAGGATCACGACTTGAGCCGAAGGCAGATGCTCGACCACTGAGCCACCCACATGTCCCTTAAATAAATGTTTAAATAAATATAACCGACATATGTATATAATTTCCAAAAAAGCAACACAGTGCTTAATTATAAATACAAAATGGTAATAAAAGCAAAGTTGTTTATAATTAAAAAGTATTTACTGCAATATGTAAATGTCTAGGTGTAACTAGTAGACATGACAACACAGTGAGAGGTTTGCATCTATAGATAGAATCATTGTAAATGAGACCACATTAAATGTTGACTGATAGAAATGTGCTATACTGGAGACTCAAAAACTATGTGCAGCATTGCCACTCACGATGTGATTTTCCTAAATGTTGAATAACATTTATGGTAAATTTCTAACAAAATATTCCTAGAAAATGGAAATCTATTAAATGTGTGCAGAAGATATTTGGTATTTATTTGTAGAATGGAGTTAGGTTCTAAGTCTAGATAGTTAAAAACCCACTTTCACCTAGATATATGTCTTGGTGGGTCTCAGAAAGGAAGCAGGAGAGGAGACAATTCTTACTGCATGAGACTGCACCATGCACTTTAAGAAGTGTTATATTTCCAGTACCAATCCACTAAATACTAGTAGCTCCCGTTATTTTGATATTACAAAAACCTTGCAACAAATGTCTGTAATGCTTTCAAATAGTAATATCATGCTTATTGCAAACTTCTGCTATAAGCACTATCTGGCACTCAGTGTGTGTTTAATTCCTGTTTATTGATGGGATGGATGAGTGAATGTATAAATATTGTCCTTCAAAAAATAACTTTAGCTTCTGATGACAAGTAACAAAGAACTCAGCTAACTCTACTTTAGACAAATTAGGGTTTATGACTTCTTTTTTAACAAAGTTTAGAATTAGGCCACCTAGTTTTGGTGCCACAGCTCGTAATGTTGTCATTGTCTATGGTTCCTATTTTCCTTCCATTTTGCCACTTGGCAAATCTGTTCTTTTATCAACTCATGAATTAAAGATCACCACAGCACCTCTGCATCTTATATGTGTATTCAAAGCAGAAAAAGGGAAGGAAGAAGAAAGGATCATTACTAGCATTGCTAGTATATTTTCTTTTTTATCCTATTGGCCAGAACTGTGTCACATAGCTAGTGCTGGTGGCAAGGGAAGCTATGATCCTCCCGCTGAAAGTAATATTCTCATATAAAATGTAAAACACAAAGAAAAAAAGAAACAAAATCTTCCAGATACATCACTGAGCTGCCAAGAAGTAAAGATTCTAAGGATCTAAAAAGTCAAGTGAACATAGAACCCCTAGTAGGTAAGGAAGTACTAGGCATGGCTTTTGCCTTGGACAAATGTGTCAAACCCCGGTGGTGTTGTTATTTCACTTCTTAGGTTTTACAGGAAGTGGGGGTTGGGGACAGATGATAACATTTAAGGCCCGCCCAATGGATGAAGTCTAATAGACTCTGACTCAAAGTTGGAAAATGAAAAGGCAAGGCACTGACTGGTAGAAAATATTCATAAAACTTTGTAGTCAGAATATATAAAAACTACAAATCAGCATCAAAAAGAAAAATAATTGAATATTTTAAAAGGACAAAGGTATTGAAAAGACCCTTCCGAAAAAACAATACACTTACAGCCAATAAGCACATAGAAATATACTCAACATCCTTAGTCATCGGAGAAATGCAAATTTAAACTATCCTACATCTATTAGAAGAGTTAAAATTTGAAAAAATTAACCAAACCAAATGTTAGTGAGAATATAGAGCAATTAGAACTCTCATACACTGCTGATTGGAATATAAAATATACAAATATTTTGGAAACCATTGGGCAGTGCCTTACAATGTTAAACACTTACTATATATCCAAGAGAAAGGAAAACATATATCTACACAAAAGCTTGTACTTGTGGGGCACCTGGGTGATACAGTTATTAAGGAATCAACTCTTGGTTTCAGCTCAGGTCATGATCTCAGGTCGTGAGATTGAGCCCTGGTCGGCTCCACACTCAATGTGGATTCATTTAGGACTTTCCTTTCTTCTGCTCTTCCTCCACATCCTCTTTCCCTCTGCATCTAAAATAAATTAAATAAATAAATAAATAAATAAATAATCTTTAAAAAAAACCAAAATCTTATTCTTGAATGTTCATAGCCACATTATTAGTAATAACCAAGATGTAGAAACAACTCAAATGTCCATCAATTGATGAATGGCATATCACAAAATGTGGTATATCCATATGCTGGAATATTATTCAGCCATGAAAAAGAAGCTGCTGATACATGCTACAACATGGATAAACTTTGAAAACATTATGCTAGGTGAAAAGAAGCCAGACCCAAAAGCCACATACTGTATGGTACTATTATACGGCATATGTCCAGAATAAGCAAATCCATACAAAGAGAAAGTAGATTAGAGGTTGTTAGGTGCTGGGAGGGGGAGAAGGGAGATAACTTCCAATAGGTATTAGGTTTCTTTTTGGAGTGATGAAAATGTGGAATTGGATAGTGGTGATGCTTGAACAAGTATACTAAAAATCATTGAATTGTACACCTTAAATTGGTGGAGTATATGGTATGTATGGTATGGTATTCAATGATGCTGTTATAAAAAAGAACAACAAAATATATATAAGGATCAATGGCATTTCCATCATCCCAAGATTACCAGTGCCATCATCTTGGTGCATAGACTTTTAAACTCATTTCCATGCATCATATGTACTTTTTTAAAGAATAAAAATTAGGTCATACCATGCAAAAAAAGTATTTTTGACTACAACATATAATTTTAGATTTATAAAGTGATGTCAGACTGGAGGGTGACTATCTTCTTCCTGGCTCTTTGCAGGGGAAACCCATTCTTTCACCTCTAAGTAGGATGTTAGCTGTAGATGCCTTTTATCAGGTTGAGGAAGTTTCTTTCCATTCCTAATTTCCTAAGTGTGTTTTATCATGAAAAGGTGTTGAATTTTATACAATGCTTTTGCTGCATCTATTGAGATGATCACACAAGTTTATTCCCCTTTATTCTATTCTTATTATTCTATAATACATTATATTATACAGATTGAGTTTTGTATGTTGAAATAATCTTTTGCCCCCATCATAAATCTCACTTGGTAAGGTATAAAATCTTTTTATATGTTTTGCCAAATTTAGTTTATCATTATTTGATTGAGGAGTTTTGATTCTATAGTTATAAGGATATAAATCTGAAGTTTTCTTTTCTGATGTCTTTGTCTTGCTTTAATATCAGGGAGATACTGGCCTCAAAATATAAATTAGGAACTGTTCTCTCCTCTCTTATTATCTGCAAAAGTTAAGAATGGTATTACTTCTTCTTTAAATGTTTGGTAGAAGTTACCAGTGAGACCATAAAGTCCTGGGCTTTTCTTTGCTGAAAGTTTGTTGATTACTAACTTAAGCTATGTACTTGCTACGTGTCTTTTCAAATTCTCTATTTCTTCATCAATTAACTTTGGTTGTTTCTATGTTTCTAGGAATTTGCCCATTCCATTCAGGTTCTCTACTTTGTTGGCCTATAATTGTTCACTGTATGCCTTATGTCTTAGCCATCTCAGGCTGCTATAACAAAATACTGCAGACTGGGTGGTTTAAACATCAGAAATTTATTTTATGGTTCTGGAGGCTGTAGAGTCCAGGGTGCTGATTTGGATCCTGGTAAGAGCTCTCTTCTTGGCTTACAGACAGCCACCTTCCCATTATGCTGTCACATGGTCTTTCTTCAGTGCACGCACATGTCGAAAGAGAGAAAGAGAGAAGGAGATCTTACTTTCTTCCTCTTCTTCTATGGTCATTAATTCCTTCATGAGAGCCCTATCCTCATGATTTAATCTAATCTAATTACCTTCCAAAGGTCCCATCTCCACATCCTATCCACCTTGCGGCCAGGGCTTCAACATACGAATTTTGGAAGGGGGGACACAAACATTTAGTCCATGATATTCCACCCTGGGCTCCCTCAAATTCATGTTTTCTCACACGCAAAATGTATTCTTATCTATTCCAACAACCTGAAACATCTTAACTTGCTCTAGCATCAACTCTAAAGTCCAAAGTCTCATTTAAATATCTAAATCGCACATAGTGGAACTCAAGTATGATTCATCTGGAGACAAATTCCTCTCCAGCTGTAAACCTGTGAGACCAGACAAATTATGTGCTTCCAAAATACAATGGTGGGACAGGAAGAAAGGAAGAAATACGATATAAGGAAAGGGTAATGGGTCCCAAGCAAGTCTAAAACCCAGAAGTGAGTTCCATTAAGGCTTGAGATTACTGTCTTTAGTTTGATGCTCAACCTTTAGGACCATTAAAGCAGAGATCTTGCCTCTGAGGCTTTGTTGGACTGGGGTTGTGCCCGAAAGACTGCCAGTCTCACTCCCAAGGCACCTCAGGGTAGCCCTGGCCCACAGCCCTGCAGGATGGTTCCAGTCCCCAGACCCCTATCAGAGGCCATCTGATCTTTTGAAACCAAGTGATGGCTCTGATGATCTCTGAACCACTTTTGGGTCATTTTGTCTTTTACTTAAAGAATAGCACATGTCCTAGCCTAATAGCACTATCATCCAGTCTTGTGAATTTATCATAAAGACCCATGGCCTTTCTTTACTTTGTCTCATTTCCATTCTCTTCAGTTCAAACTGGTAGTACTTCTCTTTGTATAACCCCATAAACTCCTTATCAAGAGATAGTCCAGAGGCACCTGGCTCTGTGGTTGAGTGTCTGCCTTTGGCTCAGGTTGCAATCTCAGGGTCCTGGGATTGAGTCTTGCATCAGAATCCCCATGGGGAGCCTGCTTCTCCCTCTGCCTGTGTCTCTGTCTCTCTGTGTCTCTCATGAATAAATAAATAAATTCCAAAAAAAAAAAAAAAAAAAAGATAGTCCAGTCATACCCATGGTGTTCTCTTTAATACATGTGATCTAATTTTTTGTAATATGGACAAGTGGAGAGTTTTTCAAATCTCCAAATTCAGATTCCTTTTTGCTTAATAATTCCTTCTTCAATTCATTCCTCTCTTGTATTTTAGTATATGTGCTGCCGAAGCGAGCACTCTCTCTTGTATTTTAATATGAGGAGTCAGGAGGAACCAAGACATGCCTTCAAAACTTTGCTTAGAAATCTTTTCAGCTAATCCCAGATTTCAAGATATACTACAAAGTGGTAGTAATCAAAACAGTGTGGTACTGGAACAAAAATAGACACATACACCAATGAAACAATAGAAAGCTCAGAAATAAACCCATGATTATATGGCCAATTAATCTATGACAAAGGAGGTAAGAATATAGCATGGGGGAAAAGACAGTCTCTTCCATTAAATTGTGTTGGGAAAACTGGATAGCTACATGTATAAGAATGAAACTGAACCATTTTCTCACACTATACACAAAAATAAACTCAAAATGGATCAAAGCCCTACATGTGAGACAGGAAACCATAAAAATCTTAGAAGGAAACATGGATGGTAATTTCTTTGGCATTGACTTTAGCAACTTTTTCTAGACATATCTCCTCAGTCAAGAGAAGCAAAAACAAAAATTAACTATTGGGACTACACCAAAATAAAAAGATTTTACATGGCAAAGAAAAGCATTAACAAAACAAAAAGGCTACCTACTGAAAAGGAGATATTTGCAAATGATATATTTGATAAAGGGTTATTATCCAAAATATATAAAGAACTTGTATAATGCAACACCAAAAAAATCCCAAATAATCCAATATAAAAGAGGCAGAGGACATGAATAGACATTTTTTCTGAAGGACATCAGATACCCAACAGGTGCATGAAAAGATGCTCAACATCACTCATCCTCAGGGAAATGCAAGTCAAAACCCCAATGAAATATCACCATACACACCTGTCAGAATGCCAAAAATCGAAAAAGGAAAGAAATAACAAGTGTTGGCAAGGATATGGAGAAAAAGGGACAGTCTTGTGCTGTTGGTGGCAATACAAACTGCTGCAGCCACTGTGGAAAACAGTATGGAGGTTCCTCAAATATTTAAAATGGAGACACCATTTGATCTAGTAAACTCCACCACTGGGTATTTACCCAAAGCAAATGAAAATGCCAATTCAAAAAGATATATGCACCCCTATGTTTACTGCAACATTCTTACAATACCCAAAATATGGAAGCAACCCAGGTGTCCATTGATAGATGAATGGATGAAGAAGAAATGGTCTACATAAACAATGGAATATTATTCAGCCTTAAAAAAGAATGAGATCTTGCCATTTGCAACAACATGGATGGATCTAGAGGTTATGATGCTAACTGAAATTAGTCAGAGAACCACAAATAACATGACTTCACTTATACGTGGAATCTAAAAAATAAAAACAAATGAATAAACAAACAAAAATCAGAAATGCTGCCATAAATACAGAGAACAAACTGATGGCTGCCGGAGGGGAGAAGGGTGGGATGGGCCAAATGAGTGAAGGGGAGGCGGAGTACAGGCTTCCACTTATAGAATGAATAAGTCATGAGGATGAAAGGCACAGCATAGGGAATATAGTCAATGATATTGTAATTGCATTGTATGTTGACAGATGGTAGCTACATTTGTGGAGAGCGCTGCATAACGTATAGACTTGTCGAATTTACTGTGCTGTACACCTGAAACTAACATAGCATTGTGTGTCAAAATTTTATTTTGAAGAAAAATAAATACAAAAAACACAAAATAAAATATATTAAAAAACCTTTTAAACTAAATATCTAGTTTCATAACTCACAAATTCTACTTTCCATAAAACACTAGGACACAAACAATTCAGCCAAATTCTTTGCCATTTTATAACAAGGACTTCTTTTCCCCCCAGTTTCCAAAAACATGTTCTTCATTTCCATCTGAGATTTCACAAATGGCCTTTCATGTCCATATTCCTACCAATATTCTATTCATGATTCTTTAAGTCTTTTTCAAGAAGATGGAGCTTTCTCTCTGAAAAAAAAAAAAAAAAAAAAAAAGGGTGCCTGGGTGGCTCAGGTCATGATCCTAGGGTCCTAGGTTGGAGCCCCAAATCGGGATCCCTGCTCAGCGGGGGAGCCTGCTTCTCCCTTTCCCTCTGTGACTCCTCCTGTTTATGCTCTTTCTCATTCTGTCAAATCAATCAATCAATCAATCAATCAATCAAACATCTTTTTTTTTAAAAAAAGAGAGAGAGAAGATGGAGTTTTCTCTTCAGCCCTCCTCTTCTTTCTGAGCTCTTACTAGAGTCTCCCTTAATGTCCGTATGTCTGGCATGCACCTCCATACTCTTTTAGGTTCTTTCCATTATCTAGTTCCAAAGCCACTTCACAGGTTTAGATATTTGTTACAGCGGTGCTTACCAAATCTGTCTTAACTCAGGCTGCCATAATAAAATGCTATAGACTGAATGGCTTTAACCACAGAAACGTATTTTACATAGTTCTGGAGGTTGGAAAGTCCAAAACCAAAGTGCCAGCTAATTTGGTTCCTGGCGAGAGCTCTCCTTCTGGCTTACAGAGAGCCACCTTCTCATGGTCCTCGCTTGGTCATTCCTTGGTCGTTGCATTTGGGACAGGGGTGCGGTGGGGGAAGAGGGGTAAGGGGAAGAGAGGAGAATCTTTCTCTTCTTCTAACTTCACTAATCTCCTTGTGAGAGCCCCACCCTGATGACATAACCCAGCCTGAATTATCTCCCCAAGGCACCATTTTAAACCCCATCACATTGATTGTTAGAACTTCAAGGTATGAATTTTAAGGGACATGAACCTTCAGTCCACAACACCTTATAATCTTTTTTTTTTTTTTCCTGTAAGTTTGGTAGATATGTCTTTTGCTGGTGATTTTAGCAAGTTCAGTCCTTTTTTTTTTGTTTTTTGTTTTTTGTTTTTTGCTTGATTAGGCTAGCTAAAGATTTGTCAATTTTATTAATCTGTTCAATGAAGCAGCTTTTGATTTTTTTGATTTTTCTCTATTCTTTCTCTAATATCTATTTCATTTATTTCCCTCCTTCTGTTTGTTCTGGATTTAGTTTGCTCTCATTTTTCTAGTTCCTTAAGGCGGAATGTTACGTTATTGATTGGATTTTTTTTTTTTTTAATATGGGCAATTACAGCTATAGAGTTCCTCCTAGGGATCCCTGGGTGGCGCAGCGGTTTAGCGCCTGCCTTTGGCCCAGGGCGCGATCCTGGAGACCTGGGATCGAATCCCACGTTGGGCTCCCGGTGCATGGAGCCTGCTTCTCCCTCTGCCTATGTCTCTGCCTCTCTCTGTGAATATCATAAATAAATAAAAATAAAAAAAAAACTTAAAAAAAAGTTCCTTCTAGGCACTATTTTCACTATATCCCTAAGATTTGGCATGTTGTGTTTTCATGTTCATTCATCTCGAAGTATTTTCTAATTTCTTTTGTGATTTCTTTTTTGAATCTGTGATTATTTATGATTGTGTTTAATTTCCATTTGAAGTGGTGCTTGAATGCTGAGTCGGTTAAGCATCAGCCTTTGGCTCAGGTCATGATCTCAGGATCCTGGGATTGAGCCCCATGTCTGGCTCCCTGCTCAGCGGGGAGCCTGCTTCTCCTTCTGTCCCTCCTCCTGCTGTGTGCTCTCTTGTTCTCTCTCTAATAAATAAAAAAAAATATTTTTAAGAAATATCTATTTGTAAATTTGTCTCATTTCCTTCCGTTAGTAATTCCTAATTTTATTCATTGTAGATGGAGAATATACTTCACATGATTTCAATCTTTTGAAATTTATTGACGCTTGTTTCATGGCCGTTATAACATATGTTCTATCCTGGTAAATGTTTCACATGTACTTGAGAAGAATGTGTACTCTGTAGTTGTTGAATGGAGAGTTCTATAGATCCTTGTTAGCTAAATTATAGTGTTGTTTGAGTTTTCTCTTTGCTTGGTGACTTTTTATCTGGTTCTATCATTACGGAAAGTGAGATATTGAAATCTCCAATATTATAGTTGAATTGACCATTTTTCCCTTCAATTCTGATACTTTTTGCTTCATAAATTTGGTATATATATATATATATGTCTATAGTTAGATCTTCTTGATGAATTAACTGTATTTTTATCAAATGCCCTTCTTAGTCTCTGGTACTAATTTTTGTTCTAAGATCTGCTTTGTCTGGTATTAAAGTAGCCATTCTAGGTCTCTTCTTGTTGTTGTTTACCTAGTATATCTCTTCCCATACTTGACTTTCAACTTCTTTGTATCTTGGAATCTAAAATGTGTCTCTTACAGACAGCATATAGTTGGATTTGGAGTTTTTGTTTTGTTTTGTTTTAATTTGTTCTGTAAATTTCTGCACTTCAGTTCAATCCCTTTCCATATAATGAAATTTCTGATAAGGTCATGTTTACATTGGCCATTTTCCTATTTGTTTTCTACATGTCTTTTTTTTTTTTTTCTTTTGATCCTTTCTCCATTACTGCTTTTATTTTAAAAGGTTATTTTCTAATGAACTCTTTTAATTTCCTTATTTCTCTTACTGTAGTTTTTTTAAAGGTTTATTTATTTTAGAGGGAGAGAGAGAGGAGAGGGAGGGGCAGAGGGAGAGAACATTCAAGCAGGCTCTCCAGTGAGCATGGAGCCCAAACATAGGGCTCAATCTCATGATTCACGAGATCATGACCTGAGCCAAAACCAAGAGTCAGTGCTTTAACAGACTGAGCCACCCAGGCACCCCTCTTACTATATATACTCTTTTAAGATTTCATTTATTTATTTGAGAGAGAGAGAGAAAGAGAAAGAGAAAGAGAGAGAGAGAGAGAGCATGAATGGGGAGAGAAGCAGAGGGAGAGGGAAAAGTAGACTCCTCAGCAATCAGGGAGTCTGACAAAGGACTCAATCCCATGACCCCAGGATCATGACCTGAGCCGAAGGCAGATGCTGAACTAACTGAGCCACCCAGGTGCCCCATTATATTTTTTGAGTCATTGTCTTAGTGGTTGCTATGAAGGCTCAATTAACATTTTAATTCATAACAAGCCAGTTCAGATTAATATCAATTTAATTATAATAGTATGTAAAAACTTTGTCCCTCTAGGACTCCTCCCCCTTCATTTGTGCTGTTATTGTCATGTAAATTACATCTTTTTTTTTATGATTTTATTTATTTATTCATGACAGACACAGAGAGGGTGAGAGGCAGAGACACAGGCAGAGGGAGAAGCAGGCTCCATGCAGGGAGCCTGACATGGGACTCGATCCCGGATCTCCAGGATCACACCCTGGGCCGAAGGCAGTGTGAAACTGCTGGGCCACTGGGGCTGCCCTAAATTACATCTTTATAGATTGCATGCCCATAAACACAGAAAATATAAAGAATGCTTTACACATTTATAAGTTATCCTTGCTCAGGGGCCATTCTAGTCTTTTTTGTATTGTTCCAATTTTAGTATATATGCTGCCAAATTGAGCGCAACATAATCTAATATTAGCTTTAAAAATGACTCTGGCTTCACGGTGAAAAACAAATTAAAGAAGAGGCCAGTCTGGAAGTGAGATGACTAGATAAAAAATGCTGAAATATATCAGGTAAAAGATGATAGTGGACTATCTAGAGTTCAGTACCAAAAAATTGGAGAACAGATGTAGTCAACAAATTTCAAAGATATTAAGAAGATAATATTAACTAGCCTTGGCAACTGGATGTATAGTCGAGCAAAAGGAAAGAGTCAAAATGACTAATTATCTGTATCATGTAACTAAGAGAATTATGGTACTATTCACAGAGAAAGATAACATTGAAATAGAGGCTTTGGGAAAAACTACAATGAGCTCAATTTTAGACTTAAAATTTATGATGCTTGTAGGATATTTAAATGAAAATAGGAGATGTTCAGTAAAGATGCGATATCTAGTTTTGAAACTTAAGTGAGCAATATGAGCTGTGCATAAAGATTTGAGAGTGATTAATATGTAGATAGTAATGAAAGTCTTGAGAGTTTATTAGAATGTCCAATAAGAATATATAAAGTGATAATAAAAGGGGACCAAGGTTGGAATCCTAAGGAATAGTAATATTTTGAGTTTGAGGAAATGAAGACGATTCATCACAAGAAAGTGAGAATAGCTTTAGAAGTATTGAGAAGATCAGAAGAGCGTGTTGTCATGGAAGTTGAAAGAAGAGAATATTTTAAGAATTGAGATGTCACATAAAATAAGGAATGTATTGTTTTCATTGGATTTGCAATAAGGAAAACCATTAATTACAGCAGTACATTAAAGATAGCTGCAAATCCTTTGATTTAATCTGTTGGTGGGAGGAATAGCAATTGTCCTCTTCAGTCTGGACTGTATTCGGCTTGTATTGACCAATAAAATGCGGCAGAAGTCTGACTGTTTAACTTCTGAGACTGGACAGCTCCTACTTTCACAAACTTAAAACATTCCCTCTTAAAACTCAGCTTTCATGCTGTGGGAAGCCCACATATGGAGGAACCATGAGAAGAAGGACTCACTTCCAGCTAAGCTCCCAACCTAGAGCTACCACCACCTGCCCGCCATGTGAATGAGCCATAGTAGATGTTCTAGTCCAGTCAAGCCTCCAGATGACCACAGCTCCACCCAATGCCACGCAGAAAAAAAATGTTTTAAGTGACCAAGTTTGGGTGGCAGCTTGTTACTTAGCAATCGATAATTTTATATTTATTACTATTTTTTAACATTTTTTAAACATTTAAACATTTTATAACATTTTAAACATTTTAAACATTTAAACATTTTTTAAAGATTAAAGATTTATAACACAATGTTCTGTTAAGGTATTGCAGGTATAAATTACCATGGATTGAAGAGTGACTTGAAGGCATCTGGGTGGTTCAGTGGTTGAGTGTCTGCCTTTGGTTCAGGTCGTGATCCTCGTGTCCCGGGATCCAGCCCCACATCAGGTTCCCCACAGGGAGCCTGCGTCTCCCTCTGCCTATGTCTCTGCCTCTCTCTCTGTGTCTCTCACAAATAAATAAATAAAATCTTAAAAAAAAAGAGTGACTCGAAGAATAGGAACTGGAGACAACTATTTTAGTAAGTCGATTACGAAAGAGAAAAGCTATTTAGAGTAGTATATATAAGAAAGTTTGAATTTGACAAAGGTATTGTTAGCTTTTAATATGAAAAGTTTACTTTTTTTTAATTTAGTTTTTTTTGAGAGAGCATGTGCACATGTGAGTGGTGTGGGGGAGGGACAAAAGGAGAGGGAGGGAAAGAGAATCTCCAGCAAACTCCTTGCTGAATGCAGAGCTTGATGCTGGGTTTGATCTCACTGCCCTGAGATCATGACCTGAGCTGAAATCAACAGTCAGATGCTTAACCAACTGAGCCACGGAGGTACTCCTTCAATGTGAAAAATTTAAATGGTATTTAAGAAGGTGCATCCCTGTGCCACAGTAGCAATAGTAATATACCTATAAGACAAAAGGAAATACTTAGAAGTATGGTTCTCCAGTGACTTAGTAGAGAGGTCCTTTCCACAGAAAACGTTGAAGAAACAGAAGAGAGATGGGTTAGCTGATAGAGAAAGGTTCTGAGGAAATGAGAGAAAATGTTATCTTTTTCAGAGCCCTGCCTCCCCACCCCCCTCCACCGGCTGCAGCCCCCTCAGGAAGGATCTGATTAGTCTCCTTGCACAGGATCCATTATAGAGTCCCTGAGAGGTGGACTCTCATGTCCTGACTCCTTGGCACTCACCGTTTGCATAGCTGCTTTTAGCTCAAGCACTAATCCTTTTCTAATAATCTGTGGTTAGGGTCTTAGGTTGTATTAGTTAGAATACTATATTTTGGGCCACAGGTAACTGAACATATATTTCAAAGTGGCTGAAATATAAATCTGGAGTTTGATGATTAGTTAACTCAGCAGCTCAACTGCATCATCAAGGGCCCAGGTTCTTTCCAATATTTTGCTCAGTCATCCTCACTCAGACTTTTGTCTCCTTCTCTTAGGTTGGCTCCTGTAATTGTCTCAAGATGACTGCTGTAGTCCCAGGGCTTATACTCAGAAGTTCATGTCATGGGACAGAAACAGGCGTTTTCTCCTTGTATGTTCCTTTCTCATAAGTCACATAGCAGATTTCCCTTCTAAGGTTAGAATCTCATAATATGGGGCACCTGGGTGGCTCAGTTGGTTAAGCATCTGCCTTTGGCTCAGGTGATGATCCTGGGGTCCTGAGATTGAGCCCCATGTCAGGCTCCCAGCTCAGTGGGGAGTCTGCTTCTCCCTCTGCTCCTCCCCCCTGCTCATGCTCTTTCTCTCGTTCATTCTCCCTCTCAAATAAGTAAATAAAATCTTAAAAAAAAAAGAATCTCATTATGCATGCAGTCAATTGCAAGGATGATTTTAGATAGGCTATTTATATTTTTTTTAAAAGATTTTATTTGTTTATTCATGAGACACACACACAGAGAGGCAGAGACCTAGACAGAGGGAGACATTCAACTGCTGAGAACCCAGGTGTCCCTATACTTTCTGAGCTTCAGTTTTCACATCTGTAAAATGGGTAGTATGGTACCTACCTTAAGATTATTGTAAGGAATAAAAGAGAGTATTCTCTTAAGTACATGGCACATTGCTTGGCTCACAGAGCCTCCTTTCTTCTATTCTATCCTCCATGCTGTGTTTAGAGTTTATTTTCTAAGAAGCAAACTTGAGATTCTCTTCCCATTTAAAGGACCATAACTGGCTTCAAATAAACTTGATTTGTCTTTTGGTGCTGGGGTCTACTTTTCTAAAAACACTTAGAAGAGTGGAAAAAATTGAGTGCGTATTAGAAAATAAAATGGCTAATGGGTGAGTAATAGTATCTGCCACACGGGACTACCAGTATACGAGAAACTCTTCTGGTTGCCTTGACTCGGGGGGTGTGAGGATTCCCATGTGCTGGGTAGAAACTGAGATGTCAGAATTTCCTTTTTGGGGTAAAGGGTGGGAATCCAGAGCACAGATGGAGTACAGGTTCTGTTATATGTGTTTGGGTGACAAAGTGGATGAACACTCAGCCTGATTTATTCTTATCCCAACTATATCCCTCATAGAATGGCCCTGGGCTCCACTACAGCCCTGCATCTGAGCCAGAATAATAAATCATAAAGTTCCTTAGGCTCCAAAGAGGGTGCTAACATGAATACTGAGTAGTATTCGTGTTATCACGTTACAAAGTAAAAAAAAAAAAGCAATGCATTCTTACATGCAGTGTGCTTTCTCTAGAAACAATTAGATTTGCCATCTAGACTCTCCTTTCGCTTATCTCAATAGACACAGTGCCATCTACTGAAACTAAAGCACCAATAGCCATGACACCCCGAGGGATTCCCAGGAGAGCCCCCCTCTCTGTGGGCTCCCTAGCGCACCCACCTCCCAGATGGACTGAGGCAGTAGGCGGAATCCACAGGCTGTTCTCCTGTCACAAACTGTAATGCATCTGTTCCTGGTGCTTTCTGAGAGCAGCAAGAGGAAGACGTCCCTGTAGGGACCTGGGGAGCCGGCCAGAGACGTCAGGGGTCCGTGAAAGCTCCTTTAGGCCAGCTTCTCCCCTGCGTCTCGCCAGGTGGAAAGTGAAGCTGGCCTGTACGGACGAGGCACGCTTTTCTCTTACAGCAGAACAGGGATTGTGACATGTTTTTCTTTGGGTGATTATGGTAGGTTTCTTCCCATGTGATAGCGTAGCAACGTATTCAAGTCTCTTTAGTTTTCTGTGAAATTCGTAGTGGGTAGAAGAGAGAAGAGATTAAGAACAGGATCCAGGAGCATTATCAGGACCCCTAGGTTTTGGGGGTTTGTGGGTGACCTAGGTTGCCATGAAAATTCATTCGTGCCCAATTTCGCATTCTAGTTAATTGCATTCTCTCCAGATTGCAGTGTCTCTTGGTTTCAGAAATGGAGAAATGGAGAAACAAAAGGAAGATTGTTGCTTACATTTAGCCACCACCGTCAGCAATAAAATAGGAAATGGAACTCTTTAAAATGCACAGCCTTCTGTAGGACACACTCAACTCTTGTCCTCTGTCCCTCACTCTACCATTCCTCCTCGCGAGGAATCCTGGCTCCGTCTGCTCGTAGCCCTTCAACGACCATCTATCATTTAAAGTTCTGCTTTGAATTGATTCTGATTTGGCTTTTTGTAGTCAGAGCTGGCATTCCTTCCCTTCACCCCTCCAAATCTGGCCCCATTTTCTGCTGCACTTGCTGCTCATTCTTTCTGTTTGCTTCTTATTAGATTTTCCAAAGCAAAACTTCCCACAGTTAAGTTTGTGGTCCGGCAATTTATCATGAATATTCTTAAAATCGCCTCATTAAAAGAGGCATTTGAAGCTGAAACTTAAGTGTCTGTTACCATGGTAACCAACAACAACTATTTAGAACTGCCTGCCTAAGAGGTAAGGGTTGCTGTTGGCGGAAGATTGAAGGTAGGCAACTAATGACTAGTGGGCAGGGAAGACAGACAAGGAAGGAAGAGAAAGACCTATAGAGCATGATGTGGAATTCTGAACCCCAAATTATATATCCTTCTACGCAACAAGGCAAATCAAGTTGGTACAAGGCTCCCAAATTTTCCACATCACACAATTCAGGAAATTTGGAGATAGGAAGTCCTTTTCACCATCAGGTTCCTGAGGGGAGTTTGATTCAAAGTTTACAACCTGAAACTTATGGAATCATGTGTTACCTGTTCTTGAGCCAATCACTTACCTCTCTCTGCCTCAACTTACCATTTTTTTTTAAATGGGCAAAAACATTCTCTATGTCACCATGTTATATGAATATCAGTGAGGCAATAGAAGTGAAGCCTTTTTGCAAACAAAGTGCTGCATCCATGCAGACAAAGACCCATGTTTTGAGTCTACAACTGTTCTCTAGAAGTTCTTCTGGATTACCACCAGTCAACCTTTCTCAAAGAAAAGACAATTTCTCCAACAGTAAGCAGTGTCAAACTAACCTTATCGATTGCTTTTTCCAAGCCAGGACTCTCTAGGTTTTCCATTATTCACCAGGCCTGTAAAAGAATATCTTGAACTATTAGGCATGTCTTGAACTGCTACAAAAGTGGTTATAAAAAAAAGGTATATTTGATAAATAATGAAGGTTACAAAGAGTACAAATTACATTCTTTCATTTTCTGTTTTCTTGCCTTTCCAGTTGCAGTTTGGGGCAAAATGTTAAAGACACAGTCGAGAGTGGCAAGCATTGTACTTAAAAAGAGAAATGTCAGGTCAGGGAATATATATGGGAAATGTAGGAAGATTTACATTTAAAAAGTAGTTAAATGCTTGGGAGTCTTTTCTATGTATTGCTTTCTTGGCTGAATCAATAGGATTAGACAAATATGACAAACGGGAAAATACATCTTGATGAACAACATATGGAGGGATACAGTCATATAAAGAAGAAAATACTGCACAGTGTTGACATTCTTAGGACCACAAGAGAGCGGCAACACTTGGGTGGGGTCTTGGTAGGAATTCTTATGGAACATAATAACTAGGAACATATGGAGAAGGGTTGAGTTATAAATGTGAATGAATACAGTAAATCTGCCAGATTCTAGTACTTCTTGGGCATTGCCCACTTTTGTTGTTTCTCTTATTAGCACAACTGTCATCAGCATAAATAATAGAAATTTTAGTGAATTTTTGATGACTCATCTGTGTGCCAGCATGAAGGATCTGGGATAGGCAAAGCTCCTTCTCATTCTCTAGGTGGTCATAAATTGTCAATCTACTGCTTCAGGTGTTCTAATTTCTCCTTCCTACCGAGTAGAAAAACCAAACTTTCCCAGGGATGGGTGGGGTGTGAAGGATTTCCCTGAATGTTGAAAATAGTCAGGTGCTCAAATCAGAATGGGTTCACCTTCAGGGATGACTTGGTGGCTCAACTGGTTGAGTGTCTGGCTCTTGATTTTGGCTCAGGTCTTAATCTCATGGTTGTGAGTTTGAGCCCTGCCTTGTGCTCTGGGCTCAGCAGGAGTCTGCTGAAGATTTTCTCCCTCTCCCTCTGCCCCTTCCCCCCGACTGTGCACGTATGTATGTGTGTGTGCGTGCATGGGTGCATGTGCACTTTCTCTCTCTCTCTCTCTCTCTAAAAGAAATCAATAAATCTTAAAAAAAAAAAAAGAAAGAACGAGTTCACCATCAGAGATGTCTTGCACATGTTTTGAGAAAGAATAGACAAAACAATTCCACACAAAATCGTTAGTTTTATGATTGTTCATGAGAAATGTCCAAAAACATACTTCTTACTGTTTATGTTTCAGACCTTATAAATCATGAAATGTAGTTTCAAATTGTAGTGTAAGACCTATAGAGTAACACGGGTATTGCTGTTAGCTGTAAATACAGTTCTTTATTATGGTTACAGCTTGCTCTTCCTAAAATAAAACTCAGCATTTGCTGAATTTAAGTTTAGCTTGGCTTACTTCTCTGCCAAACAGAATATAAGTATACCGGATACAATACTACGTTAGCTTTCTTTTCAACATCAACCTCAAATCTGAATGTTCTTATTGTTTATTATTAAACTGCCATGCAAAAAGAAAAAAGGGCAAATTTAAGGGCAAAATCTTTGGCATCGAATAGACTTAGTTCAAATCTTGACAACGCTGCTTAGTTGATTGTTAATCCTTACTTTATCTGTAAAAATTGGGTGACAAAAATGCTTATCTCATAGGGTAATTATGAAGTTTAAAGGAGCTAATGAATGTAGACTGTCCTGGGGTGTTTGTACAGCTTCGATAAATAATACTCATTTTCCCCACCCAAGTTCTGAACCAATTAAGAAATCGACAAGAGGAGGGCAGACAGGAGACGTTGTCATCGAAAAAGCTGACATCGGTGAGCATGGGCTTCCTGACACTGAACACTGAAATAAACAGACTTACCACTTGGTCACAAGCAGTCCTAGACAATAGGTCTCCCACTGGGAAAAGGTATTTGCTACTAAGCTTACAGCATGCCTGAGATCAATTGAGAACACATGCTCCCTGTGAAAAGATTTGCTACAGAGAGAAGAGGCTGGATTAGAAGTACCTAGTTTCTTCCAAGCTCCCTAATGAGATAAATCACTCCTCCCCTGGGGGAGGGTGGAAGGTATCCAGGTGTGTTACAGATCATGGGGCTCTTCTCATGGGAAGAAACATCAGGAGCGGAGAATTAGCATTCCCGGCAACTGAATGCTTAGCACAGCATCTGGCACAAAGAAACATTTATTTTATATGTTATAGGATAAACTGAGGCATACAAAAAATTTTAAGAGTTTACTTGAGCAAAAACTGATTCACATGGGGCAGCCTCCTGGCAAGCGGGAAAAAAGGAGATCCAAGGAACTGTACAAAATGACTTATTGGCAGAAGGGAGCAGGAACAAGGAAGTTCCACAAGGCAAAAGAAGAGGGTTGGTTATTGTAAGGTCACTTCCCATTAAGGGATGACCTATCAGGCATATTACCTCCCTTAGTGCTGACCAGGCGAATCCTGACTGACTGGTTTGAGATTCCATTTCTGGGAAAGTTGAGCCTAATTAAGTCCCAGCTTGGTGATGTAAGCAAGTATGATGTTAGCATAAGCCTTTTGGGACTGATGTCCTGTTTTTAACATGTCATTTATGCCTATTATAATTATTGATCCTTAATGAAAAGTGAAAATACAAATTATATTTCAGATGTTGGTACATGTGAGAGAGCGATAGGTGGCACGTCTAGAGAAGTGGGTAAAACCTGGTAGCAAAGATCTTCGTATGCCATAATGTGCATCTTTGTTATGTTTTGTAGACAGTGGGTAACCAAAAATAATTTTAAGTTGGGGAGAGACCCTCAAGCTAACGTTTTAGCCTATGATTTCTAACTGCATGCTACCGGATGGAGGAGACAGCCTCTACCAGCCAGGCACTATGTTATGTACACGTAATGATCTCTCTCAATTGTCACAACAATCTTGAGAATGCTGCTGTACTCTCATTACTCTGATCTTACAGATGAGAAAGCTAAAGCTTTAAAAGGTTAAGTGACTTCCTCAAGATACTCGCTCAGGTTGTCAATGGAAAACCTAGAATTTCATCTCATGCCTACCTGACCCCAAGACTGAGCTCTCACGTACGTTCCCACCAGACTCCATGCTTAGAAGGGTCCCCTTCTTGCTTTAATGCTCTGCTGTCACCATCTTGAAATTCTTACAACTTTTAGAATCACAGGCCCCCCATTTTCATTTTGCCCTGGGTCCCTTAAATTATGTAGCCAGTCCTGCCATGACGTCTTTCCTTTCCACTGCTCTAGTCACCACTTTCATCAAATCTGGAGGATTCTGCACAAGTGAAACCCCTCTTTCAGTCAAAGAAACATGGAAAATTAATTCTACTATAGGTAGAATATAAATATGTGGACAATTATATATGGATGTTTTAGCACTTATACATATAAATATCCACAATTCAGAGCCACATCTCTATCACCAAATAATCCTTTCTCCACCAGAATTTCTTTGGTTCCTGAGCACCTCCCCAGTGCTACATGTGGGAGCCAGGCCAAGAAATGGTGAGGACAAGGTCTGAGGTTTAGTAGGGGGTAAATACATTCATGTCTAAGCACATGTGTCTGGTCATATTCCAAGTTCAAGTCCAAATTAATTTAGGATTATCTTTTTGATGTTTTCCATATTTCAGCTCCCATCAGTTGGCACAAATAATTAAGGATGATGGAACACATCCTGGCACAATTTCGTGACTTTTTTGAAGCTATAGGACCACTGAAGGGCAGGCAGCTATTATAGAAGATGAAGAAGGATATTTCAGAAGAGCATGCTATGTGAATAGCGCTATACAGATGCTCATTTTCAATCACATTATTTAATCATGGATTCATATAGTCTTTGAAGTAGTTGGCTATTCTTAATATCTTTTTGAAGAAAGAACTTTTTTAACATTAGAGAAAAATAAGAAAATACAAAAAGAAAGACTCTAGGAAAATTATTCTAAGTCCTTCCATATTTTTTTCATATGCACCCACAGATACACACACACACACACACACACACACACAGAGTTACAAAATTGAAAATAATGGGCACATGGTTTGGAACCTGAATTTTTTTATACTTAATGTACTGGGTATTAATAATTTTGAAAAAAACCTCAATGGTTTTCTTGGGCATTTTAATTATTTCCCTTATTTTTTATTCTTATTTTTTGCCATAAAGACCATTGTAAAAGAAATCTGATTATTTTCTTAGGCTAAAGTAAAATATCTTATTCAAAACACATGTTAATTTTTGAGGCCCTTGATATATATCGCTAGATTGCTCTACAGATTGACTTTACCAATACGTAAGCATGGTTTAGTGTGAGAATGCCTGTTCACATTAAACCTCTCTTTAAAGTTTGGCTCTCAATTTAGTTTTCTTCTAACTACTTGTCAACCCAAGGTACATCCTGTGAACCCTAGGAGAGCAGAAGATGCTCAGCCACTATACCACATTCCTCTCTCCCTTGGACAGAAGAGCTTTTCTTCATGATTTTACTATAACTTTGGCTATGACTTTATTTACCATCGCCCTGGTTAGGAGACATCGCTAGTTTCTAAATATACTTTTTTTTTTTTTTTAAAGCTAGGTTCTATTTTTCTCTGAGCTTTTCTTGCTAAATGATTTTATGATTAATTGATTTTCTCACATGATGCCCTAGAGCTTGTTTACCTGCTATCAAATAAGTGGAACTTTCCAATCTGAAGTCATTAGACCTGTTGTTGCATATTGTTGCCTAATTTTGAGCTCCTAAAAATGACTTTTAATGAGTATTATAGTCTAAAGAAAATAATTCTTCCAATGAATTCTAAACCTTTGATAGCCATTTTGATGCTTGAGTTGTGTTCTTTGAGGCTTTTCATGGCTATTAAGTCCTTCTAGAGCCTTCTAGAATTCAGCAGAAAAGAAGCAGCCTGAAAACCAACATTATGGGTAAGCTCAGACATTGCTTATAGGAACTTGCACACTTTTCCAGATCCTAGGTTTGCTTTACTGGAGGCCATACTGATCAGGGCTTAAATCAATAAGAAGTTTAGTAGGGAATTGTTAAAAAGAAATCCTGTCTAGGGGCACCTGAGTGGCTCAGTGGATTAAGCAACCAGCTCTTGATTTCTGCTCAGGTCATGATCTCAGGGTTGTGAGATAGAGCTCTGCACTGGGCTCTGAGCTAGGCATGTAGCTTCCTTAGGATTCTCTCTCTCCCTCTGCACCACCGTGTTTCTCTCCCTCTTGAGAAAGAAAGAAAGAAAACTTCTCTACCCAGAAATTGAGTAAGTACTATTAGGGCAATATGACATGCTTTGAATGATAAATGCATTTTGCAGAGACATGTATTCAGTCCTACTAATAAAGCAATCATAATTCCTGTTTCCATCTCAATATTTTTCAGTCAGCCAAAGCCCCCAAAGAATAATAACACCAACTTGACCTTTAACTTTTAACCGCAGCAGTGAGTCTTCACACCACTCCAATAGCAGAGGCTGAAGGAAGGGCTGCAAGCAAGAGTCCTTCCCTCTTGTTCTCCCATTACATCTCTTTGGAATTGTACTCTAAGCCTGAAGGGTGATTTGTCTGCCTGTAACCTAAGGGGACTACTCTGATTATTAGGTCAAATAGGAAGGTAAACTAGAGAGCTCATCAGAGAATCAGGAAAACATATTTGGGACACCACAAATATTTGTTTCTGTCCCTCCTACTTTTGTTTTGCTGCCAGGCACTCTACTTGGAAAATCCTTGCTCATATTTTTTCTTATGGGGTTATCATTTTATAATACACTATTGAACATGTGTAAAGATCCCCACAGTTTTAGGTAGCTAAAATTGGACTTCAACATTCTTTGAGAACCCTGTTGCTCAGTAGAAGACAAGACTAAGGACTAGAAATAGCTATTTTTAAATTATTAGCAAATTCTGGTTTCTCTAGAGGTAAAAGTTTGAATTCTCTTTTCAGTACGCATTTTCCCTCTACTTCCACTCCTTAATTTCCAGATTTCTGTCTATTGGCTATGGGGGAAATGCCATGATGTCGTGGTCTCTGATTCAAAGCATATAATATACCTGGTAGGACAGGACTTCCATTTTTTTAGACTGTTGTCTCTCAAAAAACTCCATAACTGGGCAGCCCGGGTGGCTCAGCAGTTTAGCTACACCTTCGGCCTGGGGTGTGACCCTGGGGACCTGGGATCAAGTCCCACGTCAGCTCTTGCATGGAGCCTGCTTCTCCCTCTGCCTGTGTCTTTGCTTCTCTCTCTCTCTCTCTCTGTGTGTGTGTGTCTCATGAATAAATAAATAAAATCTTTTAAAACAACAACACCACCATAACTGAGTCTTCAGTAAGCCATTCTAGCCCTCAAATAGCCCAGCCATTTCTGAGAAGTGGGCCTGTGGTAAGACCATGTAATTCCATGAGCATTTAGTCCATTGTTGTACTTCCTTAGCTGGGAAAATCCTGGAATAACCTCACCTGGGGCAGATATCTTGAAAGGGGGTGTCCATTCTCCACAAGACTTACCACAACCATGTAACCATGGACCTATGGATTGAGTCAGATCTCAGCATGTTCCATGGAGATGGATAAACCTTATGATCCAGGAGGAAATAATTTACACCCCAAAAGAATTTCAAGACTTTGGGGCACCTTGGTGGCTTGGTTGGTTAAGTGGCTGTCTTCCGCTCAGGTCATGATCTCAGGGTCCCAGGATTAAGCCCCATATCCTGCTCCCTGCTCTGTGGGGAGTCTGCTTCTCCCTCTCCCTCTGTCTTCCTCTGCCTTGAGTTCATGAGTGTATTTGTTCTCTCTCTCAAATAAATAAAATCTTAAAAAAAAAAAGATTTTCAAGATATTTCGAAAATGTATATCAATAGAAACTGGGGAACATTTGTGTATTCCAAAGGCATTTATCCAAATGTAGTAGATTGAATTGAACTTATTGACATACGTACACTTCCTAGAGATTCTGGATTTAATGTGTCAGTTCATGAAGCTGGAGGTGGTTCTAACATCTTTCTTGGTTGATCAATTAGAGCTTGGACTCAGTGCTGACCTACATTTCATGAGATGACATGTCAAAACTTCCTTGGCATCATGTGGAGGAGGAAATGCACAGGCTTAGGGGATAAGAATGTTGGACTGGATTTATCACATGCAAGTTGCGTACCATCCCCCCACCTTGTTCCATGAAGGCCCCTTCATTAAGCCATTGAGAAATAAATTAATGAAGGGAACAACTGCATCTTTGGATGCTCTTATTTGAACACCAGGTATGAATTGTTGGGGATGCTGTTACTGATTATGAAGTGCCTTGGTATGGCTTCTTCATTTGTTTTTTAAATTAGGGTTTATTAAGTTTTTTGGATCTGGATATTTCTGTTTTCTCAACAAATTTGGAATAACTCCAGCCATTACTTTTTCAAACAATTTTTTCTGTCTCCTATTCTCTTTTCCTTTGGCGTACTACAATTACATGGATAGTAAATCATTGGAGGTTGTCCCACAGTTCACTGGTGCCCTGTTGATTTTTTTTCTAGTCGTTTTTCTTTTTAAGTTTCATTCTGAATGTTTCTATTGACATGTCTTTGAATTTACTAATGCTTTATTCTACAGCACCTGATCTGATTTTAATCCCATCCTGTATACTTTTTACTTCAGGCATTGTATGTTTTAACTCTAGAAGTTTGATTTGGGCCTTTTTTTTTTTAAAGATTTTATTTATTTATTTGAGAGAGAGAGAGAAGAGGGGAGGGGCAGAAGGAGAGGGAGGCTCCCAAGCAGACTCCCTGCTGAGCACAGAGCTCAATGCTGGGCTCAACCCCATGACCCTAAGATCGTGAAGTGAGATGAAATCAAGAGTCAGATGCCTAACCAACTGAGCCACCCAGGTACCCCTCCATTGGGATCTTTTTTATACCACTCTATTTCTTTCTCTAATACACTTTTGGTTCTCTCTACTTTCTTGAACATGAGGATTATAATTATAATTCCCTTAACTACTTAGTTCTAATATCTGTGTCATTCTGGGTCAATTTTAATTTAATTTAATTTATCTTATTTTGTTTTGTTTTAATTGCAGTGTAGTTAGGACACAGTGCTATATTAGTTTCAGGTGTACATTATAGTGATTTCAAAATTCCATACATCACCCAGTGCTCACCACAAGTGCCCTCCTTAGTCCTCATCACCTATTTTACCAATCCCTCCACCCACTTTCCCTTTGGGAACCATCAGTTTGATCTCTTACAGTGAAGAATCTGTTTTCTTGTTTTTTTTCTCTCTCTCTTTTTTTCCCTTTTGCTCATTTGTTTTGTTAAATGACATGTAGGAGTAAAATCATATGGTATTTGTCTTTCTCTGACTGACTTATTTCACTTAATATTAAACTCTCTAGCTCCAGTGTGTCTGGCTGGCTCAGGCAGTAGAGCATGCAGCTCTTGATTATGGGGTTATGAGTTCAAGCTTCATAATGGTTGTAGAGATTACCTGAAAATAAAATCTTAAAAAATATATACTCCCTAGCTCCATCCATGTTGTTGCAGATGGCAAGATTTCATTCTTTTTATGGCTGAATAATATTCTGCTGTGTATACGTGTGTGTGTGTGTGTGTGTGTGTGTGTGTGTGTATCACATCTTCCCTTCCATAATTTGGCTATTGTAAAGAATGCTGCTATAAACATAGGGGTGCATGTATCCCTTTGAATTAGTGTTTTTGTTTTTGGGGGTAAATACCCAGTGGTATGATCACTGTATCTTAGGGTAGTTCTATTTTTTAACTTTTTGAGGAATCTCAGCTTTCTACAGTGGCTGCACCAGTTTGTATTCCCACAGGAGGGTTCCTTTATTTCCACATACTTGCCAATACTTGTTGTTTCTTGTGTTGTTGGGTTTAGTCATTCTGACAGGTATGAAGTGATATCTCATTGTGGTTTTGACTTCATTCACCTGATGATGAATGATGTGGAGCATCTTTTCATGTGTCTGTTGGCCATCTGTATGTCTTCTTTAGAGAAAAATCTGTTCATGTTTTCTGCCCATTTTTAATCATATTGTTTTTTTTTTTTTTGATGTTGAGTTGTATAAGTTCTTTACATATTTTGGATACTAACACTTTATCAGCTATGTCATTTGCAAATATCTTCTCCCATTCAGTGGGTTGTCTTTTAGTTTTGTTGATTGTTACTTCTGCTGTGCAGAAGCTTTTAATTTTGATGTAGTCCCAATAGTTTATTTTTTCTTTTGTTTCTTTTGCCTTCGGACATCCAGAAAAATGTTGTTATGGCCAATGTCAGAGAAATTGCTGCCTATGCTCTCTTGTAGCATTTTTATGGTTTCCAGTCTCACATTCATGTTTTTAATGTATTTTCAATTTATTTTTGTGTATGGTGTAAGAAAGTAGTCCAGCTTCATTCTTTTGCATGTAGCTGTTTCAGCATCATTTGTTGGAAAGATTGTCTTTTTCCCATTGCCTATTCTTGCCTCCTTTATTGAAGATTAATTGGCAATATAATTTTGGGCTTTCTATTCTGTTCTATTGATCTATGTGTCTATTTTTGTGCCAGTGCTATACTGTTTTGATTATTACAGCTTTGTAATATAGCTTAAAGTCTGGATTTGTGATATTTTCAGTTTTGTTTTCCTTTTTCAAGATCGTTTTGAATATTCAAGGTCTTTTGTGATTCCATACAAATCTTAGGATTGTTTTTTCTAGTTCTGTGAAAAAGGTTTTGGTATTTTGATAGGGATATTCTGAGTACTGATATTTCTGAGTACTCTACTTGGTGTCTCATGTATTATAAGACTTTTTTTCATTCAGGTTTATGAGGTCACCAACTATTTCTGGATATATGTGAGTTCTCAAGATTGTTTCACCTGCTTCATCTGAGTCTTTCCCCAACCTTGGATGGTTTCCTCACATGCATGTGTTGATCACTGTTGAGCTGAAGGAGTTCTTACTTAGAAATTGTATTTATAGGATATCATTATATTTTTATATAAATATTACATTTGTGGGATACTTTTAATGATAAATAAGAAATTCAACTTAGATTAAGCAAAAAGGATTATAATAATTCAGATTAAGATAAAAAAGCATTTATTGACTCATTAAGAAAAATCTAGGGATAAAACCCACTTGAGGACAGCGGATGCAGGAGCAAATGAGGTCTTTTATCTTCTGCTCACTTTTGCTCTTTCTCCAGCTATCTCTTGTCTCTGTCTCTCTTTGTACAATATCATATGATTTCTTACCAGAGAAAGCTTTTCCAAGCAGATGGAAAGACGGCCCCAGTCAGTAGCAGCTTACATAATCATCCTGCTAATTCTTTCCCTAAGTCATATATCAAATTACCAAATCTCAAGGAAGACTTAATGGCCTGTTGGGTACATGTGCATGGGAAGTGGGTTGTTCTAACTGGCAAAGGCAGAGTTAGCCCTGAAACATGTAAAATGAAGTCCTTTCAGGAACTTTTGTTAAGAAGATATCGAGGGATGGATATTGGGTAGACAAAACAGCAGTGATCCCTAGCTCTAGTTTATTCATCTGCAAAATGATCTAAAATGTGATAATGTCTTAAGAGTTTAGCGCAGTATCTGGCCTGTAACAAAGGCACAGTACATCTTATGTTACTATGACTAATCTGAGCTTGGTATCTCCAGATGTCAGTGAATTTATTTGCTTCTCTGCATCCCTAATTTTCAGTGAAGAAGTTTCTCCTTTGTCTCTCTGGGTCAAGAGTGACTTAAATTCCTGCCTGTGGACCCCGGTTTCCAGGTAACTGGGTTCCTGATCCATTGTAATTTCTCAAATACACTTGTTTCTGCCTTGCTTATACAGAGATCTTGTGTAAGTGTCAAATTAGTGGCAGGAAGCAGACAGTCCACTGGAATTGGGTAATTTGAAGAGAGTTTAATAAAGAGATTATTAACAAAGGTGTTGGCAGGTTATAGGGAAATCAGGAGGGTAATTCAGGAATCTGGGCTAGCCAAAGGGTACTCTTATGCTCCCAACTGGAAGGGACAAAGGACAGAATGGCAATTAGAACCAGAGACAGAGTGAGCACCTGTCAGGACTGGGATATTTAGCCAGCCTGTGGTGACCCCACAGACAGGGAGCTGGTGAATAAACAACCCGACCTCCACCTCTCCCTGGTCCCCAGTGCTCCCCGTGAGGTGAGTCCAACAGGCAGCCATAGGACTGGGGCCTGCTGTTACGGTCCAAGAGGCCAGCCTCCTGCGTGTGTCACAGACAGGGGCGGCAAGGGCTCGAGGAACCTGCCCCATATCCTAGATCTTGGACCCAGTTTGGCTATTTCTCCCTAGGTTTGTGCATCCTGTTGGATGATCTCCCGGGCCGTTTGGATTCAGAGTTCTGTCCCTATCCTCAGAACTATTCCTGGTGGTATTCACAAAACCTTTGCACATCCAGGATCTCTCGGGTCCTGAGCGAGGGAACCCCGCACTTCCATAACCAGGAACGGGGAAATGGATGGAAGCCACCGCCTGGCATTCAAGGAAGCAAAATGCCATTCAAGGAATCTCCTGCCAGGAGGCTCAGTTCTTCAGCGGGGAGCGAAATCCAGCCAGTTCTTGGAAGGGGCAGTTTCAGTGGCTGCCAGGAGAGACCCTGCGTCAAGGAGGGCGCTGTGACCGCGCGTGGATTCACTCGGGCTTGGAAGGTCCGCTCCGCGTCTCCCGCGGACCCTCACTCACCTCATCTTCAGTGTCTTTGGAGAGGAGGCCCCCTGGGGCTGGGGCAGGGGAATACGAAGGGGGGACAGTGACCGTAGGAGAGAGGGAGGCGGCCGAGGGCGAACAGGTGGCGGGAAACCCCGGATCTCAGTGCCGCGGGGCCGCGAGGAGAAGGCCCTGGACGGCCGCGAGGAGCTTGTACCAGGCGGGGCTGCAGCTCGACGGCGGGGCCCGCGGGGCGGGGGGGGGGCGCGGGGGGGGCGCGGGGGGGGGGACGAGGGGGCGGGGAGGGCCGCGGGGGGGAGGGGCGAGCCGGGCCTGGCCTTGGGCCCTCGGAAGCCCTCGCGGGGAGCCCCGGGCACAGCCGTCCAGGCCCGCGTGTTCCGGATTTATTAGCTAATATCCCAAAAGAAAACTCACAGCCCAAGCGCCCCCGGGCTTAAGTGCATGTTTATTTTCACAGCCTTTGTCTGCCGGAGATCAGCACTCTGTCGCTGTGTTGCTATTGTGAGGATGGAAAAAATAGAACCATGTTAATGTTGTGCTGTTTGCATTTCCCGACAGTTAAGGAGCAGCCCATTATTAGCTGGTAACGCTGTTGTGACATCAGTGGTGACTCTGCTGCTTGAGATTCAGCTCATGAAATATTTTCCTCCCTGGTGCAATTATTTTTCTTTCTTTCTTCTTTCTTTCTTTCTTTCTTTCTTTCTTTCTTTCTTTCTTTCTTTCTTTCTTCTTTCTTTTTTTTCCTTGTCTTTCTTTCTTTCCTCTCTTTCTTTTTCTTTCTTTCTTTCCTTCTTTTTCTTCTTTCACCTTTGATGTTTCATTTTCATGCAAATGAGTGGCTGAATGGCCATCCATGCTTCTAGTCTTTTCAAGAATTGATGACCAGAGATGCTAACGTGTCAGACTTAACCCAATTTCAAAACATTAGATCCCCAGACACCACTTACTTTTATTTATTTATTTATTTATTTATTTATTTATTTATTTATGATAGTCACAGAGAGAGATGAGAGAGAGGCAGAGACACAGGCAGAGGGAGAAGCAGGCTCCATGCAGGGAGCCCGACGTGGGACTCGATCCCGGGTCTCCAGAATCACGCCCTGGGCCAAAGGCAGGCACCAAACCGCTGCGCCACCCAAGGATCCCCAACACCACTTACTTCTATCTATCTATCTATCTATCTATCTATCTATCTATCCATCCATCTATCTATTCATGAGTGACACAGACAGAGAGAGGCAGAGGCAGAGACAGAGAGAAGCAGGCTCCCTATGCGGCGCCTGAGGTGGGACTCGATCCCAGGGCCCCAGGGACCGTGCTCTGAGCCCAAGGCAGATGCCCAACCACTGAGCCACCCGGGAAACAAGGACGCCACTTTCTCAGGGTCTTTCCATCAATGGACAAGGGAGCTGTCGCTGCCACGCTGGCATGAGTTGGGGCGGCGGTGGCGGTGGGTAGAGCGAGGAGAACCTGGCACGGAGGAAGGAGAGTGTCTGTGCTCTGTTCTGGCACAGGTGTCAGAGCCTGAGCGGGGCGAGGCTGTCCCAGGATGGGGTGGGAGGGGGTGCGGGAGTGGCTTGGAGACTGGTGGACAGTCCTGACACGTTAGCATCTCTGGTCATCAATCCTTGAAAAGACTAGAAGGGCGGATGGCCATTCAGCCACTCATTTGCATGACAATGAAACATGAAAGGTGAAAGAAGAGAAGGAAGGAAGGAAGGAAGGAAGGAAGGAAGGAAGGAAGGAAGGAGAAAGAAAGAAAGAAAGAAAGAAAGAAAGAAAGAAAGAAAGAAAGAAAGAAAGAAAGAAAGAAGAAAGAAAAAGAAAAATCAGAAGGACACCCTGCCGGGGGTGGGGCCTGTGAAGGCAACAGGAAGGAGACTGGTCATTCGAAGGGGGAGTGGACCCAATACAGAATATATTGAGGACAATTGGAGTCAGCCTTCTCCTTATTGGAGAAGAGAAATACACATAAAAATAGGGGTGCCTGGCTGACCCAGTCGGAAGAGCAAGCGACTTGATCTCAGGGTGCTGAGTTCGAGCCCATGTTGGGCGTAGAGATTACTAAGAATAAATAAATAAACTTTTAAAAAAGAGAGAAAAATAAAACTCTAATTATAGAAATTATAGGCGTTCATAGATCTCATGGTTCGTATGATCTCAATGTATGGAGATACAGAAGTAAATGTAGACATAAAATATGCATATATGTTTTTGTGTGCTTTTCATGTTGTAACTTCCTCTAATTTGAGGTTGTTTCAAAATAAAAGCTAGAAAGCTGTTACTATTGGATGGTAGTACTATTTAAAATAGAGATAAGATGCTAACAGCATTTGACTGTTAAAAGAATTAAGTGATATAATTCATGGAGCGGGTATAAGATAGTACCTGGCACATAGTGAGCTCTCAGTAACTATTATTATAATTCCTGGGATAAAAGCATGTCATGAACACTATTCTGCATCTCATTTTTGTTTTCACTAAAAATACATCTTGGAAATCTTTTCATAACAGAACATACCTGTTTTTTAAAATTCATAAGCCTAGCTTGTGTTCTTTACTATATTACTTTTATAATTAGAAAACAACAACAAAAAAAAACCCCAATAATCGTGGGGGGATAATCTGCCTTAGTATGTCATCTGCCGATGACTCATAATTTAATTAATTCTTGTTGCTAATGGAAACCTCTGGTTGAACAAGGCGTAGTTGTATTTTAATAGCAGTTCTTTAGTAGAAAGAATAAGAAAAACATATCCAACACCAAATCCACGAACACATGGATATTTACACTAATTTTTCCTACTTTTGCACAGCTCTCAATCAAAAGCATTGGGTGATTAAACCAGCTGTCAAAATTCACTTCTTTATTCATTTTTTTTCAATGTATGGACAAGTCCCTACTTGAAAATTGCTCTGACCAGGTACCTTTGCTGCTTTAGGGGGGCAGCAGTGAATCACACAGACTCCCCACCCCCACAGGGCTCTCTTATTCTAGCGATGGGGAGAAAGATAATGAGCAAACACCCAGTCTTATATGATACATCAGTTAGTGATAAATTAAACATTAGATCAGCCCCTTTCCTTCATGAAGAAAGGTAATTTGGTAATTTTTAAAAGTTTATGCCTTACTAATCATTTGACTTTTAGTAACCTTTGGAGCTTCCGTTTCCATATATCAAAAATAAAGATAATAATATTTATCTTATAAGATGGTTGTAATCAAATATGTTAAATGCCTGGCATAAAGCCAGCCCTTAGCTGGTACTTGATAAACAGAAGCAATTATTATATGTAAGTTATACAATTTTGGGTTCTTGCTTTTGCGACTAAGATAAAGAGTGTTGCTTTGACTTATAGAGAAGCTGTTTCCTTCCCTGGGTTTGGTGTGTCACTGATAGATCCCCAGAACTTACCAACCTGTTCCTACATAATTAGTCACATTTCCTTTGCTGTCTTTTCACACTTCTCCCTCGTAGGGATAGGAAGTCCATAATTCTATTGGGTCACCTTCCAGAAGGGATCCCAAGAAATTGGTCATGGTTTCTTGTCACTTACCCAGGAGTCCACACTTTGAATGGACATTTTGGCACTGTCCTATCATTAGGATTTTTAGGCATCTCTTCTTGGAAGCCAGGACTTACACTAAAATCTTCAAAGCATCAAGTTTAGATTTGGCCTTGTAAAATATGCTGAATACTTAGGTCTACATCCCAAAAACATTGAAGAAGTGGAAAGGTTTTAGGAAGAGAATGACTTGACTTCACTTACATTTTAAGAATTCCCAGGTTGCTCTCTAAAGAAAGGAGTAGAAGAGCCAGGAGAAGAAGCAGGAAGACTGGGGCTGCTGTAAGCCAGGTGGAAAATGTGGAAGTTGAATTGGAGTGGGAGCAAGGACTAGGAAGGAGCATGGGCTTGGCATTTGGTCTGTTTGAAGCCAGGATAGATAGTACTTGCTGATGGATTTTATGTAGCAGTGGGAAGGAATAGGGGAGTTTGTAGTTTAAACATTTGGGCTGGGACACCTGGGTGGCTCAGTGGTTGAGTGTCTGCCTTTGGCTCAGGGTGTAATCCCAGGGTCCCAGGATCGAGTCCCACAGTGGGCTCCCTGTATGGAGCCTGCTTCTCCCTCTGCCTGTGTCTCTGCCTCTCTCTCTGTGTCTCTCATGAATAAATAAAATCTTAAAAAGTTTTTTTTGGGTAAATTTATTTTTTATTTGAGAGAGAGAGAGTGCATGTGCAAGGAGGGATGGTCAGAGGGAGAGAGAGAATCTCAAGCAGACTCCCTACTGAGCAGGTGTCCATTGCCTCTGGGCTTCATTTCATAACCCTGAGATTGTGACCTGAGCCAAAATGAAGAGTGAGATGCTTAACCTACTGAGCCACACAGGTGCCCCAAAACATTTGAGTAAATTTATATGGCTGTGCTATTTATTAAATATGGGGAAAACCTATGGCATCTAATAAAACCCTCCCAAGTGCCAAAGGAATTCCAAATTGAGTGCTTGACACTGCAGGGACCACGAGTACACTGAGGTTCACAGCTGGCCTGAAACAAACCTCTGGGTCCCAGCCTAGTCCCCAGAGGCCTCTGCATGGCCAGGACCAGCCCAAAGCCTCCAGTGCAAAGTGTCCAGGCCTCTGCAAGCTTCTGTCCCATGCCTAACCCGGTAATGCCCACAGAGCTAAGCACTTTCTCTCTCTTCTAGTCCAATGCAGTTCTATCTTCTAACTCAGGGTAATTAAGGATGGGAAAAACCATCCACCACACGGACAACGTTCTCAGCTTCACTGTCCAGTCAAGGCAATCAGCAAGACACCCCAAAGTACATTTCACATAGACTGGGTCCTTCAATAAGTACAATAAATGGGGGGAGAGTCCAGTTTATAAAATTCTATGGCCAGAAAAAAAACTACTGAATTCTTTAAGAAAAAAATCTAGTTAAAAATGTCTGTAATTCCCATAGGAAGCACAACATTTCACATCTTGCAGACTGTAGCATCTGTACTTAGATGTCTGGAACCTCACCATCTTCTCCAAAAACAAGAGAGAGAGGTGCTTGCTTCACAGTTTTGGAAATAAGGGGGCCATTCGCATAAATAAAAAATGATGGTAACTTCCAATTGTAAAAAATGATGGTAACTTGGCAAACAAGCTAAAAACTAATTTCCAGTGGATGCCCTACCACGTGTGCCATTTCCATTCTTTTTTTCTTTTTAAAAGATTTTATTTATTTATTTATTTTGAGAGAGAGAGAGAGAGAGAAGAGGGAGGAGCAGAGGGAGAGGGACAAACAGATTCTGTACTGAGTGCAGAGCTGATGCAGAGTCAGTCTCACAATCCAGAGATCATGACCTGAGCAGAAACCAAGAGTTGGATGCCCAACTGACTGAGCCACCCGGGAGCCCGCCATTTCCATTTTTATTTAATATATGCGCTTGTAAGATAACTGGGTCTTGATCAGATATGACACTAGGTTTTCCTTCCAGAGCAGCTACTACAAATGACTGGATTCCAAGGTATCTTTAAGACACGGTGGGGATAGGTGGACATCCCTAGTGGGAAGATTTAAGTGTACAAGACTTTTGGAACCAAAAAAGCTATCAGCTCAACTCAAAGAGTCGTCAGGAAAGTCCTCACCCTCCTGGCTCCCTTTGCCTTGCTTCCCTCATCCCCCAGACTTGGACTTCTCTGAGGCACCCATTCATTTCCTTCTCTGAGGCTGGCACTCAATTCCACTTTGCCAGCCTCTCTGGCAGCAGCAGCAGTAAATTATAATGGCTCGCAACATTTGTTAAGCCCTTTCTGTATACCGTTAGGCAATGTGCCAAACACTTTACATGCATCATCTTACGACCTTGTAAGAATTCTGCAAGGTGGTAATATAATATCATTATGCTCACTTTATACACAAAAAGTACCAAGTCTGAGAGATTAAGTCCCTTGCCTGAGGTGACACTGTTGGTAGAGTGTCAGAAGTCAGGTTTTTGTGACTTCAAAGCCTGAGCTCTTTCCTCTTTGCATTCAGCCCTTTATTGCTCCCTTTCCTTGTTTCTCCTGGCTCGTGCTTCCTGTTACCAGCCTCGCTATTCAGCTGGCTTCCTCGCAACAGATTGATCTTGCCCAGTGCCCGGGTGTCCTGAGGGTTCCCTGGCAACCACCCGCTCTTGAGGTCCTGGGCTCACCAGTGTCTTTGCAAAGTGCTCTCTGCCGCCCCCACCTGGCAAGCCTTAGCACGACTAGAGGGCCTTGGACAACACCTTGGCTAGGAAGAGCATCACTTTCTCACACACTCTATTTTCATTAATCAGATGCCTACGTGTCACCATTTAAATCAAAATCAATTGTCAAGATTAGGATCTAAGAATCCATTTAAGGTCTCAAAAACGGATTAGAAAGAATGTAAATTTAACTTTAATTGGATACACAGGTCCTCAAAAAAAAGTTAATGGGAAATAAGGACATTTCAAATTCAAAATTCTTTGAGGCTTTTCCTAGAAATGAGAAATTATAATTAAAAAAAAAACACTGTGTCTCTTTAACATGATTTCTTGCTTATAAATATGTTTGTGAAATTTGCTGGAGCGTTTCGGGCATGCCAGTCAAAAGTGTAAATTGACTGATTTGAGGTCATTGCTTCTTCAGCTTATTAGAAACAAGCCCGTGGGAGATTAGTCATGATCTCTTGGAGCACTATATTGCTTGCTTGACCCTGTTGTGTGCCGGGTATGCAGTAGGTGTTCAGCAAATGTTAGTGAATTATAAGGAGTATCTAAATAGCTTTTATAAGTTACAGAGGAGTGGAGAAGAATATTATTTAACTTGGGTTAACGCTAAAATTTTCCCTGACTCCACAGTTGTTTGGAGGGCTTTTTCAAGAAGATACTGTACTTGTACGATGAAATGGGTGCCCTGTTCCTCCAAAGTTAATGACTTTCTCAAGCATTTGGCTTTCTTGCCATACGCTTAGCACCATTATTTCTAGGCCAATCAATAGGCACAATTCCAAGATTAAGAGCAATTTGGATCATTATTCTCCTTTCATCACATATTCATTATTTTCTGTTTGAATAAGACCTGTAATCAGTGTTATTTACCAATCTTTACAGTGAAACTTTAAACCACTGATTGTTCCTGTCTTTGCAGGTATTAAATGCCATTTCAAATATCCTTTCAATAATTTTGTAATAGCTAATGAAGTCCATTTTTCCAGATTTTTCAGTCCGCTGAAGGAGCATTGAACCCCCCAGGAGTCTTTAAAAAGTATGTGTTGTTTAATTGGTGGCAGCTGTTCCTTAGAAAGTTACCCAAGTATATAAAAGTGTTTTTTTCCCCTGTTTAATAGCTTCGTTTTTGTGTTTTTTTTTTTTTTATCATGGTTTAAGTTATCCTTGAAATATATATGGAATACATATGAAGGTCCCCTGAAGTTTTTTGATATTGAAATTTTTCAGATACTATTAATTCCAACATATGCAAGACATTATAAGACAGTACCCTTTAATTTTGGATTTAATTACTAAAACTTAAATAAGTATATTCTCTTGGTACCCTGGATAGATTTCTTCAAGGCAAGTTAGTAGTTTATTGTGGTTAATTCTAAAACGTGTACATTCTGTGTTACTTGAATGCAACATTTTTCCTGCCTTGTCCTTGAATTCTTTCCAAAAATCATTAAGCATTGGATACATACAGCAATAGCAGATTTGCTTAAATGTCACTATTAATCCAGTTTATAACCTCCAACATTTTGTATGAAGAATTTTGGAAAGAAAGCCTCACATAGACATCTAATGTCCAGAATAAGCAGAGCCAAATATAATGATTTTACAGTTGAAGGATAGCCAAGATGCACATTTTCTGAGTGTGGTTTTACTGAGAGGCTGTGTGCAGATGAAATATGGCTTTTAAGAACATAATCTTCATGGAAAAGGTCTTTCTTGTCATAGCACTGGGCTGACTTTCAAGCCAAGGTCAAAGTACTTGCTGCAGGCCTATTTTTAGGTTTTCCATTTCTCAACAGGACGTTCTCGGTTTTGAGTTAGTGCAGCAGACTGCACGGTGCTGGCGAGGAGGAGGGTGGCCTGGTCCCTGCGGCTTCCCAAGGCTTCTGTCCCTGCTTCGTGCATCTCCCAGGTCCTGGGTGGACTGGCTCTCTCCAGCTGGGCGCCCCACCTGGCCCCCTGGCCCCACCAATCGGTGTCCTCTCTGAGAAGGCAAAGGCACACTGGGGCTCTCCTGCTTTTGTCTCTTGGATTTTTCTGAGGGTGGAAACGTTACGTAATCCTTATTAACCAAGAGCTGTCTAGATCGGCAAACTGTAAACCTGCAGGGAATGGAAGTAGTGAGGTCACCTGATTTCACCAAGACGGCGGTGGAAGGAGGCCGGGACACAAGAGCATGTTGCTAGAGGGTGTCAAATGCCATTCATTTGTTTCTGAAATTGAATACAAGGGCCTGGAAGTCTGTAACAAAAAAACAGATCAATGCATTTCCATTTTCTAGTATGGTTTTCTTTTTTTATTTACTTTATTTTATTTTTAAAGATAGTTTTAATTAATTAATTAATTAATTTATTTATTTATTTATGAATGAGAGACAGAGAGAGAGAGAGAGGCAGAGAAACAGGCAAAGGGAGAAGCAGGCTCCATGCAGGGAGCAGGACGTGGTACTCGATCCCGGGTCTCCAGGATCAGGCCCTGGGCTGAAGGCAGCGCTGAACCACTGAGCCACCGGGGCTGCCTGTCTAGTATGGTTTTCACTGAAAGAGTCTGGGGAAGGAAGCTGAATGGACAGTGAAAAGAGCAGTGAGCCACCTGGATGGCCACAGAATCTCTGAAAGGAAGACGTCTGATGGAGTGATCATGTATTTTCTCCCACAAAAGGAATCAGTAGGTTGTGTCTTAAGGAGCACTTCCTAAATTTGTTACAAGCAGCGCTTTGATTTTACAGAAAGTTTAGAAGTGTGTGCATTCACAAAACATTTTCTTTCTTCTCTTTTAGTGAGGGAAGATTGAAATGTTCCATTCTGGATGTTGGAGACTATTGCTTCCCCTCTCCGGCCCCATAAAATTTTACTTTCATTGCGTAACAGCCCCATCTTGTGGTTATTTGCAAACTTTCCATTAAATACATGTTGCATTTTCACAGTTACGGGCATAAGTGGGATCCACTCTGTTAATTTGCCCCCTAGGCTGGATGACATTAAGCAGGAACGAGGAAGGAGCGCACGTCGACTCAGTTAGAAGCCCACAGACCGGAGAGAGCACATAGTCAGCTTCAGTGAATAGGGGTTGAGTTGCTGTCGGGTGAAGGGACAGTAGTGCTGAGAGCCAAGAGGAAATGCGATGATGTCCCTGGGGGGAGGCACCATCAGCTGCCTCCTTATCTTGCCAAATTGTTTGACCTAGTACCTACCAGCTTCCCTCACCCCAGGGGGCTCGCTTCTCCGCCTCAGTATCCCTGCCACCTAACCCGAGCCTTGCAAAGCCCGGCGCTGCCCTTGGGGAGGACTCAGGTTTGGGTTTGGGTGGTGGAAGCACAGCGAGATCTAGCTTCTGAAGAGCTGGAAGGGAATGGCTCATGTAACCAAACAGCCAGAGGAACAGAGGAAGCGGTCAACTAGGGAGATCTGAAACCGGGATTTGAACGCCAGCAGGACTCTTTCTCCAGCTTGTGTATCTGAATATCTCTGCTTATTGCTCCATTTTCTTTTTTTTTATTTTTTATTTTTATTTTTTATTTTTTTATTTATTTATGGTAGTCACACAGAGAGAGAGAGAGAGAGAGAGAGGCAGAGACATAGGCAGAGGGAGAAGCAGGCTCCATGCACTGGGAGCCCGACGTGGGATTCGATCCCAGGTCTCCAGGATCGCGCCCTGGGCCAAAGGCAGGCACTAAACCGCTGCTCCACCCAGGGATCCCTATTGCTCCATTTTCTACTCTGCTTCTTAGGTGGCTCATCGCAGCTTCCAGGCCCAGATCTTCACAGCTCCCTAAACGGAGGGAAGAGGGGCCCCTGGGGGCTCAGTGGTCAAGCAAGTGCCTTTGGCTCAGGCCACATGGGGTCCTGGGGTCCTGGGTTCAAGTCTGGCAGCAGGCTCCCTGCGGGGAGGCAGCTTCTCCCTCTGCCTGTGTGTCTCTGCCTCTCTCTCTGGGTCTCCCATGAATAAAGAAATAAAATCTTAAAAAAATTAAATATAATGGAGGGAGGAAGCTCTTTTTTCCCAGAGAGTTTTGGAAAAAGCCAGGGAAGAAGCCTGACCTGGGAAAGAACAGGACCACACTTTGGTCAATTGCAATGGCCCAGTGAGATACACCGACTGATCTGCTAAGCTCGGGTAATTGGCCACGGCTCAGCCAATCACTGTGGAGAGGATGTAGGGTCCTGGGAAATGATGGAACACCGAACTGGAGAGGGGAGGGGAGGGGCAGTTTCTCTAAAGAAGGAGGGGAGCAGGTAGCTCAACACCCTTACCTGCAGCAGATTCTCTCCTGCCCTGTTCTGTCTCTATCATGTCACCCAATAACTATTTGCTCAATGAATGACAGATTCACTATATGAGTAGAAGACTGCAGGGTAGGCATTAAGTGGTACTGGGGCAGGGTGACAGGCGTGTTGGCTATTTTCTGGAACTGTAGAAACCACACATTTTCTTCCTTATTAAGCCTTGCAGCCTTTCCCCATTGTTGGCTTTGGTCATGTATGTGCTTTCTTCGTCAGAGCTTAAACCCAGAATCCTGGCTTTTTTCTCTACTGGATTCAGTGAATACCTTCTTTATCCTTTGCATGTTTTGTCCTTAGTTCTGACGTTGGGGTCACCTTCACTTTCCTGAGCATTCCTTGCCACATAGAATAATAATAATAAAAAAAAACAATAAAAAATAAAATAAAATGACAGAAGGAAGTTTCATAACAAATTGTTTTCCCTTTTAAGATATTTAAAGATGTGCCCAATCAAAAGGAGCTTTCCCCCCCATGATAATGCTTTGGTTTTATTTAAATACTGAAACAAGTTTGGTTGCTAAAATAACTTAAGTTTACTTTCGCTTTTTCTGTAACATTTTGTTTTGGTCATTTTTTGGGGGGGTCTTTATAATATTTTATTGTATTTTTTTTTCCATGACTGTGTAACTATTACCTTGTTCTTGGAATTTTAGTTATTAGCAATTTTTATTATTATTAATAACATTGTGATGAATTCCCTCGAGATCTTTAACCATGTGTTTGATTTTCCTTAGAGTTTCCTAAAAATGGGATTGTTAAAGTATATAAATATTTTTATTAAAAATGTATTTCATTTTTCCTTTGTTATAGCAGGTTTGAAAAATGCTAAAGATACATGCGAGAAAATACATATAATTCTTAATAAACTCATTACTCAGAGATAGCAACTATTATAATTTTATTGGATATTTATTTCATGTATACATTTACTTTAAATAAGAGTAATTATAAAGATACTTTATTTTTTTAAAAGATTTTATTTATTTATTTGAGAGAGAGAGAGAGAGAGAGAGAGAGAGAGAGAGGGAGAGAGAGAAGCAGACTCCCTGCTGAGTAGGGAGCCCCTGCAGGGCTGGATCCCAGGATCCTGAGATCGTGACCTGAGCCACCCAGGAGCCCCCAAAGATACTGTAACCACAGGGGCACCCGGGTGGCTCAGCGGTTAAGCGTCTGCCTTCGGCTCAGGGTGTGATCCCGGGATCGAGTCCCTCATCCGGGTCCCTGCGTGGAGCCTGCTTCTCCCTCTATGTCTCTGCCTCTCTCTCTGTGTCTCTTACGAATAAATAAGTAAATAAAATCTTTTTCAAAAAGGTACTTTAGTAATATCTATTCACCCAGCAAGAATTCACATTTTTCACATTATTAATAATTTTTAATGGTCCACTTTTAAGAAAATATTATTTATTTATTTATTCATGAGAGACACAGAGAGAGGGGCCGAGACCCAGGCAGAGGAGGAGCAGGCCCCACGCAGGAGCCCGACGCGGCCTGGATGCCGGGCCCCGGGTCACGCCCTGGGCCCCGCGGCGTCCCTAAGGGCCGGTGACGCCATCCTCTGAGATGGACGGACACTGATCCGTCGGAACGCCCCGTCGGACGCTTGCATTGCTTCCCGTTTGCTCCTTTCACCTTGGGGTAAACCTCGGAGCAGGTGCGCACGCGGCCGCCAGCCGCGGTCCTGGGCGCACGGGCGGGCTCAACGCCTGGGCTCCGGGGGCCCCGCGCCGCGTCCCGGGCTCCGCAGCCGCAGCCGCAGCCGCAGGGAGCGGCGGGCGCCGGGGCGGGAGGGCCCGGGCGGGCTGCGGGGTCGGGGCGGCTCCGCGCCTGCCCTCCTGGGGCGCACCGAGAGCGAGCGTCGCCGCGGCTGCTGGCGCCGCGTGACTTGGCGGCCCCTCGGGACCGCGTGGGCTGCGGGACACGGGCGCGGGCGCAGGGTCCCGGGGCGGGGGCGCCTGGCGACGGGGAGCGGGCGGCCCCCGCGGGCCTGCAGGGCTCTGCGCACGCGCACACTCGGGTCCGCCCGCAGCACGTGGCGCGAGGGAGCCCAGGCCGCGGCTCGGTTCTCTGCGGCTTGCGGGAGCGTCGTGGGGCCGCCGTGCGCTCGGCCTGAGCGCCCCCCCCACCCCCCCAGGCCCCGAGCAGGAGCCGCGGGACGAGCCGCCCACCTGCTGTTCGGAGCTGCCCTGTGTGGCGGGTCCTTCCACTTAGGGAAGCGCGCAGCGCACTTGGCTGCAGCCCCCCCCCCCCCACGAGCTCGAGGGGCCCGGGCTGCGGCCCTGAGCCCAGCGCTGACCCGGCCCTGGCCCCGGGGACCCCGCCTCGCCTGGAGCCGGCCCGGAGAGGGGGGGGTGGTCCGCGGTGGCAGCCGGTCTCCCGGGCCTGGCGGACGGACCAGAGGGGAAAGCGGGGCCCAGCAGGGGAAGGCTGGGCCCACCCGCCCCGGTCCTGGGGCCCTGGTGCGCTCTGGGGAATGGGCCTCGGGGCTGCCTGGAGCCGGCGGGGGGTCCAAGCTTGCTCGGGGCTTGCTCTGGGAAGCCAGGGGTTCCCTAAGTGTCCCCCCCCCGCCCCCCCGCCGCACTCCATCCCTTCGTCAAAGGACAGTGAATCCGGGCTTTCTTCCCCTTTAATAGCAGAAAAGAAATGTGTCTCTGATAGTAAACGTTCCCTTTACCGCACAGCTCTATTTCACCAGGGCTGTGGTCACTACATTGTTGCCGTGTGGCACCAAGCCGAGAGACGTGCGCCTCGTAGCATTTGCTCCTGACGGTCCAGTCATCCTCTGTTCTCCAAACCACAAAAGCAGCCCCATCCAGAAGCAATCGCACCAAGTCCATCCCCAAATGCCCAAACCATTGAGTTTCCGAGGGAAATTTGGTTGCCAATGAGCTGTTGGGTCACCACTTCTTTGGAAAACCATGCTTGTACTCCAAAAGGATCCTAGGCTCTGGGGCCATACAGAGTTTCAGAATGAAACTTGGTTTGTAGGAGGCGGAAATCTTGGGCGGGCAACAGGATGGATCATGAGAGCACCTGCCTTCCTATCCTGTAAGGAATCTTCTGGCCATCATTGAATTCCTCTTGGTTATGGTCATTTAAAACAAAATGAAAAAAATTTTTAGATGACTTTTTTTTTTTTTAATGTTAGTTGAGAAAAGATTTTTAATCAGTCCTTTCCACGAAGACCATCTTTGAGTGTCTCCAGCATACATTGAGCACCTTGGAGGGATCACGTGTTCTCTTAAAGACCTTACCTTGTGCAAAGGTTGATGGGCAACCTATGCTACCAAAACAATTCTTGTGAACCAGATAGTGCTGTGAGTTGTATACCACTGGTGTGTTTCTGCTATTTTATTTTTGAAAATTAAGTTTAATAAACAAATGCTGTAGGTCTAGGTCTGGATGACCCCAGCCCATCCCTTCTTCCTGTGGAATTTGAACTTGAAATTAGCTCAGGCAGCTTTGATGATTGCTAGGCCTCATCTGTAACCCTGGAGGGAGCCCAAGGATTTCTCAATTAATTATGTGCTGAGAGGGACCCCTTCCCTCCTCACCTCACAAGCTGAATCAGGTGGGTGATGGTTCAGGCATAAGTCCAATCCTCTTCAATTTTTCCCTCTGCACGGAAAGGAGAGCCGAAGAAGAATGAGTGACTAGACTTTGTAACTGCTCATTACGGGGCCATTCATTACACTTTTTAGTATGCAGTATGTTAATAAGCCAAGATATTATGGCAGAGGGTCCATAACTAATCTACTGTAATAAATAAGAGTAATGGCCATGGTACCAGTATATTCTATGGATATAATGTGCTGCTGGCAAAGTGTGACATTTTAAATAAACTTTATTCTTGAGGTATTTAAAAAAACATAAAGGCAGTAATGAAATATAGAGCACAACATTAGTTGACACAGCAATTCCTGCCTCCCAAGACCCTGCTAAATAACCAGAGTTTAAATCTTCATCTTGAAATACACAGCTCGTCTATGATTTTAAGTGAGTTGTAAAACTTTTATGGAGTGTGCCCTAACTTTATTTAAAAAATATTCTCCACTTTTATTGTAAAGGTGACCCAGAAGTACCTTGTGAATAATAGAACAACATATTTAAGCGATTAAATTCACCTCTCCAGACAATACCTGAGCCTTTGTGGTACTTCTGTCTCTTCCAGAAGGAAGTGAGAACAGGGAGGAATCTTGAATTAACAGTTTACCCCGAACACACTGATTTTTAACTCCAGAAGGGACAGAGCTGTACCTCAAATGGGCAAACTTCAAACTTCTGCCATCAGGTTGAAATTAGGATTCAAAAGCTAACACCACTTATTGTAGAAAGTCACAGAAAGTCAAATATTTGTATACCTGAGTGTTGAAATCACCAAAAGTTCATACCCCCCACACCTGGTTTTGAGCTGTTGTTTTTGGACTTTCAAAAGCTGGCTTAGGCCTGTGGGATGAGTTCATTCCCATATATGGAGAAGTAATTTTAAGTCCAAAAACTAATTAAGATACTCAAGTGCTTTTCATTTACTGCCAGTTTCATCACTGAGTTGCAATCTCCTAATTACATCAAACTCCTGTACAGTTCTCTGTAAAGAACAAACCGTTCATTTTCTACTTTCTTTGGTTTTTCTTCTTAAGCTTACAGTCTTTGAAGATACTTGCTGTCTATTAAATATATATATTATGTCTGTGGGTATTTATATACATACACACAGAAGGGTCTTGAGCCTAACAGTGTGTGCGGCCTCGTGTGGCTATGGCAATGGCTCACCAAAAATGAGGAAGCGAGGATTCGTCTCTTTATTTCTTCTTTTTTTCACTGAATCACATACAATAACTAGACTGTGTCATAACCAATAAAAAGCACTTAGCAAGTAGTTTCTTTTCTGTGGTGCCACATTGAACATTATTCAAATGACACGGGTTTTAGTCACTGCAAGTTCTGCTTTCTGTAAATTCCATCAAACATCCACTTCAAAAAATATTTGCAGGAAGGCAATTATTACAGAGTCTTGTGAAGACCACTTGGAGTTCATGAACACTGTCTATTGGAGTGTTTATAGAGGGCAGGGAACATGATGGCGCTGGGCCTTTTTTCCTCCATAGGACTCCCCTGTGTGAGCATTCGCTGCCTTTTTATCAGTGCTCGGTGGCACCTCTGTTCTCTCTCTGTCTCCACTTCCAGCCCCAGCTTCGAAGGGAAGAAGTCAAGAAGAGGCGCAGCAAGGCTCAGGTATGGCTGTCGCCCATGTGTCTTTGGGGAACGTGTGCTGCTAAGCCTGGCGGCCTGGAGCGAAGGTGGGCAGTGTGGACACATGTCTTGTATTTCAGGTAAGGTTAGGTAAGCGGTAGGTCTGTACTGGGGAAAGTCTTAGTGGGAGGGAAAAGGTAATCTTTTCCATGTTGCCAATACTCTTCCATTCCTTTTTTTTTTCTTAAGGTTTTTTTAAAAGAATTTATTCATGAGAGACACACACACCGAGAGAGAGAGAGAGAGAGAGAGAGAGAGAGAGAGAGAGGAAGAGTCACAGGCAGAGGGAGAAGCAGGCTCCCACTGGGGAGCCCTATGCAGGACTCAACCCCAGGGCCCTGGGATCATGACCTGAGCCAAAGGCAGACATTCACCCAGGTGCCCCTAGACTGCTCCATTCCTAGCTTACTTGCCAGAGGTGGAAGAGAGTAGAGGAGTGGCAAGAAGTAGAGAAGAGGCCAGCAGGTGGGGTTTATAGGGAGGGAGGCATGAGTGGGGAAGAGCGGAGGAAGCTGGAGGGATGCCAGGAGCTGGTGCTGGGGAAGGGGTCTGGGAGTAGGGTGGGAATGGAGGAGTGGAGGTTGAGGCTCCACTGGGTGGTGGGGAAGGGGAATGCCGGGACGCCTACCTTCCTGAGAGGCTACTTTCCTCTCGCATGGTCCCACCACTGCCCATACTGCTCTGATGTCTCCTGTTACAGCCTGCAAAGTCAAGCCATCATTTTGCTTTTAAAAATTATTGAGGGACCTGTGTGGATTCTTTCTCAATAATTTTTGTATCCTCCAAAGTGGAAGGAAATCAAATCCTCTAAAGCACACACGAGTTTTGTCTTACAAACAAAATGTGTATTTCATTTTACAAATATCTTGGTGGCTTTCAATTTATGTGTACACCAGGATAACTATTTTGAAAATCATTTCAAAGGGCCAGTATTCAGGAGCTTTTAGGTGTGATGGATCTGTCTCCTGAAGGTGGTTACACATATCTATACATATGTTAAAATTCGTGGAACTATATGCCAAAAAAAAAAAAAAAATCAATGATTTAAAAAGTAAAATAAAATACAGTATTTTACTGCCCCAAGAAAAGCCCAGCTCCATTGTAAGATCCAAGGTCTCTGTCTTTTTGTCTTTCTTTCCGTAATTAGCCTAAAGGCTAATGTGGCTGTTGAGAAGAGACTAGATTAACTCTAAAGGTCTAGACTCGCTCTCTACAAACATTAATGCATCCAATTAGACAACACTTACCAGACACTTGCTGTGGAATTCCCAAAAGGCCACTCTCCTGGAGGAGTGGGTGTTTTGTTTTCCCCCTCAGATGTTCAGCTAGAGCAAAGTTCAGGAAATCTGTGCTCTCCTTCTGACTTGACATCACACTTTTCTTGAACTTCACTGGTCCTCCTCTGCAGAATGGGCTTGATTCCTTTCCTCTCCTTAGAAAGGTTGGTATGAGGAAGTGGAGTCCTGGGAGTGAGCTGTGTGAATTGCGCTGTGCAACACAAGTGTGGGCTTTCTTAGGACCAGCTCCATGTACACTCACGTCCAAAGACCAGACAGCAGGGCTGAGGTAGCATCTCTGTTCTTTTGCTGAAAAGGAGAAACAGAAAAGGGTTTGGTTTTCCCTGTGCCCCAGGATACTGTAAGTGTCCTCCGGAGCATCTGCTAGATGGCACCCCCGATGCCCTGATGTTCTAGGAAGAAGGGAGGATGCAGCAGGGAATAATGTCCAGAGAGCTAGAGAAGCCCACTGGGGCAGCGACGAAAAAGACTCCAGGCACAGAGCTGAGGTTCAGATGGCACGCTCCTGAACTGTCTGCGTATAATTGGCATCCATTCCGATTGGTCAGTGGCCACACTCCACTGATGGTCGCTGATGTTGAACATAACCACCGCTGGGCAGGGACCACTGAGGCAGCATAAACAAGTGGGGCAGCTTACTGTAAGAATTTCAAGGCCCTCTTGGTTCAATTTTTCCCCCCAGCTTTTCAAAGAACATGAATACAGGGAAATATTTCATGACAGTGGGAAAAGCATTTCAGTGCAGCAGAAATTGGAAGTGAATGCATGGATGCGTGGCCGCAGAGCGAGTGAAGACTGATGATAACTGTGGCCAATTATGTGTAAAAAGGACAGCTGCTAGCTGGCTATAGACTAGGGGTTCTTAACCTTTACAGGGCCATCAGCCCCTTTGGCAGTCTGGGGAAATCTCTAGATCCCTTCTCAAGATGAGGTTTTTAAATGAAATAATATATGTAAGATTATAAAGGATACTATTATTTCAAAATACAGGGATCTCATCGGTCAAGTTTTTAAAAGCAATTGTACCCGTGTAGAAATATGGGCGGTGTGGTGCCAAATATTTTGATGTTTTAAGAGAAGCCGAGTGCCAAATTTTTAAATGAAGCTTTCTGAGTTTTAAGTGTCAACATGACATTTTTCAAACATTAAGCCAGTCTACCTCAGCAACATGTCTGGGTTGGGTTGGCTGCTGGCCACCATTTCGAAACCTCTGTGTTAGATGTTGTAGGAGACTCTGCACAAAAGGAATGGTGACAATAACACATGATGTCAACAGGTAAGAGTGGGAACAGTATCATAGCCAAACCAAGGAAAGCCTAACACTTAGCCATTGGTCCGATGGAAGAGTACAAAATATGGCAGAAAAGATGTATGTATCCCATGTGCTTGGATTCAAGTTCATAACAAGGTTAGTCATTATTTTTCTTCCTTTGTGATTTTAATTTTAGCATCCCACCTTCCACTGCGATTTCCCACTGAGATACTTAGATTTTGTTGTAAGTTTGGATTTGGAATTTAAGGTTTTTAATTTGCTTTCATCACTTCTTTCCACTGTTAGAAAATGGATTCTTTTTTCTTTTTTTTTTTTTCTTTTTTTTTTACCCTGATAGGAAAGAGGGGAGAGCTAGTCGGATGCTGTCAGTATAGAAAGGTAATACAGGAGTAGACACCAAAGGAAAAACAGAGAGGAAGGTTGTTATTTCAATGAGAATTTCTTACAATAATAATATCTAGAAAGGATTTTTGCTTGGTTGGAACTTAACTGAAATTAGGTAAGATCAGATAATTATATTTTAATATAATTAGAAAATACATTGATCTCTCAAAAGAGTTATGGAACCCATATATATTTACTTATAAATGGGTCCCCACATTCCAATAAATGGAAGCCATACCATGAGGCCAGTGAGTTATTTTTTCAAATGAAGTCAAGGTAGTATATAGGAATGACCTTTCCCAAATCAGTGGCTTCTAAATTTTTTGACTACCCCATGTAGAAGAGAAGTATATTTTATATCATTGTATGTGTGTGATTATATATATGTATACACATACAAATATTTATATAAAACAAAAGCTCCATAAAACAGTACTTGCTCTTGCCAAGAGATGTGTTTTCTAATTCTATTCCGCTCTATTTCATTTTAAAATGTTGGTCTGCGGCATCCCGGGTGGCTCAGCGGTTTAGCGCCGCCTTCAGCCCAGGGCGTGATCCTGGAGACCCGGGATCGAGTCCCATGTCAGGCTCCCGGCATGGAGCCTGCTTCTCCCTCTGCCTGTGTCTTTGCCTCTCTCTCTCTCTCTCTGTCTCTCATGAATAAATAAATAAAATCTTTTAAAAAAAATGTTGGTCTGTGACTTGCACTTTGATAAGCAGTGTTAGCATAAGTCACCATGTTTCTTCCATCCTCCGGGGTCCATCGGGTCTGGATCCGGTCCTTCTTTCTTCATCCAGGCTTGTTGAAGATTAGGTGTGTGGCTTCTGTATAATAATCCGTTTCCATCTTCTTAATTCTTTAATTTACTCATTTTTTCATTTTTAGTTTCATTTATTCGATAACATATTTCTTGAATATTCACTATGTGGTAGACACAGGTCTTACATACAGGGCACCAGGAGTGTAAATTGATTATAATGTCATGTATTAAGAACTGAGCCAGGTAGTGTATGCACAGGTAGTGATGGAATCGCGGAGAAGTGGCACCTGCTGGTGGTGAGTTTGAAAGGATAAGGATGGGCTGGATAAGGTCTGACTAGACAGTCGCTTGCAGGCATCTGAGTGCCCTCTAAAATAAGCTCCCTGGTAGGAAGTGAGTCCATACACCTGAGGCCGGGGCATAGGCGTTGGCATGGGTAGGGAGTCTGGGATGACAGGGTGAGCTGAAGTCTTTGGCTTATAGCAGGGGGAGGGGAGAGGAAGTGATGAGATAATGGGGTTTTGGGAAAGTTTGGAGGTCTCTCGGCCTGGTGCTAAGTTTTTCTCCCACAAAGAGGTGACATTGCAAAAGTGTGTTATTTTCATGTTGACAGAAGGATCTCGTCTTTCACCATGATACTCCCAGAGAATGGATTCCTGCAAACTAGTAAAACCTAGTCCTGAGCTTGGAATGAACAAGAACTCTCAAGATCACTCCTCATGAAGAGCCCCTTCTTCCTCTGAAAGTTCAAAATGACAAGAGATTCAGTTAGAGCTGGAAGAAAATTCAGTAATGGTCCTCCAACCACTCCCATTTTGTAGAGGACAACTGAACCCAAAGACCCACCCACGTCCACAGAGCTAGTCAGTAGGAGAGTCAGGCCCGGAAGCCGGTCTTCTGCGACATGCCCCAGCCTGGGCCCCACCCCCGTGACTACCTGACGAGGAGCTTCTGGAGGGTTGGCCCCAAGGAGCAGGGCAGCCTCTCCTTTGCCTCCTTGCCTTTTGCTGCTTCCTGTGCAAGCCCAGGGAGGCACCTGCACAAGTGGGCCACTCTTTTGGTAGATGACAGCTTCTTGTTTAGAGGGTCAGCTGCCGTCACAGCTCACTGCAGTCTTTATGGCGTCTTTTTTGTTCCAGCAGCAAACATTCTGGCCGGCAGGAACTTTGGAAACTTACTGCATCGGTGTCTTGAGCTCTGTTCAGCTCCAAATTCCCTCTGTCCCAGCGCCTGAGGGAAACTCCTCAGGGTCAAACCCAGTTTATTTGGGAGGCCTCTGTCTAATTTCTTCTTTGCGTAGACAAAAATGCAGCATTAACAATTTAGTGTGTGCAAAAGTCACCTAATGAACTTGTTAAAAATGCTAATCCCACAACCGGTCCCCAGACATTCCAGTTCTTAGGTCGTGCTGTACGTGAGCCTTTTAAATATCTTCTTCAGGATGGGGATACACGAATCCCCGTAGGGCACATTTAGAAAAAAAAATACCAGAGGACAAGCATAGAGGATTAGAAGAAAATGGAGAGCTGGGCTCCCCTGAAGTTATTTCCTCTCTTGGCTGAGGTGAAGTTAGAAGACCAAAAAGGCCTCCTTCAACGAAACCACTGAGGCCACTTAGATTAGCCTCCTTTCCCCAAACTGCCAAGAAATCTACACAAATTGGCCCACAAAGAAGCAGGCTTGGGACGTGAGCTGCCCAGGGAAAGGGGACAGTAGGCGCCCTTCGCTGTGGGGGGCGGTGGGCCCCAAGCCCAGGACAGAGCGGCGCCGGCTGGTCACAGGTCCCACAGTGGCCACAAGGTGGCGATCTTCTGCATCCATTTGAAAACGCTCTGTGCGTTCTCCTCAGGTTTAGCTTATTTTCAGTATTAAATACATCATTAGTTTCAGAAGGACGCATTAATTTTAAAAGGATGCAAGGAGAAACGGTTTAACAGGCAAGCCTTCAAACTCGCATTTCAATCAAATACTGACATACTCTAGATGGAAGAATTTAGTCAGATTTCCACATCAAACCCCAGAAAGATGATAAAAATCTGTTTGAGAAAAGGCTGTAGTCTTTGCAAAATGAAAAATGTCACTCAAAGAAAGTGTCTTAAAAGCTTTCTGAGAAGTTGGTTTTTTTTTTTTTTTTTGAGAACTAGCAGGTCATTAAGAAATAAAAAAAGCATCATGTGGTAAAACTTCCTTTATCTTGGTCTGCAGTCAGGATCAGAAAAGAGAGAGAGAGAGAGAGAGAGAGAAGCTCTGGATAAACATAGTACCAGGGCAGTTCTGAACAAAAGTGACAGCGGAGCTGTGGCTTGGCTGGTGCAGACCTGAGTTTCTCCCAGTGACACCCCCACCCCCCACCCAGGCCTCCTGGGAGGTGCAGCTGCAGGTGAGGAAGCCAGTGGGCCGAGAGCAGAGAGACGCTGTGAGGCACCACAGCACAACTCCAAGCCCACAGCGCGGCCTCAGACTACTGGAAGGGCGAGGCATCAGCAAGGTTGCACGCTGGGCCTGGGAGCTCAGGCACAGAGAGGCCTGGGGTTGGGTTTACAGTGAGAGCAAGACCACATTCCTCAGGGATAGGCCGAAAAAGATGGCAAAGGCCTCAGAGCCACTGGAGCATGCAGGGGACAGGGTGGCTGGTCACCTCGTGGGCTTTGGGCCATAGGTGTCCGTGTCTGTGCACACTTAGCAGGGAGCAGCCCTTGGCCGCAGCCTCACAATGAGGATGTCCCTGACACATTTGAATGTCGGAACAATGTGTCTAGGAGGTTAGGCAGGAGGAGAGCGTGAAGGGATAAAAACTCACTTTTCAAGGGCACATGGGAAAGGTGGCCTCACAACCTATCCTCTCATTTTAGCTTCTCCTGGAAGAAGAAACCCTGGAAGGCAAGAGGACATCACTGCCGGAGGTACAAAGGGCTGCCAGGACTACAGGGTGGCAAGGAGATAGACAGGCCTCCGTAGATGGGCCTTCCTTGCTCTCACTTTTCCTCATGTTTTCCCATTGCGCTCATGGTCAGGTTAGGACATGGTTGGAAGGGGAAAACTCTCATGAAGAGGAATGGCTGAAGGGACCGTTTTCCTAGGAATTTGGAGAGTGCAAGAGAGATGCCTGAGAGGTTGCCTTTTTTCTCTTTTCTTTACAACGTGGGGCTGGGGCAAAGGCCTTGAGGTCCTGGTTGTTTTAAGGGACAGCCATCCTTTGGTTATCCTCTGTTCAGGCCCACTCACCGCAGGGAAAATCAGCGAGAGCTTTGGCAGAGAGGTTAGACATTCTCTGCAGAGCTAGTGTGTTTGCAGGACAGTGTCCCATGAGAACCTTCCCTTTGCTGCTAGGCAGCTGATGGAGAGGCTTCTAGAGCTGAGGAGAGGGATATTTAAGAGACATTCCCTCGGTAAGACCGTTTCCCCACTGCATTATCTGTGGATCTAGGGAGATGGGCCTCTCGAAGCTGGGCCCATGGAAAGAGCTCAAATCTTGCCGTCATGAGACCTTGGGCCACGAGTAATGTCAAATACTGTAGGTGATTTAAGGATAAGCAGTTTTATTTAATGACCCTCGAAATGAAAACCATATCCCCTAGCCAGTGTGATAAATGCCTTACCTTTGGGGTACACGACTCACTGACCTGGGCTGATTTACTTACACTCGGGCAATCAGCTCGTAGAGGCAGGAATGGAGAAACATGGAAGTTGGTTTTAAGAAGTAAGGTTTTGAGTTTTTGTTTGTTGGGGTTTTCCTTGGATGGCAGATTTCATGTTTGGAGATGACGTTTCTGATCTACAATGAGGAGGGATGGTGCTTAGAGCTTATTTTCTGAGGAATGGGAATGGATTTGCATAGATTTGTCCTCTTCAGTCTCTGCATAACTGCATAATCGTGCAGGCAATCAGCTTGACCCAAAGAAAGGGAGGAGAGCTCGCGGGCTGGCACAGGGGCTGGACTCCTGATGTGGGTCTCCTGGGCCTAGAGCTTAGGGCTGCTCCTCTACCTGCTTCTACCCCCCTCATTACACGTGACACCCTCACCTGCAAGATGGTCACCTGGACATGAATTTTGCCTTCATCAAGACATCTTTGTAAGTATGAACAGTTACATCATAAAATAAGAAATAAAGACAAGTTCCCTCCAAATATTTAGAAATATTAAACTAATAAACTAAATGCATTGTTCTCAGATCAAAGCAGCTGTTTCTAACTAATTGAGAGAGTTTCTTGTAATTAGATTTCTTTTAAAGATTTGCTTAAAAAAATAATGTTTCCTTTAGAAGCAGATGCTGTGTTGACTGGTAGTCAAATTACCAGAATCTTAGACATTTTAATATCACTTTAGATAATTAGCTGCGTTGCATTAATTTCCAACTACTGTGCCTTTGAGTTCTGTCTGGCAGCCATGTGGGTATTAGTCTCACAGGAAACTTGCTGAATGGCCAAAATGTTGGATGCCTTGGCAAGGCCGCAGAATTACAATATACAGTGTGCTCCTTGCTGTAAGTGGAGTAGCGTGTAATTTATTGTCCAAACTTTAGAGAATAAAATGAGGCACAATTAATAATCACTCCAGGAAAACAGATATAAACTGGGATTTCCTAGCCTATAAGGCAAGGTTTTTCCTTCAAAGTTATTTCACAGAAAGATGGAAGGTACAGCTATAATTATAAATGTTATTCAGGTTCTCATGAAGTTATTCATATTTCAGGTCAAGCTCCCTTTTTTGTTGTTGTGAACTGGAAAATACTCTTTAGGCAAGACATCCTGAAATGATTCCACCACTGTTAGTTTTGCATTTCTGTAGGGATCAACTAATGGAAATCAGGTTTAAAAAGGAGGGATAGAAATTTGACACAGATTTACTAATTATTCCTGCTGGATTTTGCAAACAGTTCTAAAAGCAAAACGGTAAAATGGGTGGGCTGTCAACCTATAGGATAAATGGAAATTCCTATTGTTATGAAAATGTATGGGTTAGAAGAAATTTTTCAGCAACACCATCAAGCATGATTTTTAAAAGTACTATATGTCAAACAACTGAAGCGTGATGATATGTGCTCTGGATGACTCCTCAAAAGATAAAAAAAATTGGCCATTGTGATGAAGGACACAATGAAAACAGAAAATGTGTATGGAGACTGAATGTATAAGAGTGGGCAAAATGCTAAATGAAGCATTATTTTATGTAATACCTGATATTTAATATCAGTATATAGTTTATTTAACAAATTAAATATTATGATTAGACACTTGAGTATTTTATTCATATCCCCAAAAGTTTATGTATGCAAATTGGCCAAAAACTTCCCTTTGGATTTTCTTAGGGGAATCACTTTATATTTGGAGTCAGCTTACATCCAGGCATATGTTGTAATCACCACGTGGGTTTCTGTTCTGTGTAGGTTTGTAGCAATAGGCTCTTGGAATTTAAGAGGGGGTGGATAAGGGAGGGGTCCCCCTGACTTCCTGACTGGGCAGAAAATTCATCAGGACTCCAGGTGATAGAGCAAAACATTGAGTTTGTGAGCTTTGTCTTTTTTAATCCTAAATCCAGTTGCTGTCTTTCAAAATACCACCAGGGGGTAGGGGATTATGAATATGAGCAGGTCCTAAGATTAGTAGGTGACCAGCAGGGTCTCTGCAAGCTAAGTCTCTCAAGGCTACACTGAATGGCTCAGGGGCAGTTCCTTTCAATCACATGCTCTAAGAAGCCTCAGTCATGGACCCTTGGGTCCCTAACTTAGTTTGGTGTTAAGTACGTTTATCAAAGACCAGCCACTGTATGGCTCTGGAAAGAAGAGTGTGTCGTCCTGGTCTCTTCAGGCCTCCTGGGAGCTTAGAGTCTAGCTGGGGACAGGGGGGTGATAAGATGCACTCTTGGGATAACCAGCTCTGCAACTTCAGGCGAATCCCTTAAACCTCCTGATGGAGTTAGAGGAGTTTTCTTAGAAATGTTAACATCAATGATGTTAACAATGAAATGTTAACATCAATGGTATAGAAAATGAACACCTCCGAAATAAAAAGAAACAAGATCAGCGTGGCTGGGGTGATTGGGAAATCCTCTGATGTCTTAGGTCTTCATGATAAAAAGAAATTAGGCTTCCCTTCTCCATTTACTATGGGCTTAGTTCTACAGATCTTGGAGTAGAAGTACACTGAGGGTCAGGGAAGAGAGTTCACTTAGTTAAACCTATACAGATACATAAAAGGCCCTTAAGAACCAGAGAAAATAGTCTAGCCTCCCAAACCCTAACTTAAGGTATTACTCGGTAGAGTGAGTGGCAGAAATCATGTGATCCTGGTGATGACTCCATTCTCTTGATTGGTCCTCTAAGGGAACTTCAGAGATTTCGAGGTGCTGAGAGCAGGCTTAGGGATGAGAGAGGAGTGTAGAGATGGGGAGCCAGGGTATTGGAGCACCTCCAGGACTGCTAAGGTACTTGGTTGATCTGGCTGTTTTCTAAGGAAGATCTGGAGAGTCAGCCAGCGTCGGTTGGGGAGGCTTGCGGCTCTGATTCTCTTCCTTTTCCAACTTGCTCTAGTTACCTCTGTGGTTGGGAGCACATTGCTGGATAACCAGGCACATGAACTTCTTTGTAGAACTCACACAAACCACAACTATGCCATCAAAAGGCTGTGAGATAAAATTGAGAAGATGGATTCCATGTCTGTTGCAATCCAGGTGGTTCTAATTCCTACACTTTTGGTTTTCTTTAAAATTGGAATCCCTTGGTTGGGTAAAATACTTCCTTGCTTTCTTTAAAAAGAATTTCTTTCTTGTTTTAAGCAAAGATCATTGCAATCTGGTTCTGTTCAAGATCATCATGGTTAACATAAAAAAAAAAATCTCCTTCAGTGGGGTGCCTGGGTGGTCCAGTGGGTTGAGCTTCTGACTCTTGATTTTGGCTCAGGTCGGCTCAGGTCATGACCTTAAGGTCATGGGATTGAGGCCTGCATTGGGCTCCATACTCAGCATGGAGTCTGCTTGAAACTCTCTCCCTCTGCTCTTCTCCCCTCCTCTTTGAAATGAGTAAATAAGTTAAAAACAAAACCCAAAACACCCCAAGCCTCCCTCAAGTGCCTTCTTCCCTTTGTTTTGGGCTCATCACTCAGAATGCACATTTTCAATAGCCAAGTATTGTATTTAGTTCCAGGCAGCACATTTCATGAGGGATATCAGAAACCAGAAAGTTCCCAGGAGAGAGGGATGCTTTAGGATCTGGAAACTATGACAAATGAAGACCAGAAAAGAGAACTGAGGATCTCGTCTGGAGAAACAAATCTCAACCTAAAAATTGAGAGCTGGTGCTGCCCGTTAATGCAAAAGTGGGACTAGATATCGCTCATTTTAGCTTTAATAAAACTTGGGGCTAGTCAACTTTGGAATGGGCCGGGATGAAGTCACGAAGTCATGAGAAATGTCCTTGGAAAGATGAAGTAGGCCTCTTTCAGGGGTGCCACATCTGGGACGCCTCCCAGGTGTCCACTTGCTGTGTAAGGCTCTGAGTTTAAATCGGGGATACAGGTGATGTATTACAGAGTGCCTACCTTGGCAGTGCCTACTGTCTTCCAGAAGAAATGACGTCTAAATAAAACCATAAGTTAACAGTGTAGGAAGTGCATACCACGGACTAGGGACATACTGACAGATGCAGGACGGCCAGGAATCGGCAGACGCAGAGGGCTTCATTAGGAGGTGGGATATAGGATGGGTGTGAAATGTGGCTGAGATTCAGATAAGTGCTTGGGGAGGTTCTAGGGGTGCAGCTGGGGCTCCAGGAAGACTGTAAACAAAGGGCTGGGCTGGAACCCTGAGGATGCCTAGAACCAGGAGGAGGGTCTGTGAGGGGAGGACTCATAGGGATCGGAGATAGCTGGAAAGGCCACGTTCTGGAAATCCTTGAACTCTAGGTTGTTGGAGTAAATTCTCTGCTGGTACCTGAGTTGCTGAATAGCGATGTCTTTCATACTTGACAGGCAGTGTTGGCCTCTTTGTGAAGCACCTCGAGAGAAGACAAATGTTAGGGTAGAAAGCAACTACTAGCATGGCGTTTTCCTGACCTCTTTCATCAGTGGAGTCTCTAGCCTTAACAGGCTTTTAAGGGAAATAGTACATTCTTTCGGCATTTGCCCGTATTAGCCTGCCCACCCCTAAACCCTCAGAGCCCTCTGTATAATTACCCCAGGAGGCCAGAGGTCATTTAGAATGGCAAGTGTAGGCAACACCCAGCTATTAGAACTCAAATTTCAGAGCTCTCCCTAAATTCTGGCCTGAAGCCTTTTGGAGATGGCAGGGGGCCCCAAAGGTGGGGAGCCTTTGAGGTTGGTATTTCCTGCCTGCAATGAAGGCGTGTGGTTTCTGAGGTTGGCATGGGTAGGCTGTGTTACTGTAGGGAGGGGTGCGGGTCCACTTCAGGGAGGCTCTGTCTCCTAAGCACTGGCTGCAGCCCTACTCTTGGCCCCTCTACTTCCTCAGAGGCACATATTTGTCTGTTCTCCCTTTTCCTGCATTTATTTAGCTACACTCCTAGGAAGTGTAGGAAGCTCAGAGGAGACTCAGGGCTGCTCCTGTGACCTGCTACCCCAGATGGGAGGGGTGTTCCAGACAGGGAGTGCTAAAGGGCAGCTGTTCCAGAACGGTTCTTCCAGTGAGTCTACAGGAAGCCATCCAGCTAGCCAGTGCTTCTCTGGTTTCCTGAGACAAGGAGAAGCTGGGAGGTGGGCAACACAGTCGTTGGTCTGCATGTGGGGCCTTTGCTTGGCAATAACCACCTTTCTCTGTATAAGAGCTGCCCCACTTGTTCTCATGGAGGGGCCCCAGAAGCCCCTCAGCAGCTTTGGCATTAGGCTATCCGAGGTTTAAAAAATGCTACCATCAGGATGGATTCACTGGATTTTAGAATAATTCTCACTCCGGGGTTCTCTTTAAAAATGTAATTTCACCAGATACAATAAAATTAGTCTATTGGGTCACTCCTCCCTAGTAAGAGGAATGCATTGCCCTGGAGGCATTAGGAGTTGGAGAAGGCAGCCAAAGGCAGCTAAATATTTCGAATGGAGAGAACAGATAATACCAAGGGCCCTTTTACTTCCTTTAGGATTTGCCATGGGCCAACACAGACCCAGTTGAGCAGCATCTCTTGGCTCTGGGTAAGCTTCTCAGAGCCCAGGGTAAGGCTCTATACTCTAAAATGGATGCTTCTGAAGCCCTGTTTTATGTTCACTTTTCCCAGCAGCAAAGCACACGGGAACCCAGAGCTTAACCGTGATCTCTAATTCCACCCTTTCACCCCCGACCTGCTCTGTCTGGTGTCCTTGCGTTCATTTTCACCATCAGGGTCTTGTCTTTGAAGTTGGCTGGAGAGTCTTAAGTCTGTTTTTGGTGGGAAGGGGGCTCGTTTTCACTGAGCAGACCCAGCACTCATGAGGGCGTGGCAAGCTCTCCATTCCTACTCCAGGCCAGAAGCCAATGACCTGGGACCATCGCATGCACAGCAAAAAAACTTCTGCTCAAATGCTTTCCAGAGAGAACCGTCCAGCAGGTGTCAGTAAGTTCTAAGATGTGCAGTGAGCCTGGCTTGACGATCAAGTGTGCTCTTTTCCAAATCGGCTTAGCTTTCAAGGACTTCATAGGGGGATGGGACCCACCAAAGGGCCACGAGTAGTGGAGTTCCCAAACAGGAGAGCGAGGAGGGGAAATAGAAATGCCTTTCCTCACAGAGAAGAACTGAGATTTGTCGTGCGGCTGAGGATTCTAGAAGTCTGGCTGTGGAGCCCAGGCTGAGAAATGCATGCTGATTGACGAGGAAGAGATCCCAAGGCCCAGACAGCAGTTCATGCTGTCTTTTTTCACTGCCCCAGGGCACGTCCAATCTTACCTGGAGGCAGCCTGTTCAAACTAACCTCAGGTTTCCGGTTCTACTTGAATGAGGCCTGACCTGAGGTCATTGTGAAGAGCCCAGGCCCTGTCAGTTGGCCCAGGGGACTCCATTCTACACTAAAATGACCCTCCACCATATAAAATTGTGCACATTGGAAACCCAGGAGCCACTATAGCTTGGATGGGGGCCCTGTTTCTGGCTTAGCATCAGACCAGGCTCCAGGAGACATGAGGCAGAGGTGTGGAAAAGTCTTTACTTCTCCATATCCTCTTTGTTTGATCAGCATTTACTGAAAGACTGCTGTTCTCAGAGTTAGTGCTAGAAACTGTGGAGGATACGGAGAGATGCAATGTCAAGTGCCTGAGTTTAAGGGGATCGGTGTCCTGAAGTGGACTCCGGATTTACAATCATTGTCCATCAACTACTATCCTGTCCCTATTGTGCTGGTTCCAATTAGAGGAGCCCCTCCCCCAGCTTATAGAATCTTAATAGAGTGATCAATTAGGCATCATACCCTACTACTACTGGGGTGGGATTGTGACCTAACCTGGATGATCAGTCTACACTGACATAACTACAGGAGGTTCTCTTACAGCTAAAGGAAATGAAACTAATCCATAGATTGACGATATTTGAGCTGTCAAACTGTTTAACACTATATAAAAAACAGCGTGAAGTTTCCCAGAGAAAGGATTGACTGATCCAGAGATGTTCTTGTTTTACATGGGATGTAGTTGTTCAAATATACTGAAATTGGGTTTCCTCCGATAATCAGCGGATATCATCATAAGCTACTGGAACAGGGGATGTCTAGGAAGTTGATTTTCTCACTAAACTTAGATTAATGAGTTCTGAAGGACCAGGATTGTGTCAAATAGTTGGCCAGTAGTTTTTGAGCCCTTGGAGATGCTCTGACATGTGAGTCGGTTGGCCAGTGGGAGAAGGAACCTGAACATGGACCTTGAAGGAAACCAGGCTCAGTTTGAAAAGTAAAAGTGCCCATTTAAAAAAGGCAAAATACCAGCTTTGCTTCTTTATCCTGAGATATTAGATACATCATCATCAGAGAATGGCCAGGAAAAGTGCTTGCTGAGTTTCCTAAGCCATTCTCCAAGATTCATAGTGTCACACATTCTGTTATTAAAGTGATATTTTGTGTTTTACAGTTTTCCCTGTCAAAGTCTAACCTAAAGTCTTTCCACTTGAGCCTGAAAGGAAAGGGGGTGGCAACAAGTCCATTCACTACTGCTCTAGCCCCATGTGCTAAGCAGAGACATCACGTGTTCCTGCCAAGGCCAGGGATGGTCTTATAATTGACCTTAGTACAAAGCTGTCCGCCTTAGCATTCATTATGAATCCATTAGCGTTGGCCTACTGTACACCACACAAGATGAAAGCTGCTTTCCAGCATAAACTGTACCCAGTGATACATGTTTATGTAAAGACCATGAGCAGAAATTTTGCTAGCTCTTATCTGTTCATAAGCTGGTGTAAGGCTCAGAGAAAGACACAACTTCAAAATCAATCAACTATAGATTGTGACAGTGATGCTGTGAATATAAATGTTTATGGAAAGGCAAATGAAGATAAGACCAGTTGCTTCTAAGTACTCGACACGTCAGTTTCCTGTCCCTGTGGGCAGAAGATAAATATTCAATGAATGAGGCAAAGAATGGTGATCAGTTGAAAGGGGTACAAAGTTTCACATTTCCAGATGTGTTTTGCTTCACACTGACAGATCCCAGACAGTCAAGGAGACCCAAGGTCATCTGCGTGTGCTTTAAAGAAAAAAGTGACACAGCTTCCAACCAAACACTGGTCAGTCTCAAGCCTGCACTGGGTTGGGAAAGTTTCTGATCTTCAAGCTCATTTTGTTTCCTAAAATCTCAGATTCATTCTCACCTTACAGAGTCAGCCACAGTCTTTAACCTGACATAGAGGAAGGAAATGCAACAATCCCCATAAGGGGGACATATTAGTTTCCTAGAGCTATTATAATAAGGTGCTACAAACTGCGTGGCTTAATGCAATCAATAGAAGTTTAATCTCAGAGTTCTGAAGGCTAGAATTTCAAAATCAAGGTGTCAGCAAGGTTAGTTCCTTCTGAGGGCCTTGAGAGACCATTTATTCACTGCCTTTCTCCCAGCTTCTAGTGACTGGCAATCTCTGGCATCCCTTAACTTGCAGATACATCTCTCTAAACCTCACGTCCATCTTCACATTGGTGTTCATTCTCTGTCTTCATATGACCATCTCCTTATAAAGACACCAGGAATATTGGATTAGGGGCTCTCCCTACTCCAGGGTGACCTACCTCGTCTTAATTATACTTGCAACAACTCTATTTCCAAATAGAGTCACATTATGTGGTACTACAGGTTAGGACTTTGACATATATATGGAGAGAGAGAGAGAGAGAGAGAGAGAATTTTATGGGGCATAAGGGGAAACAATCCAACCCATAATAGGGAATGAGGAATTATCTGACCCTGTCAAATAATGAATGTTGCCAAAGCATATATGGTAACATCTTAGATAGTTTTGATTTGTGGTGGCAGGCCCAGGGGGCCTTTGAAACTAGGGGATCCGATAATGTATCCGCAATGGATAGAAGTGTTTGTTTCATTGTCTTTCCATCTCAGCTCTGATTAGAATGTCCACTGTCACCTAAAAGAGAAATTTCTATATCCCATCATGAATTTTCAGATCCATCTTATTTTTTGTTTCCCAAATTTGAAGATGTCAGGAACACATCCTTTGGTATTTGTGTCAATAATACGAGCTTTCTGTTTTGGTTCAGGTGGCTTCTCTCCCCAGAGCTTTCTACCTGCCAGATTTTCAATATAGCTTCAATACATGTAGAAACAGAAAAACTATCCCACAGAGGCTAAAGTAATATGAAGCTGATTTGTTAAAAAGTCTGTGTCTATAGGATAAGTGGATCCTCAAGTAGTCGATCTCAAAGAACTAGGTCGATAACGCCTCATTATTGAATGAGGACAACCAAAGTAATGCTACTTGGTAGCATGCATTTGCTAGTTGTTTATAACTTCTCACTGGGCAGATGTTGGAATGATATATTTTGTATCATGCAGCAACAGTAGACAGACAGCTAATATTTCTTTTTCTAGTTCAGTTATTCATGTCTCAGCACTGCTGTAGAAAGGAGTCATCTCGCTCCTTTTACCGCAGAAAAAGGAGTTCATACTACTCTTCGCCACTGAATTGGAATATCCTGTGGCTAATGCAAAACCACACTAGAAGAGAATTTTTTACTTTCCGCTTTCTGACCTCCCCAAAGAGATCACTGTCAAGTATAGGCATTAAAAACTCTATTGAGGGTTCTTATAAAGATAATAGGGATAAAGAGAGGGCTGTATGTGTCCAACACTTGGACTATATATAACTTTATCCCCGGGGACCAGGTCAGCAGGACTAGTGCATACGTGGTCTATACCATAGGTTCCACTGGGCATCTGTAATTTCCCCTGGGGAGGAAATGCCTTCCCTTGAGAGCCATGGGGTTCTGCATACTGCACTGAGGAGATCTAATCCATTTTGGCTGGTTGCACTGAGATACTCTCTGTTCCCAATTAAATCAATTATCTGGGCAATCTTCATAACTAGCGGCAGAAGACTTGAGCTGTCAGGACTGGCTGTAGCAAAAATATTTGGGCATGTGGGTTAAGCCACAGTTGTTCTGTGGGTGTCTGAGGCTGGGGCAGGGAAGTGGGCTGAGTGCACACTGGGGCCAGCTTTCTCAGTTATTGTTGGGCTCTAACTAAACAGCAGAAAGGGCTTTTGCCTGGAAGTCAGGACGTAGTGTTCTCACTCCATCTCTGGCACATTAAGCGAGCTTCTTCACCTCAGAGTAAACTTACCTTTACATTTACAAAATGAAAGGGTGAAGCCAGACGGTTTTTGTTAGTTTTTACAAAGCAAATGCTGAATATCAGGCACTGTAGTAAGCATTATTTCATTTAACCCTTACAACCAATCTCTTATGAGAAATGAGGCCCAGAGATGATAAGTAACTTGTCCAACGTCACACAGCTAGTAATTTTTGATGATCAGAACACCCCTAAGTTCCTTTCTGACTATAATTTAATGGCTATTCCTGGAGAAGTCAAGTGGAAGATCCTGTGTCCCAATAAAGACTTAAGTTCACTTAGATTCTTGCTCCTCAAAGTCCATGGACCAATCACATAGGCATCCCCTGCAATTTTTTTGGAAATTTGGAATCTCAGATCCCATTCCAGATTTGTGAATTGGAACTTGCATTTTTAATCAGATAACAAGTTGATTCCTATGCCTATTAAAGCTTGAGGGACACTGATCTAACTAAGGCTGACCAAAGGCCAAATTGAGACCATTCAAGGGATTTCTGTTTCCGGTCGCCTCTGGTAAGCATTGAAGGCTCTATACTAAGGGGCCAAGAGAGGGGTGCTATGTCTTCCTTCCTGCAGCACCAAGCCATCTGCCCCGGGCAAGGATCTGTGTTTCTTCTTGGACTTTGTACCCAAGTCATATACTCCTGACTGTTGGCTTCACTCCCAAAAGGAAGCTTTCCGTAGCCAGAGGAGATCTTTGTATCTTTGGGGGCTGACTGCAGTGGGAAGGCCATCATCAATGGATTAACATATGTTCAAGATGAAATTCTCCAATGTCCTTTTGCAGGCGGGAGAAATTGCTCTTCTCACTTTCCCACTGGCTTCCCTCCTTTATTTAACAATGACTCCACACAAAAGCTTTCTATGGAAAGATAATTGGATTTCTAACTCTATTTGTTCAAAACTCACTTAACATTATAATGGTCCCAGTTATATTGTTTGTATCAACTCATCAGTAGTAAAGTACCAACTTCTGAATAAATATGTAGATTTTTGTACATACATCCAGCATTACTAAAGCAGGAAAGGAAAACGAAATGAGAAATAGAAATCCATTAATAAAAACAGATACCAGGTACCTTGCTGCACTAGGCTTAAACATGCTGGATAAGTTAGATTTTCAACGTCTGAGTGCTATTTTTATCTTACCTATGTATGCATTTGCTTAGTGTTTAATCACTGTGGAACTTCTGGCAAACGGGTCACTGAAGAAGAGTATAGCCTGCTGTATTCAGCACTGAAGTGCCAATTTACCTCAATCTAAAAAGAATTAAACACACACTTTAACAGTGATTATCCCTCCCTCAGCATGGGGGTGCAACAGAACCTTGGATTCCTGAATATCCTAGAGGTTTTCCTTTAACATCTTTAGGCCAAAGCAGAATGTATGTGTGTGCGCGCTTGCGTGTATTTCTAGGGCTTTCACTAGTAGTTGGACCAAGATTTTTTTCACCTTTCAAGTACACATAACAAGGCCTTTTTTCCATGTTTTTTCTTCACTGTTCTTTCCCCTGGACAAGGAAGAGGCTACCACTCAATAAATGAAACAAAGGGCAGAGTGTATCATCCGCTAGGCCCAAACCAATGATGTTCATAAGACATCATCCTCCAGAAGAAAGCACGTGGCTGCTCTTACGTGGGGGTCTGGGGAGGCTTGGCGCTCCGACAAGTGGGAGTAGTTGGGGTTGGCCAAGGGGAAGCAGCACTAAAGTGTGGCTGCTGCTGATGGGTTGGGTTTCAGAAGCCTCATTATGGATTCAGAGTTGTCATTAACTAATTGGGAAGGGTTAAAACTGAATCGGGTGGTTACTTCTTGAAGATCAACTAGCCTTCAGTCTTTCCTTGTTGAATTTGGAGTCTAGACACTCTCTATGTTCACCTCCTGTCCCCACCTGCCACCTCAGGCAGCCCATGTACTCACTGTTGTACGAACTATTAAGGAATATATTTATGAGTCCACTGAATCTTAAAGTGCCATGCCTTGGCACTCTTCCCTAGGGAGAATAGGAAACACACGGCCCATGTGTGCACCCTCCCCTTCCAGGCCTGCTCAAAGCTCATGCCACTCTGCCACAGAGCCCACATTAAGACTTTGACTGCATTCTAGCAGCCTCTACTCATTAAGTGAGATTGCCAACTGAAGGAAGACGATTGCCATCTTTCATGGAGGAAGGCTGTCATCCCTGCTCTTGAACAACTTTGTAAATTTTTTAAAAAAGATTGTATTTATTTATTCATGAGAGACACAGAGAGAGGCAGAGACACAGGCAGAGGGATAAGCAGGATCTGGGTGGGGAGCTCAATGAGGGACTCCATCTCAGGACCCCAGCATCGCACCCTGAGCCAAAGGTAGACACTCAACTACTAGCACCCAGGTGCCCCAACCTTGTAAAATTTAATTATCCTGTGCCTTCTACTTTTCAATAAACCAGCTGAGGAGAGTTCCAGGCAATTTTCCTCAGAAAATGTAATGTGTTATGCAATGCATGGTTGTCCTATAACTGTTAAGGGCAGAGATCCTGAGTGTCACAATGTGGAATAGATCTATTCCTGCCTGAGAGGGCACGGTAGTGCGTCAGATAAGAGCACCAAGACAGATAAACACGTGGATTCTAATTCTAGCTGAAAAGTTTACCAGCTCTGGGACATTGGACAATCTTTTAAACCTCTCTGAGACTTACTTTCCTCTCTTGTAAAATAGGGATAAAGCACATAGGATTCTTGTAAAGATTAGGTGAGAGGAACACATAAGACACTTAGGACGGTACTTGGTAGACTGTAAGTGCTCAAAATGTTGGTGATAGCATAATTTGCTATTTTATCTGTAAAGAAATCCTGGACATGGGAGTCAGAAGGTCTGAATTTGAATTTAGCTAATATTACTAGCCCTGTGGCCAACAGTCACTAAAATTAGAACACTTGCAATGCCTACGTAATTGAAGCTGATGTGTACTAACTTTGTGGCACTGTTCAAATCACCCTTCCAGGGCCTCGACTATCTTCTCTGTACAATGGTGATAATAACTACTCAGTCTAAGAGATAAGGTGGCTGTCAGTATTAAATGAAATAATATCCATGACTTGATAAAGAACCATGGGTGGCACTCGTTTCTTGAGAATAATCGAGATTATTTAAAGAATAAAGGGGAAATAACTTAAACCAGGAACCAAAATTCCTCCATAAATAGTATTTTTAAAGTACTGGTTGAATTTTATTGTTAAAAATGAAATACATAGGGGCACTTGGGTGGCACAGTCGATTGAGTGATCTCTTCTTGGTTTCTGTTCAGGTCGTGATCTCAGAGTCCTGAGATTGAGCCCCATGTTCAGTGTGGAGTCTGCTTAAGATTTTCTCTCCTTCTCCCTCTGCTTCTTCCCTGACATCTCTCTCTCTCTCTCTCCACCCCCAAATAAATAAATCTTTAAAAAATGAAATGTATAAAAATAAGTTAGCTTATATTTTCCAAAATTTTATAGTTGTAATTATTTAGTAATCTTTAGAATTATAAAATGCATCTGATGTTCATTTTATTGGCTTAACTTGACAGACAAAACGTTTAGTCATCTTTTTCTTCACATTTGACTTTTGCTACACACTTATTGAAAGGGTCATTTTTTGCAAAAATATTAAAGGACTTCACTCATTCTCCCAAGGGTCTCTTTTAATTCTGATATTTAAATGACTCTCTTTTGAAGGTCAAATTGTGTCCTCATCCAAGTCAGATGAAAGCCCGCATCGTTTGCAGGATATGCAATTTCACTTTGTTGCAATCAATTTGCATTTGATTTGCATTGTATTATTGACCACATGGGAGTGTCCGACAAAGATCTTGATACCATATGTGAGGGTAGGCACCAACTTAATGGGAAGTTATGATTAAATAGGAACTAATTATAAAAGTGGTCAGTTAATTAGTGAATCTACTTCTGTCCTGAGAACTTTTGCTTCCTCACCAAATCTTGGCACTGCATAGATGTAGTTAATGAGTCTCCCTGTTCCCATTAAGACTGTATATGATCCATTTCCCAAGAATTTGATTTGGTATCAAATTCTTAAGAATCAGACTGTATTTCAAATGCCCTCAGATGGGAGATTCTATTTTAAGGCATCCTTTGATGTTTCTCAAGTAAAACGAAAAAGCTACCTAATCCCTGACTTAATCTTACTTTTCACAAATCTGAATTTCCAGGAATCACATTTTCTTAGAGCGGAGTGCATCCACATGGCTTCAGCAAGTTGGCGAGAGTGGGGGTGGGGGTGGGGGGGTGGGATAAGTGTTGTTGCCTCAGTTTTCTCTCTGCAGGGAAGGGGCGAGGCCCAAGACCATTTTGAAGTAGGTGCAGGTGGGCCAGGTATAGAAATAAATTCCCTACTTGCAGGGAAAGAGTGAACGCCCATGTGGAGCACCTTTCCCCTTCCCAGCTGCCCGACCAGTAGACGACTGGGGAACAGGACATAAGCAGGCGAGGGAAGCATGGCCCCATCTTTCCTCAGCACCTCCTGACCCTGTTACATCCCTTGACGTGTCTGGAAGGAGAAGCGTCCGGTGTTCGTCATGATCATAAAAGCCACCCTTTCCCCCATTTTTAAGAAAAGATTTTATTTATTTATTCATGAGAGACACAGGCAGAGGAAGAAGCAGGCTCCCTGGGGGGGAGCCTGATGCAGAACTCGATCCCAGGACCCCAGGATCACGACCTGAGCTGAAGGCAGACGCTCAACCACAGATCCACCCAGGTGTACCCCCACCCCCGCCTGTTTCCCCAATTTTGAACCAAACTCTACTCTCCTATCCTGTGAGTATGGTTGAGATCAAACCGGATTTCATGGTGCTTTTGTTAGATTTCCTAAACAGGCAGCTGTGGGCGAAAATTTAAACAAACAACAGGTCTTTTAAGGGGATCCTGAAATGATCTTGTCATTGTGGACTGTGTTGCTCCCAGGCTGCAGTCTGACCTTAGTATGACAAGAAGCTTGCCCTCTGAAGAACCGGGAGGGCCTTTTGAACAGGCTTTGTTCTTTTCTTTCTCCCAAGGAGGACAGTGGGGTGGGTAGAGAAGGAGACAGAGGGAGAGACAGGGGAAAGTTGGGGGCAGGTGGTGAGGCAGAGGCTCTGGAGAAAATGCTCCGCTCCCGGGAGAAGGGAGGCGCCATATTGCTTGTTGGGAGGACACCTGCGAGGATGTGGGTCTCCACCCGCTACCCCCACCCCTGGCAAGTTCTCCCACAGTAAAGTGGCCGCGGCTGAAACTTCTCCTGCCAGGCCTGGGTCTGTGAAGCTCCCACACATTATCCACGAAGACCCAAGCCAAATGTTGACAGTCTCCAAGCCTCACTTCACTACATCTTCAGGCAGTCCTAAATGCTTGTAGCTTCTCGTTTAGAGGAGGGGAGAGAGATCCCCTTGGGAGACTGCCTTTGAAGTCCTAAGCTCTAATGTTTAAAATCTGTTAGCAAACCACACATTTCTCCGCTCTCTCTGGAGCAGCTGGCTTCTCTCCAAATAAAGCACAGGGCTGCTGAGCATTCTAATGGGAGATCTTCGGGCTCTCCTTTAAACACTGCTCATAAGCCCCAGCTGCAGAGCGGTTGGCCTGAGACCACCTCCTACGGGCCGCAGTCCTGCTTATAAAGTCCTTTGGGACTGGTGTCTGGAAGGCGGACTTGGGACCATTGTGCGATCCCGACATTGCAAAACGGCGTCAGGTGGTGGCCAAGGCCCTGGGACATCAGAAGTCAGGCCTAGAAGATCAGCAGAGGGAAAGTTGAGGCCTCCATGAGGCATTAGATGCCTCCAACCTTCTGTGGATGGCACCTTAGCTGTGTGGGGGCTCACAGAACTTTCGCAGGAAGAAAGAAGAAACACAGCACCTAACCTCAGGAGAGTCTCAGTAAACCTTAGATGTAAAGGTCATGTTGTTCATATCTGAAAAATGGTGACTCAACTGGTTCGGGGGAGATGAGAAGTACCACTCCAGGGTCTGCTGTGTGCCCGCATGGGAGGGCCCAGAGGGCCCAGATGGCACCATCTGGCCATATGGGTGCTTGTCCTCTCGCTGGGGAGATGGATGAGGACAACTCACGTCAGAAGGAGGCATTCTCTGGCGATGATATGCCATACCAACTGAAAGGCCAGCGTCTGGAGTCCAGTTTCTTAGCATGAATCCCCCTGCGTCCCCCCACCCCGTGTACAATCTCAGTAGGGCCGAAGCTTGTTAAGGTTGTACCATAGTGCCCACCTCACAGGGATGCTGGGCATTTCAAGTGAGCAATCCCTGCGAGCCCATGGCAGGTGCTCAGTAAACATCAGCTCTTGACATTATCCATTACTCAAAGATGGACTATAACTAGGCTCTAAGTGGCGGGGTATGCCAGAGGGTGACCCACAGTTCGGAGAAGCAGAAGATACGTGGCTGTGAAGTAGGCCTGGAAAAATGGGCTGGATTTAACCTCTCAGAGGAGAGGGGCAAAAAACAGGACATGCAAAGGGCATGAGAGGAAGGCCCAGACAGCGGTGTCTATTGGGTCTATTGGGTCTAGACAGTCTATCGGGTGCCAGACTGGACTGGAGCTGAGCAAAGAAAGCACTGGGATTCGTTTACAAGGGCAGAGACAACCAGCGGGCTGGGGCAAATCGGACTGGCTAGGACAGGGAGGAGGGAGAGATGGAACTTCTCTGAGCAGGAGTGCCTGTGGTGATGGTGGAGTTTTAGGACTAGAATAACAGGACAGCAGAGAGCCTGGGGTCAGGCTGGCCAGCTAGGGTGCCGTAGGGGTGTATCGGGGGGTGCAATGACTGGTGGCATCTGGGGCTGGGTGGAGGGCTGCATTCGAAAGACCTTTGCAGGAAATAAGAAATGGGACTTGGCGACATTCACCTGGACGGTGGACACATTGTAGAATGTGAAGCCTTCGCTGAAAGCTTTCCTTCAGTCAGATATCTTGGCTTAAAGGAACAGAAATGCACTCAAGTTAAATGAAGTGATTAAAAATCCGTACACAAGCACAAGGATTTGGGAGAAGCTAGACAAGCAAACTAACAAAAGGAGGCCTCAGGGAGACGCTAAGTGGAGAGTCTTCTCTAACCTAAATGGCTCCAGTGAAATGTTTGTGTTTTTGGGCTCTACCGATAACAGGCTTAATTTTGCTCCAAGTGTGTGCATCCATCTCAGTTTCTCACTTCTGACCCCCTCCCTCACCCTTGACAATTATATTTTGTAGTCCCTATAGTGTAACAGGGATACTATTTGCAAACTAATATGTTTTATTCCCCTCTTCAATCATCTTCTTTGTAGCTTTCCATCTCCGAGGCTCCACCGTGAAATCTTTTATTCTTTGAGAAAAGAGTAGTTTTGAAAACTGGGCTAGGGTGAGAAAAGCTTTTCTAAATGCCTTCAGAAATTCAGGAACTGACCTTGTTTGGGTCAGATCATAGAACTCCTCGCAGGGCCTGGAGATATCTTTTCCATCTAATCTAGCCAAGTCCCAAGGCTTGACTAGCACTGGTAGAGGGATCACAGGGTGCAGGTGAAGTGAGGGGAAAGCCATCCTCTGCAGGACCGAGGGAGAAGGGAGAGAGGCAGAGTTGAAGGAAAGGAGATTTCAGACACCTGTTTTGTTCTTCTTCTTATCTCCCACAGTTGCCTCAAGGCCAAATTTGAAGGGCAGCGGGTAGCTTTTGGACCATCTAGGTAATGCGGAGTGTTCAATAGCATGAAGATCCTGCTCCGCTCTTGCCCAGGACACCAGAAGGCCATCACTTCCACGTTAGCTCTGGGACAGCTTCATCAAAGTGAACCCGGTGGTGCCTCCTGTTGCTTTAGTGTTTTCCAACTGCTTTTGGTGTTTCAGTGGTGTGGATTCAACACAGAGGAAAGAGTTCAGGGAGCTCTCTTTCTGAGCAAGAGTGTTTTGATGCTGTGACAAATGAATGGGAGTCACAGGCCTTTCATATGGGCAGGAGCAGAGGGAGGCCACAGGACAGGGAGGGCCACCAGCCATAGTCAGAGCTGCACGAGACAGGATGGCAGGTGACACCACCTGCCAGTGGCAGTGGTGTGTGTCAGCAGGGCCAGCTGTGGGGATGAGAAGAGACAAAGGACATCGCATGGCTTTTAGGGCTCTTCCCCATTTGCCCCATAGACTCAGATGCCATACTGAAATAGAGAAAAGAAAGAAATAAAATTCTAACACACTTCGTAATACCTAAAGAAATGTCAAAATTATTACTTCCAGTCAAGAACTGGGCTAAGGTGTTCTGCTTTATTTTGCTTTGTCCTTTGTTACCAGTCAATGGGGCCTCAAGAAGATTAAAGAAGCTATAAATCAAATGAGGAAACCACATTTTCTCCAATTCTGTGGAATTATACTTCAAATAAATTTATAACCTTACCATGAGGGTGTCTGCTTGCTCATAGTTTCCACTTGAATATGGTCCATCATGATTTCCCAGCCAACTCCCAATTGCTCTCTAAATCAGTATTTACAATTTTATTTCTTACTAAGTGTCTCATTTGCCCACCATTTGTTAATTTAAGGACCCCCCCAGGCAGAGAACCTGCTTTGGACCAGATCATCCCTTTGAGCCAGATTGTGCATTGGGCTCTGACGTTTGTGTCAGGAAATGGGAGACAGCTGTACATAGGGAAGTTCCAGGAAAGCATCTGAGGTACAGAAAGTAATAGCCTAGTGAATTCTTTACTATTTCACCTATGATTCAAGTCATAACCAAAGGAAAAGTTGGAAAAATACCCTGTAAAGGCATAAAAATGTTCTGTCTCAAAGACACGTTCCTTCCTCTGTGTCTTGCCAGTAGACCTTTGTAGTTGTGATTGAGTTTCTCCCCTACCAGAAATAAGTGTAGGGTGTCCTGTAAATTTCACCTTCTTCTCCCACATGGGGAACCGAGGATCCGTCCATTCTTTTTATTTATATATTTATTTACATATTCCAGTTCCTCAGATATTACAGTTAATATAATTTTGCCATTATATAAGTAGAATATGATTTTTCAAAGAATTCAAATATATTGGAACAGACGAACTAAAATCACGTATCGCATGCCCAAACACACTATTCTTATTTGAAGATCTGAAGATAATTCAGCATTTTGCAGTATCTCTGGGTTATAATTATGAAAGTCAGTTATCATTGTTCTTTATATGTGCATCTGAGAGAGTTTTGGCTAACAGTCTATGTCAGTTTATAATTCTTTCTCATGTTGGCATTTATTCCAAATTTCATTCTATCCAAAAGCAACTTTGAGGTGTCCTGTGGTGTATTTCCTCCCTTGTGAACATCTTTGTCAGGAGCTCCACATGTTCACACAGCAGGGATGTTGAGGATCATTTAAAGAGAATCAATCGTAAAACCCAGTCCAGGTGATACATACTTCATCATGAGCTCGGGGCTGGTGAGCTAATGAGAAGGCCACATGGTGACCGAGGGGTGTTTGGATATATAGAGAGCTGCTGGTTTGTTTACTCATTAGCCTAATATCAGCATAAGTTTAAACTTGCCTTTTCTGAAATTTGTGTGTCAGTGGCAAGAGCAACATGCCAATATGAAGATTTGGTAGCTGGCATCAGTTTTAACCTGGGTATTATCACCTACTCACAGCCATGAGACCAATAGAAATGGACAGCCACAGAAAGTCTCTCTTATTTTTTCTAATTTAGTGCCACTCCTTAGTGTCATGTGGAAATAACATTCACTTCAATATCAGCTGTAATTGTTAAAAAAATAGGTTAGGATAGAGCAAAATTATAAACAAATGTACCTTCAACTTTATTTGCAAGTAGGGAACAGCTGATCATCCTAATCCCATGCCCTTGTGGCTCATCTACTAATTTACTTTTATTCAACCAATATTTAGTGAACAGTTACTATATGCCAGGCTTTTTGTAAATTGCTGGAGCACAGATCTCCTCAGCTAGCTTTCCTCCCACCTCAGCCCTGGTATATTCGGGTATTTACTTGTTTTGTGGGATGTCCACTTCCAGGTCAGCTTAAAATCTGAAGAGAGAAGAGGTATGCAGGGTAAACAGTCTTGAGTAGCATTTGGTCAAGGGGAGATGAAAGGGTGAGGGCCTGAGAATCCATAGCTAGCTACTCAACCAGGGATAGATTAAGGGGTGAGGTGTCTGGGCTTCTGTCCCCAGCCACCTAATTGAGAAGGGGCACTCAGCATTACAGGACATTAAATAGGAAAGAACACAGGTTTTTGCAGCAACTGTTCTCAGACGTTGCCCTTCTCGTTTGGAAGGAATACATGGACAAGTGGGATGGGCTGGGCAGGAGCATTGTGAGACCATCCCCTGGGAAGGCTTTGGAAATAGTGAATGTTAAAGAGTGGTATTATTATTATTGTTTAGAGAGAGAGAGAGAGAGAGAGCGACATAGAGGAAGGTTAGGAGGGAGAGAGAATGTTAGGCAGGTTCCACTGAGTATAGAACCTGATGAGGGGCTTGATCCCACAACCCTGAGATCATGACCTGAACCGAAATTAAGAGTCAGAGACTTAACCCTGACTGAGCCCCAAGAGTGGGGTGCCCCAAGAGTATTCTTGTGTTGCTGAGTAGTGGGTGTGGTCCCAGCCAGAGGTGAGCTGCTCAGGAATATAAGAGAGTTGAGGGAGGCCCTGGGTGGCTCAGTTGGTTAAGAGGCTGTCTCTTGGTTTCAGCTTGGGTCATGATCTCAGAGTTGTGGGACTGAGCCCCGTGTTGGGCTCTGCTCTCCACAGGGAGACTCTGCTTGAGTCTCTCTCTCCCTTTGCCCCTCCCCCCTTCTCTTACTCTATCTAAAATAAAATTAATAAATCTTAAAAAAAAAGAAAAGACACTGAGGACCCCCCTCCTGTGTCTTCCCTCTCGGTTTCCCCTGATGTAACACATAGTCTGTCCTCTAAGCCAGGCAAGTACTTGAGTATTGGTTTAAAGGGGTGGCCGTTACTAGCTGTCCAAATTCCTGATTCCATGTTTAGCCATACTCTTCTAGTTTCTCTGGGACCTAAACCATTTGAGTGCTTTGAAAGGACATCAGAAAGCAGCATGAGGGCCTGAAGGGTGTTTGGAAATCGAGGTGAACTCCCATCCAATTTCAACCCCTGCTCCTCTCCCAGCTAAGCCGTGCAGGCTCTTTCAAGATGTGAGGTGAGTGAATATGTCCTCGGTCATTGCTCTTTTCCTCTGTAGCCCCCGCCGCCTTCAGGCACCAGTGCTATTGGAGTGCGCCCTGACACTTTAGGTCTCCCCGGTGGCTCCAGACACTCTGCTTGCCCACCTGCATCACAACTTAATTGTGAAGTGTTCAACACCCTTGGAGCTTCACCAGTGACTTTTACCATAGTATCATATTTCAAAATAGTAGTTGATTATGGCTCCATGTTGAACTTCTTCCCCAGAAGAAGACACCTTTTAACAGAGGTTAAAAGTAAAGTGTGAGAGAGAGACAGTGTATTTCAGAGGAATGCATGTGGCATGGTAGGCTGTGGGGACAGATAGTGATTTGGAGGCTTGTGCCGCCTGATAGTGTACCCCGGAAACCACAGCTCCTGTGGTATGAAAACTTCCCCATCCATGACTCGACCCTGCTCTCTTTCTTTGTCCTCAGCAGATCAGTTCCAAGTTATTTTCAGGTGCCATGCAAACCGGAGGACACCAGGTCTTATTATGTCTTTTCCCCATTTTCCTTTCTAAATTTCCTCATCCATTTGTGACTCAGCATTTCTTAGTAGCAGAGAAGAATTTTTCAGCCCCTTTTCATCTCAGGGTGTGACACAGTCGTGAGTTTTCTCTCTACTGTGAACAACAGGTGCATGGAAATCGTAGTTGGAGAGAACAGGCTGTAGCGATCAGACTCTGCAGGAAGTAGGGGCACCGAGCACTCCAACAGAGTCCTGTACTTGGGATCTAAAACCATTTCAAAAATCAGTCTGTACTAGAACAATCATCAGCTTTCATTTGGAAAGAAGTTTGTGTTTTTCATTAGTTTCTTATGATTATGTATTAGAATTCAAATGTATTTGTTTTAAGGCCTAAATCCTGTGGACAGTTTTTACCTGAAAGAGACTTGAACAAAATGGCTCAAATAAAGAAATTTAGCTGAAAAGACTTTTGAGGAGTAGACACTTTTATGCGCTGAGGCTCTCCATGAGCATATTCTGACATAGACCATCTCCTCAGACAGGGAACATAGTATTTTCTCGAATCTGCATTTTGAAGGAACTTGTGAAACTGTTAGCAACTCCTTGTTAAAAGCCTAGAGGCAAAGCCTTCAAGTGAAGACTAGGAAGTAAACAGTTTGGCTCCAATTTATTTACGTGGGTTACTTGCCTAAGTTTTTTTTCCCCTTCATGCTACTTTACTCTGTCCTTGTTTTCTGATGAGATAATTGATGAACACTGCATTGACTCCAACCAGAAAATTCCAGTCTCTAAAAGAGCTCTTAGAGTAAGAAGGACCTGGCATTTACTGAGTGAGCAAAGAGGACAAAAATTCTATTATTCAAGAAATTTTTTAAGATGACATTTTATTTGCTGCTATCATATGTGAATATGGAATTTGGAAAAGGGTGGCAGTCAGAGCAGATAGTATTACTGGTCGTGAGCTATTAAAATTCATCGGGGAACACTCTAAGGAATATATGCGTGGAATATCCTTCATTTTATAGCAACCTGAGTTGATTAATTGATTTTTTTTCCTATGGAATTTATAAACCAAGGAGGATTGCTTAATATTTAAATCAACTTTAATGATGAGTGAAATTCCTCAGTCAGATGCTAGAAAAGAAGGAGCTTGGGGACAGAATCCACTTGGGCTATGCTGAAGGCATATTGAGGAATATGAATTGAATGTGAACTATCAGAGGAAATGATTAAAATGAATTAACAAATAGTGCTTGGGGAGAAAACAGTTACTACTCTTTACCAAGGACAGTGCTTTACACATACAACATTTTATTGAGTCTAGGAGGACACTGTTATTCCCATTTCATGGGCCTGAAGTATAGGTACAATGAAATGTAAGTATATGACCCAGTGGTCCTGGCCCATACTTCTTCTAACAAGAAATCATGTGTTCTTTTTTCTAACCCACAAGACCTTCCATGGAAATGTCCTGCCATTCTGCAGTGGATAATTCATCTTCTAGCTACAGAAATATAGGGATAGGGTTAAGGTTGCCAGATTTAGCAAATACAAACATAGGAGGTCCCAAATATTGTATGGGACAATTTTTTCCACTTAAAAGTTACCTTAATTGTGGTAAGATACATGTAACATAAAATTTGCCATACTAAAAAATTGTTGTTTATCTGAAATTAAAAGATAACTGATGTCCTATATTTTATCTGGCAATGTTATGTAGGGGACATGGGGGATTGTGAGCATTTGCCGAAAGGGAGGAACCTGAAGGAAAAAGCAGGCAAGAAATTGGAACCCAACAGTGAACCCCTAGAGTCCAATGAACAGCAAGGAATCTTCCTAAGGAAAAAAAGATGCACCTTACTGAGTCCATTTGCACAGGAAGCTGTGGGAGAAAGTATGATGACAGAGACACCAGAATGTGGTAAGCTTGGAAAAAGTTCACTTGTGGTAAGTAAACATTCAATAAACCGTGGCAGAATTAAGGGCTGCTGTTATCGAGAATGGACTCACTTCTTTGTCTAGAATAAGACCGACCATATTACCCCTGATGGCTCATCCTCTGGATACCAACCGTACCCATTCATTGTAGAGGTGTGGAGCTACTAAGTTAAGAGCACAAACTTTGGAATGATACTAGCTGCCATTATTATCTCCATCACTTTGATCAGGTTATAAAAAGTCCGTGGGCTCCAATGCTTTTATTTGTGTAATAGAGTTGATATTACTCTCTTTAAAATCTATTTTTACTCAATAAACAGCAGAAGTGGCTTTTCTTCATCACCACCACCACCACCACCATCATCATCTAGAATGGGAATTGGTAAACATTTTCTGTAAAGCCTCAGATGGCAAATATTTTAGGTGTGATGGACCATAATGTCCCTGTCACAGTTACTCAACTCTGCTATTGTAGTGAGAAAGCAGCCACAAACAATATAACGGATACGGCTGTGGCTGTGTTCCAGTGAAACTTCATTTATGAAAACAGGCGTTGGGTCAGATTTGGCCTGTGGGCCGCAGTGTGCCAATTCCTGATTTAAAGCAGGGTCCTCAGTCTCCTCCCAAATCTCATTATCATGAGGAGGGAAGGAAAGAGGTGCTTCAGGAACTGCTGGATAAATAGGAATTTATCTGTCAGGACATCAGCTCTATGTGGTGAATGGCAAGTGTGGTGAATGGCAAGTGTGTGTGTGTGTGTGTGTGTCTGTGATCTTATATTTTTACAGCAGTTTTAAGTTCACAGCAAAAATGAGGAGAAGCTAAAGAGATTTCCCATATGTTCCCTGCACCACTCATGCATCACCTCCCCCTTACCAGCATCCCTCACCAGAGTGGCACATGTGTTAAAATTGGCGAACCTACTGACTCATCGTAATATCATAACAGCCCAAAGTCCGTAGTTTGCATTAGGGTTCACTCTTGGTGTTGTGTATTCTGTGGGTTTGGACAGGTGTATGATGACATGTACCCATCATCATGGTATCATACAGAGTATCTTCACTGCCCTAAAAAGTCTCTGTGCTCCACCTGTTCATTCTGCCCCACAAACCCTGACCCCTGGAAACTACTGATCTTTTCACTCTCTCTATAGCTTTGCTTTTTCCAGAATGTCATGTAGTTAGAATCATATAGTATATGTAGCCTTTTCAGATTGGTTTCTTTTGCTTAGTTGTATGTATTTAAGGTTTCTCTATATCTTTTCGTGGCTTCATAGCTTATTTTTAATGCTATATAATATTCCATTGTTTGGATGCACCACAATTAATTAATCCACTCACCTACTGAAGGACCTTTCAGTTGCTTCCAATTTTTTTGGCAATTATGAATAAATAAAGCTACCATAAACATCCATGTGCAGGTTTTTGTGTGGACATAAGTGTTCAGCTCCTTCGGGTAAACAGCAAGGAGTATGATTGCCAGATCGTATAGTAAGAGTATGTTTAGTTTTGTAAGGAACTGCCAAACTGTCTTCCAAGGAGGCTGTACCATTTTGCATTCTCACCAGCAATGAATGAGAGTTCCTGTTGCTCCATATCCTCATCAGCATTTGGTGTTGTCAGTGTTCTGGATTTTGGCCATTCTATTAAGTGTAGAAAATCTCATTGCTGTTTTAATTTGGATTTCACTGATAACATATGATGGGAAACATCTTTACATATGCTTATTTGCTACCTCTATATCTTCTTTGGTGAAGTATCAAGGTTTTTGGCCCATTTCTTAATGGAATTGTTTTGTTATTGTTCAATTTTAAGTTTCTTTGATATTTTGATGGACAGTCCTTTATTAGATATGTCTTTTGCAAATATTTATTCCCAGTGCCCTGCCTTTTGAGAAGGCCTGATGTGGAGGAGTAAGGAAGAAACATGTACGCTCTCTGTCAAAAAACTCTAAGGAAAAAGTTGAATTTTATGTATTTTGTGATAATATGTAACACGTACTGGATGCTTATTGTGTGCCAGCAACTCTGTTAAGCATTTTATACACATTATCTTGTTTAATATAGCTCAAGCTCTAAAAAGAACAGGTAGTATAACTATCTCTACTTTGCAGATGAAGAAACTGAGATTTGGAAAGATTCACAGGATCACACAGTTAGCCAGAGTTCAAATTCAAGCAGTCTTACTCCAGTGTCTGGATGCTCGACTCCTATACCATAATCCTAGTGCCTTGTCCTGGGCCTGGTTCAGTACCATTCTAGAATCAGTTGTAGAAGGAGCAAATGAGTGGGTGAATCTATGAAGCTGTAGATCACATCCTTCCAGGAAATTTGAAGCATTTTACGCACAAGTTGTTGAACTCATTGCCATTCCTTTTGAAGCCCAAGGGATTTATCCACTCTAAGTCAAATGTGGAGAGCTTGGCATAGACAGATTAAGGTCTTCTTAACTGGAGGTAGAAACAAGTAGTGAAGAAAGTAATAGGGAATAACACCCTATTATTATTCCAAAGAAGGTGTTTTGTTTACTAGGTGGTATCTGCTGTAAGCATTTGCACAATTTCACTGTGACTTACAAGCAAAATGTTAGTAGCTATGTTGAGTAAAGATCTGTACATGTAGGAAAGTCACCAAAGGGAAAAATGCAGATTTGCAAATGATTAATAAGGTTTTACTTTATTTTTTCATGGTGTTGTTTTGTTTTCTTGAAGAAGAGAATTCTTAGAATGTCTGGGAAGGAAATTCAATATTGTATTTCTCTGTGTGTTTGCAGAATTGTGGGGTCTGCATATTGAGGTTCCTGATAACATGGGATCATGCTGAAATTGCTGTAGTGGGCCATGAAGAAGAGTGAGGTGATCAAAAATGTAAAAACTATTCCCAACCCAATGACTTGTGGGAGTCCAGTGTGTGCTAGGGGTGCTTGGGGGACAGGCTCTGCCTGCGGCTTTTTTGAAGCCTTCTCCAGAAACATTGCCACTTGTATTTCTGTTGCCTGCTTTCATCCCCATAGGCAATGAATTTCACATTATAGTGAGCTAAGAATTTTGTCCATTAACAATTATTTTAATTGTGGTAAAATACATGTAATGTAAAAATTTCCATCTTAATAATTTTTTAAAGATTTTATTTATTTATTCATGCGAGACACAGAGAGAGAGGCAGAGACATAAGCAGGGGGAGAGGCAGGCTCCTTGCAGGGAGCCTAATGTGGGACTTGATCCCTGACCTGGGATCATGCCCTGAGCTGAAAGCAGACACTCAATCACTGAGCCATGCAGATGCCCTATTTATTTATTTATTTATTTATTTATTTATTTATTTATTTATTTATTTATTTTACTTTAGAGAGAGAAAGAGACAGAGAGCATGAGTTGGGAGAGGGGCAGAGAGAGAGGAAGCGTGAAAGAGTTCCAAGTGGACTTCACACTGAGCTCAGAGCCCAATGCAGGGCTTGATCTCACAACCTGGAGATCATGACCTGCGCTGAAACCAAGAGTCAGACACTCAACCAACTGAGTCACCCAGGTGCCCTCCATCTTAATAATTTTTAAATGTACAGCTTAGTGGCATTAAGAGCAGTCATAGTGTTGTACAACTATCACCACCATCCATCTCCAGCACAGTTTTCATCTTGAAAAATTGAAATTCTACTTATTCAATAACTGCCCAATCCCACCTCCTCTCGATCCCTGGCAACCACCGTTCTACTTTCTGTTTCTATGCATGCACGTGACTACTCTAAGTACCTTGTGTAAGTGGAATTATGCAATTGTTGCTTTCTTGCATCTGGCTTGTTTTCTTTTTTTTTTTTTTTTTTTTTTTTTTTTCTATTTTTTTTTTTATTGGTGTTCAATTTACTAACATACAGAATAACACCCAGTGCCCGTCACCCATTCACTCCCACCCCCCGCCCTCCTCCCCTTCTACCACCCCTAGTTCGTTTCCCAGAGTTAGCAGTCTTTACGTTCTGTCTCCCTTTCTGATATTTCCCACACATTTCTTCCCCCTTCCCTTCTTTTTCCTTTCACTATTATTTATATTCCCCAAATGAATGAGAACATATAATGTTTGTCCTTCTCCGACTGACTTACTTCACTCAGCCTAATACCCTCCAGTTCCATCCACGTTGAAGCAAATGGTGGGTATTTGTCATTTCTAATAGCTGAGTAATATTCCATTGTATACATAAACCACATCTTCTTTATCCATTCATCTTTCGTTGGACACCGAGGCTCCTTCCACAGTTTGGCTATCGTGGCCATTGCTGCTAGAAACATCGGGGTGCAGGTGTCCCGGCGTTTCATTGCATTTGTATCTTTGGGGTAAATCCCCAACAGTGCAATTGCTGGGTCGTAGGGCAGGTATATTTTTAACTGTTTGAGGAACCTCCACACAGTTTTCCAGAGTGGCTGCACCAGTTCCCATTCCCACCAACAGTGTAAGAGGGTTCCCTTTTCTCCGCATCCTCTCCAACATTTGTTGTTTCCTGCCTTGTTAATTTTCCCCATTCTCACTGGTGTGAGGTGGTATCTCATTGTAGTTTTGATTTGTATTTCCCTGATGGCAAGTGATGCAGAGCATTTTCTCATATGCATGTTGGCCATGTCTATGTCTTCCTCTGTGAGATTTCTGTTCATGTCTTTTGCCCATTTCATGATTGGATTGTTTGTTTCTTTGGTGTTGAGTTTAATAAGTTCTTTATAGATCTTGGAAACTAGCCCTTTATCTGATATGTCATTTGCAAATATCTTCTCCCATTCTGTAGGTTGTCTTTGAGTTTTGTTGACTGTATCCTTTGCTGTGCAAAAGCTTCTTATCTTGATGAAGTCCCAATAGTTCATTTTTGCTTTTGTTTCTTTTGCCTTCGTGGATGTATCTTGCAAGAAGTTACTATGGCCGAGTTCAAAAAGGGTGTTGCCTGTGTTCTTCTCTAGGATTTTGATGGAATCTTGTCTCACATTTAGATCTTTCATCCATTTTGAGTTTATCTTTGTGTATGGTGAAAGAGAGTGGTCTAGTTTCATTCTTCTGCATGTGGATGTCCAATTTTCCCAGCACCATTTATTGAAGAGACTGTCTTTCTTCCAATGGATAGTCTTTCCTCCTTTATCGAATATTAGTTGCCCATAAAGTTCAGGGTCCACTTCTGGATTCTCTATTCTGTTCCACTGATCTATGTGTCTGTTTTTGTGCCAGTACCACACTGTCTTGATGACCACAGCTTTGTAATACAACCTGAAATCTGGCATTGTGATGCCCCCAGATATGGTTTTCTTTTTTAAAATTCCCCTGGCTATTCGGGGTCTTTTCTGATTCCACACAAATCTTAAAATAATTTGTTCTAACTCTCTGAAGAAAGTCCATGGTATTTTGATAGGGATTGCATTAAACGTGTATATTGCCCTGGGTAACATTGACATTTTCACAATATTAATTCTGCCAATCCATGAGCATGGAATATTTTTCCATCTCTTTGTGTCTTCCTCAATTTCTTTCAGAAGTGTTCTATAGTTTTGAGGGTATAGATCCTTTACATCTTTGGTGAGGTTTATTCCTAGGTATCTTATGCTTTTGGGTGCAATTGTAAATGGGATTGACTCCTTAATTTCTCTTTCTTCAGTCTCATTGTTAGTGTATAGAAATGCCACTGACTTCTGGGCATTGATTTTGTATCCTGCCACGCTACCGAATTGCTGTATGAGTTCTAGCAATCTTGGGGTGGAGACTTTTGGGTTTTCTATGTAGAGTATCATGTCATCGGCGAAGAGGGAGAGTTTGACTTCTTCTTTGCCAATTTGAATGCCTTTAATGTCTTTTTGTTGTCTGATTGCTGAGGCTAGGACTTCCAGTACTATGTTGAATAGCAGTGGTGAGAGTGGACATCCCTGTCTTGTTCCTGATCTTAGGGGAAAGGCTCCCAGTGCTTCCCCATTGAGAATGATATTTGCTGTGGGCTTTTCATAGATGGCTTTTAAGATGTCGAGGAATGTTCCCTCTATCCCTACACTCTGAAGAGTTTTGATCAGGAATGGATGCTGTATTTTGTCAAATGCTTTCTCTGCATCTAATGAGAGGATCATATGGTTCTTGGTTTTTCTCTTGCTGATATGATGAATCACATTGATTGTTTTACGGGTGTTGAACCAGCCTTGTGTCCCAGGGATAAATCCTACTTGGTCATGGTGAATAATTTTCTTAATGTACTGTTGGATCCTATTGGCCAGTATCTTGTTGAGAATTTTTGCATCCATGTTCATCAGGGATATTGGTCTGTAATTCTCCTTTTTGGCGGGGTCTTTGTCTGGCTTTGGAATTAAGGTGATGCTGGCTTCATAGAACGAATTTGGAAGTACTCCATCTCTTTCTATCTTTCCAAACAGCTTTAGGAGAATAGGTATGATTTCTTCTTTAAACGTTTGATAAAATTCTCCTGGGAAGCCATCTGGCCCTGGACTCTTGTGTCTTGGGAGGTTTTTGATGACTGCTTCAATTTCCTCCCTGGTTATTGGCCTGTTCAGGTTTTCTATTTCTTCCTGTTCCAGTTTTGGTAGTTTGTGGCTTTCCAGGAATGCGTCCATTTCTTCTAGATTGCCTAATTTATTGGCGTATAGCTGTTCATAATATGTTTTTAAAATCGTTTGTATTTCCTTGGTGTTGGTAGTGATCTCTCCTTTCTCATTCATGATTTTATTAATTTGAGTCTTCTCTCTCTTCTTTTTAATAAGGCTGGCTAATGGTTTATCTATCTTATTAATTCTTTCAAAGAACCAACTCCTGGTTCTGTTGATCTGTTCCACAGTTCTTCTGGTCTCGATTTCGTTGAGTTCTGCTCGAATCTTTATTAACTCCCTTCTTCTCTTGGGTGTAGGATCTATTTGCTGTTTTTTCTCTAGCTCCTTTATGTGTAAGGTTAGCTTTTGTATTTGAGTTCTTTCCAGTTTTTGAATGGATGCTTGTATTGCGATGTATTTCCCCCTTAGGACTGCTTTTGCTGCATCCCAAAGATTTTGAACGGTTGTATCTTCATTCTCATTAGTTTCCATGAATCTTTTTAATTCTTCCTTAATTTCCTGGTTGACCCTTTTATCTTTTAGCAGGATGGTCCTTAACCTCCATGTGTTTGAGGTCCTTCCAAACTTCTTGTTGTGATTTAGTTCTAATTTCAAGGCATTATGGTCCGAGAATATGCAGGGGACAATCCCAATCTTTTGGTATCGGTTCAGACCCGATTTGTGACCCAATATGTGGTCTATTCTGGAGAAAGTTCCATGTGCGCTTGAGAAGAATGTGTATTCAGTTGAATTTGGATGTAAAGTTCTGTAGATATCTGTGAAATCCATCTGGTCCAGTGTATCATTTAAAGCTTTCGTTTTTTTGGAGATGTTTTGCTTAGAAGACCTATCGAGTATAGAAAGAGCTAGATTGAAGTCACCAAGTATAAGTGTATTATTATCTAAGTATTTCTTCACTTTGGTTAATAATTGATTTATATATTTGGCAGCTCCCACATTCGGAGCATATATATTGAGGATTGTTAAGTCCTCTTGTTGAATAGATCCTTTAAGTATGATATAGTGTCCCTCTTCATCTCTCACTACAGTCTTTGGGGTAAATTTTAGTTTATCTGATATAAGGATGGCTACCCCTGCTTTCTTTTGAGGACCATTCGAATGGTAAATGGTTCTCCAACCTTTTATTTTCAGGCTGTAGGTGTCCTTCTGTCTAAAATGAGTCTCTTGTAGACAGCAAATAGATGGGTCCTGCTTTTTTATCCAGTCTGAAACCCTGCGCCTTTTGATGGGGTCATTAAGCCCGTTCACATTCAGAGTTACTATTGAGAGATATGAGTTTAGTGTCATCATGATATCTATTCAGTCTTTGTATTTGTGGACTGTTCCACTGAACTTCTTCTTAAAGGGGAATTTTAAGAGGCCCCCTTAAAATTTCTTGCAGAGCTGGTTTGGAGGTCACATATTCTTTTAGTTGCTGCCTGTCTTGGAAGCTCTTTATCTCTCCTTCCATTTTGAATGAGAGCCTTGCTGGATAAAGTATTCTTGGTTGCATGTTCTTCTCATTTAGGACCCTGAATATATCCTGCCAGCCCTTTCTGGCCTGCCAGGTCTCTGTGGAGAGGTCTGCTGTTACCCTAATACTCCTCCCCATAAAAGTCAGGGATTTCTTGTCTCTTGCTGCTTTAAGGATCTTCTCTTTATCTTTGGAATTTGCAAGCTTCACAATTAAATGTCGAGGTGTTGAACGGTTTTTATTGATTTTAGGGGGGGATCTCTCTATTTCCTGGATCTGAATGCCTGTTTCCCTTCCCAGATTAGGAAAGTTTTCAGCTAGAATTTGTTCAAATACATATTCTGGCCCTCTGTCCCTTTCGGCGCCCTCGGGAACCCCAATTAAACGTAGGTTTTTCTTTCTCAGGCTGTCGTTTATTTCCCTTAATCTATCTTCATGGTCTTTTAATTGTTTGTCTCTTTTTTCCTCAGTTTCCCTCTTTGCTATCAACTTGTCTTCTAGGTCACTCACTCGTTCTTCCACCTCGTTAGGACTTCTAGTTTGGATTGCATCTCATTCAATTGATTTTTAATTTCTGCCTGATTAGCTCTAAATTCTGCTGTCATGAAGTCTCTTGAGTCCTTTATACTTTTTTCTAGAGCCACCAGTAGCTGTATAATAGTGCTTCTGAATTGGCTTTCTGACATTGAATTGTAATCCAGATTTTGTAACTCTGTGGGAGAGAGGACTGTTTCTGATTCTTTCTTTTGAGGTGAGGTTTTCCTTCTAGTCATTTTGCTCAGTGCAGAGTGGCCAAAAGCAAGTTGTATTGGGAAAAAGAGAAAAAGAGAGGAGAGAAAGAAGGAAAGAAAAGAGAAAGAGAAAAAAAAGGGAAGAAAAAGAAAAAAAAAAAACGAAAAAAAAAAAAAAGGGAAGAAAAAGAGAAAAAGAAAGGAGAAAAAAAGGGGGTGGGGGAAGGATACAAATCAAAAAGCAAAATAAAACAAAAACAAAAACAAAAACAAAAACAAAAACAAACAAAAAAAGAACCACGGGGGAGTATCTTCTGATTCTGTGTTCTTTAAGTCCCTTGGCTTCTCCTGGAAGTTGTCAGTCAGTCTAGCTGGTGTTCTGGGGGAGGGGCCTGTTGTGCTGATTTTCAGGTGTTAGCACTTGGGGGAGCTGCTCTGCCCCTGCCTGGTGCAGGGTTCAGTGGGGGTTGTTTACCCCGTGAGGCCGCAGGAGGAACAGCCCTAGTGGCGGGGCAGCTCTGGAAACCTGGATTCAGCCCCCGCAGTAGTTCCGCAGCTCTCCGTCTGCAGGGCCTGGAGGCTCCGGGGCGGGGCCGCTGATCTGCTCAGCTGGGGCAGGAGCGTCCTTGCTGTCCTGGGCCCTCCCAGTCTCTGCCTGTCCCGGGGGAGGCCGGATCCTGGGCTGTGTCCCGGCGCCCTGTGCTCCGGAGCCTGCGCTGGTGGATTCGCGCTCCCGGGGCCGCGCAGCCCCCTCCGCGGAGCCGCCGCCCGAGCTCCTCCGAGCTGCTCCGGGTCCCGCCGGGTCCCGCCGTGCGCGCTGCAGCCCTTAGGGAGCTCGGCGCACTCTCCTGGGCGCGCAGTTGCTGTTACTGTCCCGGGGAGCCCGAGGGCATCCCCGCCCTCCTGGGTCCTGCTCCACCTCCCCACGAGCCCCTTTCCGCCCGGGAAGGTCGGTGCAGCTCCTGCTCCTCCGGGACGGGGCTCTCCTGCCCTGGGGACCCTCGCCCCGGCCTCAGCCCGGCTCCTCGCGGGGCCCCTCCCCCTTGGAGGCCTTTGTTTCTTTATTTCTTTTTCCCCGTCTTCCTACCTTGATAGAAGCGCGAATTCTTCTCACTGTAGCATTCCAGCTGGTCTCTCTTTAAATCTCAGGCCGAATTCATAGATTTTCAGGATAATTTGAAGGTTTTCTAGGTAGTTTGGTGGAGACAGGTGATTTGGGGACCCTACTCTTCCGCCATCTTGCTCCTCCCCCTGGCTTGTTTTCTTTAGTCCCATGTCCTCAATGTTCATCCATGTTGCAGCAAGTGTCAGAGGGTCGTTCCTTTTTAAGGCTGAATAACAGTCCCTTGTATGTATGCACCACATTTTGCTTATCCACTTATCTGTCAAGGTACATGTGGGTGGCTTCTGTCTGTTGGCTACTGTGTGAATAATGCTGCTATGAACATGAGTTGAGCTAATGATTTCTTAACTTTTTTTTTGAGTATAGTTGACACACAATGTTCCATTAGTTTGGGGTGTGTATTATAGTGATTCAATTTCTCTGTGTGTTACGCTGTGTTCACACAAATGTAGCTACCATGTGTCACCATACAACACAATTACAGTATCATTGACTCTATTCCCTAGGCTGTGCCTTTTATTCCCATGACCTCTTCATTTCCTAGCTGAAAGCCTGTATCTCCCACTCTCCTTCACTCATTTTCCCTCTCCCTTCCTTCTGGCAACCATCATGAGCTCATAAATTTTACATAACACTGTGCTAAGCTCTGTATAGAGGAAATGCAGAGACAACTCTCTTGGAGTTTCTGTTTTATTTGTTTTTTTATTTTTCATTTTTATTTATTTATTTTAAGTAGGCTCCATGCCTGGTAGGGCCCAACATGGGGCCCAAACTCATGACTCTGGGATCAAGACTTTAATGAGATCAAAAGTCAGATGCTTGGAATCCCTGGGTGGCTCAGCGGTTTGGCACCTGCCTTCAGCCTCCAGCCCAGGGCGTGATCCTGGAGTCCCGGGATTGAGTCCCACATGAGGCTTCCTGCATGGAGCCTGCTTCTCCTTCTGCCTGTGTCTCTGCCTCTCTTTCTCTGTCTCTGTCTCTCATGAATAAATAAATAAAATCTTAAAAAAAAAAAGTCAGATGTTTAACTGACTGAGTCACCCAGGCACCCCTAGGAGTTTCTTTTTTAAAATAACATCACATTTAGCCAGCAAATATAATACCTAACTCTTAACTCTTTCATTTATTTGACATTTATTGAGAGCTTACTATGCACTCTTGTGTACTAAAGAATTTGGCCTTGCCAACGAGAAGTTCTAGCCTTTGCCTTTGACTTCTGGGAGGTAATCTCTGAGCCTTTGGAAAGTTATGCCTAGTAGGAGAGCTTTGTTTGCTTGGGGCCTTTAGGTCATACTAGACGTCTAACAATGTATTCAATCTAACAGTGTATTTATGGTGAGGGCTGCCTGCATTCATTAAACCTTAGGATGGGACTGACCAGACCAGGAAGATTAATAGTGTGGCCTAGGGTCAAGGAGTGAGGGCAATCTTGGAGACTTTATCTCTAACTTTGTACTTGGTCTAACTCCTTATACCTAGGTGTTGTGTTAGGCACTGAGTGTATCCTATTAGATACAACACAGCTTCCTCAAAGCAAGGGAAAGGAGAAGTTAGATTTCCAAGTGCTGAGGACAGACTGTTGGAAGTGCTGAGGCATGAAATAGCATGGTACATTTCAGAAATGGCAAGCAGTTTGGCATAACTGGTCTTATTTTGCTTTCCCATATTTTTCTGTCTTGGTGGATGACATCTCCATCTATCCAGCTAGTCAAACCAGAAATCTAGAAGTCTTTAACTTCATGATGTATCCCATTAATTTGACTTTCTATACCTCTCAAGTATCTACTCCCCATCTCCTTTACCACTGCTACCACCACGTGGTCTACACTACCATCAACCTCCATCTGGATTCCTGCAATAGTCATCTAACTAGTATGCAAGATCCACCTCACCTCTGTCAATCCAGTCTCTACACTGTAGCCAGAGTAATATTTTAAAAGTACAAATTTGATGATGATGTTACTTATTCCACCACACAAACATTTAATCTTTTATGGTTTCTCATTGTTATTAGGGAAAGACCAAATCCTTGGTCTGGTTTCAAGATCCTGTAGGGTCTGGGCTCCAATTTCCTTCTCCAGCCCCTTTCTACATAAAATCACTTCACCCCACCTCACTCAGGAAGATGATAGGAAGAACAGATGTGTAGGCACAATACCCATGAAAAAAGGGAGAAAGGATGTTGCCCAGATCAAGCAAAGATTTCCTGACTAGTGGTCAGAGAAGTGAAGGAGGAGAGATAAGTATAGGGATATAAATGAAGAGGACAGGGGTGCCTGGGTGGCTCAGTGGTTTAGCGCCTGCCTTTGGCTCAGGTTGTGATCCTGGGGTCCTGGGATTGAGTCCCACATTGGGCTCCCTGCAGGGAGCCTGCTTCTCCCTCTGCCTATGGCTCTGCCTCTCTCTCTCTCTCTGTGTCTCTCATGAATAAATAAATAAAATCTTAAAAAAATAAATGAAGGGGACAAGTACAGAGGGTCCCAAAGTCAGCTGGGGTTATCAAAGCAAATGGCCCTGTTATTAAGTGAGCTGTTGATTATCAGTCATTGAGGAGATCTTCAATAAACAAAAAAGAAAACCCTGGCTAGTGGTGAGATCATAGATTCCCTCCAAAAGGCCAAGCAAGATGGGAAAACACACGAGAGGGAAACTTTGCACTTACCGAATTTGCTGCCTAGCTCTAGCGATTTAGTGAACTTGACCATCAGGTAACAAATCTGGTGTTCTCAGCCAGCGTCATATTGGACACAAAGCCTATCGATATTTCAATCATAAGGCTATTTGATTGATGGTTAGGATAACTGTGAATTCCTTGGGCTTCTCTTGAGTGTTTTCCCATGTGAAGTCATGTTTTAACATAAGCGATATATCATATCTAGGCAGCAAGGCATGACCAAACTTGAGCACCTGGCTGGCACAGAGACAGGTTTTAGTGACTGACTTTGACTATGGTGAGCAACGGGCAAATGTAGACAAACCTCTTTGAGGGAGGCTTTACACAGAGTACAGATTTTTTAGTTCAAATGTTGGCTATTTACTTGGTATGTAACTTGAGGTATCTTATTCAATAAGTTAGCTGTGAAATGCAAGTAAAAAATTCAATAGCTGTGAAATGCAAGTAAAAAAGTTCTACTTCAAAAGATAATTGTGGGCAAAAACAAAACAAACGAACAAAGGAAGAAAAGAAAGAGACAAACCAAGAAACAGACTCTTAACTATAGAGAACAAACTGATGGTTACCAGAAGGGAAGTGGGGGGGAGAATGGGTGAAATAGAGGATGGGGAGTAAGAAGTGCATTTATCATTATAAACACTGAGCAATATATGGAATTGTTGAATCACTGTATTGCATGCCTTAAACTGATATAACACTATATGTTAACTCTACTGGAGTAAAAATAAGAAACTTAATAAAAAATAAAAATGAGAAATTAAGATGTAAAAAAAGATAATTGTGGGGGTAAATGAAATAAAACATTTGTAACATCTTCAGTAGAGTATCTGGCACACAGAGATCTGGAGAGGGCACACCCCACTTTCTGTAGCCATCTTCCTAACATGGCTTCCTCTTTCTCCTCCATTCTTTTTCTTTCCCTCTTTTCTCCCTTTCGTGTCTTTGTCTGATACCCTAGTTGTTCATGGCTCCTAAATTCAGCCTTCTATTCAGGCCTCTCATCCCACAGTTGTCCCAAACCAAAATAGCTTCTTGCTTGTTAACATTCATCAAAGCTCTATTTCCTGAAGTTCTGACCTCAGCCAGATGTTAAGGAAAAAGCACTTTGATTAGTTGGTTAAAGTAGTTCATTACAAAGTGTAAATAGTTTATAGACATTAATACATTAATTAGTACATGTCACTAATACATGTTATTTTGTTCAAGCATATCTCTGGTGTGTGTATGTGTGTGTGTGTGTGTCTAGGGACTCTCCCATTACTTGTGTCCAACCTGAGGCTGTACAGCATAGGTGATTAGGAGAGTAGGCTCTGGAATTAGTCTGCTAATGAATCATATCCAGACTCAGTGTCATATTAACTATGTGACCTTATGCAAGTTACTTAGGCTTTCCACATATTAGCCTCTTTATCTATACAATAAGTCTAATAAAATTGCAAGGTGAAATGAGATTATTCATACAACATACTTTGAAGAGTGCCTGGTGCACCATAAGTTCCCCAGTAAGTGTTAGTCATCGTGATAGTTGATCATCAGGCCAGTCATCCCTACATCATCCCACCTCTGCTTTGAATCTCAGAGAAAGTGGGACTCAATTTGATACTTCCTGCTCAAAAGTTTCCTAGTGATAAGAAGAGCTTCTCCTTTTGCTTTGTCCATGACCAGAGAGCAAAATTCCAGGAACTCAGCATCTAAGCATAAAGTCATTTCAAGGTTTGTGTGATGGACAAGGATTCAAGGGTAATTAGGTTCAGATGAGGTCATGAGAGTGGAGACCTCATGACGTTAAGTGCCCTTATAAGAAGAGACCCCAGAGAGTGCCCTCTCTTTCTTTTCCTGCCATGTGAGGACATCACTAAAAGGTGCCATCTGCACCCAGGAGGAGGGTCCTCACCTGGAATCAGCCATGCTGTCACCCTGATCTCAGACCTCCAGCCTCTAGAACTGTAAGAAGATAAATGTCTATTGCCTAAGCCACCCAGGCTGTGGTATTCTGTTACGGCAGCTCAAGCAGACTAATACACTTTGAATGATAAGAAGATCTTATAATCATCCAAGTATAAAATGTCACAACTTTTCCGTGCCCTGGTAGAAACTTACTAATAAAGCTAAGACTTTGCTCATTGACCTGTGATCTTGTTCGCTACGCTAATGATAGTCACGAGCTAAAACCCCCGTCGGGTGTCTTTTAGATGAATCACAAAATTGTTGTCCGAGTTGGATAAGAACTTCGGACTCATTGATTTACCTTCTTGTGTGGTGGGTGAGGTAATGAGGCCTAGAGGGGGTAGGAGCTCCGGCAGGAGCCGCACAGTGGGGGTCCGGCTCTCTCCCTCCGAGGCCTCTCCTCTCCACACAAGCCCATGGTACACATCATCAGTCACAGGAAGCCCTGGTGAGGCTGTAGAGACGAATTAGCTCAAGCCAGAGCTCCTAGGGCGTGCAAAGATTTCCTTTCCTGCTCTTCATGTGCACAGGAGGAAACACCGGGCAGCAGTGTTAACCGTTTACCTGCTCTCTAACTCAGAGATGCAGAGGGACTGGGGCTTGTTTCTTATTATAGGTCTAAGCTTCCTCTTGAGCCCCATCCCACCCCTCAGTGTGGGAGATGGGGTGACAGGGAGTGGTGTATTTGGGACAGTGGGTCGTGACACCTATATTTGCTATCAAACAGCATGGCTGCCTCTTCCACTTAGTCTCTTTTAGATCATTTGGCTTATTTGGGTTTATTATTCCAGTTTCTCCCCCCACCCCCACGCTCCTTCTCAAAATGGAGCACACCTTAAGTCAGTCTGTGCAAGTCTGTGCGCTGTTCTGCGGTGCTAAGTCTGGTCCTTGGCTGGTGTCTGCTGAGTTGCCCCTGGACCTGCATCATCACCTTTGGGTGCAAGATCAGGTAATTTGGCCCTATCGCAGGGCTTCACAAGCCTGCCAGTTCTTTCTGTGGCTCCTGTCCCTTCTCTGAAGCACATGGGAGCTTTGGATCCTCTGGACCAGGGATGGGCCCGCTGTGGCCCTCTGGCCAAAGCCTGTTTTTGTAGATAAAGTTTTATTGGAACATGGTCACGCTCATTCATTTTCACACAGACTATGGCTGCTTTCGTGCCAGTATTGAGTAGTTGTGAATAAGACCGCGTGGTTCACAATGCCAAAAATGTTACTATTGGGTTCTTTAGAGAAAATGTTTGCTGGCCACTGGTCTAGATCACTAGAGCTGTCCAATAGGGCTTCCTACAATGTTGGGGCCGCTTCTTATCTGTGCTTCTCAGTACAGTGGCCAACAGCTGCATACAGTTATTGAGCACTTGAAATGTGACTAGTACAACCAAGGAATCATATTCAAGTTTTATTTAAGTTTGATAACTTAAAAATTTAATTTAAATAGCCTTATGTGTCTGGTGGCTACTATGTTGGACAGTGCAGCTGTAGACACTCCGAACAGGCCCTGGGAGCCAGGAGTTCTGCCTCAGGATCTGCCCCAGCCACTCCCGGGGTAGATGTTCCTACTGAAGGCTTTTCACCAGGTGTACACAGCTTTCCTCAGGGAGTGGGGAGAAATAGGCCATTAGTCCCTGAGGTTCCAGATTCCTTCACTTCTATCAGATATCCTATAGAGTACCACCCACCCATGCTCTAGGTTTTGCCCCAGAGAAAGGTTGCAAAGAGCACTCTAACTCTCTTCCATGGCCCCTGGGTCCAGGAGGGCAGGTGTTTCCTCCTTTGTCCCGTGGCTGAGACTTCCCTTCAGTAAGGGAACTGCTCTGTCTTCCAAGTCCCCGAGATCACATTTGTTCTCTTGCCTTCCCAGGGCCATCTGATGGATGAGGTGCAGAGGAAGAAGCCAGCCTCACTATAATAGAGGGCCATCATGGCGGCACTTGAAAATACTGTTCTTAAAGGGCTGCTACATTAACTTGATTTATGTGAGGCTAGAAGCTTGACTGTGCTCAGGTCCAACACACATTTGTTGCGTACCTGATGTTTCAAGACCTCAACCCATTGCTAGAAAAAACCCTATCTGCTTTTCTCCCTTGGCTTTTTCTCTTCCACACTCCTAAACTGACAAATACAGTTTCACCACCATCCCTTTGAATCTGCTTCAACAGTTTTAGAGGAAATACCTGCAATACAAGCATAGTCTTTTCTTGAATAATCAACATATATGATCTTGAATAATCAATTATTAACTTTCCTGGAATGCCTTTCCTGATCCCGTCCCTTAAGGCCTCATCACTCGCCCACCTGTGGCAGCGCCCCCAATCCTTTCCCTGCTTCGCTGTTGTCCACTGCACTCATCATCACCTGCCAAACTCTGTGATTACCTGACTCACTAACTTCCTGTCTCCCCGCTTAGCATATGGCTATAGTCTCTGGTTCACAACTGTATTCCTAGAACACAGAATACTGCCTGAGAGAAGGTAGGCACTCCAATATTTTTTAAAATTTTCATTCCAAAATAGTTAACATATAGCGTTACATTTGCTTCTGGTGTAAAATATAGTGGTTCAATGATCCTGTAGATTACTCTGTACTCACCAGGACAAGTGCACCCCTTAATTCCCATCACCAATATATTTCACTCACCCATCTACCCACCTCCTCTCCGGTAACCATCAGTGTGTTCTTACAGTTAAGAGTCTTTTTGTTTGTTTGTTTGTCTCTTTTTCTCCTTGTTCATTTGTTCTTGAATTCTACGTCATGAGTACAATCATATGGTATTTGTCTTTCTCTTTTTTTTTTTTTTTATAAATTTTTATTTATTTATGATAGTCACACAGAGAGAGAGAGAGAGAGAGGCAGAGACACAGGCAGAGGGAGAAGCAGGCTCCATGCACCGGGAGCCCGACGTGGGATTCGATCCCGGGTCTCCAGGATCACGCCCTGGGCCAAAGGCAGGCGCCAAACCGCTGCGCCACCCAGGGATCCCCCTTGTCTTTCTCTTATGGACTTTTTTTTCTTAGCATTATACTCTCTAGCTCCATCCATGTTGTTCCAAATGGCAAGATTTCATTCTTTTTGATGGCTGAGTGATATTCTATACTACATCTTTTTGATTGTCCTAATTTTATTTTATTTTTTAGAATTTTATATAAATTCAATTAATCAACATATAGTGTATTACCTTTCAGAGGTAGAGGTGAATGATTCATCAGTCTTATATAATACCCAGTGTTCACTATATCATTAAGGAGGGCTCCTTAATGTCCATCATCCAGTTACCCTATCCCCCCATCCCTCTCCCCTCCAGCAACCCTCAGTTCATTTCCTATTTTTTAAAAAATATTTATTTATTTATTTATTTATTTATTTATTTATTTATTTATTTGACACATGGAGAGAGAGGCAGAGACAGAGGCAGAGGGAGAAGCCAGCTCCTCACAGGGAGCTTGATGTGGGACTCGATCCCTGACCTGGGATCATGCCCTGAGCTGAAGGCAAATGCTCAACCCTGAGCCACCTAGGCGTCCCACTTTGTTTCCTATTTATTAATTAAGAGTCTCTTATGGTTTTTCTCCCTCTCTTATTTCACCTTGTTTTATTTTTTCCTCTCTTCCCCTATGATCCTCTGTTTTGTTTCTTAAATTCCATGTATGAGTAAGTCATTCTCTGATTGACTTCTTTTGCTTAGCATAATTACCCTTTAGTTCCAACTACATCATTGCAAATGGCAAGATTTCTCTTTTTTTTCCATGGCTGAGTAGTATTTCATGCCATATATATATATATATATATATATATATATATATATATATGTAGTAGTATTTCATGCCATATATATATATATATATCACATCTTCTTCATCCATTCATCTGTTTATGGACATCTGGGCTCTTTCCACATTGCTGCTATAAACATCGGGCTGCAGGTGCCCCTTTGGATTACTACAATTGTTATCTTTGGGGCAAATATCCAGTAGTGAAATTGCTAGGTCATAGGATAGCTCTATTTTCCACTTTTTGGGGAACTTTCATACTGTTTTCCAGAGTGGCTGCACCAGCTTGCATTCCCACCAACAGTGCATGAAGATTCCCCTTTCACTGAATCCTCGCCAACATCTGTCATTTCTGACTTGTTAATTTTAGCCATTCTGACTGGTGTGAGGTGGGATCTCATTGTGGTCTTGATTTGTATTTCCCTGATGCCGAGTGATGTTGAGTATTTTTTCATGTGTCTGTTGGCCATTTGTAGGTCTTCTCTGGAGAAACCACTATTCATGTCTTCTGCCCATTTCTTGATTGGATTATTTGTTCTTTGGGTGTTGAGTTTGGTAAGTTCTTTATAGATTTTGGATAGTAGCCCTTTATCTGATATGTCATTTGCAAATATCTTCTCCCATTCTGTCAGTTGTCTTTTGGTTTTGTCAACTGTTTGCTGTGCAAAGCTTCTTATCTTGATGAAGTCCCAATAGTTCATTTTTGCCTGTTTCCCTTGCCGTTGGAGGCATGTCTAGAAAGAAGTTGCTGCCTGTTTCTTCTCTAGGAAGAAGAACAGATTTTGATAGATTCTTGTCTCACATTTAGGTTTTTCATCCATTTTGAGTCTATTTTTGTGTATAGTGTGAGGAAATGGCCCACTTTCATTCTTCTGCATGTGGCTGTCCAATTTTCCAAATACCATTTGTTGAAGAGACTTTTTTTCCATTGGACATTCTTTCCTGCTTCATAAAAAATTATGTGACCATAGACATGAGGGTCCATTTCTGGCCTCTCTGTTCCATTTATCTGTGTGTCTGTGTTTGTGTCAGTACCATACTGTCTTGATGATCACAGCTTTGTAATAGAGCTTAAAATCTGGAATTGTGATGCCACCAGTTTTAGTTTTAGTTTAGTTTTCTTTTTCAACATTCCTTTGACTATTCAGAGGGCTTTTCTGCTTCCAAACAAATTTTAGGATTATTTGTTCCATCTTTGTGAAAAAAGTTGCTGGTATTTTGATAGAGATTTCATTGAATGCATAGATTGCTCTAGGTAGCAAAGACATTTTAACAATATTTGTTCTTCCAATGAGCATAGAACATTTTTCCATTTCTTTTTTGTCTTCCTCAGTTTCTTTCATGAGTGTTCTATAGTTTTGTGAGCACAGATCTTTTGCCTCTTTGGTTTACCTAGGTTTATTCCTAGGTATCTTATGGTTTTGGATGCTATGCTACATCTTCTTTACCCATTCATCTATTGATGGATACTTGGGCTGCCTCCATAATTTGGCTATTATAAATACTGCTGCAATAAACATAGGGGTCCATGTATCCCTTTGGATTAGTAATTTTGTATTTTTGGGGTAAATACAGTAATGCAATTACTGGAATGTAAGGTGTTCTATTTTTAACTCTTTGAGGACTCTCCATACTATTTTCCAGAGTAGATGTACCAGTTTGCATTCCCACCAACAGTGCTCAAGAGTTCCTTTTTCTCCACATCGTCACCAACACTTGTTGTTTCTTAAGTTTTTGATTTTAGCCATTCTGACAGGTGTAAGGTGATATCTCGTTATGGTTTTGATTTGCATTCCCCTGATGATGAGTGATGTTGAGCATCTTTTCATGGGTCTGTTGGCCATCTAAATGTCTTCTTTGGAGAAATGTCTGTTCATGTCTTCTGCCATTTTTAAATTGAGTTAGTTATTTTTGGCATTGAGCTGTATAAGGTCTTTATGTATTTTGGATACTAGCACTTACTGGGCATATCATTTGCAAGTATCTTCTCCCATTCAGCAGCTTGTCTTTTAGTTTTGTTAACTGTTTCTTTTGCTATGCAGAAGCTTTTTATTTTGATGTAGTCCCAATAGTTTACTTTTGCTTTTGTTTGCCTCAGGAGACATAACTAGAAAAATGTTGCTTAAAAAAGAAATGTTGCTAAAGCCCATGTCAGAGACTGCCTGTGTTCTCTTCTAGGATTTTTATGGTTTCAGGTCTCACATTAATGCCCTCAGTCCACTTTGAGTTTATTTTTGCATTTGGCATAAGAAAGTGGTCAGTTCATTCTTTTGCATGTAGCTCTCCAGTTTTCCCAATGCCATTTGTTGAAGAGATGGTCTTTTTCTCATTGCATTTTCTTGTCTCCATTGTCAAATGTTAATTGACCATATAATTGTGAGTTTATTTCTGGGCTCTTTATTCTGTTCCATTGATTTATATGTCTATTTCGTACATTGATTAATTTTGAATGAATAAAAACATGGGATTATACCTCATAGTATGACTTTGGTATTTTATTTTATTTTTTATTTAAAGGTTGTATTTATTTATTCATGAGAGAAACAGAGAGAGAGAGAGGCAGAGACATAGACAGAGGGAGAAACAGGCTCCATGCAGGGAGCCCGACGTGGGACTCGATTCCGGGTCTCCAGGATCCTGCCCTGGGCTGAAGGTGGGTTAAACCACTGAGCCACCTGAGTTGCCCCTGACTTTGGTATTTTAAAATGAATTAAACTCCTTCCCTTCTGGGAGTAAAGATAGTAAAGGCCAAGGGGGATGAAGACTACAGAGATCTTTCTTTACTGGAGGAGCAAAAATTGTAAAAGAACATGGAATCCCACTCACATCATGGGTTAAAAAAACAAAACTTTGACAAGTTAAATGATGACTCATTGCTGGCAAAGAAGATGTAAACCCACCTGCTCTGTTTCCAAAATTCTAATTTTTCAACCATTCTTTACTTAATTATAAATACTGCAATGCAGATTAACTTCTAAAATTCATATTTACATAAAATTACCAACTTCTGGAGGTGTCTGTTCTTTTATAATAAAATAATGAGGTTGTGGAGATTACTTCAGTTTCTATTTGGAATTAACTAGAACATTTTCTGAATTATATTTCACCTAACATCTTTAAGCTTCAATGTATCCTAAATTAGGCCTCTTTCTTAGAAAATAAAAGGGTACTAGCAAATAAAATTTCTGGAGATTTATTTTAAATTAAATAATGTGTGTAAAAGCATATCATTAACCATGAAGTGTTCTGCATTAGTAAGACGCTGCTACTATCGTCATCATCAGCAATCTCGGGAAAATTTTGTAATACGGTTTCCTTTCTCACCCTGCCAAGAGTGTGAAATTATTTGGGATTAGAAATTGCCTAATGCTTAGATACTTAATGAAAGTAGCATATATTTCCCATTCTGGTGAAGTGATAGGAATCTGTACAACCTCATCACATGGAGAGTGATAGCTTTGAAAACACAGGACAAGAGAAAAGGGGGGAATCAATGGAATTGTTTTTGAGTAGTAATTATAGATTGTGAGGTGCTGATCTGGTTGTCAGGGATTGTGAGTGAGATTTTACATGAGGGCACACTTAATATCAGGGTAGTTAACCCAAAGAAAAACAAGTCTTGATAAGCCCCTGGGTCTTTTCTTGCCAGAGGATTACCTGAACACGTTTCTTCTAACAATCTCCTGATTTTATGTAAATGAGCAAAATCTATGCAACTTAAGCAGCCCAAATCCAGTGCAAGTGTTTGAGAAAAATCACTATTTAAGATAGGTTTATTTATTACTTCCACTTTGCCTTTTGTTTGAATATGACAGAGATGGGAGCAGAGGAAGGAGTAGCTAGTTTAAGCAGGCTGTTTCATTTCTCTGAGCCATGGTTTTCTCATCTGTAAGATGAAGCAGATAGATGGTCAGGGATCACAGATGATCACAGGGACCTGGTGTGTATTTGTATGAAGCCTGCTTGCTGCAGCTAAGGTACTAGGGAGTTCCTGAGAATTTGGTAAACCAGAAGGCCTTCCTTAAGGGATTCACAGTCAAAATGCTGTATGAGTTCTAGCTATCTTGGGGTGGAGTCTTTTGGGTTTTCTATGTAGAGTATCATGTCATCGGTGAAGAGGGAGAGTTTGACTTCTTCTTTGCCAATTTGAATGCCTTTTATTTCTTTTTGTTGCCTGATTTCTGAGGCTAGGACTTCTAGTACTATGTTGAATAGCAGTGGCGAGAGTGGACATCCCTGTATTGTTCCTGATCTTAGGGGAAAGGCTCCCAGTGCTTCCCCATTGAGAATGATGTTTGCTGTGGGCTTTTCATAGATGGCTTTTAAGAGGCTGAGGAATGTTCCCTCTATCCCTACACTCTGAAGAGTTTTGATCAGGAATGGATGCTGTATTTTGTCAAATGCTTTCTCTGCATCTATTGAGAGGATCATATGGTTCTTGGTTTTTCTCTTGCTGATCTGATCAATCACATTGATTGTTTTACGAGTGTTGAACCAGCCTTGCATCCCGGGGATAAATCCCACTTGGTCATGGTGAATAATCTTCTTAATGTATTGTTGGATCCTATTGGCTACTATCTTGTTGAGAATTTTTGCATCCATGTTCATCAGGGATATTAGTCTCTAATTCTCCTTTTTGGTGGGGTCTTTGTCTGGTTTTGGAATTAAGGTGATGCTGGCCTCATAGAACGAGTTTGGAAGTACTCCATCTCTTTCTATCTTTCTGAACAGCTTTAGTAGAATAGGTACGGAGGTACGGTTTCTTCTTTAAACGTTTGATAGAATTCCCCAGGGAAGCCATCTGGCCCTGGACTTTTGTGTCTTGGGAGGTTCTTGATGACTGCTTCAATTTCCTCCCTGGTTATTGGCCTGTTCGGGTTTTCTATTTCTTCCTGTTCCAATTTTGGTAGTTTGTGGTTTTCCAGAAATGTGTCCATTTCTTCTAGATTGCCTAATTTATTGGCATATAGCTGCTCATAATATGTTTTTAAAATCGTTTGTATTTCTTTGGTGTTGGTGGTGATCTCTCCTTTCTCATTCATGATTTTATTAATTTGAGTCTTTTCTCTCTTCTTTTTAATAAGGCTGGCTAATGGTTTATCTTATTAATTCTTTCAAAGAACCAACTCCTGTTGGTTGATCTGTTCCACAGTTCTTCTGGTCTCTATTTCATTGAGTTCTGCTAGAATCTTTATTAACTCTCTTCTTCTGCTGGGTGTAGGATCTATTTGCTATTTTTCCCCAGCTCCTTTAGGTGCAAGTTTAGCTTTTGTATTTGAGTTCTTTCCAGTTTTTGGATGGATGCTTGTATTGCGATGTGTTTCCCCCTCGGACTGCTTTTGCTGTATCCCAAAGATTTTGAATGGTTGTATCTTCATTCTCATTAGTTTCCATGAATCTTTTGAATTCTTCTCTAATTTCCTGGTTGACCCTTTCATCGTTCAGCAGGATGGTCCTTAACCTCCACGTGTTTGAAATCCTTCCAAACTTCTTGTGATTTAGTTCTAGTTTCAAAGCATTATGGCCTGAAAATATGCAGGGGACGATCCCAATCTTTTGGTATCGGTTAAGACCCGATTTGTGACCCAGTATGTGGTCTATTCCAGAGAAGGCTCCATGTGCACTTGAGAAGAATGTGTATTCAATTGCATTTGGATGCAAAGTTCTATAAACATCTGTGAAATCCATCTGGTCCAGTGTATCATTTAAAGCTCTTGTTTCGGGATCCCTGGGTGGCGCAGCGGTTTAGCGCCTGCCTTTGGCCCAAGGCGCGATCCTGGAGACCCGGGATCGAATCCCACGTCAGGCTCCCGGTGCATGGAGCCTGTTTCTCCCTCTGCCTGTGTCTCTGCCTCTCCTTCTGCCTGTGTCTCTGCCTCTCTCTCTGTGTGTGACTATCATAAATAAATAAAAATTAAAAAAAAAAAAAAAGCTCTTGTTTCTTTGGAGATGTTGCGCTTAGAAAACCTGTCAATTGTAGAAAGTGCTACATTTAAGTCACCAAGTATAAGTGTATTATTATCTCAGTATGTCTTAACTTTGGTTATTAATTGATTGATATACTTGGCAGCTCCCACATTCGGGGCCTAAATATTGATGATTGTTAAGTATTGGGACTTCATCAAGATAAGAAACTTTTGCACAGCAAAAGAAACAGTCAGCAAAACTATAAGACAACCTGCAGAATGGGAGAAGATATTTGCAAATGACCTATCAGATAAAGGGCTAGTATCTAAGATCTATAAAGAACTTATGAAACTCAACAGCAAAGAAACAACAAATCCAATCATGAAATGGGCAAAAAACATGAACAGAAATCTCACAGAGGAAGACATAGACATGGCCAACAAGCACATGAGAACATGCTCCGCATCACTGGCCACCAGGGAAATACAAATCAAAACCACAATGAGATCCCACCTCACACCAGTGAGAATGGGGAATAATAACAAGGCAGGAAACAGCAAATGTTGGAGAGGATGTGGAGAAAGGGGAACCCTCTGCACTGTTGGTGGGAATGTGAACTGGTGCAGCCACTCTGGAAAACTGTGTGGAGGTTCCTCAAAGAGTTAAAAATAGACCTGCCCTACGACCCAGCAATTGCACTGCTGGGGATTTACCCCAAAGATACAGATGCAGTGAAATGCTGGGACACCTGCACCCCTATGTTTATAGCAGCAATGTCCACAATAGCCAAACTGTGGAATGAGCCTCAGTGTCCATCGACAGATGAATGGATAAAGAAGATGTGGTCTACGTATACAATGGAATATTACTCAGCCACTAGAAACGACAAATACCCACCATTTGCTTCGACATAGATGGAACTGGAGGGTATTAGGCTGAGTGAAATAAGTCAATAAGAGAAGGACAAACATTATATGGTCTCATTCATTTGGGAAATATAAAGAATAGTGAAAGGGAATAAAGGGGAAAGGGGAAAAATGTGTGGGAAATATCATAAAGGGAGACAGAACATGAGAGACCCCTAACTCTGGGAAATGAACAAGGGGTGGTAGAAAAGGAGGTGGGGGTGACTGGGTGATGGGCACTGAGGGGGCACTTGATGGGATGAGCACTGGGTGTTATGCTGTATGTTGGCAAATTGAACTCCAATAAAAAATAAATAAATACAAATGTTTAAATTCTTTCCTGTCCTGGTTTGGTGGGCAAGCCTCTGGCTGGCTGCCCCTGGAGTGAGTGATTGCTAAGATGCAAGAAGTCATGTTCCACCAGCCTATATCTTTTCTTGTAGGAGAGTGCTTTTAATGTCCACCTGTGCAAGTTGTTATTGCATTTAGGTTTAAATGTGCCCTTTTTGCCTGCTCTGTGAAAACTAAGCTGGGCCGTTTATTTTTTTTAAAGATTCACTTATTTATTTTAGAAATAATGAGAGAGAGAGAGCATGAGAGAGAGGAAGGACAGAGAGAGGGGGAGAGAGAGAGTCTCCAGCAGACTCACCACTGAGCACAGAGCCTGATGCAGGGCTCAATCCACAACCCTAAGATTAGCAACCAAGCTGAAATCAAGAGTTGGATGCTCAAGTGACGGAGCCACCCAGGTGCTCCCAAGATGGGCCTTTAGATAGTTTTCTTATGTCAGGTGGCATGAGGTTAAGCTATGCTAGTAGGTGGTGCTGGAGAAAGATTATAGAAGAAAGAAGTTTACTTCTTGATTCTAGTGAACTCTCTTGGTGGGCTCCCTCTGTGCAAGCAGCTTCTCCAGTGTCCACGCCTGTAGATGCATATCCTCTCTAGCTCTTGGCTTTTGTAGCATGGGTGACTCCTCAAGCATTTGACTCCTGCATTGCGTGCAGCTACTGTAGTGCAGTGACTTCTTCAGTGCCCACTTTTACATGGAGAGTGATTTCTCAAGCATCTGGATTCTGCACCATAGCCATTTCCCCAACGTCCAGTTCCTATAGGGTGTGAAGCTTCTCCAGCACTCAGCTTCTACAGCATGGGTGACTTCTTAAGCATCTCTCTACTGTAGTGCATATAACTTCTCTACACCTGGCTCCTGGATATCTTTGGTCACGTTAGTAGCAGAATACTTCTGACAAGACACCTCCCTGTAAACAGCTTTTCCCAACACCCTAGAGGGAGGATTTCCAGCAAGTTCCACTGGTTTAGCATCACAGCGACTTTTCTGACAATCTGTGAGCCATAGTCATGCACTCCAACAAGATCTGGATTTTAGCCTTAGGTAGAAGAGGTCTTTCTTGGGTGCTCTATCTCAGCCCTAAGTGTAGCACCTGACCTTATAGCTGCTGTTTCTATATTTGTTAGAGTTCTCTTCATTTCTTAGTAGCTAATCTCTTGTGACTTCTTAGATTTAAGAATTATTTATAGTAAATTGTCCCTTGTTTAAATTACTGTGTGGTTTCTGTCTCGTGAATGGACCCAAACTGAACTATCCTGGAGGTCTCAGTAGCTCTCCCATTTATGTTGGTGTCATTCAGATGGGGCATCCCTACCCATTCCAGGTAAGACACTTCTATCTATCTCTTTCTAGAAATTAGACATGCCTTACAATATATGCTTAGGTCTCTTGTCTTGAGTGAAGACTCTAACCTCATTTAATAGATAAGATCTCTGAGAACAAGAAAACTTACATAATTTCTTTATGATCATGAAGCCAGTTAATTATGGAGGTGGCACCAGAACCCATGGCCTGACTCCCATTCTGGTGCTCCTTCCTTTCTGCCCCAGTGACATTATTCACCAAAAATATTGATTAAGCAACTATTCGCACATAACTAAATTTGTAAGTTTTAATTAAAATTTGAAAAATTGATCCAATATCCTTCTTAAGTAGAAGTGGAATTTAGGATCAGAGAGACAGGGGCTATTCACCACTTGCAGGAAGTAGGGAAAATGGATGAACATTGTTGTAAAAAGGAAATATCTATATTAAACATTTGTTGTAAAGAAGAAACAAGATAACATACACAAATCACTTGTCATCATTAGACACATTTAGGGAAGCCAGACAACTGAAAAAGCACTTAAATCATGCTGAATCCATTTCATTTCACACAATTCTTTTCCTTGCTTGCTCATTTCTTTCATGTATATTTTACTTTATTTATTTTTTAAAAGATTATGAAAGGGTATGATTTTACTTATACTGACACAGGTATATGATTTTACACTAAGATAAAACTAAAGAAGCTAAACATGTCTTCAAGAGACAGGGTGCTTTTTGCAACAGTATATGTTATAAAGCTTCATTTTCTCCCTCATCCCCCAACTTCATTGAGGTAAAATTGACAAAGAAAAATTGTATATATTCATGGTGTACAACTTGATGTGATATAAGTATACACTGTGAAAAATTACCACAATTAAACTGATTAACACAATTATTGCCTCACAGAACTATCACTTTCTTTTGTTCTCTCCTTTTTTGTGTGTGGTGAAAAACACATAAGATTTACCTTTTTAGCAAATACCAAGTATACAATATAGTATTGTTGCTATAATGATATTGTTGCACATTGATCTTCAGAGCTTATTCACCTGGCATAATTAAGACTTTGTACCCCTTGACCAGACCAACCTTCTCTCTCTCCCCAGCCTCTGGCAACTACCATTCTACTCTCCCATCTATGAGACTATTTTAGATTCCACATATAAGTGAGATCCTGTCATATTTGTCTTTCTGTGCCTGACTTATCTCAGCATAATGTCCTTTAGGTTCATCCATGTTGACACACGTGGCAGGATTACTTCATTTTTAAGGCCTAATAATATTCCGGTGTATATATATGTACCACATTTTCCTCCTGCATTCATCTGTTGACAGATACTGAGGGTGTTTCCATATCTTGGCTATTGTGAATAATGCTGACATGAACATAGGAGTACAAATATCTCTTCCAGGTCCTGATTATATTTCCTTTGGATATATACCCAGAATTCCATGCATATTTTAAGAAAAATAGTTTTTAAAAGGCTTTCCCAATTTTTTATCCTTTGTTTGTAACTATTTCTGCCCTCAAATAATGAGTGTACATCTAGCAAAGAATGGTCAAATTAATTAGAGTGAGTCACAATCATTGAGAGAGGGTGAGCTACATGCTGCCTGATTCATTGCTCCTTCATGGAATCAAGGTGGGTAAGTGTAAAGTTAACTGCATTCAGACAAATATATCACAGGAATCACTTTTCTGTCTGTCAGGCACTATTTGCAGAGATATCTGGGCCATTCAGTGTCATCACCACCTGTGGTTGAAGTCTGATTCTCTAGGGCAGACGCCTGCTTAGGTACAATACAGCCACATCAACATGCCTGGCCTCAGCCCCATGACTCTCCCCTTTTGAAGCATTCTTATTTGACAAAGAGATTTGGATTCCATAAACCACACATCATTTCACATTTCTCTAGTCGCATGTTCCACAATTTGTAAAAAAAAAAAAAGGGGGGGGACATAATAAGATAATAGGTGGTATTAAGGTAGAAATTGTCATCCTTCATTAAGTGCTTATTATAATCCAGGTGTTTAATATATATTTTCTCATTTTGTCTTCCCAACACTCCTGCGTGGTAATTACTATTATTTCCATTTTACAGAAAACAACCAAACTAACTAGAGTTTGAAAAGATGATGAGCTTGCCCAATAATACATGGATCCACTTGACATAAAAAAAAAATTATCTTGGGGATCCCTGGGTGGCTCAGCGGTTTAGGGCCTGCCTTCAGCCCAGGGCATGGTCCTGGAGTCCCGGGATCGAGTCCCACATCAGGCTCCCTGCATGGAGCCTGTTTCTCCCTCTGCCTATGTCTTTGCCTCTCTCTCTCTCTCTCTCATGAATAAATAAATAAAATCTTAAAAAAAGAATTATCTTTTCAGTACACCATATTGCCTTGGTAGGTGCAATTTGTTAGTCTACCATTATGAAACAAAACACCATTCATATACTGTGATAGAATTGTGCTTACTTTTTCCTTCTGCGTTCAGAGCCAAGAATATGGCTTTTCTCTGAATACAATGACTTTCCATTTATCCACACACTGATTATACTCAAGAACAATGCATCATTTGGTTTGTTGTTGGTCTATTTTTATAAATCTTGGTGTTCTACTCTCTTCAAGCTTATTAAAGCCATAGTTCTCTGTCCTAGCTAGCTTGACTTAAGTCAAAACTTGCCAAATTTTGCAAATTTTTTTCCCCCTGCTTTGAAAAAGAATTGTGATGCTTGTACCAAAATCCCAGCCCCTGCCTTTTGTTTCCCAGGCTATGTCCTCATTGGTCTGTGAATGAAGAAGGGATTAAGGCAAAGAATTAGGGTATTTGAATCAGGGTGGAATATCTATATGGTCCTGTTTCCCTGCCCCTTCTCTCACCCTAAGAATGGAGAAGGAGCCAGGCTCTGACAGGAAGAGAGGGAAAATGTCCATGAATGTGAGTTGTTAGGAAACCACATGTAGCATTTTGAAAGTATTTATTTAAAGGCATGTATTTAAAATTTTTCGAAGAAAATTTAGTATTAAAAATAGTGAGCAATGCCTGTGTCCTATTCTAAATGTTGATTTGCAGTGTTGTCACACCTCAAATGAGTTAGAGACATAAGAATCAAGCATTACCAGGAAAATAAAGGAATAGATATATTCTTATAAAGTAAATCATAGAATATAGCAGAATTATGTGAAATGCTAGTATTGGGGAAAAAAAGAACACAAGTCCAAAAGCTGCTTGTGTCAGTTCTTTAGTGCTTAATAGAAACAGGCCATTTTTAGTGCTTAACAAAAATCAATCCTATTTTAAGAAAAACTTGTGGCCCTGAATTATATACTCTGTACTGAGCCATGTTTTTCTTTCACCTGAGGACTCAGTTGAAAAAATCTCCAGTTTTTATAGTATTATCTTTGCTTATTAAACAAAGCATGTGCAAGCAACATGGAAAAATGAGCCACAGCGACATGTCTCTGAAAGTAAACAAGATTAGTACTGCATAAATGTTAATGAGTGCCCTTTAAGGAATAAAAGGGCTAACCCTAAACTGCAGAAATGAAGACCATCAGCTCATGAGCTGATGCTATCACGGCATAGTGAGGATCAATCTTGGAAGAGACCCTTATGATGCCAAGGTACACGGGTTTTGCAGGATGCACACACGTGGTCCTGGCTGACCAGAGGTGGGACTTGGACCTGAAACCCCTGCCTTAAGTTGAGACCTTGGAAATTCTGTACCTAAATATTCTAATGACCCGTCTTGAAATGCAAAGGAATTTTGTTTTGTCAGCAAATGTCGATACAAATGCAGTTTCTAGTGAGAGACAAAGTATGACGTGTGGTTGTACATGGTACTGAAATCCTTGGATAGGAAATTTATATAAGCCTGGTGCTAGACTAGGGCTACCCTTGGAGCTCCTGGTAGGAACAAATACAAAACCACTGTCTAGGGACACCTGGGTGGCTCACTGGTTGAGCATCTGCCTTTGGATCAGGTTGTGATCCTGGGGTCCTACTATCGAGTCCCACATGGGGCTCCCTGTGGGGAGCCTGCTTCTCTCTCTGCCTGTCCCTGCCTCTCTCTGTGTGTCTCTCATGAATAAATAAATAAAATCTTTAAAAAAACAAAAAAACCACAAACCACTGCCTAGGGATACTTTCATAAACCGGTGTGTATTAGGCTCATAGAAAATGGCTCAAAAATAAAATTTATAGGTAAAACTCAGAAACAATCCCTTATGAGGGAAAACAACAGACACAACAAACAGGAAGATTTGCACCTCCAAGGACTTGAGAGAATTAAGCAGTCTGAAAGAAGCTATAAAATAGCTCTGTTTAAAATGATCAAATAAACAAAAAGGTGAGATATAAATATATGGAAACAACAGGACACAACTTAAAAAGAATAGGCAAAGTTGAAAAATTACAATTAGAATATCTATGCATGGAAAACCACTCAGCGGAAGAGACATCTCAGAAGATGGTGTAGCTGGTATATGTTGCCACAGTAATGCTATGGCCTAGGACTTGAATGATTCACAATAAGCGTATGGTGCCCATGTGCCTGGGGTCAGCTGGGGCTGGCAAGGTGGCTCTGCTATCCTTGGCTGGGTCTACTTTTGAGGCATTAACTGGCTGTTGGCAGACCTAGGCTGGCCTCAGTTGGAGTTCCTGGGGTGACTGGGCTCTGATTTTCATGCTTTTCATCCTCCAGCAGACTAGAGTGTGCATGTTCTTATGGCAGTGATGGAGGTGCAGGGGCAGGAACAGCTGGCATGCTGCCTCATTTGTTTGATCAAAATAGTGACATGGCTAAGCCTGGTTAAGAGGCAGGGTAGGTCACTCCACTCGTGGTGAAAGGGAGGTCACGGAAGAGGGTGCAGATTCGGGAGACAGGAGGAATGGAGGATGTTGCTATAGGAGATAGTAATTGGGTGAAAAAGCTAGTTTAAGGACACCTACCGAGAGAATGAGTGAAGAGAGACCTGAGAAAATTTCTCAGTTCGTAGCAGACAAGTCAAGAGATAGAATATGTGAACAAGGTAAGACATTGGGACGGACTGAGATGGCCCAACATATATCTAATCGGAGTGCCAGAGAAGACAGTGCATTCAAGGAAGAAATAGTGAGAAGTTTAGAGTCTATAACAGATCTGCGGTCTCTAATTTGGAAGCACAATGAGTCCTGAGAAGAACTTTATTTTTTTCAAATGACACCTAAAATATACTTTAGAAAACTTGAGACTATAAAGAGAAAATTCAAAAGACAACAGAAAGAATAGTCAGGGAACTTACTAAGATAAAACAAGTAAATGAAAGCAAAATTTTCATTAGCAACAACAGGTACCAGAAGACAACAAACTAATACCCTCTGAGTGCTGGGGGAAAATAACCATCCATCCAGAACTTCATCCTCCTAAATAGTCACTCTAAAATGAGGGCAAAAATAAAGACATTTTTCAGATAAAATCCATGCTGAAGAACTATTATGTAATGTGTTTTAAATGAAAGAAATGAAACTCAGAAGGAAGGAATAGAAATGAGAAGCAACAGGAATCAAAGACATGGATAATTTAAAGTATTATTAACTGCAAATAAAACAGTAACCATAATAATGACTAATGGGGGTGGAGAGGCATGAAAACAGGATGCAGGAACTAGGATTAGAGTTCTAAGTCCTTGTGTTATTCAGAAGAGTAGAGGTATTAGTTAAACATAAATTTTATTAAGTCAGGTATGCTTGTTAAAATGTAAGAATAACCATTAACAGAACAAACATAGAATATATAACTTCAAAAACAACACGGAGAAATGGAGTCTACAGATAACCTATTCGACAGAAGGCAAGAACAAGTGAAAAGACGTACTGTCTGTCTCTGTCTCTCCGTAAACACACACACACAGAAACACAAAATAAGGCAAGAAATGAATTACAATATATCAGCGATCACAGTATTTGTAAATGCATTAACTCGGGTATAAAATTCTTAACCTTGGAACCCCTGGGTGGCTCAGTTGGTTAAGCGTCTGCATTCAGCTCAGGTCATGATCCCAGGGTCCTGGGATGGAACCCCTCATCGGGCTCCCTGCTGAGCAGGGAGCCTGCTTCTCCCACTGCCCCTCACCCTACTTGTGCTCTCTCACTCTCACTCTTTCTCAAATAAATAAATGAAATCTTTAAGGAAAAAAGGAAAATGTTTAACCTCACTAATAATTAGGGAAATATAAAATGAAGCAAAGAAACACCATTTTAGGACTGCCACCTTGTTAAAAGAATTATGGTTAATAAATAACACCTGATTTATTGCCAAGGCTATTGGGAAACGGGGCACATTATACACTATTGACGCAAGTATGACTTGGTAAAACTACTTTGTAGGGCCGTGTAACAACAGCTGGTGAAATTGAACATGTACAAACATATGACCAGAATTAGAGCTCATGTGCATACACAAGCAGATATTCGTAAGGAATCCAGAGAGAAAAATTGGAAGCAGCCTAAGAAAAAGGTAAGCTGTAAAGAATATTTATATAGTACATACACTCTCTCACGTTGTCTCTCCCCCCCCCACCCCGTAGCTTATATTACCACACGCACACACATGAGCACAGGCAGGTTTAAGGTACAGATATACATGTAACTCGCTCATGTAGATATAAACATATAATAAAAGTTTAAAATGTGAGGCAAGATTCCATCAAAATCCTAGAGAAGAACACAGGCAACACCCTTTTTGAACTCAGCCACAGTAACTTCTTGCAAGATACATCCACGAAGGCAAAAGAAACAAAAGCAAAAATGAACTATTGGGACTTCATCAAGATAAGAAGCTTTTGCACAGCAAAGGATACAGTCAACAAAACTCAAAGACAACCTACAGAATGGGAGAAGATATTTGCAAATGACATATCAGATAAAGGGCTAGTTTCCAAGATCTATAAAGAACTTATTAAACTCAACACCAAAGAAACAAACAATCCAATCATGAAATGGGCAAAAGACATGAACAGAAATCTCACAGAAGAAGACATAGACATGGCCAACATGCACATGAGAAAATGCTCTGCATCACTTGCCATCAGGGAAATACAAATCAAAACCACAATGAGATACCACCTCACACCAGTGAGAATGGGAAAAATTAACAAGGCAGGAAACAACAAATGTTGGAGAGGATGCGGAGAAAAGGGAACCCTCTTGCACTGTTGGTGGGAATGTGAACTGGTGCAGCCACTGTGGAAAACTGTGTGGAGGTTCCTCAAACAGTTAAAAATATACCTGCCCTACGACCCAGCAATTGCACTGTTGGGGATTTACCCCAAAGATACAAATGCAATGAAACGCTGGGACACCTGCACCCCGATGTTTCTAGCAGCAATGGCCACGATAGCCAAACTGTGGAAGGAGCCTCGGTGTCCAACGAAAGATGAATGGATAAAGAAGATGTGGTTTATGTATACAATGGAATATTACTCAGCTATTAGAAATGACAAATACCCACCATTTGCTTCAACGTGGATGGAACTGGAGGGTATTATGCTGAGTGAAGTAAGTCAGTCGGAGAAGGACAAACATTATATGTTCTCATTCATTTGGGGAATATAAATAATAGTGAAAGGGAAAATAAGGGAAGGGAGAAGAAATGTGTGGGAAATATCAGAAAGGGAGACAGAACATAAAGACTGCTAACTCTGGGAAACGAACTAGGGGTGGTAGAAGGGGAGGAGGGCGGGGGGTGGGAGTGAATGGGTGACGGGCACTGGGTGTTATTCTGTATGTTAGTAAATTGAACACCAATAAAAAAAAAAAAAAAAAAAAAAAAGAAAACAAAAAAAAAAAAAAAAAAAAAAAAAAAGTTTAAAATGTGCCCTAGAACAATATCCACCAACTTATCCTGCCTCTGGATAGAAAACAAAAGTAATGCAAAGGTAAGGAAGGTGGAAATCATTTTAATGGGTTCTTTAAAAAAAATTGTATTAAATGTGCAAATATTAGTAATTGGTAAATTTGTGTATTAACTACACGGGCATCTGTTATAGCTGCACGCTTTTACATGATTGAAATGTTTCATAATGAAAACTTCAAGGAAATTGACAACATAAAATACTGAGAGAAAAACCGACAATCATCACAATAGAAAATGAGATGCAAAGCCAAGGTGAAGTGTTCAAAAAAATCACTTTAGAAAAATCATGACATTTCCAAGGATGGCATTAATAGAAATGTGAATGTGACCATGATGATGTACTCAAGATTTTCTACTGCTTTAGAAAAAATGTGAGTTCAACTCAGTGTATTGCACTTAGTAGGTTAGGAGAGTTACCCATGGAACACGCTGTTCGCTGGCACTCAGCTAAACCCAAATTAGAATCACTCAGCTTTGAAATTTCATGACTTTCTGGGCCTGGAATTCATCACCTCCACGATGTATTAGCATTATTTTCCCATCTGGGCCTTCTTGGGCAGCAGCAGTAATAACCTTGGATTTTGTTAGAAGTTTGGGCTGCACCTGCCTTGAGTTTCAAGGCAAATAGCGTCCTCTCTCATTTCAGGGTGAGATCTGTCAAACTCACAGAGCTTCTTTCCAACTGAAAGTCTGATTTCCTGATGAACTTCACTTTCCAGGTGGGGCATTTTCTTTTTTGAAAAGTAAACTCTACACCCAATATGGGGCTCGAACTCACAACTCTGAGGTTAAGGGTCACATGCTCTGCCAGCTGAGCCAGCCAGACACCCCACAGGTGGCGCATTTTCATCTGGGGCTGTGAAACAAACTCGGGGCTTTAATCTCCAAGGCCTCAAATCTCCATAATGGGCAAGCCACAGGGAGCTAAGAGCCTCTCAGGCCCAGGGCCTTTTAACTCCCTTTATAGAAACTGCTCAGGAGCACACAGAACTGGCTACAGGTAGGGTGTTAAATTGGACCAAACTTTTTTTATGGCTGAATAATATCCCATTGCATATACACCACATGCAAGAGGGTTCCTTTTAATCCACATCCTTACAACACTCCTGGTTTCTTAAGTTTTTGAGTTTAGCCATTCCGACAGGTGTGAGGCGATATCTCCTTATGGTTTTGATTTTCATTTCCCTGATGATGAGTGATGTTGAGCATCTTTTCATGTGTCTGTTGGTCATCTGGATGTCCTCTTTGGAGAAATGTCTGTTCATGTCTTCTGTCCATTTTTAATTGGATTATTTGGGAGGCGCTTGGTGTTGAGTTATATCAGTTTTTTATATATTTTATATACTAACTCTTATTGGACATATCACTTGCTAATATCTTCTCCCATTCAGTAGGTTGTCTTTTAGTTTTGTTCATTGTTTCCTTTGCTGTGCAGAAGCCTTTTATTTTGATGTAGTCTCAATAGTTTATTTTTGCTTTTGTTTCCCTTGCCTCAGGAGACATATCTAGAAAGGCATTGTTTTGGCCAATGTCAGAGAAATTACTGCCTATACTCTCTTCTAGGATTTTTATGCTTTCAGATCTCACATTAGGTCCCTAATCCATTTTGAGTTCATTTTGGTGTATGGTGTAAAAAAGTGGTCCAATTTCAATCTTTTGCATGTTGCTGTCCAGGTTTCCCAACACTATTTGTTGAAGAGACTGTCTTCTTCCCATTGCATATTCTTATCTCCTTTGTCAAAGATTAATTGACCATATAGTCATAGGTTTATTTCCAGGGTCTCTATTGTGTTTCAAAGAGCAGTTATTTTCTTACAGAAAATCTCAACTTTATAAAGATTCCAGATGTCAGAGCTCTGTGGGTCCTGGAAAATATGTCATTTTTAATGTATTTCTAATCTCATACACAATTACTGAACTTTCAAAACCTAACTAGAGTAACTCTAGTATCCCATGGGACTGAACACAGGAGCCTCGGTCCTCTGCAAGGACTGGGGGATGCTGGCATCCACTCCATGGTCTCATTGTGGGTCAGTCTCCACTAGAATCCCCTTCAAGGGACCCCGCTCATGGCAAAGGCTTCATCCACTGCCCCTCTGCATGGCCCCATCTAGAAGAGGATCATATAGTTCAAGTACAGAATTCTAACAGAACTGTAGAGGGATAAGTACTCCAAAGAACAATATAAATACTGGTATTCCTGGCCTATGTGCTAAGGCTTTAATTCTTATTGCTTAGAAGTGTTATGGAGATAGTGGCTTTGAAACATATTACCAAGCTCTTCTTTCCTTTCTGGGCACAAGACCATTTTCATAGTCCATATTCCTATCTACTTGCTGAGGTAGGTAGTACCTCAGGGAATTAGGACTTTTTTTTTAGAATTTTACTTATTTATGAGAGTGAGCAAGCAAGCATGAGCAGGGGGAGGGGCAGAGGGAGAGGGAGAAGCAGACTCCCCCATGAGCAGGGAGCCCCATGTGGGGCTCGATCCCAGGACCCGAGATCATAATCTGAGCCAAAGGTAGATGCTTAACCAACTGAGCCACCCAGGTGCCTTGACTTAGGAGTCTTTTCACAGGAAGTCTGAGTCCCTAAGGAGGCAGTGTGAGGAACAATAAGATTTTAAGAATATTTGTTTTCATTAACTGTTAGAAGCTAGGTCCTGTGAACTTGAAGATGGGGATTTCCAGAAGCCAGGGAAATTTCAGTTTATGATACAAGGGTATTTTACTTTGGTCAGGTAGAAAAGATACAAAGAGGACCTCATCTCCCTGTGATGAGAAAGGTGGGCTTGGAAGCAGGGAGAAGTAGGGCAAGATGTTCAGACAGGGTTCCTGGCCATCATCTACCCCTGGGGATGAAATTCAAGGGAGACAGTACCATATAAGTATCCAATTAGGCATAGGTCAGCCTGAGACCACAGGAGCAGGAAGTGTGCATTCTTCGATGAAGCCTGGGAGAGATTGCAAGTCTATAGGAAAATCTCCATCTAGCATGGTGTGGGGCTCCAAGTGGGCAGAGAGGAATCGAGAGAGACAGCTCAAGACAACACCAAAGCCTACATCTAGCATGCAGAGTACTCTCGCAAGGAAGCAGAAGTTCTCAGAAGCCAGTGGGCTGTCAGGGGCCTCAGGACTAAACGAAGAGGCCACCAGAAAAGGGAGCTTTGAGACAAATAGGCCTCAGACTTCAGAGGTGGGTGCCAGCATCATGTTCCATGTGCCAGATGGGCCCAGCTACATTTCTGTCACCCCATTCAGAGACCTATAGACCAACCCAAATAGCTATAGGTTCTTCCCCCAGAACACAACGGATAGAGCCTGACCTGCCACCTCCCAGTGGAGCCAAAAGATGGGGACCTAAGAACATGGATCCCAGAGCCCTGATCTTCCTTCCTGTCAAGTAACCAAGTAAGCCTCTCCCCACCCATCCCATTCAGTGTGCGTCATCTCACATGGGAGCGGTGGGCAGAGGGAGGAAAACATGTACTTGAAAGAGATCAAGCCATTTAAATGAGACTGTCCAAAGCAAAGACCTGGGACACCTGGCTGGCTCGGTGGTCAAGAGTCTGCCTTTGGCTCAGGGCGTGATCCTGGGGTCCTGGGATCGAGTCCCACATCCCTGCAGGGAGCCTGCTTCTTCTCTTTCTACCTATGTCTCTGCCTCTGTCTCTCATGAATAAACAAAATCTTAAAAAAAAAAAAAAAAGCTTAAAAAGTAAAGCAAAGACATGAAGATGTTCTTGATTGGCAAGTTTAAAGTCACCATGCCTTGCCCTAACTTTCAGGATGGTGGGCATATTGGGAAAGATTGGATGGCTAATAGAAAATAAGATACATTTTCCTGTACATATGAGTAAAAATGTCAGGTTGCAACATGTCTATTCCATAAAGGAAACAATTGTGTGTTTTTTAATACCTCCCCTCTTCATTAAAGGATTTGAGGCAGCTGCAATCTATGTATTGGAGAGTAAACACTTAAGGAAAGATCCAAAGTTTCAATGAGCTTTAGTTATTAGGTATGAAGAAGAGAATATAATGCTGTATGTTAATTATACGAGAATTAAAAATAAAAATAGAATGTTGAATCACTTAGTACAAGTGATTCAACATACAGGTTTGCATGAGCAGTGTGGTAACTTGTATCTTTTCTATTTATGGAATGTCAATATTTTTGTGGAAGAAATCAGAGAAGCAAGAGCTCTCTTAATCATACCTGTAGCTCCAGCACTTTCTAGATTTCCTGGAGCGCAGTGTGTGCTCAGTAAATATTTGTTCAATGAATAAATGAAAAAATACACTGCTTAGCATCAGAATGGATAACTTAAAACATTCGTGAGCTCTTTCAAGCCATGGATGGTAGCATGGGCCAAATGGTGGAGCAGAGGAAACTGGGGTGCCAGGAGGTAGGCATTACCCCAAAGAGTTACCCCATCGTCACCATGAAAGACCAGCTTCAGAGAGAGGGACAAAAGAAAGGAGTAGAGGTGGGGCTTTGCTGTGCATTGCCACCCCTGTCTCTCACAGGGTGTGTGTGTGTGTGTGTGTGTGTGTGCGTGATTGTTTCCTGGGCAAGAGTGCTTGTTGCAGCCTTAGGAGAACTATAGGATCCTTTGTAGGCACCTCGTGGAGAGGCACTATCAAGACAGACTCTGGGCCCAGAGCAGAAGGGGTTGGTCGGGAGAAAGGAAAAGAGCACCAAGCATGGCCTCAGGGAGGCAGGCCCAGCCTAAAGGTGGGACAGTGGTTGTTCTAAAATTAGACTCAACTTCTAAACTTTGTTCCATTAAACTTACAATGTGTGATGAATTAAGAAATATTTTTATAAGCCCTGCAATGTCTTGTGATGTAATTCGACTATATTCTTTATTAAAAGAGTTAAGATGCCAATTTGTTAAGTATAAAATTTTTTTATTAAAGATTTTATTTATCTATGTGAGAGAGAGAGATAGTGAGAGAGAGCATGGGCAGTGGGGCGAGGGAGAAGCAGGCTCTCACGTGGAGCTCGATCCCAGGACCCCGGGACCATGACCTGAGCTGAGGGCAGATGCTTAACCGACTGAGCACCCAGGGCCCCCATTAAGTGTAAACTTTTAATGCATGACTACCACCACCCTATTTTGGCCTTTCTTTATTTTTTAAAATGCCAGAATTTTAAAAGCTGAAAGCCACCATGCCCTGTCGGAGATGTTCTGCTGCCTATAAGTGGAAGCAGAAGCACATACTGCTACAAAAGGCTCCCTAAGTGAGACGCTTGCTCTATCACCTCTGTGCATCTCACACACTGGCCCCTGGGCCCTGAGCACAGGCCGCTCGTATTCACCCCTGACCCCCAGGAATAGTTTTTGGGACTACATCTTTCCTCAACACACAGCCCAGGAATCACATCCTCCCAGAAGGGCCTGCCCCTCCCCGACCACCCCCCCCCCACCCCCCCGCCGCTGGGCTCAAGGCCTCACTGAAGGGTTTCCATAGATCCTGTCATATTCTTTACTGCTCATCTCTCTTCTCTCCAGAGTGTAAATACCTTTAGGGCAGAGGCCACCCATCTCATCCTCTTTATGTCCTCAGAATTCAGCACAGGGGCTGGCATGAGGTAGCTGCCCAGGCCTCAGAGCACGTTTCTGGGAGCCCCAATTCCTAGCCATGCTCCTCCCCAGAATGGTAGGAGCACTGTTGTCGGGGGTGGGGATGGTTCTACGTCTACACAAGTACATCTCACCGATTAAGCAGAAAGCATAATGATCTTGGAGAGAGACCCAAGGTCATCCGGCTGCACACTGGGACTGATTTCTTTTCTCCAACACTAAAGAGACAGGGGCAAAATCGAGCCAGATAGAGCATTGTCATGGGAGTGAGAATAGGAGAATGCTGGCACCGCGGAGCCAGCCGGAGGGAAGTAAAGGCCTTTGTCCGGGGCCGGGCCCTGTGAAGCGTGGATCTGGCAGAGCCGACGCAGGCCCACCGACCTCGAGGCTGTGCCGGGTCACAGGGCTTTGCCTGGCATGCGGCCTTCATTTACAAAAGGCCCAGTGCTGGCCCTTGGTTGCCCCGTGCAGCCTGTGCACCTGCTTTCTACAAACGAAAGCTTTGCCCTTTGCCATTCAAGTGGTTGGCCTTTTGCAACACAAAAAATTAATACCATCCAGGAACAAGCTACCATAAGAGTAGGATGGAGTCTGGGAAGATTGAAAACTAGGGAAAATCATTTAAGTCCAGCTAGAAGACATTAATCAGTACTCTGCTTTCAAGGATTCCACAAAGCTATTGTGCAATTCACCCCAATGATGTCCACTTGCCTTAATGTCCTGGGGTCTTGTTCTATGGGGCCCATGAATCTTGGCTGGCACGACCTGGCACTACTGGTGATGGAGACCATGGCTGACGGGATTTGCACTGGAAACAGTCTTGTTAATTAGTCTAATGAAGTCACAGGAGTCATTAATTAGCTAACACGTATCTAATTAGCTCGCAGTGTCGCCTGTCAGAGCCAGGGGTAAATGCCAGACCGGAATTCGGTGGTCCTCCTCATTATCCCCTAAAATAAATTGAGACATGCAGCATGGAATACCAGGTAAAGGGTGGAGATGCCCTGGTGGTGAGTGGGCATGCTGCAGCTCCCACGCTCAGGTGGAGCAGTGGGAGGTGGGTCACCAGGTTGGACACGGATGTATCATTGTAAACTACCAACAGGTACTTCTGTCTCAAGTCACAGAAGCAACACCCCTGTTCAGGCTTATGTTGCCTCAAGGTTGTTATGACCCATGCGAAGATCAGTTTCTTCGAGGACTTCTGAGTACTTTGGGCAAAGTTACACACATCTATTTGGTGGTGGCAGCGGCAAGGTTTAGGCTGCTACTATGTTAGTTCTCCAGTCGCTTTCTGTCTCATTCTGTAAGCTCTGTTAGCTGGGCAAGTTGGACTGAAGGAGCCCAGCATGGAATTTGAGGAGTTTTTCCAGAGTGACTATCACCACAAAGAGGAGCATCCTCAACATGGAGATCCCAGGTAGGATATGAACACTTGATTATTGACTGTCGTGCACATTCTTAGAAATCCGTTCACAGTATGCAGTGCTTTGTATTTGCTATTGTTTGGGCACTTATGGACATTTTGAACTCTGATTTGCTTGAAAGTGATGAGACTAATGTTCTCAAAGCTCTTACCAGCATAGGATTTTTTTTTTTCCAGCATAGGATTTTAAGTATCATAGTTGATTGCCATGAAATCTGAGGCAAAAAAGGATCGAGATGAATTTCCTCTAAAATCTTTTAGATTTTCTATTCCTAAAGTATAAAGTGAGAAGCAGCAGCAAGGTAGTATATTCATGGATTTCTTTTTTTTTGTTTTTGAAACAGTGAGAGAGAGCTCATGTGCATGTGCGAGCATGCAAGCTATGGCGGAGGGGCATAGGGAGAGAGAGAGAGAGAATCTTAAGCAGCCTGATGGAGCCTGATGCGGGGCTCGATCTCGCAACCCTGAGATCATGACCTGAGCTGAAATCAAGAGTTGGATGCTTAAATCCACTGAGCCACCCAGGTGCCCTAGGAATTCACAGATTTCTTAACACTGTGTTTTCTAAAACTATTGGACTATAGTTCATTTTTCTACCTGGATTAACCTCTGGCAGGTAGTTCACTGGATTTTAGCTAGGATTTAGCTAAGTGAAGAGCCCCTGGGAAATGGATTGTGTTTAATTATCAGAACTTCCATGTGATTTTGAATGGGCAAAGTTCACATGAAGTCCTGACTTTGAATGTTCTCCTCACTTCTGTTTATAAAGAATGAGACCAAGTTGGGGAGAGGTAGGGATGGGGGGTAAGAAAATGAAATGTTTGGAAAGGGAGACATTTTTGGGACACATTTTTGAGATAACCCAGTGGAGTTGCTATGGAAATCAATGGAGAACTCATATCCATGTATAGTTGTCTCAAAATAAATAAGTCAGTATGCTACACCAGACCCACACTGGGACTAAGGCCAGATGTGAGAGAAAGGCTCACTGGTTAACAGTTGACAAGCTAACCAACTTGGTCAAGAAGACAGGATGCCACACTTTCAAAGAGAGCCTATCACCTTGGGGAAGTGCTTTTCTGAGAGCTGGATTGGAGTATAAAAGGCCATGTCAGGGAGGATATTTTTGAATTGATAAGGGACTTTAGAATGCCGAGGGAAAACTCCATTAGCAATTTTAGAAGAAAACATAGCTTATAAGGGAGGGTATCATTCTAACTTGGAGCTGAACTACTATGATTTCATCTATAATTTAATAGCAAATCACAATATTTTTATTTTCTGACATCAACTTAAAAATGATGTAGTAAAAACTATGGCTTCAAATTTACTTGCTCAGAATAAACCCACAAAATCTGACAGGAATACATATGTCGAGTGAGTAATTTTGATTTTTTATTTGTTCTGATGAGATGGATATTCTTTGGATTTTATATTAAGTGTTATAAGATGGACCTCTGCAGTTATGGTTCTTAAATTTATTTATTTATTTATTTATTTATTTATTTAATTTATTTATTTAGGTTCTTAAATTTAGAGATAATACAGTTGGAACACAGCTCATAATACAAAACAGAATAAAAACAATTCACGTTTGCTTCCCAATGGCATTTTCATTTCTTGGTTCTTTATGGTATTTGGCTCATCTAAGAAAGTGGAGGAGTCTATCAATTATATCTCACTTAAAAAAAAAAGAAAATAGGACAGAAAAAAATGTCATAAAAAACATGCAAAGGTTTAACCAACCTGCATGAGTGAACAAACTCAAAGTTCAGCCTGGGATTCAGCCTTTAATTCCAGGACCCTGGGCTGAACCTAAGAAATAATTAAAGGAGCTTCCCAATGCCTAAAGGAGATTTAACTGTGTTGCAGCCTATTATGAAGTGATTTCATGTGCTTTGTGATGGACTTTACATAGAATTCACTTCTAAAATATCATGTATGTTATTCATCTCAGGGGTAGACATAAATCTGCCAAAGCTGTCTACAAATTTAGCTCCAATTCTTGCCCCAGGTTCACAGAACATAATAGAGCATTAATCTTCATGAGGCTTAAGGAATTCTTGCGAGTTCCCTCTGATTTGCTGAGAGTTGTGTGAAACCTCTTGCTAACGGCCTTTATCATGTCAGCATTTCAGAAAATGCTCCACTTACTCATCCCAAACAGAGGTAGCCTCCTAGGTGTTCATTTCTTTAGGGAAGCCAAAGAGAGGGATAGGAAATATTATGAAGATGAAAGCAAGGGTAAAATGAAAGACTTCTCAGCCAGCACTTTCCTTTGGTTACCAATATTTAAAACTGACCATTCTGTGTAACTTCTCATGGTTTGCTATAAGACTTTATTCCTAATCCCACCTTTGACCCATGTTTTAGGAAAAGAAAATACAAAACAAGATTGAGGAGGAAGTGGTAAAAGCAATTCTACTCAGTAAAAATATATTTTAGAAAGATCAAAGTAGGGGTACCTGGGTGGCTCGGTCAGTTAAGTGTCTGCCTTCAGCTCAGGTCATGAGCCCAGGGTCCTGGAATCGAGCCTCACGTTCGGCTCCTTGCTCAGTAGGGGAGTCTCTCTCTCTCTCTCTCTCTCTCTCTCTCTCTCTCTCTCTAATAAATAAATAAAATCTTTAAAAAAGGAAAGGTCAAAGTACTACCGTTGCCAGATTCATACTGGGTGGAATTTGGTGGGATACCCAAACGAGTCTTTCCTTTGATCATTAATAAAGTGATCATCTTAGGAGTGCCTCTTGGTGAGCTCAATGGGATAAAAATCTATGGATGTGTCCTCCAATAACTGACCAAGGGATTATCAGACATTGGGGCAGACATCAAGGAAAACTAAAGAGCAAAGTAAATGGTTGGCTGGCTTGAGAATTCTTGCTTCTTGAAGATAGGAAACACAGAGTAGATGGGTGATTTTAAAAATACCAAAGCCCAGATCTCCTTGACCAACTGAATCAGAATTTCTGGGGTTGGGGGCCCAGGTATCAATACCTTTTAAAGCACCCCAGGTGACTCTGAAATGTTGTTGGAGTTTAGAATCACCAGAGAAGATGAATGATTCCTCTTTTATAGAATAATGATTCATAGATTCTATTGGGAAATCTCTAGATAGTGAAAGCAGTTTTGTGGAGTAAAGCAGAAATTGTAAAAGTTGGAAGAGAAAGTGGATGGCAGTGTTCCTCAAACTTTGATGTGCATGAGAACAGCAGAAGAGCTGGTTAAAATCAGATTTTGATTTGGTAGATCTAGGTAGGGGATTGAGATTTTACATTTCTGACTCAATACCCAGGCAATGCAGCTGCTGCTGCTGGTTCATTGACCACACTTTGTGTAACAAGAGACTATGGGTAAATGTCCTCTTGCCCTTCACCAAGAGAAGAAAGGAGGTGTCCTTTTGCCTTGAGGCTTTGAGGCTTATTCTGAAATAGGAGAGTGTACTAACATCATGGAATGCTTTATTTTTGAAACCAGCTATGATCCACTAACTAATTAAGAATCTGTTACCCTAAATGTTTTTGAGGAGGAAGTTAATAGTACTTCTGTTCCACTTCCTGAACAGTTAAATTTAATTCAACAAATAGAATTTGTTAAGACTTAGGGATTAAAAAAAGATATATGAGACAGCTTGTATGAGGGAATTCACAATCTTTCTGGGGAAACAGAAAATTAACATGTAAAATGCTAAATCAGTGCTCTAGGAGCACAGCGGGGAGGAATCTGTATTGACCAGGGAGGAAAGATTCTTGGAAAAGCCTTCATGGAGGAGGTGATATTTGAATATGAGGTTGAAGAACAAGTAGGATTCTAATACGTGAAAAAAGGAAGGGAAGGGGAAGGATGCTTCAGGAACAAAGGCGTAAAGCAGGGGTTCCTAACTTTGGCTGCACATCAGACCATCTGGGAAGATCTAAAAAGTACTTTCAGAATCTAAATTAATTGGGGCCTGAGGACCAGTATGTTAAAAAGCTCCCTGGTGATTTTAATGGGCAATTAGGTTGAGGATCACTGGAAATATATAAAGATACTGGCTTTTTGTTAAGATTTTTTGAGGTATTTGGAGGAAAATGGGAGGAATGCAGAGCAAAGAGGTCCCAGATGGTTCTTGGCAAAGATGGCTTGACCCACTGCAGTGTAGGGAAGAAAACTTGTTATCACTAATAATTAAGGCAGTATATAATTATTACTGAAATAACCGAAGGCTGTGAATGATGTGCTTCATAAATATGGATTAAATTGAATTAAGGTCATTCCCATAGCAGCAGTCAGCTCCCTGTCTTGCATACATGGCTGACATTGTTTTCCTGAGAGAGGAGAAGGGCTAGTGGCCCAGCTAGCACCACTGTGCTGGAGGCCTGGGCTGGGCCAGTGGCCACCAGGGAGGAAAGGAGGTAGATTTAGCACAGGCGATAGAGGGAGTCCTCCATGGCAGTTCTCCTCAAAGCATGCTGCTTGGGCCAGCAAAATCAGCACCGATGAGGAGCTTATCAGAAATGCAAATTCTGACACATACACCCCCAACCTGTTGAATCATAACTTCTGGAAGAGGAGCCCACGAAGAATCCAGTGATTTTTATGTCAGCTAAATTTTGAGAAGCACTGAGCTACAGGGCTGAGGGACTACAGGACTCACAGATGACATGAACTTATACACAGAATTTCTATACACATAAGTTCTATGTATAGAACCCCATGGAAACCCAAGAAGGAGGCAAAGAAGTGGAGATGGAGAGTCAGGAGTGAGAAATGCCCCTCAGCAGGGCGTATGGAAGAATTGCCATGGGAGCATCAAGCTGCCAGTTCAGGACGCACTGCTCATGGAGTGGGGGAGGGGACAGGAGGACTGGCGGCCATGGCAGGGCTAGGATGGATGCTGCGGCGTGCTGGGCCATCACAACCAGGGTGAGCCCGAGTGAACAGGTCACCACTGAACACACTGGGTGACGGAGTGATGGGCTAGCCCCCTGAGTGGCTATAGTCCTTTCTTTCTGGCAAGCCTGCTTTCCTTTGCTAAAATTTCCCATATACTCTCCTGGGAATCTGGTGGAAAAATGCTGCTGGACAAATATTTTCTATATTAGAATGTCCTTCTTTTTCTCTTACCTTCTGTTTTTCAGTTTCACTTACCTTATGACAATAATTTTGTATTATGCTGTCACATGTTTGCTAAACTGAGGTCTTTGAGTCTCTAAGCTCTTTAGCCCTCATGTCTTCTTCATGCTTTTTCTTGAGCATTCCTTTTCTTGATAAACTCTAAATCCTGTTTCTACAGAACTTTGTGCCCATTCATTCTTTCTTTGCCCCTGTTATAACCAAATCCAGTCTCTCTGGTTCCTTCTCAGCTCTATGCTTCTACCCCATTTCATTTATTTCCTACTTAAATCTTCCAATGGCACAAAGATCATTTCCAAGTTGATAAAACTAAAAACCTCTTGTTGTTCAGGTAGGATAATCCTATTTACAAATATCAGTGGCTTCTGGGGTACCTGGGTGGCTCAGTCGCTTAGGTGTCTGACTCTTGATTTTGGCTCAGGTTGTGATCTCTGGGCTGTGGGATAGAGCACCATGTTGGGCTCTGGGCTTACCACAGAGTTTGCTTGAGATTCTCTGTCCCTCTGCCTCTCCGCCTCCTTGCTGGCTCTCTCTCTCTATTTCTCAAATAAGTAAATAAAATCTTTTTTTTTTTTTTTTTTTAAAGTGATTTTTTTTTTAATTTTTTTTTCAATTTTTTTTTATTTATTTATGATAGTCACAGAGAGAGAGAGAGAGAGGCAGAGACACAGGCCGAGGGAGAAGCAGGCTCCATGCACCGGGAGCCCGATGTGGGATTCGATCCCGGGTCTCCAGGATCGCGCCCTGGGCCAAAGGCAGGCGCCAAACCGCTGCGCCACCCAGGGATCCCGAGTAAATAAAATCTTAAAAAAAAAATCAGTGGCTTCTTGCTCAATCTAAAATAGTGATGTCTACCCTGCAGCCATTTGAGATCCAGGGACTTCCATCTCCTGCATTTTGGCCAGAAGGCAAAGGATTGGGTGAGATACTAGAAGATAAGTGTGTCATTTCCACCGACATATCATTGGCCAGAACTCAGTCAGATGACTTCACCTTACTGCAGGGAAGTTGGAACTGTGGTCTAGCAGTGGAAAAAGAATTGGCATTTGATGAACGCACTTTGCCACACCCTACTTTCTCAAGGTCAGTCTCTTTACAGCTGCTATCTTTCAGATTCTTCATGTGAGAGTTGTAATAATGAGAGCTAACAGAGTTAGTCTCTGTTTCGTGTACATCAGGTATGTCACAGACATTATCTCAGGCCTTACGGCAATCTTGCAAAGCAATTATTTTCATTCTACCCATTTTTACAGATGAGGAATCTAACAAACCAAAATAAAGTAACTTACCCCAGAACCCAGGCAGTCTGCTTCCAGACCCCAGTAGCTTATATTATACAGTCCCCCTGCAAAGAAAGAAAATGACCACTAGGGCCTGACAAAATTGGAGAAATGACTGTTCTGTAATCTACTGGTTGTATAACCTTGCATGAGTTTCTCAGCGTCTGTAAGCCTTGGCCTCATCATTTGTAAATTGCATTATTAATATTACTTACTTAATAGAATGATTATAATATTAAAATGTAACCTACTAGCAATGCTTGGGGATGTAAGGCTAAAACTATTTCTAACTTTAGGAAAAACAACTGAGTTTCCTCTGCTGCCGTTTCTTCTTATTTTCCTAAGAGAAAGTTTATACCTTTGGCTAGAGAAATGTCAGAGATCCCAATAGGAATCAAGCTATGTTCATACTCTGAAACCATTTAGAATGTACACATCATGAACAATTGTCTCCATCCCAACAAGACATAAAGTTTCCTAAACTAAATTGAATACAAATACGATTATTTGGCTGCTCTGGTCCCTAGAGATAAATACATTTTTATTGACAATACTGCTGGGTATTCGGAATTCGTTATGATGTTAGTGAACTTAACATCTACATTCAGAGCTGAACCTCATTAATTCTCATTTTATTAAATCATACACTAAATCAACAAAACTAACAATACTATCTTATTCCACTTCTTGAAAGTAACCATTATCCAATATTTCCTATTATTAAGATTTGTGTTATTTCATAAGAAATATTATGAGAAAATTGTTTATGTAAGACTGCTAGGAAAATTGTACTTCTGTATTATTTATTTTATCATATATATTTAAATATAAGAGCAACTCCTGTTGCTTATTTTAAAATTGAGAAAATACAAACAAGAACCAAACATACCTAAAATATACCCCTGACTATTTAAACACAGATACCATCAATTTATTTTCTTTTCTCTCAATTGTTTTTAATAAATATTTTAAACAGTTGGAATTATATAATTTTGCATTCTGCATTTTTCACTTAACTTTATGTCGTTAACATCTCCCCATATTACAACATTTTCTTTGAAACATGTGTATGAATGTCAAGTGGCTGTACCATCCACTCTCTAGTCTATGTTGATTTTTATGTTGAAGTATTTTCTATGATAAACAGCACTCAAATGGATATTTTTATAACTAAAGATTTTCCCCACTTACTTAGGATGATTCATAGAAATGGTCAAGGGAATAAACTTTTTAAAGAACTTTTGTTTTCCAAAAATCTGCACCTATTCATAGTACTGCCAGTAGGAAGTTGTGTGGTTTTCTTTTTTCTTCTCGGTTATTGTTATTATTTTTATTTATTTTGTACTTATTGACGTATAGTGACACACAGTGTACATTAGTTCCAAGTGTAGTACGACATCATGTTTCAACAAGTCTATAGGTTATGCTGTGCTCACAGCACATGAGAATTGTGTGAGAACTATCTGTGAGAATTGTGCAGTGTTCATCTGACTTTTATTCACTTCTTTAGTAGAAGGGAGCAAAAGTCAAAGTTCTTACATTCACTATCTTGCTAAAGCTTCAAATTAGGTCTTGTAGGTGAATTTAGCAGGTATTAATTTCCTCCATAAAACAAGGTAATTGTTCTGAAAGGTTAAAGGAGGTAAATAAGTTACATCATATAGTGGCAAAGCTAGGGCTGGGGCCAAGATCCTCTAAGTCCCATTTCCAGACTTCTTGCCCACTCTACTGGGTATACTCTGAGTCATAGTAACTGAGAACAGTCCATTAAATGGGAAGGGGTATTGAAGAAAAGGAAGAGGTTAGCTAGAGGAAGAAATAGGAGAAGAAAAGAAGATGAAGGAAGAAAGGGAGGGAAGGAAGGAGGGGGGAGGAAGAGAAGAAATAAATCTGTAATGTTCATTAATATTGGTGCTAAATTGCTTCCTTTCCTCCCATCTCTCCAAGGGCATCTGTGATAGGCATAACACAACTGGTAAATAAAAAAGCTGGGATTAAACCTTAAGTTTCTCTGATGAAAAAGGTCATGGCTCTTTCTCTATTTGAAAGAAGAAAGTACTCTACTTTGATATTCTAAAGGTAGTTTCTGGGAAGCCATTGGGATGGAAAGCTTTATTTTAGACATGAAAATTATGAGACTCATCCCCTCCACACACACACACAGTTGTCTCGTCTTTGCTACAATTCCAGGAATCAGACCTTTACCTTTCTACCCAAATAGATTTTCATTATCACTTATTCTCACACTTAGTCATAACCACTATCCAACTTTATAAACTTACATCTACTTGGTTATGGATGGACCTTTTCTGTAGATTGTCTTTTGGACAAAACAAAAATGAAAACATGCTGTATGGTCCCACCAGAGAACAACTCTTATTGAGTGGGTCATTTTGATGGCTAGGAGGCAAAAAGTGTGTGTGTGTGTGTGTGTGTGTGTGTGTGGTGTGGCTTGGGGAAGTATAGTCTGGTATGATCAGAATTGGCTGTTTAACCTCTAGCAGGATTCTTTAGAGGTAGCAGGTAAAGTAAAGTCTGTTTTACACACACAGAAGGTTTTCTCAGAAACTTGCCTTCTTCCAGCCACATTTTTATCTTTGAAAGAGAACATGCCAGGTTCAATCTCGACTCCCTTGAATTCCTTCAATCTTCTTCTAGCTAAGAAGAGAGGATAAAATGCATCAGTATCTGAAAATTTAGCCTTGTCTTCATAAAGATGATAATCATTATTAATAGTATTATCTACAAAGGAAAGGAGAACTCTGGGTGTATAAAATTTAAACCTCAAAGTTTCTAATAAACATTCTTTTGTCCTTCATTTCCTTGCTTACTAGATTTTAAAAGGGGTTGCTAGCTGCTGCTGAAAAATATTACTTGCTTAACACAATGTAAATTTATTTCTCACTCTCATAGATAAAAAGTAAATGTTCCTGGTGGCTTTCCCCCCAACTAGTGATTCAGGGACCCAGGCTCCTTCCATCTGGTTGTTCTGTCACCTTCAAGGAGAGGCTTAGGAAGTTTCCCTGGGTGTCAATACTCATTCAGCAGACAGAAGAAGTCAATCTATTAGAGCACCAGTGGGAGATTTCTATAGGCTAGGATGGAAGTGGTACTCATCAAATTTGTTCACATTCTAGTTGCTGGAATTCAGGCATATGGCTTCATCCAACTGGAAAGGAGGCTGAGAAGTTGAATTGAGTTGTGTGCCTGGAAAGAAGGGAGATAGCTCTGGTGAATAGCTTAATCAGTTTTTATCAAACTGACTAGAAATAGGACCAGATTAATGCAACATGGACAACATGGCAAAGTTAAGTCCTTTAAGACACTGAGTAGGGGCGCCTGGGTGGCTCAGTTGGTTGTCTGCCTTCAGCTTAGGTCCTCAGGTCATGATCCCTGGGTCCTGAGATGGAGCCCCATGTGGGACTTCTTGCTCAGTGGGGAGCCTGCTTCTTCCTCTCCCTCTGCCTGCCACTCCCTCTGCTTGTGCACTCATTTTCTCTGTCAAATAAATAAAATCTTAAAAAAAAAAAAAGACACTGGGTATATTTGAAAGTGAGTTCATTCTGGTAGTCATTACTCAAAGTCCATAACATATTTTTGTAATTCTTCAGAAGGACTCCTTCCCGATTTATTTCCTCTTTGATAAAACCAGGAAAAATGATAATTTTGCTTAGGACATAAATCACAGAAGGTGCCACTTAAGGTCAATGTTGATTGGTGGTCTTCAGCCATATTTTACTTCTCATTAAAGCAGGCAGACTGAAAATTGTGTCTAGAGGTGATATTTAGTAAGTCTGAGTTAGGAATAAGTCCTCAAGAATGAAAATGTTTCTGTCTGTACATATTATCTTTGTGTCTCCAGAAACATTCAGAAATTCCTGTTGATTACAGCAGTATCTATAGTTCAAAGAAGAATTCAAACCACAAGCTATTCTAACATCTGTTTTGGTTATATGGTCAATCTGAAGAGTTGTAATTTATATTCACTGGCACCACATAATGAAGTTATTTTCAAACTACTGTATTTTGTAAAAAGAAAACAACAACAAAAATGACCTCTTTGTACTTAGATGTTGAGCCGAGTCCTAACTCTCCATACCAACAGAAGGAAAAAATTCATGAGTTATGAATAATAACTTAAGACTCACCTTAGACCACAATCTTACCCTCTTTGCTACCCAGCCTTTATGGCTAACTTTCATTGCAGTTCATTACCAACCTTAGGCCCATCAGAGAAACCCGTAACAGGGCACTGAAAAGACAATAAGAGGGTAGAAGACTAGCAGAGGCCTTGGATAAAAGGATAATTATATCCTATAGTTGAAAATGAATGTGGAACAGGAATTATTGTTAAATGGAAACAGAACGCATCATATAATCAGACCACCCAATAGTCCTAGTAAATCTTTTGTGAATGAGGGGACCTACTCTGTAACCTCAGTTAGGTGTTTCCTTGGACAGATAGTCTTCATCGCTGGGAGGAAGCTCACCAGCAGTCCTTCTGATCCTGTGCCTAATGCTGCCCACACTGGTTAGGCGCCACCAACTGCCTTTTCCTTACTGGATTCCAACCAGCTTCATTTGTACTAAATTCTACAAGTACAGCAACAATAAGCAAGCTCAAAAGCAAGGCCAGGAAATTGCTACGTGATGTGAAAACTAGTAGTTGCCATTTGTTGGACACTTGGAAGTTACCTGGCTTTGTGCAATGTCCTCTGCCATATTGGATCCCATTTTATCCTTACCAAAACCCCCCAAAGGGTTCTGCATTTTTCTATCTTGGTGACAATGATCTGAAGCACATGGAGATTATGTACGTAACACTAAGCAAGTCACTAATCAGCGATAGGGTTGGGGTGCAAAGCCAGGTTTATCTAACCTCGGAGGGCAGGCCCTGAAACACTACATCCGTTGCCTTCCCCCTCTGACTTGGACCTTCTTTAGACTCTGTGCTCCTCACTGCTTAGCTCAGATTTCCAAGGGGCACCAAGCCCTTAGCTCAGATTTCCAAGGTGCCAAGGGGCACCTCTTCTGGTGCCCTTGTATGGGCAACTTCCCGGGGTCTCTGACATCTGCTACTGCTCATCTACTCCACTGCTGGCCCGGCCGCCCGCACTGTTAGGCTGCTACCCCCCTCCCTCTGGCCTCCGCCTCACCCATCCCCGAGGCGGGCTGCACCCCGATAGACCACTGCACACGCAACCACCAGACAGTTTCATCACCACATGGTTATTAGATTCGACACCCTTGACTACAGCACCTATAATTTCAGAGACGTTAAAATGTGAATAAAACTAAGACAAAAACAAATCATTGGAATTGATGAAATATCATAGTGAGATTTCCAGTCTACAACGATATGCTTATTTCACGAGAATTTCTTCTGAAGGAGAAGTTGGAAACTCTTGGTGTGATTTCTTTAAAGATTTAAGCTAACATAGCACATTTTACAATAAAGACTTATGTTGGGGACTGTGGAATGAGAAGACACATCTAAAACTCACTGTTCTTTTTTTTCTCCCCTCATGTTACTTATATTCCACATCCATGGTAAGCATATGGCCTGCTAATGCCCCCAACTGAGCTGTCTGTAGCAACTCAAGATGCTGGCTGGTGTTCACTGTAAACAAAATCACCAGGAAACACCTACCTGAGCAAAATCATCACTTACTTTGATTTGGTGATTATCTTTTTCTTTACTGATTAAGTACATCAAACTTGGAGTCAGGTTGCCTTATTTACAGGTCAGTGACACAAGTTAGCTAACTCATGAACATGACCCCTAGCATCTCTGGGCACCCACAAGGAAATTACTGAAAAAATAAAATAAAAACATTAAAGTTGAAAGCTGACCCTTGGTGCTTATACCACTTATAAGGTGGAGGTGTTTATTTTTATTCAGTTTGTCTGTGTTGGTGGGAGCCCGGGCACAATGAAAGAGTTTGCAGCGTTTATGCCTAAGAGGCTGGGATTGGAGGAAGATGGAGAGGACCTAAAGGACGTCTGAGCTGGAACGGACAGATGCTGCGTGCCCAGAACCGGTGCTGTGTCCTCCCCCGGCCTAGGTCCTCAGTGGCTGCCCTCTGTAGTCCTCACAGGCTAGCAGAAAAAGGTGCAAAATCCTGAACACAGAGTTCTTTCTCCTCGCCTGCTTTGCATTTTCACACAAGCAAATTAAGAGCCCAGCTGTGGCATTCATTGTTGGAAGAAGTCCTAGGGGCAGGACATGGCTTTGGGGTCACTTTAGTTGAGTTTGTTAGCTATCACTTAGCTATTCAAGTTAGGGGGGACAAACCCCTCAAAACACACCTCCTCTCTTTAGTTTATTACTGATTAAGCCACCAGCAATTTTCTCTCTTCTCCCCCTTATCCAGCTCTGGGAATGTTGTATTCCGAAACAATAGCTCCATGTTGTCGTGTGTCTGGACGTGGGAGCCCTCCCAAGGGGCCCAGGCCGGGGTGGGGGGTGTCCATGCAGAGTTGCGACACTTCTGAGGAGCTGGTGCCATGCAGGCCCTGCACTGGGGAAGAGCCCTCATCTGTCAAGCACCTCATGGCACCTGTGATGGACCGATGGTGACCGGGGCGGGAGGCCTGGGCAGCGGAGGTGGGCTCCCCTCTGGGCCAGGAAGACCTTACACCTGCTTTTGGGGCTCAGATGGAAAAATCCATTCATTTAACCATTTGCTCATTCAACTATTACAGAACGTCTGCCTTAGAAGGAAACTGAATATTCTCCGATCTCGGCAGGTTTTGTTTTACTAAACCTGTTTTTGCTTGACTTTTAGGCTACGACTGTTTATGCACAGTAAATGGGTAAGAACAATAAAGTGACATTTATATAAATGTGAAACTATCATAGACAAGCAGTAAAGCTTCCGAGTAAGAAATAAAAACAGCACTGGACTGATCCGCTGTCCTGTCTGGGAAAAAGACCTGAAACATGTGTCATGGCCAGGGCTCGGCCCATTAAAAGCAGCCTCCACTGGGCAGACAGAGGATTTCCAATGGGGACCCCTTTAAAAATTCCTTCTCTCCAACAGCTGCTGAGGGTGTGTGTGTGTGTGTGTGTGTGTGTGTGTGTGTGAGAGAGAGAGAGAGAGAGAGAGAGAAGAGAGAGAGAGAGAGAGACTTTAGCAGGAATACATTAGCCCATTTGTCATTTTATCATCATGTTGCATAATAAGTGATAATCATAAACCTATCAAATATCTGATTTAGAAGGAACCTAATAGATCAAATAATAGTTCCTTCTCTTAATTTATAGTTGAGGAGAATGAGATTTAGAGAGTCTACCCATTAGTGGCAGAGCCAGTGCCAAAGCCCAGGCTTGTTAATCTTGGACATGCAAATTAATACAGGTTTGATTCATGTCTCCAGGAGGCTTACAATGCATTTGGAAGCCAGGACCTGTTCAATGGGAACCAAAAATGGCAACCTAGGGGTTCAGACTTTCCACAGTTTAATACTCTTGATGGCGAGAGAGGGGGAACTCAGCTGAGCACATGATGGTCAGGTTGCAATAGTTTCCCAGATACGTTAATGAGAGAACTAGTGGCAGGTATCACCTCATTGCCAAGATGCTTCTGGTGCTTTTCCACACACACAGTCTTTGTACCCAAGAGGAGAACACACTGAAGAACACGTTTGACTCTCGATTGTTATGTTAGGCACGAAATAGCCACCGATTCAAAACTCAGCTCCAGCTGCTACCAATTCCAGCACAGAGGATCTTTCTGGAGAGTTATTAGAACATACTGTAGCCACCAGGAGTCACTAAACGCTCTTACCTTTGGGGACCCCTATATTTCTGGTGACATTGATTTTATTGTAGCAAATGCTGAGGAAAATACGGGCTGTGGTCATGAAGTACGGCGACATAGGCTCACTGCGCCCCGAAGGCCCAGGGGCGGTGTAGGCCGCTCCTCTACCCTCCCTCAGCCCACGCCGAGTTAGCAGCAAACGCATGAGCACGACGAAGCGGATTTACTATTCCATTTAGTACGTGGGAGAGGACGAATGACACGACAGCCAAATTTATATTTCCTCGGAATCAAGTCAGTCTCGCGAAAGGCTCTTTTCCAGAGGCTCACCGCGAAGAGCCCAGCAGGGCGAGGAGAAAGGCCGAGCCCCGACCCCAGGACGCCTCCCCGTCCCCATCTTCCGCTCTTGACAATGAGCGAGCTCCGTGTAACGGGCGGGGACACGGCTCTGTCTGGTCCTCACAGATGGACACATCTATCAGCGTGTCAGGTAGGCGTCAGTTAGAGCTGACTTACGTTTTCCTCAGCTTTGGCAAAGTCATAATGATTATGTAAATTTATCTGAGGGCTGCTAACTTGTAATGAAGGAAGAAAATATGTCCTGCTCGTGTACCAGTTTGCAGGATGTATAATGACTTTCTCTTTTCTCCCGACAGCATGGCCCTGGCAGTCCCTCCACTTCTAGAATGCTTATGCTCCACGAGCTCATCCAATTAGAGCACCAGGCCTGGTGCTGTGAAGTCACCGCTATCAGAATCGGTACCTGGAGGAGAATAGGTGAGACGGGCTGATTTCTATCATCAGATCCAAGTGACTGCTCCAGACAGGGAGCTGCCAAAGTACAGCAGCATGCTCCGGGCCCAGCAGATACCCAGATGGGCTAGAGAGTGTCAGGAGGCTGGGCCTGAGGAAATTTAAAGAAATTTAAATGAAAGAAAACTAAATCTAGTGGAATATTTCCTTTCTGTCTTCCTCCTTTTTTGTCCTCCATGGAAACCTGGTGTGAGAGATCACACTGCGTCTTGCCCAGATGGACTTAGGTAGTCTTACGGGGGAGGCTGAAAGAATTGCTAGCGAATATGCATGAGGATAAGTAGAAGTTTTGGAGATAAGTATGAGTAAATGTTGAGGCTGAGGAATTTTGTAAGTGACAGAAATAAGTGCTTTGAAGGAAAAATTAATCACTAAGATTTGCCTTGTTTGTCAGCTAAGGAAGCAGATTTCAGAGCTTTTAGGAAAACATTGTTTTAGCTCATGTCAGTGACTACAGCCCTTTTCCTGACTGGCTCTTTTCCTCATCAACACACCAGAAGAGATCAGGCTGGGCTTTTGGGGAAGGGCCAGGTGAGGTTTCCTAAGGTTTGGCCAGGGCCCCTCCTCCTCCCTTCTTCCTTCTTCCTCAGCCGGTCAGGGGCTGTGCCTCTGCTTCCATCCTGGGTTGACACCCAGTTCTGAGGAAATCTCCTTATTTTCCAATCTTTTCTCCAGGAGCAGACCGTGTGAGGAGGCGATTTTACTATGTCACCAAATTCAAATATAGACAGGACATCCTAACTGAGAAGGTTTGGTTGACAGAGTGACTGGATTGCATGGGAATTGTCAGAAGGCCTGTGACTCTGCTCTCAGAATTACACAGTAATTCTGGAGTAAGTTTGGACCTTAGCAAACTTCAGACAAAGACCTAGAGAAGTGATTTGTCCAGTTGCACAGAGCCACAGGTGGCTAAGCCAAGCTTCACCAGAAACAGACATGTTCACAAAGATTATGCCCTTTCCACTGCTGTGGTACAGGGCAAAGTCAAGCCATGGCCCTCACAGGTGGGATAGAGAACATCTGTGGATGGCCATTCAGAAAGAGAAGGACAATGTTAGCAAACACTGTTAAATCAGGCACCCTCCCGGACTGTTGTTCATCCAATGTTACTCCAAATAACCAGTATTATGTAACAGTGCATTTGGAGATGAAATGGGTAATGTTGTTATTAAGATTGCTTACAATTTGCGGTTGTGAGATACAAGGACCTGCTTGCATAGCCCACGCCCATGCAATGTACCATCCTTGCCGCTGTGGCTGCCACTTGATAGGAACAAGTGTCCAGCATGAGCAAGGTACTCTGCTGACCACCCAGCTCATGGTCATGGATTCTAGTTCTTTAATTCTGTAACATGATACATCCGGTCCACAGGCAGTACCAGTATCACAATGAACGTCTGTGAATGGTGGGAAATGAAACCACCGTGCTGTTGTGTATACTTTCATTTCGAAGTTTTATCCTCACTAAGAACACTTTACTTATTGGTAGGATGCAAATGTTTGTCTTGTTTTAAGCAGCATTGCATTCAGAGATGAAGGAGGTAAAACTCATTCCTTTGCTGATGTTCCCACTCCTTAGATGAGCCAACGAAACTTGATGAGGATAAAATACCCAATTAAATGGTACTTTGACCTTTGAGTGACTCTGACCAAGACGTAAATGTTCTAACATATCTAAATTTTAGGATGGCATGTGAATAATATCATTTTTTAAAAAAGATTTTATTTATTCGTGAGAGACACAGAGAGAAGCAGAGACACAGGCACAGGGAGAAGCAGGCTTGCTCTGGGAGCCTGATGCAGGACTCAATCCTGGGATTCCAGGATCACGAGCTGAGCCAAAGGCAGACACTCAACGACTGAGCCACCCAGGCATCTCCTCCCTTTTTTATTTTTTATAAGATAATATCACTTTTGATGCCCACATTTTCAAATTCCTTCTCAATCACTTTCCTGTTTCTAGGATATTATGTATAATTCAAGGAGCCTTTTGTTTTACTTATTTGTTTTATTTTATTTGTTTTACTTATTTTAAAAGTGTCTGACCCACCAAGCTCTTTCATCGGAGCCCACTGTGGGTCTCTCCCTGTACCTTCTAAATTAATCCCATGTTGATCAATTTTGGAATTCATAAAAACCCAGAAGGTTATGGCTGTGCTCTGTGGCACGGTGAGATAAGCTTCTGTAAAGGGCCAAATAGTAATTATTTTAGGCTTTGCAGATCGTATGATTTGTTGCAACATCTCAACTCTGCCATTGTAGTGTGTAAGCAACCAGAGGTAATGTATATGTAAATGAATAAATGTGGCTGTGTTGCAATAAAACTTTATTTATAAAGACAGAATTGAATTTGGCCCATGGATTGTAGTTTGCAGATCTCTGCTCTATGGCATCTCTATGGAAGCATTCACTCATCCAACAAATTTTTATTGAGTACCTATAATGTAATAGGCAAAATGCTAGGCTTGCAGGGACAACGGTAAACAGACATTGCTCTTATCTTTATAGAGCTCACGTGTTATCCGGGCAATAGACAGACAATGAGTGAGGATGATAAACTAAGGATGATAAATGTTAAGACACAGAGAGTCTAGGGCACTATTGGTATATGTCCCCTTATCCAGGCTCTAAACAGAAATCAGAATGGATCAAAAATTAGATCCAAAGCTGGGCTGGGGAAATTTAACATAACCTATCCATGTTGCCTCAACACGGATCATTTTTCCCCCATTTCCCCCCCATCTTCCCCCATCATTTTTCCCCCTCCATGGATGCAGATGTTTTGAAAGAAGTGACTTACTTGCACACCTGAAGAATGAGTTGGAGGTAGTCTGATGAAAGACTATGGGGGAGGACAAGAGAGCATTCCAGGCGGGGAGAGTAAGAGTTGGCATAAAATGGTTTCTCGAGTCCCTAAGTCTTGAGTTCCTGAGTTCCATGAACAAGCCAGGCTTTGCAGCAATGGAAGGTCAGCCAAGAGGCCTAATTTACATGAGGTGGGGGTGGGGTGGGGGAATGATGTGACAAGAATCAGAAGGAAGAGAGGATAGAGATGCACAGAAATTACAGTAATCAAGGAGTTGCAGAGAAGATTAAATATCAAGCAGTCACATCACTTTATGAAAGCTACTTGCTGGCAGGCTCATTTGGTTTATTCCTGACCTAATTTACTCAAATTTGAGCCTGAAGGCCGATCCTAATTTGCATGTCCAAGAGTCATGTTTGTCTTGAAATCTAAACCTGATCACATTGTAAATGCGAATCTGGAAAGACAGCAAATGTAAATGCCTGTTCTGAATGTGATCATTTAATTGCATTTGGAAAAGAAAATAATGTAAAAGATGAAAATAGGGAGAATCATTAGCAACCAGCACTAATTAATGTTGGCAGAATAGATTACATATTGCATGTCAAAAGTAAACTCTAAGTGACATTCTTCCGTAAGCACTTTTGGAATCCCACATTGCAGCACTGCACCGGGTCGGGTGTACCAGCAGATGCGGCCGACTGCTTCCCGGAGCCCCAGTTTGAGTAGGTCACGTTGGACAACATCACCACCTGAAGTACTAAGCTTGACAAGGAACTGGCTGAGGAGCACCTCAGCTGTGGGAATTCCCACTTCCCAGCCCCCATCAGACATGTGATGTGTACCTAGGATTTTTATAAAGGTGACAAGAAGTTATAAACTGAGAGAGGGACAGAAAATTGTCAGTAACTCTTTGTTATTCAAAGCCATAATTTATATTAAAAACTCTGCTTTAGAAAGTTAAATAGTTGGGGATTAAAAAAAAAAGAACTGAAACAGCCTTTTTAACTTATTAGAGCGTAGGACTGTAAGGACATAATAAGCAGCAGAGAAACATCCATAATGAATTTATATTGAGAGTGGGTTTAATCCTCCAAGAAAAAATCAAATACTAAAATACAATTAGCCATGTTAGCAAAATCTTATCTCTGTTTATGCCTTTAATTTAAATTGGTGACTCTGGGAAAAGAGGAAATGCTGATTATATGTTTCTGCCATTTTGTTTTGCCAAATGTACCTCAGAAAGGATCTGGTACCCAGGGAAGAATGGGGACCCAGAAACAGGGACAATTATTTAATTATTTGGGAGAGGGAGAAATCTAAAGGGATGGGTGGTCTCAGAAATTTTTTTTTTTTAATCTCTCAACCATGAAGGGTCCCCAAATTAGGTTTAGGGACAAACTGAAGGTGATTGCCAAGTAGTAGCTCTTGCTACTACTTGGTGAGGGAGGGGCCAGGGGAAAACATGCTCAGAGGCAGACCTTGCTCATTCCCGAAGAAAGAACCTAAGCAAGATTGCTACTGTTCCTTAAAGGGCCTTCTAGAAATCTTGTGGTGTTGTTGTGTTTGTGTATGTTCATCAAACTATCTCATTTTAAATTAGGTTTCTTTTCTTTTCCCTTGGATCAAACTTAGGGTATGATATAGAATTTTTTAAAAATTATGTATGGAGACAGGTTATACTATCTGTAAATGTTACTTCAGATTAGTAGAAGTGGTGTCAGTATGTATGTGTCATAAAATAGGAGGCATGTTGTGTCTGATAGGGTGGAGACTCTGTCATAGGCCCCTGGCTGCTTCGCGGGGAGGGTCATCGATAGGTTTCAGCCAGAGCCTGTAAATGGCAGCCTGTTGGAGCTGACGTTTTCTTTGGCCTGCACGGGTATTTTTTTTTAATGTGAATTATTTTGCCAACATTGAACATTTCTGGAGGTTTCGCATGAAAGTCCAGATTTTTGGCATCTTGAGATAACATAACATAAAAAATATAAAATAATCTATGCATGGCAGCCCTGGCAAGGCCCAGCCCAGAGCCAGGCTCCATTTGCTGAAGGTGAGGCAAGGCTGATCCATTCAGACCACGCAGACCTCATCGATGTTACCTGCTTGGCTTCTGGGACATCAGGGTTTGCATTGGCTCAAGTAACACCGTAGTAGAGGTGTTGGCAGACAGCAGGGAAGAGGGAGAAACAAGGAGAAGCAGACAGCCCGGGTGGAAGTAGTGTGTAAGGGGAATGGAATGGGAGGAAAGAAGGAGAAAGGAAGCCAAGATGGAGGCTGTGTGAATAATGGATGGTGACAGAGTGCATCGCCTCCCTGCTTCAACCCCCCCCCCCCCCCCTTAATTGGGAGCAGTACACACACGGTGGAGGAGGCACAATAGCATCAGGCTTTTCCAATTCCTTCTGGCTTCACTAGTTGGCACAGGTGAAATTAAGTGCTAAATGAACACTGAGAGCGGCCTAGAAGGGAAAAAGGGATCACAGAAGGGTGGCATGCTGCCTGAGACACGTGGGGCCGGGAAGAAGGTGGATGAGTATTGGTTGTATACAGCTAGCACCGTCCTAATGGACATGGGGAGCTACAATGTCCGAACCCCCCTTCCTGATCCACAAGTAGCTTCAGGAGACTTGAGGCTGCCTGCTGCTTCTCCGCCAGCGCCCGTCCCTGAACCATCACCCAGTCACGGAAGCAACCTGAGATTTTCCTCAAAGGGTAGATCTCCTAGCAATCCTCGAGGTTATGCTGTCCCAGTCCAGCGCTAGCTGCTGTGGCCACTCAAGGATTACTTGCCCCAGAGCTGGAGTGCTCAACACCATGGAGACTCCTCTCTACAAGAGACTCTTGAGCCAGGCACAGCCTTGCCCCAGGCCCCTTGATAGGAGGATTCAGATGGCTGGGTTTATCCTATCAGGAGCGCAGACCCAAGCACTAGAGGTAGCCATAGAGCGCTTGGGTCCCCAACAAGCCCCTTAGTAATACTACTGTCACGCTGGTAGGACGTCAAGTTGCTACATGTTCTCCATTCTCTTTCAGGCCAGGGTTGACTAGATGGAACACTGTTGGTCCTCTTCCAGAGAAGAAAAGTTACAGCGCTTGAAGAGAGCATATAAAGCCAGTGTTGGAAATACTGAAATGGAATCAACAGTGTTCGTGCCTGAGTGTAGATTTTGTGGTCTAAAAGGTAAGCTATTCATGAAAACCTCAGGTCCAATTCTTTTTCATGCAGTTATTTTCACTTTATAGGAGAAGAAAAAAGAATCCAACCATATATTACTTGGGGCTGAAGGCATGCCTTGTGATTGTTTATAATATGATAATGTCTTGTGGGAGGGCAGGACATTATTCTCACTATGAGATGAGAAAACCAAGCCTCAAGAGTCAAAAGTGAGTTGCCCAAAGTCATGAAGGTTATGTAGTCAAGACTTGACAGCAAGTTCTACTTTTTTTGATCCTGGCAGTGGCTGCTATTTTCTGTTACAATTCAATTTATCAAGATATGAAACAAAATATTCCCACCCAAGACAGTTTATCAAAGGACAAAACATTAGTGGAGTAGTATGTTTTTAAAGTTAATTTACATGCATTTTTGCTTTTCCCAGCTTTTTATTTTGAAAAATTTTCAGAATTCAGAAAAATTTAAAAATAGAATACCTGTGTGCACTTTACCAAGATAAAACAATTTTTAATATTTTGCCACATTTATGAATGCTTCCCAAATATTTATATACACCTATTATATGTATATATATTTATACTGGCATGTGTAAATTTAAGTATCTATACATCTATTTGCTCTTTTTCCTGATTCATTTATAAATGAATTGCAAACATGCCACTTAACTCTTGTACCTCAGCATCATTTCCTTTTTTTTTTTTTAAAGATTTTTATTTACTCATGAGAGAGAGAGAGAGAGAGAGAGAGAGAGGCAGAGGGAGAAGCAGGCTCCATGCAGGGAGCCTAACGTGGGACTCGATCCCGGGTCTCCAGGATCAGGCCCTTGGCTGAAGGCGGCACTAAACCGCTGAGCCCCCCGGGCTGCCCCTCAGCATAATTTCCTAAGGATAAAGATACTCTCCTAATAACCAAAATACCATTATCAAACCAAAAACAAAACAAAAGAAACTAAGGAAAGTAAAAACAGCTTCATAACATCACTTAATACCTATTCCATATTTAAATTTCCCTAGTTTTCCTAAAGTACCTTTTATAGATTTTTTTCTTACTCAACATCAAAATAATGGCATACATTATATTACTTGGCTGTTATATCTCTGTACTTTTTACATCTAGAATAGTCCCTCTACTTTTCTTTTCTTTTTTTCCTATGACAATGGATTTTTTTTTAAAGAGTCAAGGCTGTTATCCTGTTGAATATACCATGTTCTAGATTTGTCTGTGTGTTTCATCAGAGGTTCACTTGTTCATTTATACTGCAGATTTCCTGTAAGTGGAAGTGAAGTCCAGTGGCCTCCCTCAATCAGCTACATGCCAAGAATACTTTATGGCAATGTAAGCTTTTGATCGCACTGCCTCAGGGAGATGTAACATGAAGATGTCTCACTATTAGTAATTTAAAATTGGATTACATGGTTTAAGGGGTAACTGCTATTGTTTTCCACCGAAAAGTTAAAATTTTCCCTTTGCCTGGAATAAAAGAATCTCTGCAGGACACTTTGGCACTGCGTCAACACCGTGTAACCCAACCATCTTTTACCAATTATTTTAGCATGGGCTGCAAAATGGCTATTTTTTTTTATTTTATTATTTTATTTTATTATTATTTTTTTAAATGGCGATTTTTAATTCCATCATTCCCCCTATGTTTAATATCTGGCATTCTTAAGAAAAGTTTTTCTTTCTCACACTTCTCTTTCTTTTGGTAGTGGGGGGTGTAGTTATTTATGGCTTTCTGGATTTTGTTCAAATCAATGTGTTGTAAAGGGTTTCTGTCATTGTTTTTGATACTCAAATTATCCCAGTATTGACCAGGAAGAGCTCCTTCTAGTGTACTCTGTTGTCCTTTTGACATAATCCTTTCAACTCTTGAGAATTTTCTTGCTTTCAAACACAACAGGATTCTCAGGCACAGCTTGGGCTTTCCTTGCCTCGGGTCTGGAATGAGCCATTTCTCCAAGAAGCTCTAGTTCCTTTTGGTGGAGAATGGTAACAAGAAATCAAATATGGGTGTGCCATGCATTTTAATTTTTGGTGAAATTATTCCAATAGATTTATCTCAATTATTATCTTCTTAAATAAAGGAATTTCTTTTTAAATTAATTTATTCATTTTAGAGAGAGAGAGAGAGAGGACACACCCATGAGGGAGGGGTTGGGGAAGAGGGAGAGAGAGAATCTCAAGCAGACTCCCCATCGAGTACAGAACCCAATGCTGGGCTTGATCCTAGGACCCTAAGATCATGATCTGAGCCAAAGTCAAGAGTCAGACACTCAACCAGCTGAGACACCCAGGCCCCAAGAAGGACTTTCTTCTGTGCACCAAATAGTGGCCTGAGTGCCCAGGATTTAGTAGAGGACAACACAGACAGTCTCTGCCTCTGTGGTGTCTAATGAGGGAGACAAACAACAGCAAAGAGTAATGTGTAGTAACAGCAATATGTTGAATGCTGAAGAGTGCTATGGCAAAAATTGCAGCAGGGAGAGGGAACATGGACAAACAAGTTGGGGAGTAAAACCATAATTTTAAATTGCATGGTCAGGGAAGGGTGCATGGAGAAGGTACTATTCAGGACAATGGCACATGGATATCTGGGGAAGAGCCTGGGACATGCAGATCAAAGGCTGCCAGGCAGGAGCACACAAGCTATGTTATAGGAACAAGGCCAGTGTGACTGGAGGAGAGAGAGCAGTGCAGAGTGGGAGGAGCTAGTGGGTGCAGATTGTGTGGTCACTGTGAGAACTGTGACTTTCACTCTGAGGGACATGGGCAGCCATTGGAGGGCTGTGAATAGAGAAGTGACCAGATCTGACTTGCATTTTAACAGGAGCACACTGACTACTGACATGGGGAAAGCCTACTGGGGGGTTCGAAGCAGAAGCAGGGAGAGGGGTAGGAGGGTAGAACAGTGGTCCAGGGGGAGACGATGGACCAGGGTGATAGTAGTGGAGGGAGTAAGAAGTAGTCAGATGCAAGGTACATTTTGAAGGCATATCCAACAAGATTTGTTGACAGTTTGATGTGGATTTTGAAAGAAGACAAGAGTTAAGAATAACTTAGGGTTTGGTCCTGAACAACGAGTAGGATGAAGTTAACATAATTGGATTGGAGAAAATTAGGGTTAGTAGACATCAAACGGAGGCTAAGTAAGCAGGTGGACTTATGAACCTAGAGTTTAGATGAGAAGTTTGGGTTGGAGAAGCAAAATGTAAGTTGACAACATATAAATAGCATTTATTTTATTTTATTTTACTTTATTTTAATTCAATTTGCCAACATATAGCATAACACTCATTGCTCATCTCATCGTACACCCTCCTTAATGAAAAATATGGAGTGTTTCACAAATTTGCGTGTCATCCTTACACAGGGGCCATGCTAATCTCCTCTGTATTGTTCTAATTTTAGTACATGTGCTGCCGAAGAGAGCACTATATGTGGCATTTAAAGCCATGCAGTGGGGACACCTGGGTGGCTCAGCAGTTGAACATCTGCCTTTGACTCAGGGTGTGATCCTGGGGTCCGGGATCGAGTCCCACATCCGGCTCCTGCATGGAGCCTGCTTCTCCCTCTGCCTGTGTCTCTGCCTCTCTCTCTCTCTCTGTCTCTCATGAATAAATAAATAACATCTTAAAAAAAAATAAAGGCATGCAGTGGATGAGATAACAAAGTAAATAAGTCTAGAAGCAGATGAGAAAAAGTCTTTGGTTAGATCTGAAAGCTAGGGGAGGTGAGGGGGATCCAGCCAGGACCAAGGAGGAGGGGCCAGTGGGATGGGCAGTACACCTGGAGAGTCTAGTGTCCTGGTCCCTAGAAACCTCCAAAGAAGTCAATAATTACAGCATGTTAATGTGTCTTTTAAACACAGGTAGAATTTTAATTCCAATATTTGACCTTATAGTCAATCAGCTTCAATATATAAAACCACAAACAAAATATATGGGGTAACATTTCTAAAAAGACATTTTAGAAAGAAGTTATAGTTCCTAAGAGATTAATTGCAAAACCACTGTGCCTAATACTCCCATCTCTCAGAATACAGCACACGCAGATCCCCGCAGTATGTGGGGGACGAGTGCAAATGCACCGCACCCTCTTTAGAAGGTCAGCAGTAACGCCCTTTTGTCTCCACAAGCTAGTGAGGGTAAGAGCCACAGGCGGGGGCCAGACGACCAGGAAACCACCACCAGGTGATGATGGTTAATGGCTTCACTTATACATAACTTTTTTTCTTAAAGATTTTACTTATTCATCCCCAAGACCCACAGAGAGGGGCAGAGACACAGGCAGAGGGAGAAGCAGGCCCCCGCGGGACTCGATCCCTGGACCTGGGGAGCACGGCCGGACCCCAAGGCGGACGCCCAACCACTGAGGCACCCAGGCGCCCCCCATACATGACTTTTTATGTAACAAGCGTCTCTAGAAGCCATTGTACTACCTCAAAGGAGTGACTCACTGAATTTGGACTGATGCGAAGTCGATCTTCCTGCATCCCCCTGGGACAAGGAGGACAACCTTGTGTCCACGTGGATGGCCGCTTCCTATCTCTGTGATGAGCATCAGCTCTCGCCACAAATCTCACTTCACCAGGAAGACTTCCTTGTATGATGACCTCGACTCACCCACTGTACTTCATTTCCCTGCAGCACATTGACCACACTATAAATTAGATTTCTGGTTTCTTTACGTATTAACATATGTATTATTTTACAGATATTAATGAGTGGAGGTACATACTGAGCATCTCTCTCCATTAGCACTGTAAGCACCGTAAGAACAGAGACCTTGTTTGTGGTTTTCTTGCTGTTTCTCCAGCACTGAGGCTAGGACCTGCCATAGGGGCGGTCCAGACGTATTTGCCACATCAATAAACGAATGAATGAAAGCAATGGCCATTAACTCTCATTTACCATGAAAATTGGCTACAGCAAATTCCTCTGGTTCTCTCATTCCCCGGCCCCACTAATGACTTGGAATTCCTAAAGGCCCTTAGAGCATCTCGAACTGTCCAAATGGGAAAAGGTAAAGCCTTAGAGGCAGGCCTTCCTTTGCTGTGAGGCGCATGCCCTACCTCTGCTGGATCTCCAGCCCCTGGACCCTTTTGTGCAATAGGTGTACAATAGGTGTACAAGCTCCTCGAAGTGTGGCCACGGACACCCGGACGTTTCTGTTGTTATGCTGATCTCGTTATCCTGAAAAAGAACAGCGGAAATCCAATGTTGCTTTAACAAAGATTACAGCAAAGGGAAATAGTGGCATTCACAGAATCATTCTCCACTGGAAGGCTAAACCTTCAGAATAATGTAAATCCACTGTACAATGCGGCATGAATGAATTCATCTATGGTTCTGTAATCTGCATACATCTGTCCCTCCCTTAAAGCAGAATGTACTTTAATTAAAGCCCTAACACTCTGATTAAAGATGATAATCCTTTTGCACTGTGAACTTGTGATAAGTATGTTCAATTTGTATCCATTTAAAAGACCGTTGCTGCCTTTTGACCCAAGCTTGCTTGCATGGCTGTCTGTGAAACCTAATATTTATCTAAGATTAAGTTCTGCTTAAATCCTCTTCTCTGTCTTTAGCTGTTTGCAGCACTCACAGTGTGGGTTTTTTTGTTTTTTTTGTGGTTTTTTTTTGGGGGGGGGTAAAGGAAGAAACCAGTGTTATTTCTTTTGACAGATGCTGGTAACTTTGGGGATATAGTCGATCTTCATAATATTATTTTATTACAATTCAATGAAAAGGAGCAGAATCTTGATTTTAATTCAATTTTATATTCTTCTGCTGGTCCCAGCCATGAAGGATAGTGGGCTCTGGGAACTGCACAGAGATCACTGATAAAGTAGATATTACAGCGATTAAAGATTACATCTGGTCTAGAGCTGGAGCATTTCTTAACTGCAAAATGGAGAAAAACAGGGTTTTAAAATATTATTACACAAAGTATGAGGCAACCAATTGCAGTTCTCTTCACCCTCCCAAGAGACAAACTGTGGCTCAGAGAGGTTCAATAACTTTCCCAATTCTCCCAGTTAACAAGCAGCTGAGCTGGGATTGGAACCCAGCTCTGATTCGAGACCCTTTTGCTCCACACTCTGCTACGTCATCCCAGCAGCTCCCCATGGATACACAAGGTTCATAGTCTGTTCAGAACAGCAACGACAACAAAAATGCAAATTTCCCTATTTTAAAGGCTGTGAGCAGATAGCTGTTCTACTTTGCCAAGAAAATCAGTCAGTGTATCCAGGAAATTAGGCATCAGTGGCAGGTAAATCATTTATTACTTTTACAAAAACTAGATTTTTAAAAATTGCTTCTGTGTTAGTTTTTACATACTTTTAATCAATTTGAGCCTCTATAGTTTTATTTAATTTATTCTAGTTCTCCTCTCCTACCCTCTATCCAACTCTCCCCCCTCCCACCATACCAATACATTCGCGTATAAGGGGATCATTTAGGGTCAATGACTCAACCATTTGCCTGGTTGGTATTGCTTGTGACCTGTTTTGCCCTCACTGTGACCCCAGTGAGTATTCCTGGGTGTCCCTCCTGGAGTCTCCCACCCGCAGCACATCAGGTACCATCCTCTACCCATCCTGATGCCTCTGTAGTTGGGGTCCAGCATCCAGCAGACACTCAAATACTCAAGGCTGCAGGTGGACCTCTTGGAGATGACAGCATGGTCCTCACACTGACAAGATGATGGGAAGCACATAAGCTGAGGGTGTGGACTTGGGACACGCCTCTGAGATCCAACTTGCTCCCATCTAGAGGGTGAAATGAGGCAACCTGCCTAAGGAAACCACTAGACAGAGAAAAACAGATGGACGAGAACCGAGATTTCCTGTCTCCTGATCTTCACTCTCTCCACTATTCCATAAGGTGAAAAGAATAACATTTATCTATTAACAGGTTACTTATATTCTTTTTTTTTTTTGAATAGGTATTAGCAGCAGCTTTCTTTTTTAAAAAATATTTTATTTATTTATTCATGAGAGACACACAGAGAGAGAGGCAGAGACACAGGCAGGGGGAGAGGAAGGCTCCTTGTGGGACTCAGGTTCCCTGATGTGGGACTGGATCCTGGATCCCGGGATCACGGCCTGAGCCGAAGGCAGTTAGATGCTCAACCCCTGAGCCACCCAGGCGTCCCAGCAGCAGCTTTCAATAAACGATGAATGTTTAATGTAATTTAAGCAAAAGTAAAGAGAATTGAGGCATATATTTAAGGAAGTAGGTGAGCAGTTCTCAGTATGAAAGAGGCCACAAGGGAATACAGTACTAAATCTAAATACTTAGATTTAGATCTGAGTTTCCTGGAGGCCAAGTTGAAAATGGAAAGACGTCTGGGTTATATAGCACTCATCATCTAATAAAAGAAATATTCAAGGTTTATCATAAAAGCTTCATCCAAACATTAAGCTTGAGTGAAGTTGTCAGCTATATTATAAGAGATAGTGTCTTCAATAAACACTTTTATAAGTGATATGTGGCAATTCTTGATAGAATTCATTCTAAGTCTTGGTTCTGTCTAAAATCAGCATTTCTTTGGGAACCTAAAGCACTAGGGTTCAGATATGTTGTTGTAACTTGATCTGACTCAGGATAAAGTTTAAAGTCTTAAAAGCAAATGTGCTCAAATATCAATGTGAAAATAATTTACTGGTAAGGTTTTCTTTTTTAATGATATAAATCTATATTTTATTTTATTTATTTTTTTAAGGACAATGATGACCGTTTTTAATGATTCTTGTTCAAAACATTGCTGATCCCCTCATGTTTGCTCCTCCAGATTGAAGGAAACTTTGTCTCTAGAGATATCTGTAACTTACAGAACTTTTATGAAATGTTGTTTTGTAAACAAATTAAAATATTTATCTTTTCTCCCTACCTGTAACCCTCCAGAGTCCAGAAACTCTCAGTGAGTATTCTTTCTTTTATAGCAATTGTAAATCATCTGCGTAGATTGGGTGGGAATCTGTATTGTAACCAGATACCATTGGAAGGATTGGTGTGTATTATTTCTTTTTTTTTTTTCTTTTCTAATGTAGACTCACTGCCCTCTCTCACCCTCATCCTTCATTGTCTAGGCCTAAGAATCTGTATTATTAACAAGCACTGGGGGCACCTGGGTGGCTCAGTTGGTTAAACCTCTTACTCTTGGTTTCAGCTCAGGTCATGATCTCAGGGTCATGAGATTGGCCCCTGTGTCGGGCTCTGCACTCAGCATGGAGTCTGCTTGAGATTTTCTGCCTCTGCCTCTCCCTCACCCTCTCCCTCTGCCCCTCCTCCTGCTCACACTCAATTTCTCTCTCTAAAATAAGTAAATTAACAAAATCTTTAAAAATACAAAAAACAAAAAATAAGCTCTGGTTCTGATCCAGGTGGCCAGTGGGGCACATTTGAAGAAATACCAATCTAGAAGAAAATTATTCCTATGTTCCTTAGCTTTGATCCGCCTCTTTGAATATAAATTTTCCCCACTTGGTTTTGATTAGCAGCCAATAGCCTGAAATTGATGTTTCAGGGAAGACAGAGGAAATGCATAGGCTCTGGGTTGTTGAGCCTCCTATGCTTTGTATTCCAGGCATACACGAAGTAAAGATGGGGTCTGCTTAATGAACTCAAAGCTTGAGGAGTGAAGGGGGCCATGAAAAAGGTTGAGGGTAAGTGAAAGAAGAGCAGTCATAAGGGCCAGCCTGGAAACTCCAAAGCTGATCTTTGCTGCTTTGCTATTTTCCAAGGCCCAGTCCTGCCTGGCTTCTGCAGTGCACAGAGGCAATCTGTGCCTCACCTCGCTGTCTCTGCCTATGGTTTATGCAAAGCCCCTCCGAGAAGTCCATTCTGAATCAGAGAGGTAGGGCTAAAGTGGGGGGGTCCACTGGGGTCTGCGGATTCCTAAGGATTCATGGTGGATTTCAGGGGCCCTGAACTCCCTGAAATCATACATGAATATTTTGTGTGTATGTGTATATGTGTATTTTTGTGAAAAGAGTTTCCAGTTACAACTTTCATCAGATGCTCAAAGGGATTAGAAAGGATCCCAAAGAATGGAGAATCGCTACAAATTCCTGGTGCAGCAGAGCTCCATGTTCACGTTGGTGTGTTCCATCATGCTGCAGCCTCAGGTCAGTTAGCTGACAACCTCCTTGGTGACAGCTAGGTCACCAAGTCTCTCTATATAGGAGCCACTCTCCCTGCCCAATCTGAGGATTATGGTAGCAAAGCTGTCAGCCTTAATTTTGACAAATTGTTTTGGGTAATTAGTCCCTTTTAATTGCTCATGGAAATAGTAATTTTAGGTGACAAGATTATTATATGCTGCTTGTTAATGGGTCCTCCAGGGTCAAGAAAACACCTCTGGGATTGCTATGACCTGTTCTCTTCCATCTTTGGCATTCCCCCTTGAAATCACCAGAAAAGACGTTTAGTAAAGTCAGTTCCCACTCTGTGAAAGGTACAGAGCACGAGTTTCCTTTTATCCATTTGCCAAGTGAAGGATTAGAGGAGGACTTTCAACTTTTCCCTGCTACTCACTGCCAGCCGATGCCAGGCTTCACAGACTAGCTGATCATTAACTCGAAGGGCTGAGGAAGTTTCTGGCCCTTCTCTTTGCTTATTTACCCATTCAACCAAGTTGCTTTACAAGCGAGTGAGTTTTAAATAAATAGAGTCCTAGGTGATAAAATATTTGGCTCTCAGCTCAAGTTGAGTATTTTCATTGCTTTTCACTTCACTGAACAGGAGGGTCGGTCTGACCAGTAGGTCAGGGCAGATCCAGGTAATGGTTCACCATGTGCCTGCTCAGGGGAGCAGTGGATGGAAGGCAGAGAACTCTTCTTGGCACTTTAGGAGGCTGGGAATTGACTGCCTGTTTACTAACTGTGTCATTCTGGGCCAGTTGTTTGACCTCCTTAAGCCCTCATTTCATCATCTGTCAAAGGGGATAAAAATAATAGCTAGCTCATAGTTCAACCGTAAGGACTAAATGATATCATAAATACCCAGCATATAACACGAACTGAAGCAAACAAAAAAGATAGCATCTATTATCATTACAGTCCATTTCTCCTTCCGAAATCCAGATCTTATTAAGAAGTCTGAATTAGTGGGGAGGTAAAAAAAAACCCACAAATATTACATTCATACCCAACTTATCTCCATGTCTTCCAAGCTTGTTAAGGTAGGCACACCTAATCCATTGTATACTGAAATGTATAACGATCTAAAATGATGCAGATGAAGGGCACCTGGCTGGCTTAGCTGGTGAGCATGCGACTCTTGATCTTGAGGTCATGAGTTCAAGCCCCAAGGTGGGCATAGAGCTTACTTACAAAAAATAAAATGATGCATATGAAGGTAGAAATTACCACATTGCTATCTATTCAAGGCAGTTAACACGGATTTCAGTGTGCATAACCACGTTCCCTGAAATCAAATATTTCTTGTGAAACTGACAATAAAAGAATTTGCAGAGGACCCAATTTTTCTCTCTGGTTTTTCTTGATGGAAAAAACCCAAAGACACTACCTTCATGATGACTTTTCTTTTTTTAAAGATTTTATTTATTTATTCATGAAATACACAGAGGAGAGAGAGAGGCAGAGACACAGGCAGAGGGAGAAGCAGGCTCCATGCAGGGAGCCCGACGTGGGACTCGATCCCGAGACTCCAGGATCACGCCCTGGGCCGAAGGCAGGCACTAAACTGCTGAGCCACCCAGGGATTCCCCAGGGTGACTTTTCAAAACAGTTTCTTTTTTAGAAAAATATGTTTGTTCTTCTCCCCTGGTTTCATATTTATCTTAAAAATTTTATTCCTAGTCTTTAGAAACTAAATTTTAACAAATTTGCTCCTTCACGGAGCTGGTTCTTAGGTTTATGCATTTCATTTCATATTTTCCTGATCAAATTTCATAAGGGTCAGGGATCACACTTATGGGTATTTCCTGATGTCTGCAATCATACCTCTTCTCTATTTACTCTTCAGCAAGGGCTGCAGCAGGCAAACTCAAATATTGCATGACAGAGTAAAATGTCATCTCAAGAGTAATGGCTAGCTCTCCAGTAATACCCTCAAGTAAGAAGCTCCTGCTCTGGCAATAGGATAGAGAGCTGGAGCTTTGTGTGTCTAGGATGGCAAAGATCTCTCCTTTTCTTGTCCTGAACACTAAGCTTCCCCAAGCCTTAAAAAAGGGAAGGGAGAGTGCTTAAAATGATCCCAGCTAACTTATTTAGATAGAGGCTTGCTGGAGTCTCCAGAAATATGAATTATACGGAAGGCTAGAGGGTTCAGCAGTTTGCATCTATGTAACGGAAAATAACACAAAGCACATATGCTATGGAGATTGGAATATTTGTCTGGTTTCTACACAAAAGATAAACCCACTTATTCAGTAGTGATATTACCTGCTCTTCTAGCTCCTGTGATCCACATGACACATCTTGACCAGATCAGCTTGCCCCATGTATTCCGATGGAATGCCAGCAACGGCCTCAGCCTCTAATCTCCAACTTCCCAACAGCAGCTTGGATTTCATGGCCAGATATCAGAACTGTGCAGCCCAATCCTTCCCTGAAAATTTGCAGTTCAGGTTGTAATGTTGAAATCATATATTATTTGTGACATTTTTATATAGTTCTTATCCATGTGCTAAAAGAGTAATAGAGAGTGGTTTTATAAAACCCCTTTCTCTTGAAAAATGAATTTGTTGTAAAGGAATTTAATACTTAACATTAAATTAAATTAAATTAAAATTTCATCTTGGAATAAGTTAGCTAAGTTAGTCTAATAATTAAAATTTTAGAACTCCTGGATTGTAACATTTGGAGTTTCATATGCAGCATTAATTAAGCTCACATCAAAATAGATTAGCCACTTGTAGATACAGTTACCAGTCACTCTGTTTCTGGAACCAATCCAGAAATGTTGGAACATTGTCAGGCACTTACTAGGTGTTGGACAAGTGACAGAAATTGATGATGCACATTTAGAATATCTACAGAAAAGAAAGTGTCAGTGTAAAGTAGGTGTATATGAGAAAGCTGCCCTCCAGGAAATTTGACCATACTTTTCTACCACCTGCATGATTTCAGTGCACCATAGAATAGGATTAGAGGCCTATTTCTGCCTATGTTCATGATTTTATCATGGAACATAACAATTCTAGACCACACATTTATAGTCAGATGCAAAAAAGGATCCTGATTTTTTTCAGAACTCACAAATGACTAAATTGCCTTCTAGCATTTTTCTTGTCTTTTGAGGAAATGTTCTGAGGAGGCTATATTTTTAAATCTCATTTCAATATTCACCCAATAGGCTGAGGAATTAGTAACAAGTGAGTTTAGACTTGAGTTCAAGATGTAAAAATCATCCTTTTGTGTGACTGTGCTCTGGTGGAGTTACTGCCTCCTGGGGGGTTTCTAAAGCCGTGTGCTTGGAAGTTGGGAAGCAGGGGTGGGTGGTGGGTGGAGGATGGCTGACATGCTTGTGTAGTGTGTAATGTTGTGTGCAGATATTTATATGGTTGTGGCTCAAATAAAGTTTAAGTCCAACTATAATAAAGGTTCTTTGCATCCTGAAACCACTGCCACATGAGTGAGGCGCAGGGTGGGGTTCCCTGTTGGTGGTCAACAGGGTCTAGTCTGGTTGAGTCTGAAGGGGCCTGCTTCTGCTTAGAAAATGATCTTATATTTTAATCAGTGACAATAGACAACTCCCTGAGAGGTGCATCCATTTGAGGACTTCTTTTGACAGTAGATATGCTTGAAATATGATTTTTAAGGTACCCCAATAACTGACCATCAAATACACAGATCAGAGCTAAAAGTAATGTAGAATAACACTGCAGTCACTAGTGAGGTTTTCACTTTGTTTCATATCCTTTTTAGACCACGTGGAACATTTCATAATGTTCTCCATAAGACTCTCAGCTCCTGGAAAATCTCCTTTATTTTCCTTTTTATGGGAGAAGAAGAGGTTATGAAAGAGGGAGAAGAATGAAATAATTGTAGTTAATCATCCTCTCAGTTCCTGACTAGGAGTGTGTATGTGCCTGCCCACCTAAGTTTGTAAATGTGTATTTTCCCCACTAGTTATTTCCCATCTCAGAAAATGGTATCAGCCGAACAACCCAGAAACCTATTTTTTAAAAAAATATTTTATTTATTTATTCATGAGAGACACACAGAGACAGGGAGAGACACAGGCAGAGGGAGAAGCAGGCTCCCTGCGGGGAGCCCAATGTGGGACTCGATCCCAGGACCCTGGAATCACAACCTGAGCCAAAGGCAGATGCTCAACCACTGAGCCACGCAGGGGCCCCTCTTTGGTGATTCTGTCTCCTTCCAGTCAATCACCAAATCCTGTTAATTGATTTTCCTAAATATTTCTTCAGTTCCCTTCAAACTAGGGTTACACTAGGAAGATACCAATTTGTTCTAATTCCTATATTATGTTGAGAACATTCATCATTTTTCATGAACTTGGGTTATGACCTCCCAGCTTGGCTTCATTTGAAAGACCATGTCTCCCATCTACCCACAGACTGCCATGGAGTAGTCCTCTGTAGGTAATCTGCTCACCCGTGCCTGCCCTATGTTGGGGTATTGGCTTTCACTTCACTAATTCCACCTTTCCCACTCATTTCATCTTGCCCTCCTTAAGCACTCTGCAAGAATCAGGCTCAAAAAACTCTCTCCTGGTTATTCCTAAGTATGGCTGTTTGTGTACAATTTTTAATATGTTTGTTCCTTTGTTCATTCATTCATTATAAATACATATCCCTCCTTCTTCCCTAAAATAATTAGAGTAGAGACAGGTTATAAGGATAATACAAGCACATCAAAATAGTATAGATTAAAATAAGTGGAAAAAATAGGGAAGTGTGAAGGGAGGGGACATCACTGGCACAGAGCCTGGAGCTGATCCCAAGATGCATAGATGATGCATCCCATACAGTCTATTCTGTATAGAGCCTGGAAGATGGCAGGCCCTAAACTGGCTTTGGGCTAGCTAGCACTGCTCCTTAACGAGAAAAGTTTAGTGTCTCTAAGATAAAATGTGAACTAATAATTAGGAGAAGAACAACTAGTCCCGATTCTAAGAGGTCACAGTGTGTGGTATGGTGAGGAGCAGGGGCCCTGGAGCAGATGGCCTGGGCATGGGAGGTGGGGTGAGTGGTGGTCAGCAGTGGTACACATTAGGATCACCAGGGAAGCCTTTAAAAAACATCATCTGGGGCCCTTCCTCAGGACAACTAAGTACGAATCTCTGGGAATGGGACTGGGAAGCCCTATTTAAAAAATTTCCCCTGATGATTTGCTGCCAAGGTCAATGATTTAGAAGGATGGAGAGTCTGTGAATATGACAGGACATTCCTCCCGGAGAACTTCTACAAATCTTTAGGTGTGTCTCCCCTGGAATAGTTCTATAAAGATCAAGCTCTTTCATTTGAGTCTCAATGTCAGGAACAGTGTGTATACACACACACAGACACAGACACACATATTTTAATTGAAGTATAATTGACAAATAAAACTATATATTTACAGTGTACAGGGTGATATTTGATATACATATACATTGTGAAATGATTAACACAATCAAGTGAATTGACACCATCCACTACCTTCATAGTCCCCCCCCCTTTTTTTTTTTTTACAATAGTCAAGATATGGAAAGAAATCCTAAGTGTTGATCAATGAATGAATAAAGAGAATGTGGCATATGCACACAATAGACTATTATTCACCCATAAAAAGGATGAAATCCTGTCATTTTTAACAACAGGGATAAAACTGGAGGGCATCATGCTAGGTAAAATAAACCAGACAAAGAAAGACAAATACTGCATAGTAATACTTATATGTGGAATAGTTAAACAAAAAGAAGTCAAGCTCCTAGACACAAAGAATAGAATGGTGGCTACCAGGGGCTAGGGTGAGGGAAATACAGATATGTCGGTTAAATTGATCTGAGGATACAAATTTTAGCTACAAGATGAATACACTCTGGGAATCACAGCGTGGTGATTATATTCAATAATGCTTTATTACATACTTGAAATTTGCTATAAGAGTAAACCTTAAGTACCCTTACCACGGAATAAAATTTTTTAAGAGAAATTTTTTATCCCTTCTGAAATGTATGTGTTGAATTTCTGATCCTTAGCGTGGCTGTATTTGGAGATGGGACCTGTAAGAAATTATGAAGGTAAAGGAGATCATAGGGTGGGGCCTTGATTGGCTAGCAGTAGTGTACTTATAAGAAGGGACTCTAGAGAGCTCACTCCAGAATTGTGAGAAAATAGATTTCTGTTGCTTAAGCAACCTAATATTTTGTCAGCTTGAGCTGATTAAGACATGATTTATATGTATATAATTGTACATATATGAATTATATATGTGTGTGTATATATGTAATTTATGTGTATAACTCATTCACTCTTAGAATATACCAGGCACAGTGCAACTGTGTGTGTGTGTGTGTGTGTGTGTAGTATATAATGATATATATACAAAAATAAACACCAACAAAGCCATCATAGATAGATGATAGATGGATAGATATAGATAAAAGCTAATGTATAGCTAACTGCCTGTCAACTTAATCTTGCCCAAATGTTGTTCTTAACCAACCTTTCAGAGTAATATGTGTATATTATTCAATGTAATGTGCTATGTGAATTCATTAACAACCATGAGCAGCTCGTTAGTTCCATGTTTCACTTCTAAGCAATAACAAACTCAGTAATTGACACACTTAACAAATGCTTAGTAAAACTGAATCTTTGGTCCAAAATACACCAAATAACCTCCTGACTTATTTGTATAGAATGTTATTTAGTGCTTTGTACCCTGTAGATCCTTAACAAGGGCTATAAACCATCAAGCTCAGGGATTATAACAAAGTCAGCTTGAATTTTATTTCCATCTCTTAAAAATATAGCTCTTAACATTTGGGACTCATTTTGGAGATTGTTGATAAAATCTATGGGCCCATTCTGCAGGAGAAGGCACATCACACATATATTCCCAAATTTGTATTAAATTTCATGGATCCAGACACTTGCCTCTGGCTGTTCATGGCAGGATACCTCGTGTCCCCCATTCCAGACTTCCTGTAGGTGGCCCTTGCCATATTTCTGTCCTCTCCAGGTTCTGGCAATTGCTCCCCCCTATCCAGCTGTTCCCAGCTCACTATCCTTTCTTGTTCCTACATCCTGACCGCTCCCTTTGTAAATAGTAATTCTTCCAGTACCTCGGTTCCATTGTGCCACCTGATTCCTGGAATACAGCCTCCAAAATATATCTGGGGACCCCAAACCATTTTGAAAAACATGGACTTACAACTCCATTCCACATGAAGATCTTTCAGTTACTTTTTTTTTTTTTTTTTTTTTTTTTTTTTACTGCAAAACAGAAGTTAGTTTTTTTCTTAGCTGGTGGAACACTTTTTAAAAGATAATCTTCTATACAAGGATATTTACTCTTACATGTAAAACTTCTCAAGGAATTACCAGGGCTTATAGCTTGAGAAACATGGTGCTTGACTTATTTTCTTAACTGGCTGCTGGGCATCACATGTATGAAAGAATTGAAAGCTTGAGTAAAAGACAGATAAATGGCCTCTGTTGCTTGCCTCTAAGCTACGGTCTCGTCATCCTGTCATGGAAGGAAATTAAAATTGTCTGACACATATTGAGTTTCATAAAGCCACACTGTTCCTCTACGGGATCCTGTGTGCCTGTAGAAGTCAGTACCACAAGTAGGTTTTTTGAGGATTTGATCTACAATCTTCATTGGGAATTAGAGCTAAGTAAATTCATATTTAGTTATCAGGGTCTCTCTTTGTCCCTTTTAAAAAATAAAAGAACTATATAAATGTTTCTTTCCTCAGTCCTTCAGGACTTTTTCTATCTTCAGAGAATCCAAAAATAATATTCAGTTCCTCCTAAGATGAATAACTGAAATACTTGTAATTTGCAACCTGCTTAATTATTAACTCCTCAACTGTTCTATTTCTGGTTTGCTTTTTTATTCCCCCCAAATAGGTATTGCTCAATCCAGAATCAATTTATAATTTGTTTTTCTAAGCACTGAGCATGACAGTTTTCACTAGCAAACAAAAGCCCACCTTTAAACCACTTTTCCCCCCAAAACTTTAAACTTGATTTAAATATTATTTTTTATAAGTATAAAAATCAAAGAACCTAGAAACCAATATTACATATTTTGTAGAGGATTAGTAAAGAATTAGCCACAAAAGGCAGTAATTTAGGATTGTGCCTATTTTTTCTAAATTTCTTAGAAAAGCTGTTACTCTACAGTAGCTTATAATCATTACCATCATGAAACACTGTAGACATTCCAGAGTTAGAGAAACCATCTGAGTAATGTGATTTTTTCTCCATGCCCTATCAGAATAAGATGAATGAATTATTTAAGATTTAGGTTTTTCTGGGACACCTGGGTGGCTCAGTGGTTGACAGTCTGCCTTGGGCTCAGGGTGTGATCCTGGGGTCCTAGGATTGTGTCCCACATCAGGCTCCCTGCAGGGAAACTGCTTCTCCCTCTCCCTGTCTCTGCCTCTCTCTCTGTCTCTCACAAATAAATAAATAAAATCTTTAAAAAAAGAAAAAAAGATTTAGGTTCTTCTTTTTCATATCACTTTATTTTTCTTCTGAGTTTAAGATCCTTTGCATTTACATGTCTTCCCAACATGGCAAATAACAAAAACTAATGAAGAGGCAAACAAAATGTTAGTTATGTTTTACTTACTCTGGGTAAATAATCAGCAGTGGAAACTAGTCCACTACTTAGATATATTTCCTACACTTCACTGTCCTGCCTTCCTCTTTCTTCCACTGGGCCTCCGGAGAAGTCACCTCTTAGAGAGCTGGTTCCATGATTGATTTAAGGTTGCAACACCATGGATCTACTCTAAGTCAACAAGCAAATGATAGAAAAAAATGTATTTATAAAGAACTTATTTTGTGCAAGTCACAGTGATAGGTGTTGTAGGAGAGCAAAACACAGTAATTTCCTTAAATGACGTATAACCTACTAAGTTTGAGGCACTAAGACAAATGGGTGCATAGTTATAATTCAAAAGATAATCTGATAGACTCCAAAAGAGACATAGAAATAAAAGTGTTTGGGGAGTCAACAGAGGCAATGATCATATGGAGTGGAAAGGATTTGAAAGGGGTTCTTGGACAAGGTGGATATTTGAGACAAGCTTTATTTAAGAGCCACAATTTGAAAGAGTCTTTGGGGAGGGTATTTTCATCAAAAATTAAACCATGAAATAAGACAGAAAGAAAATAATAGGACACGGCTATTCTAGTCATATCCTATTTGGCTGAAAAGGTAACTTTTGTGGGACCCTACAAGTCAGGTTAAGGAGATCAGGCCTTGAGCCTAGGCAAAGGGAGGTGGCTGAGAGGCATAAAGTAGGACCGATGAGGAGTCTGTTGGAGGTAAATGGGAGGAGGGGGAGGAAGGTAGAGATAAGTGCCCATAGCAAGAAACTGCATCTGGGTGTGAATGACCAAGACTTGACCGCTACCTTCCAGAATATCAAGGTTGCGGGGAGGGCAGAGATGGATTAGAGACAAGTTGAAGCTGCCAAAGACATCATTTTCTTGTTAGACTAGTCAGCTCCCCTACTTGTGAAGGTCACTGCCTTCACATTTTCACCTAATAAGTTAAGCAGCTTACATATTTCAGAATAAAAATTCCCTTTTCATGTGAAGATGATGTGTTTCCAAAGTCTTTCTTTTGCTAAAAGGCAAAGGAAAGTTCAAGCATAACAGAGCCAGGAGCAGCAGCTATGGAAGAGAATGGCATCTAAAGGAAGAGATGTCGGCCATGGTCTCAGTATTTGTGCAGATAAAACACTTTCTGGCTTTGTGACTAATAAAAACTTAGCTTTCCCAGAAAGAAAAAAATGTATGAATTCAATGTTAAAATGTAAGGACTCAATGAAATTCTGACACATTGTACAACATGGATAAAAACCTTGAAAACATTATGCTAGGTGGAGTACGCCAGACACAAAAAGGCAAATATTGCATGATTTTTCTTATTTGAGATAGCTAGAGTAGTCAAATTTATAGAGAAAGAAAGTAGAATAGTGGTTACCAAGGGCTGATGGAAAGAAGACAAGGGAGTTATTGTTTAATGGGTACAGTTTCAGTTCGGGATGATGAGAAGGTTCTGGAGACGGATGGTGGTGATGGTTGCACAGAAATGTGAATGTACATAACACCACTGAATTGGATACTCGAAAAAAGGTTACAGTGTCAAATGTTATGGCATGTATATTTTACTACCATTTTTTAAAGAGCAAAGGTCTTAAAAAAAAAAAAAGAGCAAAGGTCTATTTTGTGTTTCTATGATGCCAAATTCCAGTTCACTAATTTTTAGAGAGAAAGTTCACACTCTGATCTGATAGGATCATGCCCGCAGGTTGGCCTTTCTACACGGACCTCTGTTCTATAGGAGAAGTCATGGTCTCTAAGAAGTTTGCAAGGGGAATTAGGAATCAGAGCAAAAGGAGTTGGGTATGGTAGTGGCTACCAGAAGAGAGATTGGCCTAACATTCTTGTCCTCAATGTAGAAATATATCTGCCAAGGAGGTCTGAATCTTTGCATTAGCCAGTCTGAGTACTCTTCCTCAAGATAGTGTAGCCAACCAAGGTTATTTTTCAAAGCACAGTTCATCATAGTCAGAAATGCAGTGAGAAAATATGATGAACACATCAATAGCTATCAGAAAGAATGATTAAATCTAAAATACTCACTAGAGAGAAAAGGAGTGACATCCGGGAATATTTCTACAGGATCAAAGTCTGATTTTAAAGTGAAATTTTCCTGTATCAACCCAATATGCATTGCCCTTGGCATAAATGCTTTGGTGTCTCAGTGACAGTAGAAGACCAATTAATAAGGCTGTTTATCTTTGCAGGTTGACATAGCACATACGGGACTCTGTAGGATTGAAATATGCTACCAAAGAAGGAAAGAACATGATGTGAAGTGGAAGAAGCTGATAAGAAAAAAATGAGAAGAAATGTTGAGAGGGAAGGGAGACTAGCAAGGAAGGAAAGCAGTTGTGAAATAATGTTATGAGAAGGAAGAGGTCTATTAGGGTTCTGCAAGATGGAGAGCTAACATATCCCCAAGGTGCTGGAAACAGCTGCAAAAGCTGTATGAAATAGTTTTAGAAGAGAATTAAAATATGCTTAAAAAAGAAAATTTAAAGTCAGAGTGGTGACCTGAGTGGATACCTGTCTATCTGGAGGCTAGGATTTAAAGTTCATGTAGGCATAAGCCTCATTTTGGGTGAGGCAAGGTGTTGGAACTAAGATCCCCAAAATCTAAGGCCCTCAGATCCAAAAAACACATATTTCCCCAAGTAATCCAAATTCCATGCTTGATCCTTATTCAGACTTGGAGCTTAAATTTATATCATATTCCAGGAAGCCTCACTTAAAAATATAAACAGAAAATTCGGTCAGGAAATTGATGCCCTGGCACTCCTTGCATAAGTAAATGCAAAACCCACACAGGAGAACACAGACACACCTAGGTGGCAAGGGATCCTCACAAAATGACAAGACTTACTGAAGATGAGCCCATGATAAAAAAGTCATAGAATAGCAAGTAACAATTTTTGTGTGAGGTACAGGCAGTGGACACAAGATACGGGAGGATTAGACCCAATAATGTGAGTTACTAGAATGGAACTTAGAAAGTAACAACCAGGGGCACCTGGGTGGCTCAGTGGTTGAGCGTCTGCCTTTGGCTCAGGTCATGATCCTGGGGTCCTGGGGTCGAGTCCCACATTGGGCTCCCCGCAGGGAGCCTACTTCTCCCTCTGCCTGTGTCTCTCCCTCTCTCTGTGTGTCTCTCATGAATAAATAAATAAAATCTTAAAAAAAGTAACCACCAAAGAAAAGATCTTTAACATTATTAAAGCTATCACAGAAGTAATTAAAACACAGGAATGAGAAATGGAAAAAGACAAGGCCACTTTGAATAATGTTGATGCTGCTGCTGCTAATAATAGTACAGTACTGGTCCTTTGCTAGGCCCTTTTCTAAATGTTTTGCAAATATTAACTCATTTAATCCTCACAACAATATTATTGTATTATGAGGTATTAGTACTTTTCCATTTTATAGAAAACGCAGCATGACATCATCACCTCCCAGAAGCCCCTTCTCCTAATATCAACACTGTGGGTTTGGATTTTAACACATGACTTTGTGGGGGGTGAGGGGGTGGGGGAATGGATAGGCACAAATTTTCAGTCTATATTCTAGAGTACAGGGTCTTAACCACTACACCAAACCAAAGAGCAAATTTTATTTCCAAATGAAATTCCAGATTCCAAAAACTTTCAAGATTTCAAAATTACAAAAGTGAAAAAACTTATAAAGAAAACTCAGTGAATGAATTAAACAGCAGATTAAGCACAGGTGAAGAAAGAATAAGTGTAAAACAACTGAAAAAAAAATCTGAAAATATAGCACAGAAAGAAAAAAAAGATGGAAAATATAAAAGCAAGAGTAAGAAATATGAGAATAAAATGAAAAGAACCAACATATTTCTAACAGAAGGTTGTAGTAGGAGAGGGTAGAGAGAACAATAAGTAGGCAATATTTAAAAATGTAATGACAGAAATTTCCAGAATTGGTGAAAGATATGAATGTTCAAGAAGTGCAGTGTAAGTAAAGGTAAATCACGAGGACATTTTTTAGTGAAACTAAGAAAACTAAGAAAATATCAAAAGCAAGCAAAAAAAAAAAAAAAGAGTGGGATTCCCTATAAATAATTAGATTAATAGCACATATCTCAATAGCAGCCATAAATTCTAGAAGATTCTTTATCTGAAAGATAATATCTTCCGAGTCCTGAGGAAAGATTTTTTAACCCTGAGTTTTATACTCAGGTAGAACATCCTTCAAGCACAAGAACAAAATAAAAATCCTACACTTAGATTCTTGCTGAAAGAACTAATTAAAGGATGTAGTTCCAGGGAAAAAATGAACTCAGAAGAATGTGTAGGATACAAGGAGCAATGGTGAGCAAAGAGACTGGAAAACATTGAGAAATCAATTTAGGGAATTAAACAGTGCTAGGTAACATTAAATGGAAAACTGAAATGTGATCAATTGAAGGTCCTCAATGCTCCCATCACCAGGGAGGAGAAGAAAGATATTTGGAACAGTGTTAGAGTTCACTAAGTTACTTGCGTGTATTAAAACATGAGGGCTTTATCAAAAGAATTGAGATTGAATGTTGAATTTTCAAATAATTAGAGGGGGAAAAATAAAGGAAAATTTGATTACAGTAGTAGAAGGAAAAAAGGAGAAGAAAGAGAAAGAATAGAAATAGCATGGGAAAGTGGGAACAAACATAAGGTGATGGAAATAAACGTAACAGTGCTCACAGGAAGTACGAATGAACTCCTTGGTCCATGAGACTGAGAAGTAAAGCCAAATCCAGCTATATTCCATATATGGGAGAACTTCTGAAACCTAATGACATAGAAGGTTGACATTAATGAGACAGGAAAAAAAATGTCAGATTTATATTTCCAACAGGATGGAGAAGTAGGTATAAGAAAACCCTCTGCCACCCCAAAACACCTAGATCTGCATAGATCGCTAAAGGACACTTTCAAATGTTTTATTAAACTCACAAGAAAATAGGGGAAATCCTTATAAGACAGAAGCAGCAAAGAGGAAGCCCGGATCACAGAAGCAGATGAACACAAACACAGAAACTGGAGCCGCTCTGGATCCGGGGTCAGCGGCTCCAGCTCAGGGGTCAGCGGCTCCAGCTCCGGGTCAGCGGCTCTAGATCGGGGGTCAGCGGCTGTAGGTCGGGAGTCAGCAGCTCTAGATCAGGGGTCCGCAGCTCTAGCCTCGGAGCCAAGCCCAGCCTGCCCTCCGTGTTGTCAAGCATTAGCGAACCGGGCCAGGCCTGGCGTTCACATGCTGTCTCTGGCTCCCCGTGCAGAACTGAGTGGTTTAGACAGAAATCATATGACCCGAAAACGCTGAACTATATCTATCCCTCTAGAGGAAAAGTTTGCTGACCCTTGCTCCCGGGGTCCAGAGATCTGAGGATTCATGGCTGCCGGGGTTGGCGTGAGGTGAGGAGTGAGAGCGGGAGCCCAGGCCTCCCGTCTGAGCACCGTGAGGACGATTACGTGGAGACTCCTCCAAAAGACACCATCGAAATGAATCTCCTCTCTGTAAAGGGGGAGTTGAGGGGACATCTGACTGTTTGCAAAGGGTGCAGGCCAGGAAACCTGTCAGCGCGCTGGGCGTTACTCTGAGGCTGGTGCTCATTGCCCACCAGGCCCACCAGGCCCCCCAGGCTCACCAGGTCCCCCAGGCCCGCCGGCCCCCAGGCCCGGAAGCCCACCAGGCCCCTCAGGCCCCCCAGGCCCGGAGGCCCACCAGGCCCACCAGGCCCACCAGGCCAGCACAAAAGCAGCCGGCTGGCTCCGAGGTCCACTTCTACCGGCGTTTTCTCTGCATCTGCCAGCTGTATTCTAAAGAAGGTGTTACCAGCATTTCCTCTCTGTTGCTTCTGTGCATTTTAAAAAAACAGTTTATTTATTTGAGAGAGAGAGAGAGAGAGCGAGCGAGTGAGCAGGGGGAGGAGCAGGGGCAGAGGGAGAAGCAGGCTCCCTGCTGAGTGGGGAGCCCTATACAGGGCTGGATCCTGGGACCTCGACCATGACCTGAGCCGAAGGCAGGTGCTTAACTGACTGAGCCACCCAGGTGCCCCATTTCTGTACATTTTTTCATTCGCTGTGGAAGACTGACTAGTCTCAAGGGAATAGTTTCATCCTTCAGGGCCTGACAGAGCTGGCGGCTGCCTGCAGGCAGAGGACACATTGGGTTCTCTCCCAAAAGCAGGCCACTACGACATCATGGCACGACTACCTTGGGGCAAGCCACCAGTGGCCGGTGGGAGACCTCCTGTGGAAGCCAGGGCCTGTGATCCCATCTCATATATTAGTCCTTTATTTCTCTGCTCATAACCCCCCTTTAATCTCCACGCCATCAATAAATCTTGTCACTCACTGCAGGCTGATCACAGCTATTAGGGTGCGGAATTAAGGAAATTCCCTGTTTTTATGCTTGTAGCCAAGCTTAGAGAGAGAACAGCAACTGCCCCTGGAAGGCCAAATGTGAGATGGCAAAAGATGGTCTTCAGAGCACGGGGCTGTGGTTGGAGCCACAGGACTGGCTAAGATGACAGGCTGCCACCAGGACACGTTTGTGTGACATGTAGCCATTGCCAGAAACCTGGAGAGGAGTAGCAGGTGAAGATACAAGCTGACGGTTATGGCAAGACTATTGATATATAAAAAAGAGGTGAAACTTTATAGTCACTAGCTGGGAAGTCATTTGGTACTTGAATAAATCTTAGGAAACGAGGTTCTATAGGATAGACAGATGGAAACAATGGCTCCAGGTAGCAGCCCTCACAGAGGATTCACATCTTCATAAATGCTTCACTACTAAAAGGGATTCAGCATCCATTGCAGATAATGAGAGATCACTGAAGGACACGGCGATTGCTGGGGGACTTCCCAGCACCTCTTAAATCACATTACTATGATACGTTTGATTCCATATCCAGGTAAAAACCCAAAGAAGAGTCGCCACTACCTGACTTGCGGTTATGTCCCGTCATTTTCAGCTGAGGCCCAACATAGTTCTAGATATTTGGGACAACAGAAGGATGGCCAGGTTGGTATATCCTGAGAGTGGAGGCAGTAGTGTTCGGGGCTCAGAGGCCAGGTTACCTGCCTCTAAATCTAGGTTCTGATGAGATTAGGAAGACAAGCCACCTTACTGTACCTATTTCCCCATTAAGGGCAGCCTGGGTGGCTCAGCAGTTGAGTGCCTGCCTTTAGCCCAGAGCATGATTCTGGAGTCCTGAGATCGAGTCCCACGGCGGGTTCCCCGCAGGGAGCCTGCTTCTCCCTCTGCCTGTGTCTCTGCCTCTCTCTGTGTGTCTCTCATGAATGAATGAATGAATGAATGAATGAATGAATGAATGAATAAATAAATTCTATTAAAAATATATTTCCCCATTAAGTAAGAGGGCTAATGTTAGTGCGTAGCTCATAGACCTGTTGCTGATCAAATGACTTCATACACGTAAAGCCCCTAGAAGAGTGTCTGGGGTGTGGTTAGTGCTCAGTGCACGTCGGCTGATCTACTAGGTGTTCAGGCAAAGGCCTGAACAGAGTCAAGTCCGGGATCTGTTGTTCAAGAGCTTAGATTCAGGTGTCGGTGTCTGCGCAACGAACCCCCTTAAAGCAATAAGGTGCTGCCATGTCTCATGATTCCGTGGGAGAGTGGCCTCAGAGGAGCGGTTTTCCTGTGGCTCTCACTGGGGTTTCTTGTATGGCCACAGCCATACGGTGGCTGGGGCTGGAGTCACTTGGAGACCGGAACCTACTGGAGTGTCCCAGATGCCTTCTTCCCTCCGCGTGTGGTGCTTTAGTGCTTGTCGCCTGGCGTCTCTCTCCACGGAGCCTCCCATCCTCCCCCCAGCTCCCCCCAGTCCCCGTGTGGCCTCCCTTCCAGCAGGGGCTGACTTCTCGCACCGTCTTTCTCCTCAGAACACCACAGCAGCAGCTGCCCAGGCCTTCCCTCGCGCTTAGGTCCAGGGCTGGCACGGTGTCCCAGGGGAGACAGCAGTCACAAGGTCACCTAGAGCCAGGGCGGAGGGAAGGGACTGCAGGCTCACTGGTATGGTCTCACGGGGCTTTGCAGAGGGGAAAGGAGCGATGCCTTCAGTTCCATTTTCCCCCTCATTTGACAAGGATCAGACTCCACTCCTCTTTATTTTCACATCACCTCACACCTAACTGATCATAAATGGTTCTCCCCAGTCCCAGTCTTCTCCCCACTTTCATCCAGCCTGTACCAACTCTCATGTTAGCCTTCCAGAAGCACAGTCTTTGTTTCCATGCCCAAGAAAGGTTAACTATTTAGTACTGTCTACATGATAAAGTGTGGACACCTTAGGCTGTTATTCAAAGGTCCACGGGCTTGTGTCTGAGAAGATGAGGTTGGGGATAGGTTGGAGAACGCCGGAAGCGAAACTCACATCCCAATAATTACTGCCTTCTAGCTTTATCAAGCCTAACAGGTGCACAAACAACACAAAGGAAACATATGAATAATGTATCATTTCTTTTCATCATGAGAACAGACCACAGAGGCGACAAGGGTCAGCAGCCTGCAGGGATGAAGAAACGGCCAGATTTTAACAAAAGGGCACCTGGAAATTCATTCCTTCCTCCTGGGAAGGGTCTCATTATCACCCCAAAGCAAACTGCTACCTTGTAAAGCCACTCAGCAAGCCACATCACCTAGGACAGTCATCTATGCCCAATGTCGGAGTTCTGGGTCCCAATATTCTTGTGGCACTATTTTCCTGTGCCTGTGCTATAGGTTATGCAGTTGCCTCTATTTATACCTGTGTAGGAGATTAGGGGGGTTTCATTTCTCCAGGAGGGAAGTTTGGGTCCTAGTCAACGACAGAATTCCTCTGCGATGGTTTCCCAACTTCATGTTTTAACTTCAGACTTATCTGTGCGCCACACAATGTTACTATAACACTCCCTTTTGCCCCTTGACACAAACATTTGCAGCCATTCATACCGGTCTACCCTCTGTTTCTCCACTTCCTAGTCCTTTCTCATCTCTCTGCGTAAGATAGGAAGGGACCGCAGGGAAATAATGGAGAAAACTCAAGCTGTTCCAATGTCCCACAAGCCATGAAGGTAGCAAGAAGGATAAGAAGGTCTTGTTCTTTAGCCCTATCATATTTACTGCCTTTTACTTATATTTTTTTCTTAAATATAGATGTTTTATTTCCTCAGCCATATGCTGAACATGTTCTAGGAAAAGAAGGGATTTATTTTATTAATTTTTAAGGATTTATTTATTATAAATCAGAGGGAGAGGACAGAGAGAATCTTAAGCAGACTCCACAGAGACTGACATGTGGCTCAACCCCACGACCCTGAGATCATGACGTGAGCTGAAATCAAGAGTCAGATGCTTAACCAACCATGCCACTCAGGCACCCTAAGAAGGGCTTTATTTTAGACTATGTCTTTCTACCTTATATATTTATATTTATTCAGAGCAGCAATATAAATAATTATCTGCTAGTTGATTATCCCATATAAAGACAAAGTTCTTACAGTTCACCTATCCATCCATCAACCCATTCTGTCATTGAGTCAATAATCATTTACTGACTGCTATGCACCTCAAATCTCTGCCGGGTGGTGCCCATCACAGGGCAGTTTATGCAGGTTCTGGAACTCTTAGATTCCTCAGCATCTGATACATAGAACCAAATAAAATATTCAGCTTTAACATTATAAAAATAAGGGGATGAAATTATGAAAATAATACAAGCTCATGGTAAACATTAAAACAGCATAGGAGGGCTTAAGGGCAAAAGTAAGACTCCGGTTGCCACTCCACACAAACTTCCTATTCTAATAGCCTAAAAGTAATAGTTGCTGAAGGATTCTCCTCTATCCTTCAGAAATTTGTATCTTTCTTTTACAAAAATATCATTCTATATGTATTTTTCTGTTGTTGTCCACACCTCTCATCTATACAATGTATTTTGGTTATTTTTTCATATAAGGTCATGTAACTCTCCTTGTTCTTTTTTTTTTTTTAACAGTTTTATTGAGGAGGGGCACCTGGGTATCCCAATCGGTTAAGCATCTGACTTTGGCTCAGGTCATGATCTCAGGGTCCTGGGATCAAGCCCTGCATCAGGCTCCTTGCTCAGACAAGAGTCTGCTTGTCCATCTCCCTCTGCCCCTTACCCACTTATGCTCTCTCTCTCTCTCTCAAATAAATACATACATACATAAATACATAAAATCTTTAAAAAAAAGAATCCACCCAGTTTCATTGAAGGGCACCTGGGTGGCTCAGTTGGTTAAGTATTTGACTCTTGATTTCAGCTCAGGTCACGATTCTCAGAGCTGCACGATTGAGCCTACATCACTGGGCTCCACACTAGACAAGGAGCCTGTGTAAGACTCTCTCCCTCTCTGCCCTCTCCCCAACTTGCTCACTCTGTCTCTCAACAAAACGAAACAGTTTTATTGAGCTATAATTCATATACCATGCAATCACCTATTTAAAAGTATATTATTCAGGGGTGCCTGGGTAGATCAGTGGGTTAAGTGTTGGACTTTGGATTTCAGCTCAGGTCATGATCTCAGGGTCCTCGGATGGAGCTGCATCCCAAGCCTGTGTGGGCTCTGGGCTCAGCAAGGAGTCTGCTTGAGGATTTTCTCTCTCCCTCTGCAAACCCTCCCATACCCCCCCACTGCTGCTCATGCTCTCTCTCTAAAATAAAGAAATAAATCTCTAGAAAAATAGTGTATCATTCAATGATTTTTAGAATATTCAGAGCTGTGCAGCCACCACCATAATCCTCATTCATTCTTCTTAATTGTTGCAGAGATTTTGTTTTATCTTATGCCACAATCTCAGTAAATATTTGTTGAATGAATTTAAACAGATTTGGATTGAAAAAGTGGGGGAAAAAGAAAATTAGAAACATAAAAATAAAAAGCTCCAAGGCTTCTGCTAGTCCTTTAAGACAGTTTTAAACAACTATGTCATAGTGATATAACAATATAAATGAAAAAATATTCTTTTCACATTATCTGAATCTTTTCTTTCCAAATAGCAGAGTCCTAATCCATGTGTACATAAATTCATTTTGCATTGTGCTGGATTTCCTTTAGCAAGTCAATTATTTTTGCTTTCAAGTAATGTTTTATTTCATTTTATAAGCTTAAAAACAAATATTACTTCCAATAATCTTCCAAATTAAGTTAGCTTATAATATTTCAACAGTAACAGGACAATTTTTCCAGCATTTGCTTCATATGTACTGTGAAGGTAAGCGTTTCAGATTAATACAATATTTATAAAACGTCTAAAGAAATGTAAGCAAATTGTTTTTGAAATTATTTATAAATATTAGGAGCTTTAAGCATATGTGGTGCTAAGTAATATTGACATGTCTGGGAAAATGTGCAAAACAGAGGGAAATAACACAACTACTCTTTCCCCACACTTACGTTCCCACATACAAAATAATACGTTCTGAGTGGGAAAAAAAGGCACTTGGTAAATTAGTAAGGCCTCCAGTGACATTAAAACATGCCCTTAAATCCAAACCTGAATCAAGCTAAGAATGAAAAATTTAGACTCAAATGCTGTTGAAGATAGGAGAGAAAAGAACACAGGCTCTTGTTCGTGTAAAAAGAGGAATTGTCTCTACAGAATGTTGGAAAACATCTTTCTGGAGATTTTAAAAACATGACAAGAACACGACAGATATGATGCCACATTCCTCTCTAAGGATTGAGATTTGATTCCATGAGGCCATACAGCTCATGGATTCTATTATTATAATCCAGGCCACACTGAGGCTCAAAGTGCAATATTCATTGTTCCTAAACGCTTCGTGTCTAAATTCCTGAAAGCTCTCCCCTTCAGGACGGCTCTGGTGCTCAGCAGTAATCTAGCAAGTGCTCAACTTCAAATGCATCAGCAAGCATATACCATTTTTCCAAAAACAAATCGATCAGATGTCAGAAACAGAATTCTCAGATCTTTTTCTCTCCTTAAACTTAATCATTCCTGGGATTTGACGGAGATCTGAAGAATTCTCTATCTTAGATTCTTCAGGCAAACAGTCTTGATCTTAAAAAGTTTCTAATTTCTCCAAGTTTCCTTAAAAATGTATCTTACCTTTCGAATGACTTTATACTTTGCCCCTGTGTCTTGGACTTAAAATCTAGCACAGGTAAGAAGATAATGGATCTGTTTTAATGAGGGCAAAATAAAACCCAAGAAAATACAGTCTCCATAAAAAATATCCAAATATATACCAGGCATAGGAAGCTCCAGCCTCTTCATGCTTTTTAAAAACACTGTACAGGACTTTGAATACGGGGAATTGGCTGAACTCTTTGAAAGTAGTTTTTACTTGGCCCACCCTCAGAGTGAAAATCATTGTTGTGAAAAACAGTCCTCAGGAGTTAAGGTGACCAAAAAGACGCCTGAAATGTTCTCTTCTTCCTACTTTCTGAAGAGAGGGGAGAGGGTAATAGAGAGGACAGATTACAGAGTCAGAGAAATTATCAGCGGAGGGAATGAGACTGTGCATGGTGCATCAGAAACCGCAAAAGATCAGTGTATTCCTGCAGCCATGGTAGCAAACTGACTTAAGGCAGTTTACATAGAAAAGCAATTTATTAAAGAGTGTTAGGTATTTCTGGTACACCAGAGAGTCTGTCTTTGAGGTTATCCAACTAGGGAAGATGCTCAACCTTTATTAGGAAGCTTCCTCAGGAGCCCCACTGCTCTACTTGCCTCACCTACCCTGAATGCTAGATACTAACAGCTATGCACCTATTACCTCCTAAGCTTGAAAGCCCCCACTGCCAGCCTTGCCAGAAAATGGATTCTTGCCTTCTCACATAGCTCTCTTATAACAAAATCTCAAATAGGTGCATTTGATTGCCATAGAACATATCATGAGAATGGGGAAAATTAAGCAGTTAGCTTCTACTCTGGGAGATGGGTACATGATGTGAGATAATCCCCAAATGTGAGAATGGTGTGGCTGGGAAGCTACAAAGCATGGTACGTTATCTTCCATTGGAAGAATGGTTCCAGTTATAGAAGCCAGAAAATCAGCAGGTCTTGATAGATTAGATATTACAAGTGAGGGAGAGGGGGTAGTATGAGTGACTCTCGGATTTCAGGTGTGCATATGTGGTGGATGGTGGTGCCATACTAAGTTGGGATGGGCATGTTTAGTGCAAGAAAGGCCATTGGGGTCAAGGATTCAGTTTGGGGGGATTCTGGGAAGACAATAGCAGAAGTGTCATATTTTTTAATCTCCTCAAAGCAGCCTATGAAAAGAAACCAAAAATAGAACAATAAAGCCAAACACTCATGGGGATAATCTTCAACAGTAGGCAACAAGGTGCTTATTTCCATCTACTACAAAATATGAACGGATAAGGAGTAACCGCTGACAGCTCTAAGACCTGCTTGTCCCAACACCTTTGCAGGACAGAGGGAAACAAGAGACATCAGATGGACTAGAGAACCCAAAAGAGCCAAGTATTCCTCAATGGAAACTTCAGAAACCCGAGAAGGGTTTTACATTCTAAAAATGAGTGAGCACACCGTTTGCGGTGAGCTCTGAAGGGGCCCCAGAAGTCTATCCCATCAGGTCCCAAGTCGTCAAAACTTACTTCTAGGACAAAGTTCTATCATGATGAGAAAATGCTGCAAGGAGAATGCAAATTGAGCACCACAGGAACAGTAGAGTCAAAGGAAATAGCAGGTCAAGATAAAATTACGGGAGGACACAGCTCCAGAAAGTAAGTTGCGAGATCTTTCGAACATTGTACAAATACAGCGAAAGAGAGAACTAGAACTGTGAGTTTAGAAGGATTATCTGGAGCCACACATATTTCTAGAAGTTAAGGAAAACAAAGGAAAGAATGATCTTAATCTTAATGTGAACAAAACGATTAAGAAGCAGAGTAATGTCTCTACAGAAAAGGAATGAACACTAGAGAGACGTTACCACAGTATGTCTTGCCAGAGAGAGAGGATGTGCTCTGACACAGCAGGGCTCTCATAGCTTATGGTCTGAAGCTTTGCATCAAATAGAGGACCCACAAAGGAGCACTGTGACTGTGGGAGACAACCTCAAGATAGTTGCCAAGGCTCACTGCCCTGAGTCTTGTTAAGGGTTCTTTCTCTTATGAGATGTGATGGTGCAAAAGGATGAACTGGGAGGGCATTTAGTGAATTGCAGATATAGGTAAGGGGTTTTGCCCATGGACATTTTTGTGAAAGTTTATTCTAATGAGCTGGGTTCACTATATTTTTTATTCCCACCATGTTGAGAATAATCACGAAGCCAAATATTCCACCAGTCAGACTGATCTTTGTCTTTTACATTTTCCAGCAGCTGCAACCTCCTGGGTAGGAAATGGCAGGGACTTGCAGTGGAGAGAAAAGACTTCTGCAGTGGAGGTAGACTTCTGAATAGTAATAACAGCAACTTTCAACAACACTGACTTGTTATTCTGATTAAATAATCAAAATTTTTAAATAGTAAGAAATACATACTTGAGGGTTTTTTTTTTTCAAAAGATTTTGAGAGAAAGACATGAGTGCATATGCACACACAATTGAGGAGGTGAAGAGGGGGAGAGGGAGAAGCAGACTCCCCAGAGCAGGGAGCCCAACCTGGGGCTTGATTCAAGGACTCTGAGATTGCAACCTACAGACTGAGTCACCTAGGCGCCTCTATGCTTGGGTTTTATTTATTTATTTTATCTAGTGCGCCTGGGTGGCACAGTTGGCTGAATGACTGACTCTTGATTTCCACTCAGGTCATGATCTCGGGGTGGTGGGGTCAAGATCCATGCAGTGAGCTCTGCGCTCATTGGGGAGTCTGCTTGAGATTCACTCTCTCTCTCTCTAAAAGTAGATAAATCCTTTTTAAAAATGCTCCTTATCTATAATACTATCTAGATATTAAATAGATAATTTGGAATTTTTGTTAGCATTTATAGATTTTAAAATATTCCTTCTAAGCAACCACACAAACACATTTTTTTCCCTAGCCAAAACACATATTCCCATGCTTGAAATGCTGTTTCTAATTTCTAATTTATTTTTACAGGCTAATTTGCAAAATGAAATTGTTTGGATGATTGGTTTGCAGTAAACATGGTATACCAAATTGGTTTCTAAATTTAGAGAAAGGTTGAATCTCCTCTTATAATAATCAAGAAGTAATAAAAGTATTAATGATAATGGAGCTTCCATAATTAAAAAGTCAAATTCTGAAATAAGCAGAAATGAACTTTAGCAGGTAGTAGCAACATAAATTATAATTCTTGCAAATGGTTATTTTGAGCTCTTTTCATGGGATAATGCAATCTCCAATATGCAATTTACTAAATGATAATACATGTATCATATGTGTCATAATTATGTTCATAGTCTTGTTGAATTTAGTACTATTAGGCATAACAAAGACATAGGAAATAGTACATGAGAGTCTAAGAGTCATAAAACAAAGTTGTTTTAATGAACGCCTTGATTTCTATGTCTGATATTTAAGAAATTTTTAGAAAGTAGTAATTGTTATCCATAGAAATGTTTTCAAAGACAAATCTTGTTTATATATAATAGGATTTGCAGATGAACTCTAGATTTTAAATATAGTAGACTCCATGTCCTTTCTTGGAGGTTTTTGAGGGTTGATTTTTGGTAAGATCTCTTTGGCATAAAATGTTTTATGAAGTCCAGCTTCTCGAAGTGCTAACTCAAAACGGAGTCTAGGGTCAGAAATTATCTGTGGAAATAAAATACATTTAAATAAGTGGCAATTCAAACTAATTAAATTTTACCATTTAGTTCTATATTTCCTCAAGATGTTTAACTTATTTTTTTCTGGGTAGATGACTAGATGAGAATAAACTTGGTGTACACTGTGACTATATTATTGGTTTGCCTTTTTTTTTTTTAAACTGAAAATGTCCAGGGCACCTGGGTGGCTCAGTCGGTTAAGTGGCCAACTCTTAATTTTGGCTCAGGTCATGATCTCAGGGTCCTGAGATAGAGCCCTGAGTTAGGCTCACACTCAGCCAGGGAGTCTGCTTGTGGATTCTCCCTCCCTTTCTTTCCCCCTCCCCCAGGCTCATTCACATGCTCTGTTTCTCTCTCTCTCTCTCTCTCTCTCTCTCTCTCTCAAATAAATAAATCTTAAAAGATAAGGTCCAAATCTTTTTTTTTTAGCATTTTTTTAAAAGATTTTATTTATTTATTCATAGAGACAGAGAGAGAGGCAGAGACAGAGGCAGAGGGAGAAGCAGGCTCCATGCAGAGAGCCCGATGTGGGACTGGATCCAGAGTCCCCAGGATCACACCCTGGGCTGCAGGCGGTGCTAAACCGCTGCACCACCGGGGCTGCCTGTAAAGGTCCAAATCTTGATATCATTTTCCAGTGCATCTGTGGTTTCCAATATAATGTGTAGGGAATATCATACTAGATTAGTCAAAATATGACACCTTGAAATTATTAAAAGATGAGGTAAAAAAAGCTCACTTTCAGTACTATCATTGATTCATAATTGATAGCTAGAATTAGAAAATACAATCATTGATTAAACCACAACCTTGTGCATTGGTCTTTAAACATTCTAATTTCTCCATCATTCAGTAATATGTAAGTTATGTTTAAACGCATGGCCCCTACTTTAAAAACAAAAATCAATCGAGTTCTCCTTCCAAGCCTGAGATTTCTATTTCAAGCAGAATTAGAAAATGTTTCCACCAATGTGATCCTAAATGGGAATCGAAATATGAATAGCTCAGTTTCTATTTTCATTTATAGCCAATTGGAACTTATTCTTCTTCCCCTCCTTCTATGAATGTTAAATGTCAACAGACATTATTTGCAATGATAAGGTAGCCACATATTGATTTTAGCTAATGGGACATTTTATGTGGACTTGAAGTCCCCCCCCTCCCCGCCCCAGAGGATAGGATAATAAGCTGTTGAATGCAGCCCCTCCTTCAAGAAACTCTTAAACTATTTGGGGTCATAAGAAAGTATGCAGATAACTACAGCTCATGGCACATGTGACTGATGTTCCAAGAATAGAATACAGAGGTACATCTCCTGGTGCGGGTGAGACTAGGATGACCTCGGGTAAGGCGGAGCACTTGAGCTAACTATAAAGCCCACCCTATTCTTCTATGAAGCAGAGTGGGGAGGAAAAGAGATGGAGCAGAAAAGGAAGTCACATGCACATTCAGAGGTCAAATAGGTCAACTTGGGAGCAGGGCAGTTTGGGTAGAATGCTGGAGTGGCAGTCTACTACAATTGTCTACACAGGAAGTAATAAATGCTAAACTTGACTGGTCGCAAGGAAGAGAGAACCGTCAGAAACACTATGAAGAGAAGAGTCAAGTGATGAGGTACAGGAATGAGAGGCAGTGATGCGTACAAGTCAAAAATATGACAGAGATTTGTGTCTGAGAAGCAACATATATTTGAGCCTTAGACCTAATTTCTCCTCTTCTGGCTATAGTCTCTGTGCTCACTTCCAATGATTTATGCCCCACCTGTGTGCTCCCTAATTATGTCCTGGACTCACCTGTCTTCTCTCACCTTCTGGTTCATAAGGTTTAAAACGTCTCATTATACTATTTGTAAAATAGAGATCAAATGAAATGGAGACCTCTTTCGAAAACTGACCTCCATTTCCCCAATTTACCTCCCCAGAAGCAGCCCATCAGTTTCTTGTGAATGTGTCCTAGACATCTTCACCCTAAACCTGACAGGAACAAAACAAACTCTCTCCCTAAGTCTGTTTTTTACTTCTGTTTTCTTATATGGTTAATGGCAGCCACACCTAATGATTATAATTTACTGAATTACTTCAAGGTGTCAGACAATAGCCTAGGCAATTGACATTTATTATCCTAATCCTCATAAGAACCTTACAAATTATTATTTTACAGATGAAGTAAACAAGACATAAAGATGTTAATAGCTTACACCAGTTCACACAGCCAGTAGATAGCAGATGTGGGTTTGAATCCAAAATGCAGGCTCTCCTCAGTGTCACTTGCTGCCTTGCTTAGGATCATTACTCCCTCCTCCCAGCCAGGGCCATCCATGACCACCCCCCCCCCCACCTCCCACTTTCAGGAGAGGGGCACCACCTGAAAAGGATCTGACCCCTGCCACCAAACCCACCAATTTGCTGTCCAGGACACGTGGCTAAAACACGCCTGATTGTATAATTCACCTGCTTCTGAGTCGCCTGTGCTCTCAGGATAATATCTCCGCAGGCAAGAGTTACTGTACTTTTTGGTCTGACCCTACCCTGTTCCCAATCTCACCTACCAGCACCCACCCTTGCCACGTGCCTTACACTGGAGACACGTCAGTAAGGGCCCCTTTCCACCCTCTTCTGCTTGGTGAAACCCTTATTGCCTTAGCCCAGGTACCCGAGAGCTCTCCAATTTCTGACTTCGACTCTTGGCCAACCCCAGCTGCCCTGCTCACTTCTCCAACAAAACAATGCATCTTGCTTGAGGAGGCAGCCCTGGCGACGTTGCAGTGCCAGATACAGTATACGTTCCATACATATTTGTCCAATTAGTAAATGAGTTGTTCAAGAAGAAGCACACTCAATTTGTTAGTAAGTGAACAAAGTTTCTTACTTTTTAATTAAATATTTAGCTTCTCTCCTTAGATCTGTAAAATTAAACTAGGGAGAACTTTCTCCCTTAATTTCAGCATTGACTATGTTTTAGTGTGTTTATAAATGTGAACTCAGTTTCTGAAATTAAACTTTTTATTTGCAATTTTCAAAGAAAAAAAAAATTCAGTGACATCCATTCATCTGTCCTCCTTCCCTGCCTTCCATCCGTCCATCCAAAAAGACTTTAAAATCCCTTCTCAGTAACAGGAACAGACTAAGAGGAGTCAGAAGTTCCTAGAAATGGTTAAATGACGCCTTAATACTTTTCCACAGAAAATGTTTTATCATTAGCTCTATTATCTTCATTTTAATTTCTGAAAGCTTCCCTCTGCTTTGTCTTATCAGTATCATCAGTTGTTGCTTTAATGGGATTTACATTATGAATTTAAACAAATTCTGAATGATAAACATTTAAACAATAAAATATGGTATTAAGACAACCTAAGTTTTAAAAATTATTTTTAACATAAAAATGTAAATTTAAAAAATAATTTTCAATGACAGATTCCTAATACCTTCAGATAAACTGTCCCATGGTCACCTATCAACTATTTTATAACATTAAGAATTGGGCAGTAATTGTGTGCTATCATTTAGCAGTAAAAATTATGCTAATCTATGTGGCATTCAAATGTAAATCTTGAAAATAATCTGAAACCCAAAACACTTCCATAAATCTTAACATCATGATGGCTTTTGCATCAATCATGCTAATTCCCATAATTACCTGGTGTTCATTGTATGTATTCAGTGTAAAGAGTGGCTTTTGAAGAATAAATTCTTCTTCAATTCCAATACCCATCCTTGCTTTTGATGCCGTTGTGTCTGACATCATTCTAACAGGGTCAAACTGAGCAACAATAGCAACCTAAAAGAAGAAAAAGCATGGCTACTTCGATTAAGATACAAGCTTCCTACATCTGGGGAACCCTGTTAATGTTTAATGTCCATTAAAGATAAAACATCTTTAATAAAATTTCCTAAGGACAGGCAGACAGAACAGTGAAGCAGGCCAATCCTAGAGATCCTTTTTTTTTTTTTTTTTCAATCCTAGAGATCCACAAAGGAGTTAATGGTTTAAAAACAGAGCGTATTAAAAGGCCATGATATTTATTGTTTGCTACTGACTGAATAATTAGTTATTATTAAATTTATAATTAAATTTAGATAAAAATTTATCTATCTGGTACTAAGTCACAGGAGATCTGATATAGAAAACCTACACATGGACTTTAAAAGTAAAAAATATTAATCTTTAACCGCTAGCAACTTATGGCCATGGTAACAACCCCACAAAGCTTTTCAGAAAGTTTAATCTGATCAAGCTCAGTCTCAAATATATTACTCTTGCCTACAGTTGAGTTGTGTTGGCATTACTGGGCAAGATGGGTGAATCCTATTAAGTAACTAGAGTTCCAGGGACTGTTGTAAACCATTGACACCCTTCTACTGAAAAACTGCAGAGTCATTTTAACCTAACTGACCTTGTCCTTTATGATAATTGAAATCATTCAAACCTGTATCCTAATGAAAAGCCACTAATTTTGTAAATTATATGCACCATTAGTAACACCTGCCTGTTAATTCCTAAAGTCAAGAATTAACATTAAGAAAATGGCATTTTTAATGCCATTTAGAAACTGTAATGACATAACTGGGGGTTGAACATACTTTAATTATTATAGGTTTCCTAGTCAAAATGTCTTATACTGGTTCTAAACACTGATTACAGGTAATGGGCACCGATATTTCCTCTCTCAAAGAGTTCACAGATGGAAAGAATTCTAGTCATAGGGACTCTGTAAGCTGTAAAAGTTACACTGTGATCAAGAATGTGTTTAGTAATAGTGACATTAAAGTTTTATCCCCAGAAGGCCATGGTATGTAATTATTTGCTAATGATTGAATAATTTAAATTTTGTTGAATCTAGGATGACAAGGACTTACATTCCTACACTTTGAATTTATTTCTGTCATCTATTTTGTCGAAGAAGATGATATAACAGTTGTATGCATTTACATTTCTTCTAAATTATGCCATTTAACTAGACCTCCTTGGTTTGAATCCAGTCTGACAGTTAATAGCTGTGTGACTTTGGGGAACCCCTGTGCCTCCCCAGTTTACTCTTCTATAAAATAATATTGCTATAAAATAGAAATAACACATATCATGGGGTTGTTGTAGGTATTAAATGGGATAAAACCTAAGAGCATTCAGAATAGTGCTTTATACTTAGTATTTTTTAAAAAAATGTGAACACATTGCTACAAACCTCTGAGGCAGCTACTATTCTTATTCTCATTGTTCAGGGGAGGAAATGAGCTTAGGGAAATTAAGTAAAAGATCTAAGTTTCCTCTGCTAATAGGAGCAAACCAGGTTGTACCAGGTTTGACAGACACCAGAGGCCAAGTTCTTATCCGAGATTCCATGTTGCCTTCACTGACATGGATGGGAAATCAGAGAGTCATTTCCTGTCAGCCAGAAAATGGTGTCAATGGATTTTGGAGCTTATGAGTTGAATTAATCACTTCCAGATCAAATCTCTGAAAAATTATCAAGTAAAACTATTTTAATCACATTTCTCAAATTCTTATATTCCTGCTTTTGCCATCTACTGTCCACTTTAAAAACTTTGGTCTACTTTCTACGAGGCAAAGCAATGGGAGGCTCTAATTCTCTCACAAAAAAATAGTACTTTTAAAAAGTGGTTTTTCACGTGTTTGCTGATTGTAGGGTATTTCCAAACAGAGGTTTCTATCCCCAAAGAGGATTACCTGGCTCTAGCTCCACCAGGTTTTTTGAGACCATAAAATCCTTCTGGTAGATGCAAAGTTCCACTCCTGTAAATGGAAACTCTTCAGCTAATAAACTAGAGGAAATATGAATGCATTTACATCTTGGGAGAGCTAAAAAAAAAAAAAATCTTGGGAGAGCTTTTTGAAAGGTGCTGATAAAATTATTTTAATATACTAAGAAACTGGAAACTGTTCAACATGAATCTAATTGTTCCCAGGAATGAAGACCGGTGTCCCAATTTGGCAAAGTTACATTTTATAATCACAGATGTTGTGAACTAAGCCTGCTAATAATGTTATTAAGGACACTTACAAACCACCCATGAAACTTTCCAAATTAAAAACACCTGTTTCCTCAGGGCTTCTAGCCGCCTCTCTCTCTCCTCTTCTTCATGTGCTTCTTGAAGGGCCACTTCTTTTTTCTCCACCAAACGCTTTTCCAGTAATTTTTGTCTATATTTCACCCTTTAAAAATAAATCACAAAGAAGTTGGGAAAATAATTATGGAAATTATATGAATAGGAGCACAGGGGCAGAAAGCATGTTGGGGGCGACATCATGGGCATAGTTTATTTTTACTTGTTTTTGGCTGATGTCTCACATCCACACGATAAAATGCAGTGGTATAAAATGCAATCTACACTAATTCGAATAGCCAGAGGACTGCAGATCATGAGGCAGGAAAACACAGAGTAAAATCCAATAAATCCAATCCATCTCTTTCTTCCCTAGAATCATTGTATTGACTCTCAAACTGTCTGTCGCCTGCCACAGTTGCAGCTCATCCAACCCAACTGATGACAGTCTCACTCTTTGATTATTCCAGCAGTTTTCTGAAGACGAGTTTTAACACAATTTGAGATGTTAAAAGGGCTGTTACCAGTTAAATACACTTGCTCTTAGAAAGAATAGTAAATAAAATACTATATTAATATGCCCAAAAGGTCTCAATTACTAGAACTTAAACCAAACTTTATATTATCACTCATTTTGTCAAGAATGCCTTCGGGGGTAGGGGGGCGTGTGTGCATGTGTATGAAGTTTAAAAATTGCACTTAGACTGTAGATGGCAGCAAAAACATGATTTTCCCATAGCATTGTTTCCATTCTTTTTAAACTCAGCAGGTACCAAAGCAGAGCACATTTCAATACCTCCAAACTCATTCGGTCCTCTTCTGCTGTTTTTAGACAGCCTCCCTTCCTATCTTTTTGCCCAAGCCACTCTTCTATTGAATTATAGAGAGGAGATTTATCTTTTCTAAAAGAGTAGGCACTTGGGTTCTCAAGGGAATAGGAGGCCATTGCCTGTCTTCCATTATTGATGGTTTAGATTTAACTTTCTTCAAGACATCAGTCACAAATGTGCTTTGCCCTTAGTGCGCCTACCTGGATTTTCCACAGAGGTACCTTCACTAAAACCTTTTAATTCTGGATCTTGAGGTTTATTTACTGAGGTAGGTGTTCACTATGCATCAAGTCCATTGGTAAGTGCTTTATGGGTTTTAACTCATTTAGGCTTCACCACGACCGGATGTTGGGGTACTATAATTGACCCTATTTTAAAGGCAAGGAAATGGAAGTATAGACTGATGATATAACTTGCCCATGTTCTCACGCCCAGCAAGTGGCAGAGCCGGAGATCAAACCCAGGCAGACTGACCCCAGATCTCACGCCAACCCTGACCTTCCCAGCTCCCTGCAATTAGCCACTAAGCTCTTCTCTCTTCCCTCCTTGATTGCTCCCCTCACCTCACTGACATGAATACTTACTGTGTGCTTACCCTGTGCTAGATATTATAAGCACATTGAGAGAAAGATAGCCCTTAGAAGTTTGTAGTTTAATAGAAAGACAAAAAACAAAACAAAAACAAGCCTAAGAACTAATCAAGGTATACAGTGCCTTCAGAGAGGTATAAACAAAGTCCACTAGGATTGACTGGGTTGTGGGAAAAACGGAGCAGATTCAACAAGAGCTTTGTGGAGGAGGCAGCATGTGAGCGGGGGCTCAAGGATTAGCATTTGGAGAGACGTGGTGGTGGAGGGGAGGCTGGCCTTCCTGGCAAACAGTGCCGGACAAGTGGGACTAAAGAAACGCACTCATACTCAGGCACCTGCAAATGTACGGTTGGCATCTAACAGTGGGCAGCTTTTTAAAAGATTTTATTTATTCATGAGACATAGAGGCAGAGACACAGGCAGAGGGAGAAGCAGGCTCCATGCAGGGAGCCCGATGTGGGACTCGATCCCCCGACCGGTATCACGCCCTGGGCCAAAGGCAGATGCTCAACCGCTGAACCACCCAGGTGTCCCAAGAGTGGGAAACTTTTAAGTTTTGCCCCTTGGGCAACTTGCTTGCCTTGCTGGTCACAGTTCTGAGAAGGGAAGAGGCCAAGGGGGCTAGAACAGAGTGAGTGAGGCACTTGAATCTGTGTCATTTGAACAGAGTGAGTGAATGAAAGACAAGCCCAGGGAAGTATCAGCAGGCTGAGCCCAGCAGTCACCTGGCTCCTTCAGGAAGATTTGCTCTTGGGGAGGAAAAGAATCTTTAAAACTAGGCTGCTCCTGAGGCTGACAGTAAGCAGCACAGGAGAGAAAGGAGGAGGGAAGCATGAAGTAGACGCTCAGAGTACAAAACCCACAATGGGCTTGAGTGGGAGAATCCTGAACTCCTCTCCTGGCCGTGGCTGTCCTCCTCCTCATCTGTGCTATCAGGAGTCCGTCATATACATGGGTTAAAGAAGACCCAGACCAGATCGCTTCCTTTCCTCCAAGGCCTCCACGTCATGGAAACCTATTTCTCATTCTCTCCACTTCCACTAAGGCATGACACAACCTCCCTAATGAGGTTCTACTCGATTTATGTACTGAGTACAAGCTAAGTACACTACTGTGAAGGTTCAATTAAAAGATACCCTGGGATTTTATAATTACCATATGCTAATTCTCAGAACCTTTGAAAAGTTTCTATTCCTTTGGGATATATAGGTTGCTTTGTCTGCAACTAAGTTTTGTCTCCTGTGGAAGAGTAATACTCGATCCAGTTAGGGGAGCTTGACTAGTGAGGAAGAAGTTGCAAATCAGAGTCAGGCATTTAAACCTGTGTCTGAAGAAGCCCAGCTCCCCCTTTACTCTGAGGCCCACTCACACATGCAACAAATGTTTACCAAGCACCTGCTCTGCATCTACCGCTGTTGCAGGCATTGGAGGTACAGTTTCAACACAGGAGACATGGTCTGTCCTCACAGAACTGACAATCTAGCGGGGATACATAGACCCAGCCAATTCTGTGAAAGGGTGGCCGTTGCTCTGAAGAGGCAATGGGACAGAGGCCTTGGGAGAAGCACTTTGCAGGCTTGGGGCATTCATTCAAGGAAGCATCCAAGAGAAAGTGCTCTAAATTTCAGACTTGAAAAACAGAGGGGGAGAGAATAAAAAGAATGTTCCAGGCTGAGAAAAATAGCATATGAAGTCCTAGAGGTGAGAGAGCACAATATTTTTGAAGAACTGAAAAATATTTGGAATGTCCAAGAGTGACGAGTTCCAAGAGCTAAGGCTAGAGAGACCAGAGGCTAGACTGGGGCTTTGCAATCATGAGGGCTTTGATAAGGGAAACGTGGTGATCCGAAAAACCTCTCCAACTCCTAACTCTGGGAAACAAAGGGTTGCAGAAGGGGAGGTGACATAGTCTTGACATAGACCAGCCTTTACAGATCTGGGCTGAAGACATAGACAGGGGGATCTTTATCAACAGCACAGAATCTCTCAGGGGGTTGGGGTAACTAGGTGACCGGCATTAAGGAGGGCACATGACGAGATGAGCACTGGGTATTAGACTATATGTTGGCAAACTGAATTTAAATATTAAAAAAAGGAAAAATATCTTCTATGGATATGGATTGTAAAGAGTCAAGACCAGGGAGGGGTATCCACATGCAAGTTGATGGTTTCCTAACCTAGGGAACTGGTAGGAGGTAAATATTGAGGAGATACTGAAGAAGACATAGATTTAAATTTTATGTAGGAAATAGAAAAAAATGGAATAATTTTTTTACGGGAGAGCAGAAGAAATAGAGAAATGAGTTAAGTTTTCCTTCTTGCATAATGAGCGACGGTGTCCCTCACTACAACTGGGAACTTAGAAAAACAGGGAAAAGAAAGAAATTAGGTTCAGTCTTGACATAGACCAGTCTTTACAGATCTGGGCTGAAGATGTAGACGGGGGATCTTTATCAACAGCACGGAATTGAGGCCATGGAGCAGATGGAATCAATCAGGAAGAGAGTGTAGAGCAATACGAAAAGTAGGTCTAGGAGTGATTGCCAAGGAAACATTTCAGAAAGGGACAGAAGAGGAAACCATTGAGGAGACTGAGGAAAAATGGTGCCAAAGCAGTGAAAGAAAATGACATTAACAATGTCAAATGCTACAGGAAAATCTCACATAACACCAAATGGTCACTGGACTAAATAGGGGGGAGTCATTGGTGATCTTGGCAAGAGCAGTTGGGAGAAAGGTGGCTGAACAACTCGTGGAGCAGACTAGGAGGAGGTGGAGGTGGATGAGGGAGTGGAGACAAGCCCTTCAGCAAGACTGGGGCCCCTGTAGGGAGGAGAGAGACGGGGCACTGCGGGGAGCGTGCAGCTGATCACACTTGTGTTGGCTCCAAAGTGATGATCAAGATCCCTCTGGCCACCTTGGGGATTTGCCACGAAAAGTTTAAGCAAACAGGCAACACACTCAAACTCTTCATTTATACGGATGCTAGAGTTTAAACTCAAATAACCATTCCCTTTAAAGGGGGAACTCTCGGTGCCTCTTTCTTCTCTCAGTCTGGATAGAAACTTTTCTTTGCCTAAAGAGAAGTGATGCAGAAAAACTCCTGGGAGAAAGCCAAATACTCACATATTCATGGGGAAAGAAAATAGCAACACAGTAAAGTCAATCATTTGGAAAATTTTCCACATAAATACCTTTAGCTATTTGAGGTAGCAGATTTTCTCCAAATTAAACTGTTGCTATGAAAGTCAATGTCAGGAAGTGGCTAAGCTCAATAGTCTTTAAGTCGTGCACAGAATTCCCAAACAGGAGTCCTAGGTCTATCTCTCAGTCCATTTTATTCTCCCAGAGTCTACAGAAGTGGGAAGTGTGGCAAAATGGGCATTTTCAACTTCTCGTGGGGGAGGAGAAGCATCGTATGGTTCAAAAGCAACAGCTGCTGCAGAATCAGGCTCGGCATTAACAATAATCTGGAAAGGATTTTGTTTAAGCCTCCAGGCCTGAGTGTAGTTGAAGGTACAGGGAGCTTTCATGTCGAAAGGGAGAGTTTAGGTACCTTTAGGAGACTCTTTATTGTGTACTGCACTCTAAGAGATGAATGGACAAAAGCAAATGGCTTGGAAGCACCTGGAACTTTAGTAGCAGGGTCTCTTCAGTAAAACTTCAGTGAAAACTGGACAAAATATTAAGTACTGAACCTTGACCTCCCCCCTGTCTGTAGCCGCAGGTAATTTCAATCTAAATAAACCTACAGCAACCAAGGGGGTTGATAGCTGATAGTGGCAGGATCTGCAACTTAAAACAACATCAGAAGCTTAGGCAGTAAATAAAACAACATAAAGGGATCCCTGGGTGGCGCAGCGGTTTAGTGCCTGCCTTTGGCCCAGGACGCAATCCTGGAGACCCAGGATCAAATCCCACGTCGGGCTCCCTGCATGGAGCCTTGCTTCTCCCTCTGCCTATGTCTCTGCCTCTCTCTCTCTCTGTGTGTGTGACTATCATAAATAAATAAATTAATTTAAAAAATTAAAAAAATAAAACAACATAAGGACACCTCTTAATTAGGATACTGGAACCAGTATTGAACTCCCCCCAGAATTGTTTCAGGAAAGTGATTTGCCCTACTGAGTTAAAGGCAGTTTATATGCAAATTTGCTACTTGGGGTTGAGGTCACGTGGCTCACTCACTATTGAACAAGAACTCAGTCAACAGGCACCTGCAGGAGGAGCTGCTGCCAGAGGCTTTGGAGCGGCAGCCTGGTGAGCCTGTTCCTGCCTGTTGGGAAATCCATTTTTGGCTCAAGCCCACTCAGAAAGCCATTCTGCCCACCAAGTGGAGAGAAACCCCTCTCCTGGCCATGGGGTACTCCACCAGGGAAGAATCGCAGATAGAAACACAGGCAGGCCAGGGGGCAGCACCTATCAAGAGTGGAAGGGGTGGGTAAGGGGAGAAAGGGAAGCCAGCCCAGAGAAAAGAAGGAAAAGAATGTAACTGGATGCTTCTAATAATATGAGCAATGAGATTAGACTCAGTGGGGAGCCCGGCTAAGGGCACAAGCGGGTGCCAATTTCTACAAATAGAATATGAATCCTGATACAAGGCAGTGACATCCTGGTATGGACAGGCATGGGGCAAAAACAAAGGATTCATAGTGTATCCACAGGACCAAGAGATGAACCCTTGCCAGCCCCAAACAGAGACTCTTCTTCCAGTTCAGAGCATTTCCTGGTCCCTTTGTGAGGTGTAAAGGCAAATTCCAATTGGAACTCTAGTCTTTAATTGATTCAGTTGGTCAACATATGGTTATTTGAGCACCTACTATGTGCCAAGCACTGTCCCCTGTGCTTAGGATATAACAGGGAAAAGATAAAACTAGACAAAAAAGATCCCCACCCTCTTAACTCTTACAGTATTTGTGGTTTGTCATAGGCTGCCTAAACTAACATTCTAATAAAATACGATTGTTCTTATTTAACTTATCACAAAGCCCTAAATTAGCCTCTTATATTGCTATAGAATAATGGTTTTCAACTATGACAGTCACTAGTATCACTAAAACTTATAAAAAGTTCTGATGCCAACCAAGGTCCCAAGCCAAACTAATTACATCAGAATCTGGGGTTGTGCTGTTGGGGCTCAAGCACTGGTGTTTTGTAAAAAGGTCCCCCAGGTGATTCTACTGTGCAGCCAGGCCTGAGAGCCAACACCCTTGGCCCACCGGTTCCCTAAGTTGAGCTAAGATCAGAACCACATGGAGGGCTTGTTAAAGCTCAGGTCACTCGCCCACCTCCAGGGTTTTTGATTCAATAGGAATGAAGTGGGGCCTGAAAATTTCCATTTATAAGACATTTCCAGATGATGCTGACTCTGCTGGTGTGAGGCCTACACCTTGAGAAGTAGAGTATAGATAAATATTCAGGTTAGAAGTTAGAAGGTTAGAAGGCCTCTGCCTGATTATTGTCACCAAGACAAAACCAGGAACAAATTACTACCCAGACAGGGCTTATTTCTGTTTGCAGGGGCCAAATAGCACACTTATATGCCTCCGGACTGACCCAAACTAGAAATTCCTGCTTTGGTGATACTGACTCTCAAGGGCAGCATCCTGCAACCTCACCTCCCCCTCCATGACCCTACCGCACACAAATGACGGGTTCCCCCCAAAACAGAGGCCTCTCAGGCTCGGGTCAGTGTCAGCGACGAGCAGTTGCAAGAATGGCTGCTACTAAACCAATTTCTTTCTCCCCAATGGACGAAGTGCGGGTGTATCCTGATGACAGTTGAAGACTGCAGGCTACTGGACATATTTAAAGGGTATACTCAGAAAAATCAAAGAAGGAAGAAATAACTTGAAAATATTTCAGCCTTAAAAAGGAAGTATGAGACATTTCCTTTGGGAATAATTCTTGTAGCTCCAAGGGGGTGGATATTTTTCATACTGCAAGTGAAAACCCACAAATGAGAGTGAAGTACATTTTCCTGTTTGTGGTGACCAATTTCAACCTAGCGTCTGACTTCCCTTGAGTTAGAAACACAGACACATAAACAGCTGCGAAACAAGGACTTAAACCTGACAATCTAGAGTTGAACAGGATCACATGTGGGGAGAGGGCCACTGAAAGACTGTTGCAAATATCCTATAAGCTCCTTCCCCATATTAGTGCAGAAAGACATTTCTACCACAATTTGTCCCCCTTCTTCTTGTTAAATTTTATCTCTTTCCTTCTAGATTTCAGTTATCCTTTTATACCCTTAAAATTTGCCTAGAATACTGCTTTCTAATAGCATTTCCAGAGGTGCACCGTTAATAAAGAATTAAGAATAATAAACATCTTTTTTAAGATCATGCACTAGCAAGAGTAAACAGCTTATTCCTGTGACCAAGCTTGGAGCTCGGCATCATCTAGAACCGCTTCCTGCCAGCATTTCAAACTGAAGAATTCTGTTCCGACTCCGATGTCTAAGGCCACCACATACACTGATGAAGACTATAGAACTCCACGCGTGGATTGCCTGCTAACTGCCTGTACTTTTTGTGTTCTCATCACTTATCCTTACTCAGCCTGCTACTTTAGCTCATCAGGCTCTCCATTTTTCTATGATCTATTTAAACTGTGTTCTGTGTGCCAGACGCGGAGCTAGATCTTCCCTCGTGAAGTTTGCTGTCCTACTTCTCCTCTCCCCTCCCCGCCAGGCTGTGAGGCACAGTCAGACTCCCTTTACCTCATTCCCTCTCCAGCTATGGATCCCCGGGTCTGTGTTTGTGAGGGTGTTATCACTAGTATCCTCTCATTGTCTTCTTTTCTTTCCACATATGCCCTGCAATTCCCAGCCCTGATCCTTTGCTGAATTTATTATGTATTTATAAAGTTGAACTTTACCTGGTCATTCAGCACTCCTCCAGATTAATTTTATTTACACCAGCTGCTTAAGATTCTCCCCCTTAGCAGAGAACCTCATCTCCTACTTTACTGGAAAGGCCATAAGCATTCATTTCCCCAATGTGTTTTGCCCACATCCAATTTTGTCAAGACTCATTCATATTTATCCTCTGCTTTTTAAGAAAAGTATGTATTCATGAGAGACACAGAGAGGCAGAGACATAGGCAGAAGGAGAAGCAGGCTCCTCTTGGGGATCCCGACCCGGGACTCGATCCCATGACCCTGGGATCATACCCTGAGATGGAGACAGATGCTCAACCCTGAGCCACCCAGACGTCCCTATCCTTTGCTTCTTAAATCTGGGCTTTTGTGCCATCAGCCTATTTGGTTCTAGGCTCTTGCTCCAGAAATGAATTTCTTCCTGTATTTCTTCAGTCTCTTTCTCATGGTCCTTTCCTTTATGGTTCTTTTTCCTCTACTTGCAAACTTCTTCAAAGGGGAAAAAAAATGTGCCTCTTATCTGAATCTCTTTTCAGCTGCCATCCTCTTCTTCATTTTCCCTTCACTGCAAAAATTTTTAAAAGAATAAGACATACTTTTGACATTAGTTCTTCACTACTCTTTTAATCCAAAACCCATGCAGTCTGGCTTCAGCCTCCTGCACTCTCTGGAAACTACTCTCCCCAGTGTCACCAGGGACTCCGGATTGTACACCTAGATTCTTTTAGAGCTTCTCTCTACTTAACCTGTCTGCATTGCCTGGGACTAGTGACCACCTCCTTGAAATGCACATCCTACCTCTCTGCTTTTCCTCTCTCTCTTTTAATGGCTCCTCTTCACCTGTCCACCCAGGGTCCCAACATGAATCCTCTTCTTAACTTACAAACTTCTTTTGGGAAATCTGACTCCAGCTACAATCAAGGCATCAGTGTCTGTAGCCTCCGCCTCCTTCAAACCCCCAAATACTCTGATCTTTTATTTTTTTCTTTATGTAAATTCAAAATTGGTTTCAGATAAATCTCTCAAGTGTAACTACATCATACTGATAGTTAAATACAGAGAGCATCTGCTTTACTGGGCATCTGAGGTTGGCGGCATAATTTTTTCACACAAAAAAAATCTTGGGAACAAACCTAATGACACATGCCTATGAGAATTCCGGAATGTCTCCCCGCATCCTTGTAGACACGAGCCACCCTGGTACCATGGAGAGGGCCAATATTCCATCTCGTCTGTTACTTTAGGTTTGTTCTAATTCAAAGGCAGAGATTAAGTTCCCATTGCTTGATACCTTATAACACAGCTGCAACAATTTTAACCTGAAATACTTATAGCAGGGTTAATTTCAACTACTTAAACATCACAGAATGTATAACTTTGAACAATATGACTCCTTGGAGCCAAGAAAATCTTTCATATCATTAACTGTCTGAGGTCACAACATTTGGGATTATTAGCTACTAATCATTTTATAAATCAGGAGAGGTCTTCCAAATATAATAATTTTATTAGAAGAGTTGTTGTTTTAATTTTATTCCTGCTTTTTGGCAGTAATCGGATACTAGGGCTAACTGCCTATTATGGCCAAATCTAGGTTTTAATAATTAGACCACATTGTGGTAGACATCTGTCTTTTTTTCTTTTTTTAATCTTCTAGCATCAACCTAGTAACAATCAAACCCTTTCAAACTGCCTTTCCTCATTCCTTCTAGGTCTGTTGAAACCTTTAATCAGAGAATCCTCCCCCTGCCTTTCCTGGTGACTAGATATGGTTATAATAGCAGTTACAAATATGGCCACAGTGACTGGCCCTCAGTGAGCTTCAGCTGAGCCAATCAGAATCTCTCCTGGGGATTTATAAATGGCTATTGAAGAAGAAAAGCTTTCTTTTCTCCCTGATGTCACTAAGCTAAAATAATGTAATTAAACCTGGAGCTGTTCAAGCCATGTCTCTTTTCCTCCCAGTCTCCCCAGCCCAGGCATATGAGGAAGTCCATATCAATGCACAAATAGATAAGAGTAAAAAAGTAGGAAGGGAGTGAGAGGAACCTACAGATGTCACTTGAGTACCTGAGGCAAGACCCACTCCTAGATTCCCATTCGGGTGACTCAATCTATTCTCCTTAAGCTAGTTTGAGTTAGTTTTCTCTCAGTTGCTTCTGAGGAGTCCTGACCAATAAACATATCATCTATGTATAAGGGAATACTTACTTATCTGTACAGGCTCTGGAACAGGAGGGCATGTACCACTCTGTTCCAAGTGATAATCAGTTCATTTCCCAAATTGATGGCCCATGGAATGTTAATATCCCACAGGATGTTAACATGAGTGCCATGGATAATGTGCTGGGTGGTCAAGGAAGCCTGATAAAGATAAACAAAGTGAATAGGTTCCTTTATAGGAGGATCTCTCAGAATACTTATTAGAATACGGTGATACATGCATTATGAATTTTCAGAAAGAAGACTAGTGTGCTAATTTCCCCCAAATTATCTGATAATAGAAGCTTTTTTCTAATAGAATTTAGTTTGGGAAATGTTACTTGCCTTCCACTGAACAAGCAGAGATATTCAAGTAAGCATTTTAACTAATAGGCATAAACACAGATATACTTATTTGTACTACAGTTATTTGTTTCCATGTGCTGTTTGTGTTAGACTACATTTCCTGAGTACATTGGCTATGGCTTAATTGCCTTTGTATCCATAATAACTAGCATAGTGCCTAAAACAGAAGGCAATATTCATTATAGACCAAGAAAGACAAGATAAATGATAAATTTTAAAAGTCATGGCAAATATTCAATCAAATTTTCTAAAATATAGGTAAATAACAGAACATTAGAGTTGATAATATAAAAAATTAAAAATAAGTTGAATACACACTCTTGTTAAGCCTGTCTAATCAGTGGGTATTCCTTTGTAAGATCTGTAATCATTTGAGGAGTTGAAAGAGAAGTAAGAGAAGTTGAAACACCGGAGAACAAATCAGGTATCTAGTTCCTTTTATCAGTCAGGAACCATGGATGCTAAAAGGCAGACTTAATTGTGACATCCATGACACAGACCTGCTAGTCCTGTGATTTCGGATAGGCAGCAGAGGCAGGAATGACTTGTTTGCTTTTAGGAATTATTTATGATGATCTGAAATTTAATAGTCTACCCACACAGAGCAGCATTTATTTGCCTAATTGCCTTCATACATTCATTTATTCAACATATTAAGTGCCACATATGTAAATATGTAAAAGTCATAATCATATCAAGTCACATAAGAAAAGCCCAGAGCAACTAGAAACACCAATAATGTAGATGAAAAGATATATTTGAATCCATTCGGGAGCTTGCCACTTGCCATCACTGGAGTTCACTAAGAAGAGACATCTGGGGGCACCCGGATGGCTCAGTGGTTCAGCTTCTGCCTTTGGCTCAGATCATGAGTGAATCCAAGGTCCTGGGATCAAGTCCTGAGTCAGTATCCCTGCAGGGAGCCAGCTTCCCCTCTCTCTGTGTCTCTGCAGCTCTCTCTGTGTCTCTCATGAATAAATAAATAAAATCTTTAAAAAACAAAACATCTATCATTCGACACTAATTGGGTAATTTGCACAGTGACTCTTGAACTCACAAATGGTTTATGGTAGATAAAGTTTAATGTCACAGGTAATATGGATTGCATTTTAAAAATCTTCAAGGATCTATCCAATCATTTTATCAGTTTTATAAGAAGAGAACTCATGTTGAGGGTTTACCTCACAATATTAGCTTTCTTTAAATTATGTTTCCACTTTGGCTCGTACAGAAAAAGAAATAAAGGTAAGAAGGTGACAAGCACAGATATTTAGTTTTATTGGATTTTTTCCTGAAGAATCTTGTAAGATACATATAATTTCTGATAACCCTAGTTTCAAGAAGAGTGTTTTCAGAATAATCGCAACTGAAAGAAGCATTGTGTTAGAATGAAATTTTAAAAAGCCTAACTAATGAAATACACCACTGGGTTATCAAGTTATAATAATTCAGTTTGGTTTTGCCTATTTTCAACTTCTGACTTTAATTGGTCCTATATTTCCAGAGACAGACTCCTGTGTCATTTTGATTGAACTGGTTTCTGTCCTCCAGGAATCCTGATGGAATGGCACAGAGAACAAAAGAAACCACAGTCCTCTCCCTCAAACAAATGCTTTAAGTAAATAGGATTAATAAAACTTGCCTTCTCTAATATTGTTTGAAAATCCCCCTTACATTCTCTTTCCTCCTTGCCAGGTCCCTCAGAACTTCTGTAGACAGCAAACATCAAAAGGACCAAAGATTTTTATAGTGATTCAACCGCCCACAGCAATGAAGTAAACCCTGATTTTCTTTCAGCCTAGGAAATGATCAGCAAAGAGGCTTCACAAACAGCCTCTTTAACATTTGAAGTTTAAAAAAAAAATCAGTGTAGCAGAACGGTTACTTTCATAAACACCTTTGGGGCTTTGTTTTTTTTCTCTCCTCTTTTTTTTTTTTTTTTTTTAAGTACCCTGCTAATCCCCCCTCTGCAAACATTATAGAATATTTACTTTACCATGACTTTTTGGTTAGGCATTTTAAATATGCTTTTAAAAAAACAAAAGATAAAAATATATTTCATTTTGGGCATGACTTTCCTCGTGCTTCTTTCCTTGGCTCCCTTAAGTGCTGATCGACTCCCCGTCTTGCCTGGAGTTCCTGCACGACTTCCTGCCCAGTCACGCCTCTCTTAGTCTCCCTTCAGCCCCAGAATTCAGCCTTTGGGGCTGAACTCTGAAATCACTGGGCGTTTTCTTTCTTTAGAGGCAGATCCCTCCACAAAGCAGGGCACCCTGCAATCCGGCCGGGTGAGCGCTGCGGTTGGGATCTGGGGGGAGGGCGCATCCCCAGGGCCAGCTCCCTGAGCTCCCAGGCCTGTACTGCGGTTTGTCCAGGTGAGACGCTGAAGCTCCTGTTCCAGAAAGGCTATTGCTTGAGGCCAAGGGAGAGATGTGTGGTTTTCCTCGGGGCTCAAGCAGATAAACAAAGGGGGTGCTCAGCGGTTTAGCGCCGCCTTCAGCCCAGGGCGAGACCCCAGATCCCTGGGATCAAGTCCCACGTCGGGCTCCCCGCATGGAGCCTGCTTCTCCCTCTGCCTGTGTCTCTGCCCCCCCTCCCCCGTGTGACTCTCATGAATAAATAAAAATCTTTGAAAAAAATTTACAAATAATACCCACAGGGGATGCCTGGGTGGCTCAGTCGGTTAAGCATCTACCTTTGGCACAGGTCGTGATCCCAGGGTGCTGGGATCTAGCCTCTAGTTGGGCTCCCTGCTCAGTGGGGAGTCTGCTTCTCCCTCTTCCTCTACTCGTCCTGGCCCTGCTCATACTCTTTCTCTCTCAAATAAATAAATAAACTCTTAAAAAAACAAAACAAAAACAAACCTACATCACCAACCCTCAGCCTCACTTTTAAAGGATATATATTTTTTCTCAGCACTATTTAGGTACAGGCAGAAATAAATCTACAAAAACTCTGTATTTTCCTTTCTTATATTAAGCTAGAGATATCCACACCCATGTTCCTTGGGACCTCTCTGAGTGCAGAAATGGAGAAATGCCTAGAGGAGAGTCATGGACCAGAGAAGTAAAGTGGGTAAACAAAAACACACAATTTGCACAATTTAATAGAATATCAGAATTATAGTTAAATCCCAAGCTTGGGGAGCAGCATGGGAAGCAGCTGGGGAAGGGTGGACAGGATAGAAGTAGGACCGAACTTCCTAAATAAGTTGTTGGTATAAACAAAACAGGTAAATTAACTTTTACGAAGTCCTACTTAAAAAAAGTTACCATGGGGATCCCTGGGTGGCGCAGCGGTTTGGCGCCTGCCTTTGGCCCAGGGCGTGATCCTGGAGACCCGGGGTCGAATCCCATGTCGGGCTCCTGGTGCATGGAACCTGCTTCTCCCTCTGCCTATGTCTCTGCCTCTCTCTCTCACTCTCTCTGTGTCTATCATTAAAAAAAAAAAAAAAAAAGTTACCATGGCCAAGCATTGGCCTCTCTAGAGCAGGAGATGGGTTGTCGCTGTTCACATTTTGCACAGCATGTAAAGCAACAGCACGAGAGCTTCCTTAGGGAGAAGAGCTCTCTCTAGTCACAAGACCTTCTTAGTTATCAAGCTCACAAAAGAAACAGACTCAGCTCTCTCAGGCACCTTATTATGACCCCCAAACAGTAAGCCCACAGGAAAATCCACTTAGTCCAAGTTAAACTAATGAAAGGGGCATTGATCTTGCTCCTCAAAGGTAGATTATTTACCCAAACTCAAGTCATTGGGTGATCCAATGGCCTGGGTAGCAAAAGAAAGTGATTTTATTTTGCCTAAAAGCTATAAGCTGAATGTCCTCAGAATTCTAACTTTTTTTTTTTTTTTACATAAGGAATTACTTTGTGGTAAGGAAACAAAATTGATAAAACTGGAAAAATATTCTCTTTAAACAAAAATGAAATATGGCTGCCCCAAATGACTAGCAAACGGCCAAGAGTTACATTCTTTCTTCAAATACTAACACTACATGTACACATCCTTCAACCTAACTTTTTTTTAAAATTGAAGTATAGTTGACACTCGATGTTACATTCATTTCTGGTGTCCAACATAGTGATTTGACAAGTCCATATGTTATGCTGTGCTCTCCACAAGCATAGCTACAACTGTCACCACACAACACTATTTCCACACCATTGGCTATATTCCCTATGCTGTATCTTTTATCTCTGTGGCTTATTCTATAAATGGAGGCCTGTATCTCCTATGCCCTTTCACCTGTTTTGCCCATTCCCCCTCCCTCTGGCAACCATCAGTTTGTTCTCTGTATTTACACGAAATTCTAATTTCTTAGAGATATAGCCAACCTTGTCACATATATGAAAGGCAACTCACATTTTCTCTCCAGGTAACTCTAAATTTCAATCTTTATTGTCCTCTCCCAGATGTCACAACTCCTCCTGCCAGATTCCCCATTATTTCAAGAGACAAGAATATTCCCTAAGGCCTCCTTTTAAATATACATCTTTCTGAGATCATGTTTCTGGTTTCCCTGAAGATTGTCACATCAATAAATCTATCTTCTGCCTGGATCCTCAGTTTTGAAAATAATTTTATCACCTTAGCTAGGTACAGCCGACATTTCTCTCTTATATGTATTCTTCAATCCAAACAGAAGGATTGTACCATTTGAAGGCATAAAAACATTTATATGTAGACCTTGGCATAATTGTAGATGCAGATGAGACTTTCTGCAAATAGGCCAATTGCCAAACCCAGACCACAGGAAGACCCTATCTGAACCTGGCCCAACATAAAATCAGTTATGTCCATTATGTGGAAGCCTTAGGAAAGTATGGTTTATGGAGCAATAGCCTGAGACATCATAAGGATTAACTTGCTCCCAGTATTAAAAAAAAAAAAAAAAGAAAAAAAAGGCATCAAAAGCCTTGCTCCTTTAGAAACATTTAGAGCTTTCAAGCCCACACACACTCAGATAGTACTGATAATTCTCTCTCTGTTTGTAGGATTTGGAAGAGCTACAAAGAATAAAGAGCCACAATATTTTGACAAAGTATGATGTATTCTTCTCTTTAGGTATGTTTGTTAGAAAACCTGGACTTTTTCCCTTCAATTAATAAAATATCATAAGTATAAGAAGCTTTGAATATATAAAGACTTTCTAGGAATACAACAGATAAATACACATACTTGTTATATATAAAGCACTGATATTTTAAAAATCACCTAGTTGTATAAAACCACAGTTTTCAAGGTACTCTCACATACATTATTGTGAAAGATTCAGTATAAAACATTTTATTCAACTAATATCTAAACAGCATTACTCACTTTTTCCACTTCTGAGTACATGAGAGAGGCCATCAGCAATTAATTTTTAAAAATTAGGATTTATATCCTACCTGTTCCCAAACAAGATTGAAATGATGCAGAATATTAAACCCAAGGTAAAATGGCAACATTAAAAATCAAAGAACATAGAAAACCAAGTAAAAGAAGTAGATGTTTCCAAGCAATTGCAACAAGTTGTGACACTGGGGGCCGTGAACGTGAACTTGCCTCTCACAGGAGTTAGCCTTTGCTCACCAGCAGGGCGGGGGTTGGGGGTGGGGGGTGGGATGCTGAAACACCGGGCTACTTAACAATATGTTTCCAGAACCATCTGACCATCAGGGCCTCTGGATTAATTATACTCCTGTATTTCTCAGAAAGTGATTGGTAAACCAACTGAAATGGGATTTTCAGTGATGCTTATTTTTAGAATGCATATTCCTGGGCTTAGCCTAAGATCACTGGTGGCAGGATTCTGGGATTATATTTTCACATACCCACTAGGTTCTATTTTTGCTCTGTAAATTTGGAAACCACTGCTTTTCTGGGATTAGTGCCTGTGATGTGGGAATAATAGAAAACCCAGGACCAGGAAGACAGAAAATAAGGAATGCCTGGGTGGCTCAGTCAGATAAGTGTCCAACTCTTGATTTTGGCTCAGGCCATGATCTCTGGGTTGTGAGATCATGCAGGCATGGAGCCTCCTTGGGATTCTCTTCCTCTTCCTCTGTTCCACTGCACCCCCCTCCCGACTCTCTCTCTCTTAAAAAAAAAAAAAAAAAAAAGTAGAAAATTGTTCTGTTCTGGTTCTCTATCTCTTGGATACTGCTTTTTGCCCTCCGATTTTTGCCCTGTGCTCATAGTACTTTCAAATGCCTGGTCCATTGAAAGCTTAATGTTTTTCTTTGGATGTTCCCATATACTTGGCCTCTTCTAACTATAGTATTCTCCTTCCAACTTCCCATCCCATCCCCTAAAATTGTTGTCTGTTGGCCATTTGTAGGTCTTCCCTGGAGAAATATCTGTTCATGTCTTCTGCCCATTTCTTGATTGTATTATTTGTTCTTTGGGTGTTGAGTTTGGTAAGTTCTCTATAGATCTTGGATGCTAGCCCTTTATCTGATATGTCATTTGCAAATATCTTCTCCCATTCTGTTGGTTGTCAACTGTTTCTTTTGCTGTACAAAAGCTTCCTATCTTGGTGAAGATAGTTCACCCAATAGTTCATTTTTGCCTTTGTTTCCCTTGCCTTTGGAGATGTGTCTAGCAAGAAGTTGCTGCAGCCAAGGTCAAAGAGGTTGCTGCCTGTGTTCTTCTCTTGGATCTTGATGGATCCCTGTCTCACATTTAGGTCTTTTATCCATTTTGAGTTTATTTTTGTGTGTGGTGTGAGGAAATGGTCCAGTTTCATTCTTCTGCATGTGGCTGTCTAATTTTCCAAAAGCCATTTGTTGAAGAGACTATCTTTTCCATTGGACATTCTTTCCTGCTTTGTCAAAGATTTTGTTCATAGAGTTGAGGGTCCATTTTTGGGTTCTCTATTCTGTTCCATTGATCTAGTTTCTGATTTTGTGCCAGTACCACACTGTCTTGATGATTACAGCTTTGTCATAGAGCTTGAAGTATAGCTAAAATGTCTGTGCTACCTAGAGCAATCCATACATTCAATGCAATCCTTTTCAAAATACCATCCACTTGTTGGTGGAAAAAATAATCCTAAAAATTGTATGGAATGAGAAAAGACTCCAAATAGCCAAAGGAATGTTGAAAAAGAAAAACCAAAACTGGTGGCATCACAATTTCAGGATCTCTTTTATAGCTCTGCACAGCTACAATCTCTCCTTGTCTTGCTTGGGATTAATTTACTCCAGCACTGTTTAGGGGAACATGTAAGATACTCCCTTCATAGCTTCTGGCCATCAATAACCAAATATGGACCTATGTAGGAGGAATTATCTGTTCTCTGCTCTTTAATGTTATTTCCAGTTAATGGGCCTTATTGGATTATTCTCTATATTTGAGGTACATATCTTATGTTTTCCCTACTCTCCAAATGCTCTCACATTCTACTACTCTTGCTATTTTCCACTTTAGCTCCATATATTCCCTGGCTTATGTTATCTCCTCATGTGCCTCCTGTATTTGACCATTCACCTGAAGGTACATTCAACATCTTGACTAAACTTAAAGTTTATGGTCCTAATTTCTGCAGTATAATGATCAATCCTCCAGTCATACATCTGGGAATTCATCATCATTCAACACCCATTTAGTCCCAAGGTTTTGCTGCTCTTGTTCCCTGTGAATTTTTGCCTTTTCTCTTATAATTTAGGATTTTACTCTGCTCTCCCCACTATGCCCCACCCCTGACTTTTATTAGGATTGTTAAGACTGTTGTCAAAAATATTTGCTCCATCTTTAAGAAATATCTTTGTCCCTAGCTCAAAACTTCTCTTAGATCATGTACAGCATGTCCTGAGAGTTATCTATGTTTGACTCTGCTTCCTAAGCTCCCAGTGTTAATAAGAGCATTAGATGAAAACACCCCCTCCGTACCCAGCTCCTTCAGTCTTACACTAAAGACTTCCAAGTTTCTAGAAAACCTTCTACTTTTCTTCGAACTGACCAGACAAGCCAGAACAAGGGCAAGTGTCTGCTGGGTGCATGGGGTTTAGGATGTCACTTCAGATTTTGGGGAGAATTCACAAGAAGGCCGGACAGCTAATATGGCACAGCAGGTCTGCATACAGGCAATTCCATAGCAATCCACAAGAAATCACAATTATCTCTTCACGGGACCTAAGTCCTATTATTGCTTTCATCTGCTGGGGTGACTGTGCCCCTTAGTCAAGTGCCAAAGCTGTCTCATACCAGCTGGAGGGTGACAACTGCTAAATGTTTAGGACCTTTGCAAGCTAGTTCTTTAATATAGCCATTAATAAACATTAACTTATATTAACTTACAATGAAATAAATTGTATTTAAAAACAAAGGGAACATGGCTAACAGACATGTGAAAAGATGATCAGTATCACTCCTCAAGGAAATGCAAATCAAAACTATAATGAGATATCACCTCACATCTGTCAGAATGGCTAAAATAAAAACCTGAGAAATAACAAATGGTGGTGAGGATGTGGAGAAAGGGGAACACTTGTGCACTGTTGGTGTGAATGCAAATTGATGCAGCTACTGTGGAAAACAATATGGAGGTTCCTCAAAAAAGTTAAAAACAGAAGTACTCTGCATTCCAGTAATCGCACTACTGGTATTTACCCTAAAAATACAAAAACATTAATTCAAAGGGATATATGCACCCCTATGTTCATTGCAGCACTATTTACAATAGCAAGCTATGGAAGCAGACCAGGTGTCAATCAATAGATGAATGGATATGGAAGATGTGGTATATATGCAATAGAATATAATTCAGCCATAAAAAAAGAATGAATTCTTGCCATTTGCATCAACATGGTTGGAGCTAGAGAGTATAATGCTAAGTGAAATAAGTCAGAGAAAGGCAAATACCATAAGAATTCACTCACATGTGGAATTTAAGGAACAAAACAAATGAACAAAAGAAAAAAAAAGAGACGCAAACCAAGGAACAGACTCTCAACTATAGAGAACAAACTATGGTTACCAGAGGGGAGCTGGGTGGGGGAATGGGTGAAATAGGTTAGGGGGATTAAGGAGAGCACTTGTCATGTTGAACACTAAATAATGGATAGAATTGTTGAAGCACTATATTGTACACCTGAAACTGAAATAACACTCTATGTTAACTATACTGGAATTAAAGTTAAAAACTTATTACAAAACCAAAAAGTCAATAAAAAATAAAAACAAAGGTGGCAATAAAAATTCATCACTTCCTAATTATTTTACTATTATCTGTGCTCTTGGGGTTATTTACATCTGTTGTATCTGTACAATAGAAATAATATATAATGGCATACAACCACACATGTCCTCTCAATTCTGTGTTAAGTCACATCAAGTTGGTTGAAGTAAGCCATGGTGAAAGTATGTACACCAGAGAAAACAGCAAATGCTACAAATCAGGGCTTATCCCATCCCTTCCTTCAACCCCTAGAAAGCTGTTGAATACTGACCAGTACATTATTACTGTGAATCCACTTAGTATTAAAATGGAAAAATACAAAGGTACAGTATAGTTAGTGAAATTTCCCTACTTTAATTCACACTTTTCCATTTCTTCCAACCTGCTTTTCTTTCAAAGTGTTCCAACCTCTCCCAAGTCAAAACATGTGGAAGCATAACCTATATCAAACAACTGACCTGAATAGTGTTCATATTATTACTTTATTAATTGGCTCTCCTAAGATGAAGAGCCAATTAATAAGACTAAGACTTCATCTCCTAAGATGAAGTCAGAAATTCCTTTATATAAAGGAATCTGATTTTTCTGTTCAAAATCCCTTCTCCTTTACCTACATTGTCCCCAGATCCTTTTCTGCACATGTGTGTTTGTACCTGTGTTTGTGCATATCCATTTGCTCTATGTATAGTTACTTCTTAATAGCTAACTTGAACTTCAAATAACTACAGTTAAAGCTCAACTCTGTATCTAGGAAGACACTAGAAAGGGAGATCATTAAATGCCTTAGAATCAATACTTGAATTCTTAAGAGGGAATTCAGGAGGAGATCAGCAAATGTTATTAAAGGATCAGGAACTGACTCAAGAAAATATAAAGAAAGTAAGACTCCTTATATGGCAATGATAAGGCTAATGGGAAACTGAAAGTGATCTTAGAGAATGACTGGGAATTTTATACAGAGGAGTCATTGTTCTGGGTTTCCACTTAGGATAAGTTAAGAGAGATTTAACTTACAGCACTTCATAGAAAGAACTTGAGAAGAATTCAGCAAGAGAAAATTATCTTAAGGGGTTATTTCCCCCTAAAGTTCTTTTTAATCAGCCATTTTAATCAATGTTTCCACAGAAGCTTAATTCAGAGGTAGAGAGTCTTATTACTAAAAAGTCACTCAAAAACGCAATCAATGGAAGATGGGATGTCTGGATTTTCCCCAAAAGTAGATATGGACTTTAGCTTTCTAAATATTCTCAGATGTTCTAAGCTCACCTGAAGATCATATTTACTGAGGCTTCCTCGAATAGGTGGGTACGTATACATAAGGGATGAGGATATAAATACCAAAGACACATAATACCAAATCAGATAAAAAAAAAACCTTCATTCTGAGACTCAGTTTCTCAACAAGATCCCTTTGTGGGAAGGCATGGGAGGGCCTTAAATAAACAAATTCCCCTAATAACCTACCATTTGTGTGTCTAATCCCATTTTGAACCCATTTACGCATTAATAAGTGCAACCTCCCAAGGTAGTTACTTCCCTGTTGTTTTTTTCTTCTAGTATTTGGGGATTTGTTAAATCCTATGCATATATTAAAACCCTTTTGGGATCCCTGGGTGGCGCAGCGGTTTGGCGCCTGCCTTTGGCCCAGGGCACGATCCTGGAGACCCGGGATCGAATCCCACTTCGGGCTCCCGGTGCATGGAGCCTGCTTCTCCCTCTGCCTGTGTCTCTGCCTCTCTCTCTCTCTGTGTGACTATCATAAATAAAAAAAATAAAAATAAAAAATAAAAAATAATAATAAAACCCTTTTGATGGGGATCCCTGGGTGGTTCAGCGGTTTAGTGCCTGCCTTCGGCCCAGGGCATGATCCTGGAGTCCCGGGATCGAGTCCCACATTGAGCTCCCTTCATGGAGCTTGCTTGTGTCTGCCTCTCTCACTCTCTGTGTCTCTCATGAATAAATAAATAAAATCTTTTAAAAAATCCTTTTGAAAATAAGGCTATAAATCACTAAATGTATTAATTAACTGCATTAATTATAATTAATAAATTAAAAGTCAGAATTTACCCTACTCGGGACACCTGGGTGGCTCAACGGTTGAGCATCTGCCTTCAGCTCAGGGCGTGATCCTGGAGTCCTGGGATCGAGTCCTGCATTGGGCTTCCTGCACAGAACCTCCTTCTCCCTCTGCCTGTGTCTCTGCCTCTCTCTCTGTGTCTCTCATGAATAAAGTCTTTAAAAAAAAAAAAAAAAAAAGATTTTACCCCATTCAATCCCTATGAGATGTAAGACTTCCAATGACTTCCATAATTTGGCCTCCACTTATCTATTCAATCTCTTCTCTTACCACCATTTCCCCAGCCCACTCCAAACCCTATGCTTCAATGGTACCAAATCATTGCCAGTTCCTTTAAATTGCATGGGTATTTGGCAGAAAGATATTTCCCATTTCTGGAAGATGTTTCCTTCTACCGTGAAGACTTCCTGACTCCCCCTGACCCCTCCTACCTGGTTTAGGTACTGCTTCTGTTTGTTCCTGTTGTACTTGTGCTTGCCCTCACCAAGAGTATCTGAATTCCCCATCAGACTGTCAGGTCCTTGGAAACAGGAACTGTCCTTTTTGTTCATCTCTCTATCCAACGTAGCAAGCATTCAGTTATAATTGTTAAACTCATAAATTAGAAAGGTTAATAGACTTAAAATAACATCACCACTACATTCCATACTTGAGGCTCAGTATATCAACTCTGGCCCTCTATACAGAATGGGATGATTTCATGGTCAATATAGTCACCACTTTCTGAATTTCATTAGGAATCATGCAGTCTCCCAAATGCAAGTTTATGATGATTTTATACACATATCAAGTCAGTTTTTGCTTTCTTTCCTAGTAGTGTCTGGGATTTCATTCAATTTTTTGGCTTATATCTTCATGCAATGTTTGTGGTGGCATCAAGGTCTATTTTATAGGTCGGAAAAGATCATTTATAACTATCATCCTATAAGGATGGTTTGTAGGATAAAAAAGGCAGAAACAGTGAACTGCATTTAAATTTATCTTGTTTGATTTTGTATATTACTGGTAGCACGTAATTCAGCCCTTTGTTAAACAAAATTGAAAAGCCACTGTGAAGTTCAAAAACATCTCCTCCTCTAAGGAACAAAAGCAGGAGAAACTTTCATTGTAATGAGGGAAATTAAACCTTGATTTTGAAATAGCTTTGTCCTCACAAAGATGAGTTATTAAGAGAGGAAACCAAGAGTGGAAAGATAAAGGCAGAGATGATCAGACTAGTAAAGATTAGTTGAATGTACGGAAGTCTGCTCTAAAGCTGTGTATAGGCTTTACTGGGAGAATTAGAAGAGTGTCATGGTGGTGAGGTGTGAATTGGGGAAAAATAAAATCCTGATCTATAAGAAATATTACTTGGCTTTATTTGCTCAAAAGCATATGATACTTTAAGCTTGGAAACTTTTAAATAGTTTCAATTAAAAAGATATGTTGATGTTGATTTAAAACCAGTTTTCAGCTGATGTTATTCTTAAGTTATTTCTCTATAACAGAACTTAGGAGTTTTAAATGACATTTTCTGAAATAAATTGAGATTTTAATTCCAAGTCATGTCTCACAGGAAAATTGCAGGTGAATAGGAAGGTCACCTTATTATAATTATTAGTAAAAATATAGTTATCTGCTTAGATTGTTATCAGGAACAAGCAAAGTTTTCTTTCCCTTTGGGAATAAAAGGGGTCAGTGATACAAACCTCCTGTTTGTGACTGATAATTAAAGATTGGTGATTAAAGCATAGGCACTTTTTTTCTGCCTCTCTTGCTCTTCATAAACTTGCTTTCTTAATGATTTTAATCAAAAGTTTACAGAAAAATAGGATTGATTTTATGTCATGAGATTGAAAAGCAACCCAGGAGGCTTGAGATACTCTCAAGTCATTCTGGTCATGATTACAAATCATTCTGATGGAGGAGAGAGGATAATCAAATGATCCTGTACATTGGTCCAAAAAATAATCTACACAAGAACAGGGTGTGGAGACAGGATTTAGTGGCACCGTGTTTAAAAAGGATGGTTGTTATCTAAATCCATACACTCAAACAGGTTTTTATGTCTCACTAATTTATTTTAGTCTAAATAGTCAACAGTTCCATCATGTTTTTAGCCATGATATTGACTTTTTTGAAGCATTAAAGTTGTAAATAGCATATCCATCATTTTGGGTTTGTCTGATTATTTCCTCTTGGTATCTAATGCTTTCCCTTCATTCCTCTTCCCCCTAACTTTCCTTTAAGTTTCAAACAAGGTGTTAACCAACAATATACAACTCAGAGGCCAAATCCAATCCTCCATTTTATTTTTGTAAATAAAGCTTTATTGGAACAGAGCCACACCCATTAGCTTACATATTGTCTATCACTGCTTTCCTAGGGCAGGGTTGAGCAATGCTGAGGAGACCATATGGCCCACAAAGCCTAAAATAATTATAATCTGTCTCTTTTTAAAAAATCTTTGCCAATTCCTATACTGGAAAATTGTTTAAATTGAGATAAAGTATTTTTGGCACAAAGGTGATGTATTTCATATTGCATCCTCTCAGGATGCACAATGTCAGGTTGTTAGTCCACTACTAGTGATGTTGTTTGTTTACTTAAAGCGGTGATAGCCAGATCTCCCCAATGTATAGGCATGTTTTTTTCCCTCTTTTCATTTAGTAAATAATTCATGAAGAGATACTTTGGTTCTGTAAATATTCTGTTTATCATATAAAAATATTCCATCTAAAGACTTTATTATCTACTGATGGTCTTTACCTGAAATAATTATTACATTGGCGATTGAAAAGTGCCAGCTTCTAAATCTATTAGGTCTTCAACATTTATGAGTGACAAAATGATAATTTCTTTGCTCCAAATGTAGAATCAGCCATTTTCTTCTCAGTTAATCCTGATTCTTTTAGGTGAAAATGATATTTAGAAATCAATATCTAAATTGATGTAGGTGCTAGCCTGTATGATTTAGTACCTGGAGTGTATGGCCCATAGGCTGAAATATTTATTATCTAGCCTTTTACAGAAAAAGCATACTGACTCCAGGTATAGGGAAATAGCACATGTCACATGTGCTATTGTAATGGGAGGGCCATTACATACCCTAGTCCTGTTAACATTAAAATGTTCCTTTAAACGTTTTGTCCTACCACAAATGTAAAATATTTCAAGGTCACAATACCAATGTTCTCACTAATAGTGAACCACTGAGTGAAGTTTAAGGTTTCTTCCCAGTACTTTTCCCCTTAAAATTCATCTGACTGGGATCCCTGGGTGGCGCAGCGGTTTGGCGCCCGCCTTTGGCCCAGGGCGCAATCCTGGAGACCCGGGATTGAATCCCACGTCGGGCTCCCGGTGCATGGAGCCTGCTTCTCCTTCTGCCTGTGTCTCTGCCTCTCTCACTCTCTCTCTCTCTCTCTCTCTGTGACTATCATAAATAAATAAAAATTTTAAAAAAATTTAAAAAAAAAGAAAAAAAATTCATTCTTCGACGGAGGATGTATAGAGGCCTAGTTTCTTTTCTTTTCTTTTTTTTTTTTTGAGGCCTCGTTTAACTAATATTTTCCTTCCTGTGGTTATATTAGTTGGGAGGGGGCTATAAAAACATTTAAATGATAATTAAGGAAATTAGAATATGGAGTCGATACTAGATGACATTATAGAATTTTTGTTCATTTTCTTAGCTATCCTAATGGTATTGTGGTTAAGTAGGTGATTGTCCTTATTAGCTAAATCATGCCAAAATATTTAGTGGTAAGATTTCATGTCTGCAATGTTCTTTTTTTTTTTTTTTTATGTTTCAGTTTTTTAGAAAACCTAGATTTATTTGTTAAGCTATTACAAAGACAGGACAATTATCATCTGAAGTACTCTGAGGACTTCATCCCAATTTCACTGGTTGTTATGGAAACCAACCTAAGAGGTTAGAAATTAAAGGATATAAACCTGAGGTTATAACAAAACAGACTGGTGACATGTGGCAAAAGGCATTAAAGGCTAATCAGCAGCACTTGTGTTAGTGATAGTATATGTGGCTAAGATATTTCCCAAGAGGCTCCCTAAAGACACTTACCCCTCTGGAGAATGAGCAGCGGTCGGGATTTCTCTGAGATTTTTTTTTTTTTTCTTTTTAAGGGGTAAGGGAAGGCCTAGGCTCTAAAGGGGGTAGATATTATACTCCACCTCCCTCTTCCCATCCAGCCTACCTACACTTTCAAGTGCCTGTGTATTCTCACCGTGTGGCCTGCCAGGTTACGGAAGATGCACGTAGTGAAGGTAGGAACTATAGGCCTACTCAGAGGGCACCTATATACAGAGAGTTTTAAGGTAGATGATAAACTACAAATACCCTCTTAGTTCATTCACCTTTGTTAATAAAGGTCATAGTTTCTTCGGTGACAACTTTTTAATCTCTGTATAGTCTGTCTCATAAAAGAACTGGTTTAGGTAAATTTTGGAGAAGGAAAAAGACTTTTATCAACACTTACTCCACAGTAGAAGAGGCACCAAGTTCTTTTCTACAGTGAGGAGTAGAATCTCACAGCAGCATGAATCATTCTCAGTGACCACAATCTGCATCCCCGAACTATCCAGCAACTGTTGGAAGCTACCTCCATCCCACCTCATAGTCTCTTGTTGACTCTTCTGTCCAGACTCCAGCCATGTTACACTGGCTGCTCAGCCTGAGAAAGCCTGTGTTCTAAACTCTTCAATGTGGCCGGGCCTGCTGCTGCTAATTGGGATAATCCTTCTTCATGGGTATAAAATGTAGGGATGTCTGCCCACCCTTGTTCATGTGCTTCTGCATCCTATTCTTCTCCATCCTCGTCAGATGGTTATCTGAATCTTCATCCTCAGGATCTGGAGGCAAAGTTGGGCGTTCACACATTGCAGTGAACATTGCTGATTTATCACTAGGCACAAATCTAAGTTCAGCAATAGGTTCAAAATTATCATCATTGTCTTATTCTTCAGCAACAGATACTTTTGATTCTTCCTCAAATTTGGCATTTACCATAACATGCAAATACTCACATGGATAGGCATCTAGGTGTCTGGACACTGTGCAAACTAATGGTGGCATATTCCATTGAGAATCCTAATCTAGGGCCATCTAACCAAGGAAGGTGGCTCTCAGTAATGTAAGAGGTGCCAAGATGCCAAAGGCCTTGCTGTTCAGCCCAGCCTTGATATCTGGCTGCTGCTGCCGGAGCCCCTCAGTTGAGCATGGCAGCAGGAAACTTTGAAGGAAGCTCACTGAAGCAGGAAGCACAGAAACACAGGCCTGGAGAGAGAACCAAAGCACAGCAACTCCACCACTTGCCTGAAACTTTTATTTTTTTATTTTATTTTATTTTATTTTATTTATTTATTTTATTTATTTTATTTTATTTTATTTTATTTTATTTTATTTTTAAAAAAGATTTTATTTATTCATGAGAGACACAGAGAGAGGCAGAGACACAGGCAGAGGGAGAAGCAGGCTCCCTATGGGGAGCCTGATGTGGGACTCAACCCCAGGACCCCGGGATCATGACCCAAACCAAAGGCAGGTGTTCAACCACTGAGCCACCCAGGTACCCCTGCAACTTTCTTTTAAATAGTATGGTAGACCACAGTGTATGGGCGGGGTGGAGAGAAAGAGGGAAGAGAGCAAGAATACAAATAAAGGAAATAGGGCATAATACTTAAAGTTAGTATATCTGGGTAGAAATTCTTTGTACAATTTTTGCAGTTCTTCCTTAAACTTGAAATTTTATCAAAGTTGGGAGATAGAGGAAAAAGAGAGAGATGATTGTGAGTTCAATAAAGATTTTAAAAAGTGATCCATATACACATGCACCAATACTTTGTCTCCTTGGGCAAAATTAATTAACATACATGTTCTGCGGAAGAACCTTTTCTTGTGCTCTGCTTTGGCTGAGGGTCAGAGCATACCTAGAGCTCTAATTACTTTAATGTGAAAGGGAACTGACAAAAAAGAATGACGCCGTCGATTGAATAGAATTGTCAGGTTTTCTAGCTTTCCTTAAGATTCCAGTTCAATTTATCTAGAGGCTAGTTATGGATAGAACCCAAATACATAAGGATATTTTACACAAAGCCACAGCATTGATGCGCTCCCCTTCTACCATCCCACTAACCTGGAGTCAGCAAACGTTTTCTTTAGAGGGTGAGATAATAAATATTTCAGGCCTGTTGCTGTGCTCATACAGTCACAGTATGTCCCATGGTCATTGTTACACTGACACTGTGGGCCATACAGCTGCTGTACGTGTCACACTATATGTGCCATTGTGGCCTACAAAAGCAGCCATAGATAAATGAACGAACATGGTTGTGTTCAAATAAAACATTTCTTATGGGCACAGAAATTTAAATTTCACGCAGTTTTCACATAATGTGATTTCTTTTTTTCCTAGGCATTTAAAAATGTAAATATTCTTGGCTTACAGACAATAGAAAAAATAGACAGAATGGTAGGTATGGTTCAACCTAGAAAACAAAAGGGAAGAACTTACAATTGCACCTTTGTGCAGGCTGTGTTTTAGCTGCCTCACTTGGCTCTGGTGAGGGAAAGGGGCTCCTCTGAATGGCCTGACAAGGCTAAACAGCTCTATGCTTTTAAATCCACTGAGCAGATACTAAGTCTGTTCCCAGACCTCTGAGATTCAAAAGGTCCGTTAGCTGCCCTAAATAGGAAGGTTCTAAGTTAGTAATCAGTATAATCGGGAGGAGTCAGTCATCATGTAGGTAAATAACAACTAGAATCTTGGTCTATCAGCTTGGAACTAGAGAGGTTTCTCATTCACTTCCTTCTGCAAGTGAAGGCACCTTATCCACTGTCTTTTTAACCTGGGGCTTTACCATGACCGATTGATCACATGTTAATACCTCTGTGCAATCAAATTAGTTTGCTTGTAGATGTAAATTTGTCTTACTTAAATAAATGTATTTAGATACTGACACAAATAGCGTCCTAAGTAATGGTTTTTATTTATAATAATCTCTATCCTTTAATAATATTGCCATAGTGACCTTGAACCATGATATGTGCTGAACCATGGTGGGCCCCTTTGGCCAGAGAGGGTTTTCCCCTATGCCTCTCCTTCATTGCAAATGACAAATGAGTTGAAAACCTACCTCTCCAAAAAGAGCTTATGAAAAGAAAGGGCTTATAGGGATAGAGATGGAGATGGGGAAAGAGAAATACATAACTATCCTCAGTATTTAAATGGTTGTCAAGAGAAGGAAGGTTCAGACTTGTTCCACTTGCTCTCAAGCAATAGAAGAAGGATTAATGCGTGGAAGCTGATAAGAAAGAGCTGGGCTTACTACCAAAAAATATAGAAATAACAAGAGGAAAAGAGAAAAATTCAATAGCTGTCCAAAGATGAAATGGACTGCCCTGGAAGACAGAAAGTTTAGTGTCTGGAGATACACACATACCTAGGATGTATGACCACTAAGTGGAGAGGTAGTAGAAAAGATTCAAAAATTGAAATCATTGAACTAGGTAACTTTAAGATCTATGACATTTAACACTTAGGCCTGACACTTTTGAGATGGCATTCTTAAGAAAAAAAGAGGCAGGGATCCCTGGGTGGCGCAGCGGTTTAGTGCCTGCCTTTGGCTCAGGGCGGGATCCTGGAGACCCGGGATCGAATCCCACGTCGGGCTCCCGGTGCATGGAGCCTGCTTCTCCCTCTGCCTGTGTCTCTGCCTCTCTCTCTCTCTCTCTCTGACTATCATAAATAAATAAATTAATTTAAAAAAAAAAGAAAAAGAAAAAAAAGAGGCAAAGATAAATAATCATAAGAGTGAGGTAATTCCTTATTCCTCTAGTTTAACCACAGCAAAGACAAACGTGGCTCATTCACCCACAACAAATTCAGGCCTTACCACTTTATTCTAGCTGTATGCATTCTCCCATTTAATGGATGTTTATTGAGATTGTGTGTTACTCTACAATTGCTAAATATGAGAACATTGTGGTGTAGACACAGATTTTGTTCTCATAAAATTAAAAATTTATTGGAAAAAATAAAAATCTAACAAGTAATTATAATTAAAATATGGGTGTTGAGATTGTGCAGATGTAGGACATTGTGCTGGTCTTTAAACATGATGACAGGGGCACCTGGGTGGCTCAGTGGGTTAAGCGTCTGCTTTCAGCTCAGGTTATGATCCTGGGTGAGGGTTAGTGGGATGGGCCTGGGATCCAGCCCCATGTCCAGCTTCCTGCTCAGAGCAGAGTCTGTTCTCCCTCTTGCTCTGCTCCTCCCCTCACTTGTGCATGCTCTCTCTCTCAAACAAATAAATAAAATCTTAGGGGAAAAAAAACATGATGACAAATTATTTGATACTTCCTCTTTTTAAGAATTTGGAGCTAAACTCCCTTTACTTGAATCTGGTTAGGCTTATAACTACTTTGACCAACAGGTAAAATAGAAGTAACACTATGTGATTTCTAGGTCATATGGCTTCTGCCTTGCTTATTGGAAGATGAGTTTCTGGAGCCCTGTGGTACCTTGTAGGAAGTCCAGCTGCTCTGAGCCCACTGTGCTTTGAAGGAGTCAAGCTTCAGACAGAGACCATGTGGAGCCCCAGAGCTCCTGCTTCTCCTAAATTTCTAGTCAACCCAGTCCAATGAAAAGAGGAAGTCATCAAATTATTCCAGCTCCAGGCATTCAAGCCACTCCTAGCCATTGATGTCTTCAAAGGTCTGATAGTCCAGACATCATGGAGCAGAGATAAGCCATCCTCTGTGGGACTTGTCTAAACTCCTAACCCAATGAATCCAAAGCACAATAATAACATCATTTTTGTCCCATGCCAACAAGTTATGGGATGGTTTGTCACCATATTTCATCACAACAGGTCTACGAGAACATGTATTAAGACCTAACCTTGTTTAGGGGCCAGAGAAGGCCTCCGAGGAAGTCACATTTGAGCAGAGACATGAAGGAGTAAGAATTAGCTGTGAGAGTGTTCTCAAAAGATGCAGTCTGAAGAGCCAGTGGAGGCAAGTAAAATACTGGGGCCCTTCAGGAGCTGGTAGTGTTTAGGAGTCTAAAGAGGAGTCGGATGGGCAAGAGTCAGGTGGGAGGGGCGCCAGGGTGGCTCAGTGGTTGAGCATCTGCCTTTGGCTCTGGTTGTAATCCCAGGGTCCCCGGATCAAGTCCCTCATCAGGCTCCACACAAGGGAGCCTGGTTCTCTCTCTGCCTATGTCTCTGCTTCTGTGTTTCTAATGAATAAATAAATAAAATCTTAAAAAAGAAAATCAGTCAGGTGGGAGGTAAAAGATGAAGTAGAGTCTGACCATGGTCATCTCCTAAGCAATATTATGGCATCTGAACTTTATCAGAAGTGTGAAGATGAACCACTGAAGAGTGTTTTGTATCAGAATCACATGACTGGATGTGTTTGCATTGCAGGCAAGGATGAAATAGTGAGAGTTATAGCTTTAATTCTGGTGAGAGATAACAGTAGACTGATGAGGATAGCAATAGAGACCAATATTCAAAAGGTAAATTCATGGGATTTCAGCAGCCTTTGGCTGCTGAAATGGGGAGTGAGAGAGGGAGGAGTCACCTGACTGGGCAGCAGGGTGAGTGGTAGTTTCCTTTACCCAAAAGGAAATAGTAGAAGAAGAACAGATTAGAAGGGTTGATGAATAGCTTCCTCTGAGGCATGGAGAATTTGAAGTGCCAGAGAGACATCCATGTGGCAGTCAGGAGACAGTTGGTTAAACATTATAGGTAAGGAGGAGAGTATGCAGAGGAACTAATATTGGAGTATTTTAATCCAGGTACTTTATAGATAGTATTTCCTTTAATTCTGATAACAACCATGTGGGACCTGCCTAAGATCAGAGAGACAGAAAGTATAGGGTCGAAATTTCAAGATAGATCTTCTTACTCCAGTTCAAAGTAAAAGACCTGTACTATTTTCCACTTATAAAAATCACAGTGCGGGCTGATAGCCTTTGGATTTGGAAAGCAGCAAAATCAGCATTTGGGAATGCCTCTCCAGTCAGTCTAGTGGGTGACCTGGAAAGCTACAGTTTGAAAAGGGACCAGAGACAAAGAAAGCTATCCAACTGATCTAAGCCACAGTGGAGACAGCAGTGCCGCTTGGCCTATGGCATCACAGATTCCCTGATGTATTCTGGAGGGTCAGAATGTTCCATAGAGCTTGTCTAATACCCTCAGGACTGGATAGCACACTCAGGTCTTCTTTGCAGAGTTTTCTTTTAAGAACCAGCTCTTGGTTCACTAATGGACGCTGACAATCATGATGACTAGCATTTGTCAAGCAGGCGCAATGTGGTAGGCTTTGTGGTGAGTGCTCCCATGTTCTAATTTATTTATTTCTCAGAACAACCTTATAAGATAGTATTATTTTTTTAATCTACCTTTTATAGACTAGTGTAGCTACCAACTGGACTATTGACTTTAAGACACCAGGTGACAATAAGACTCCAGGTATTCATAATGAGCTGGATGTTATCTGAGCCACCTGGCCATAAAGCTGGGAGTGACTAGCAACATGGACTAATGAAATGAAAGTAGATTGAGCTTGACCATGAGCATGACCAGAAGACACAGATAATTTTTATGAACAGGTGGCTCACCTTCCACACTGACATCACTCCTTCAACCCACACATATGGCCCAAGGGGCATTCTCAATAACTAGCTGACTGGAGAAGAAAAAAAAAAATGAGCCAGTTTTATAGCCAGGTCTATACATATCCTGGCCCCAGACAGATGTAAACTGCTATGATGAGTAGCTCTGCTCTGAAATCTCCCTGAAAGATGGTAGAGAGAAGAGAAATTTTCCAAGTGGGTATAATTTCAAGAAGACTATCTTAATGTTCACTTTACTTGAGGCAAAGGATTAGGTAACTGCCACACATTAGGTACTTGAATATTCTTTTTTAATTTTATTTATTTATTCATGAGAGATACATAGAGAGAGGCAGAGACACGGGCAGAGGGAGAAGCAGGCTCCATGCAGGGAGCCCGATGTGGGACTCGATCCTGGGTCTCCAGGATCATGCCCTGGGCCCAAGGCAGGCGCTCAACCGCTGAGCCACCCAGGCGTCCTGGTACTTGAATATTTTTAAGTAAATGAATAAATGATGGATTAATAACAATTTGTAGGTGGTAGTTAATAGTTTGGCCAGCTGATTAGGGACATTGAAGGAATATGATTGGAGGATTTGTGACAGGAAGAGTCAGGGAGATTATGTGTGTGGGAAAGTTCCCCTAATGGAACTGGTTCAGAGTGTGGGAATAATATATGGGTGATTTTAAAGAATTAGATGGAAGAGATGATCTGCTATATGTGTGTCAGTCTTCTTCTCCAACAAATTAATACTTGTTCAGTGGGCTCATGGTAAAATTCTCCCACTGGTGGGAACAAAAGTTATACATTGCTCTGTTACATGAATTTACCCTCATCAAGGCTGATCCGATTTTGTCAAGGGCAAAATACAGCAGGGATTTAGACAGTGTTAACTCGTTACAACGTTGTATCACACTCATTCCATCAGGGGAAAGGCAAAAAGAATTTGGATTTTCTTTCCCTGTACACCATGTTTGCACCATTTGTGCACTGTTGTTGCATTCTACAAGATGATGCTTCTTCCTAAGGAACTCCCTAACTGTGTAAGATGTAGGGAAATGGGCTGAAACCCCCATGCTGCTGTCCTTATAAAACAAAGAAATGGCCTATTGAAGACTTAGATATATCATGAGCTGTGAGATAGTATTTTGTGAGGTTGGGTGTTATTTTACAGGAGGCGGTTTTGCTCTCAAGTAGTGGCTAATATATTATCCTGTTTCTCCACACAGCCAGATCATATAGAGTGGGAATGGTGCTTTTCACTATTAACCCTAAAGACCCATTTGCAAAATCTCTTTTTCCCCATCCCTGAGACTCTAGTCTCTGCTGGTTTTAACTTCTAATACTGCCAGCGGGAGGATAACAATGGTTACATTGAAATGGGAGCTGATGTAAATATTTGCCTTTGGGGGTTTATCATACCAGTTAGTAAACAAGTAGAAAAGGAGGTTCTACTTGTGGAACAGTTGACATCAGAGGTGGAACAGTTGACATTTGGAACAGTTGACATCAGAAGGAAATAGGACTGCTGTCATCTAACAACAGAGGCAGGAAGAAGTAGGTGACCTCTAAGGAACTCCTAGGATATCTTCTGGCATTGCATGGTCAATAGTAAAAGTCACCATACATAAGCCGGTATAGGTCAACCCATTAGGTAAAGAACTTCACCCAGCCAAGATGCTGGCTGAAAGCAAAGAGCAAATGTAATGCATAATAGAAAAGAAAAATTATAAATAAATTTGAATTATGATTTTCACCACATACACACATATACATACATACATACATTTATAAATACAGATCTTCCTCGACTTAATAAACATCTTAATAAACCCATCGTAAGTTGAAAATATTGTCATTTGAAAATGTCAATAACACACCTGACCTGCCATACATCGTAGCTTAGCCTAGCCTACTGTGAGTGTGCTCAAAACACTTCCATTAGACTACAGTTGAGCAAAGTTATCTAAAACAAAGCCTATTTTATAATAAAGTGTGGAATATCTCATGTAATTTATTAAATACTGTGCTAAAAGTGAAAAAAGGAATGGTTGTATGGGTATAAGTGTACCGATTGTTTACCCTTGTGTGGCTAACTGGAAACTGCAGCTTGCTGCCACTGCCCACTCTCAGGAGAGAGTATCACACTGCATATCAATAGCCCAGGAAAAGATCCAAATCCAAAATTCATTATATATAATTTATATATATATATATGTATATATATATACATATATATACACACACACACACGCATACACACACACTAATTTTCTGTCTGCTTTCTTCACCTTTCTTTTCCTTCCAATTTTACATAAGGCATGTTTATTGGTAGTAATCTAATATTTAGTCCATAAGTCATGGAATATTGGGATGGATCATAATAGAACCAGAGAACAAAAAAGCAAAAAGACATCATTTAGAGATCTTCAATTTAGAGCTAGACAAAATGTAATACATGAGACTTCGAGTTGATTCCCTTTAAGATGAGGTAAGCATGTTTTGAGTTGTAAAAGGTAAAATTACTGTGTTTGGTGGAAGGAAATTTATTGGCAATGTGGTATGAAAAGAAGGGTATGTTGATTTTTGCCAACTCTAACTGTGGACTATAAGAGACATCTTTTTAATCTTTCTTTCCTTTTCTCAGCTTCTGAGTCCTTCTTTTGAAGAAATTTCCCCTGTAAAGCGATGTCCGATACTTGCTTTCCCACCTTGGCAGCTGGCTCATGAGCATGTGATCTGAGTTCGGCCCATCAGCTGCCTCACTTCGAAGCCAGTAATGCAAAGAGGCAGGGCCTGTGGAGACACCGTGAAGGCTACTGGTGGCAGCAGTGTGCCAGGAGTGTGACTAAAAGCAGCACTGCCAACTGGGACATCTGGAGTCCAGAAATGGCAGAGGAGGAGGTGCAAACTGTGGCATCTAATGGACTGTGGCTGGACTTGCTGGGATGAGTCTGTGCAGGGAGTTAGAGTACAGTCTTGCCTCTTCTTATCTTTCCAGCCTCTGTTATTCCCAGACATTTTCTAAGCTCAGTTCTGCAAATGATTCTGTAAGCTATCCTAATATGAAATGTTTTTATTGCAAAATCCAAGCAGAAATGATTTAGTTGTTTGTAAACTAGAACCCTAGTTAATACAAGGAGGCTAGGCTGGATGCTTTCCCAGCTCTAAAACTACATGACCCTATCAAACTCATATTAAAATACATAAAGTAAGAAAATAACCTAGATCATAAACACGTTCCTTTCACTAAGTAGTTACTATTTAATATCATCTGATAGCTGTGTGTGTGTGTGTGTGTGTGTGTGTGTGTGTGTGTGTTCCTTACAGGAGTAGTGCCAAGCAAGGAAGGGAAGGGTAAACAAGTGCTTGAAGCTATATTGTATCCTCATAGTGGTATTTTGAGGAGGTTACCATTACATTTCTCCCAGCCTGTGGCTTTATACATCCTTCATCTAACCATGCTTGCCAAGTTTCCACCTGCCTAGCCCTGCAGCTTTAGAAAATCTTCCTAGAGTTTATGCCTAATAGGTCAGTGTGTCATTACCGGAAAGTGCTTAGTAAAACTCCCTTGCTAAGGAGTTGGTGATTAAAAACCTTTGTAACCTAAACAGTGGTTGCCTCTACTTCACTCAAAAGACCATGTGGGGCATCGGAGAACAAGCATCCCTTTGCTGTAGAAAAGACATAGCAAATCATTTGCCTCTCCATATTGGTATAAATGTTGAAATGATAGCATCTGTGGTCACTTCATTGACACATACATATGAAGGACAAATAGTGATGGGTACTAAAGGGAACCAATAATGCACATTTGTATAAAAATGTATTATAACAGGTTTCTGAATATTGCCAACCCTCAACCAAACACATACCTGCTGACATTCCATTTTATGTCCTAAACAAGTAGCTGCAACAGACAGATCAATGTGGCATTTGGTAGAAATCCAGTAGCTTTTTTAATGAGCAAAGATTTCTAAAATCAAAAATCAAAGTTGTAAACAATAAATTAAAGCAGCCCAAACTCCTAAACAAATGGTACTCTCTGATTGCTATGGTTTGGAAAGGATCATAGATCTGAAGCTGGACCTGCCTACCTCAGGAGATAAATCATCATCCAAGACCTCTACAATGACCCTTAGCTGAGCCATCTATGCCCAGCTGGTGCTCCGTCTGCCCACTGGCACAAGATTGCTTATTTATATTCACATTAAAATTACTGTACATTACTTTGTTCATAAACTTCTAAGCCTCCCTCTGTCAACTATGCTTGTTCAGCTAAAATGCATTTAAGAACTATTACAATAGTCATTAACAATACAATATTACAATTAAGTCCAAATAATTTTTATTCATTCTCCAATATATGAAAATACACACACTCACACACATACATGCCATAGTTAGTTATATTATACTGATGAGCATGTTCATTTTTAAAAAGATTTTATTTATTCATGAGAGACACAGAGAGAGAGGCAGAGACACAGGCAGAGGGAGAACAGGCTCTCTCAGGGAGTCCGAAGTGGGACTCGATCCTAGGACCCCAGGGTCACAACCTGAGCCAAAGGCAGATGCTCAACACTGAGTCACCCAGGTGCCCCTGATGAGCAGGTTCTAAGTATTATTATTTTTAGACAGAATTGCCTCTATGGGTTGGAAAAATGGTTTTTTGGTTACCAGTGGGGTCTATTTCAGTCTTTTACATTAATGCTAATTTGTGAAACATTTCTAATATCATTTAAAAGACAAAGCAAACAGTCTTAATAAGAACTATATTTGTTTAATGTCTCACAGTGATCCTTGGTCGACATTATTTGGAACATCCACTTGGAATGGGGATTTGGTTGACAGAGATTTAATGAACAAGAGCATTCTACTAATTTTGGGAAATCTCTTGCTGAGAAGCAAAAACATAACAAATGCTGGTAAAGTTTCTGTTGAAGTCACTCTAATAAACATACTCTTTAAAAATCACAGATTAGACTGTGAACCCACTTTAAATGCCCTTAATGTCTTCCAATACAACATGCTGAATTTTGTATATTGTTAAGAAAAGGCATGGAAAATAGAAACATCTGGTTTTACTACTTAGAAAATGCAATAATTGTCAATTTCCTGCTGTTGGCAAGCACCCCAAAACACACACTAGATTAACAAAGGCAATTTAGTGTTAGGAAGGCAGCTGGCTCTAGTTTCTTCCTTCCCAAATGGTCATCACCATCTTAAACTTCAAATATGTACTGTGTTGCAACATAGAAAAACTCCCTTCTTTCAGAAACAATAACTAAAAACTAGTGTTTGTTATTACACAAAGCATTACTTTCTCCATTAAACACACACCCAGGCACCTGTATGCACACTCACACACATACACACCTGCTTAGAGAGAAACCTGCAAGATTTTTGCTTACAGAGGATTCTTGAATTGATAAAATCCTCCATGAATATAAAGTTTCACCTCCATAACTTCCCTGGACTATTTCAATGAAGGAATAGCATCAGAATTTAAAAATTCAGGGCACATCTACAAAGGATGGGATCTTCTCAAGAACCCAGTAGATGATTTGGGTTCATACTTCAAAAAATAGAAAAAGAAGTCCTGTATACTGGTCCTCAAACTTCACTGCACTTTAGAATCCCCTGAAGATATTAAAAAAAATGGTTAGGACCAAGATCCCATTGCTACAGATTCTGATTTAATTGATTTGGGGCCTGGCCTGGGCATTAGGACTTTCAAATACTCCCCAGGTGATGCTGTTGTAATCAAGAATGCAACCAAGAATGCAAAGTGCTCTAGGATTATATTAGCACTGACCAAAGAAGTTCTTACATCTTTACCTTCCAGTTGTTGGTCATGCTGGCTTCATTCAGGCATCTGGTTATGAAATGCTAGCCAGAAGAGCTACTTAGCCAAGAAAGTCTGTTTTAGAAATCTTTAAATTACCTTTTAGAGCATACAGTTAAAATTTTAAATATGTTAAAGTTATTACAAAGGAGGTAAGTGGGAAAGGCAGGCTTTTTATTAAATTACAAAGAACAACAGTGAATATAAATAAGTGAAATGTCACAATTACATCCATCCTTGTAAAAATAACAGTTGGCAAATACAGAGGAAGGAGAGTCTACGTTAGCTGCACTTCAGAGAGCTGAGCTTCAGAAAAGTTAGAGACTGAACATTTTAACAAGCATTTACAAAATGTCATCATGACAAGAGGAGAGAGGGCCCTCTGCATGGAAGAATGATCTAATTTCTGCATATTTACTCTGCAACTTTCAATGGTAATGGGAAGCAATGATGCTTTCTGCTCTTCCCTGTGCATATCTGACGTAAAGAATGCTCAATAAAGGGGTACCTGGCTGGCTCAGTCAGAAGAGCATGTGAATCTTGATTTCAGGGATTTGAGTTCCAGCCCCATGTTGGGTGTAGAGATTACTTAAAAATAAAATCTTAGGGGTGCCTGGGTAGCTCAGGTGGTTAAGCATCTGACTTGATTTTGGCTCAGGTCATGATCTCAGGGTCGTAAGATCACACCCAGTGTCAGGCTTTGTGCTGTTAGATGTGGACCCTGCTTAAAATTCTCTCTCTCCCTCTGCTCCTCCCCATGCTCATTCACATGCATACGTGTGCTATCTCTCTCTCTCTCAAATAAACAAATACATCTTTTAAAAAAATCCAATTCCACCTGTCACTTTTTACATCTTTAAGTGTGGCTACAAGAAAATTTTAAATTGTATGTTTGATTTGCATAATATTTCTATTGGATAGTACTGCCTATACCCTGGAGAGATAGAAGGATGAGATGAAATTGAACAGGGTAATGAGGACCCTGAACAGTGTCAGAATCTGTAGGTTATCCAGTCATTCCATCGGAGACTGGAGTTGGTGTTTTACACGCACCCCCCCCCCCCCCCCGCCAAATGAAGAGAGATAATCCAAAATGAGATCATTTTGAAATGAAAGAGCCTGAGATACTTTTATTTTTTTATTTTTTTATTTTTAAAGATCTTATTTATTTAATCATGTGAGAGAGATAGAGAGGCAGAGACACAGGCAGAGGGAGAAGCAGGCTCCAAGCAGGGAGCCCGACGTGGGACTCGATCCCGTCTCCAGGATCATGCCCTGGGCTGAAGGCGGCGCTAAACCACTGAGTCACCCGGGCTGCTACTTGAGATACTTTTAATGGAAAAGTTTTCATCTTTGTTCACTACCCTGGATGATGGGGTCTCATTAAGAAGTTGAGATCAGTTATTATTCTTCACACATTTGGGAATGATGTAAATACTTCACCTCAATACAAAGTAAAGTCTTTTATAGAGTTGATATCATACTTTTATGTAAATTTTGAACCCTGCTTGGTTAATCATCCTGTATACATTAATCTCTTACCAACATGAAGAAACATATATTGTCCTAGCAAAACAGATCTAAAAAGTAATACTGAAACGGAATACCATTTGGAAATAAAAAGGAAAAAAACAATACTTGCTATAACATGGATGAGCCTCAAAAACATTATGCTAAGGAAAAGAACTCAGATGCATTACATTTATATAAAATGTCCAGAAAAGGCAAATCTATTGAGGCAGAAATAGATTAGTGGTTATTTGGGACTTGGGAGTAGGATCAGGAATTAATGGAAATGGGTGTGAGTGATTTTTCTGGGATGATATAAATGATGTAAAACTAGACTATAGCAATGGTTGTACAACTACACAAATTTACTAAAAATTATTGTACACTGAAAACAAGAGAGTTTGTAATATATAAGTTCTTCAATAAAGAGGGTTTTTTAATGTTAAAAGCAGTAAGATTAATAGATTTCTATAGAGTATTCTAAATTTTTGTACATTATTATGAAAAGATGTGGAAAATAGACAAGTAGAAAAAATTGAAAACTATAAGTAACCTTGCCTTTGGCAAATACCCCAATATCTACCAATTTATTGTTAGGACATCAAAAATGAGATGTAAACTATTTAGAAATTAGATAATGAAACGCTATTTCAAAACTTGTAGAATGCAGCTAAAGAGACAGGGAAAAAAGGAATCTATAGCTAAATATATTTATTAGAAAATAAGAGATTGAGAACAAACTAACTAAATCTTTCAACCTAAGAGGATAGAAATAGCTCAATAATATTCAAGACCATGTTTCTTTCTCTGTCTTACCTCAAACTCTACTCCTAATGAAACAAGTCCTCATATTTTACCTAATCTAAATACTTGATGGACATTTGTCACCTCTGTGTCCCTTCCTAGCTCATACACTTTTCCTCACACAGCTACTAAAGAAAATCTAGAATTCGCTTCTTGGTCATCAATTTCTACTTATTCCAAAATAATTTTGAAGCCTTCACCAGAAAAAATCCTATGAAATCTTTTGAAGAAGCTGAGAGAAGACTTGAACTGGAGAGCTATTCCAGAAGGATGATCCTAGATTAGAGATTAAGTTTGGTATGTATTCTTTAACAAAATTTCAATGCAAACAATCAACAGAATTTTTTAAAATGAAATTTGACATAAGAAAAAGATATTTTTGAAAAGAATAATGAGTGAACACTTGCTCTATCAAATAGCAAAACAGATTAATTAAAACAGCACAGTATCAATGTAGAAATATAAATATAGATCAGTCTTTATTTAATCTAATCGAGAGTCCATATGGATATGAAAGTATAATTAGAAGTATAATACATAATAAAGGTGGCATTTCAACTTAGTGAGTTAGGATGAATCATTAAATAATTGATGTTGAGAGAGTTGGCTATCAATTTAAACCAAAAAATGAAAGTCAGACACTTAGCTCATAGCATTCTTGGAAATAAAGTCCAGATGGCTAAATTTTAGAAGAAATGTGGATAATACTTACTATTTTCAAAGAATTAGGTACATCTATTTGCAGAGATGCTACATATAATTTTAAAGTTTGTGTTTTGCAAACGTGATGCTGGACCAGGATTATAAACAGGGAATGAGTCCACTTTTGCTGCTGCTTGTCAAGCTGACTGCTATGGTTCAGAAAGGGGTCTTTTCCTAATTTGTCTATTCAGGTAGAGAATCTGTGCAGTTTGCCATTAAAACAGAGCACCTTTTCTAATTGGCACAAAAATCTTAAATGCTAGCAGTAATCAAAAAATAGTTAATAATAAATAGGTAAACTTATAGATACATAAATGCTTTTATAAACACAAATGGTTTTTATAAATTGAACATGTCCCTCTAAAATTCATATGTTGAAGTCCTAATACCCAATGTGATGGTGTTTGGAGATGAGGTCTTTGGGAAATAATTAAATTTAGATGAGGTCATGAGGGTAGACCCTCATGACGGGATTAATGTCCTTGTGAGACAAGACATCAGAGAGCTACTGTCTCTCTCTACCTACGGACACAAAGCAAGAAAACAGTTGTCTAAAAGCCAGAAAGAATTCTCCCCAGAAAGTCACCATGCTGGCATGTTGATCGTGGACTTTTAGTCTCCAGAATTGTGAGAAAATAAATTTCTGTTGTTTAAACCACCAGTCTATAGTATTTTGTTATGTCAGCTGGAGTTAATACAATAGTATTATATTATAAAATGTATTGGGTTTTTTTTTGTTTTTGTTTTTAAACTCATTTTTTATATAGGTACATATAGAATGTATGCATATATATCAGTAGATAACTGATAACAGAAAGGACTTCAAGAGAAGACATTATATGACAGTAGTGATCAACGGGCACTTTAGCTTGAACCTCGTGTTTTATTTTTAATAAAATGTCTCGTTATTACATGTTTTATCTAAAATGTTAAAATGCTTAAATATTTTGAGAAAAAAATTATTAGGAAGTATCTTATGTTTTAAAATTTCAATTGATAGTAATCACTTATAGTTAATGTGTGCTACATTCAGTACTTCTTTAATCCTTGCAACACCCCTATAAAGTAGACACTAGATATGCCTTTATTGTACAGATAAAGAAATTTAAGCACAGGGAAGTTGAACAACTTACCCCAAAGTCATATAGTTATAAAGTATGGAGCCAGGATTCTAATGTCGACAACCTGATTAAAGAACCTTCCCTCTTAACTTCTCTGACATGTTCAGAAAGAGAATAGAGCTTAGGAAATCAGGAGGTTAGTGGAAACTTTGGCAAAGACAACGTCAATAAAATAAAATAATTCTTAACTATGGGAAACAGAGGGTTGCTGGAGGGGAACTGGGTGGGAGGATGGGGTAACTGGGTGATGGACATTAAGGAGGGCACATGATGTGATGAGCACTGAGTGTTATGTGCAAGTGCCAAATCACTAAACCTTACCTCTGAAACTAATAATACACTATATATTAAATTTAATTAAAAACATTTTTAAATGAGGGTGAAACACAGATTATAACTGAGAAGGAAGACATAATTAATAAATAAAATGAATCACTATATCTTTTTATGCTGAACCACATAAAACTGCCAATGCTTAACCATTTCTGACCTGCAGAAATGGAATTTTCTTACAGTTTGACCTAATATATTTGGTAATTTATGGATATTGTTTTCAAGAAACTTAGAATTCAAAAATAGAAAAAGAAAATGAACAACAGAAGTTTTTAAACCCTCAAGGCCATAGGTGTGTGTTTTTAACAGATCTAGAAACTGTCTCAAGCTTTTATTCTGATGCGAAAATATGTGCCTTCAGTTAAAAAAATAAATATGAGATTTGTGAACTGTATTTAGTAGTAGAGAAAAAAATACCTAGCCAGATTTCTTAGTGTCAGGGTGGTTATTAGAGAACAGAACTTCTGGTTCTTGCCAGAAGCAAAAGCTACCAGTAGTTTTTACATGTTGAACTCCATCTCCCTAAGTCACAGAATGAGGACAATGCTTTCATTTACAACATTATCCAACATTTTCAGGAAACAATTTTTTGATACATTATATTATCCTGATGTTTTAATGAACTTCTCCACTGATTTCCCACTGGCATGCAAATATTAGGCTCATAACTATCCAAGTCTACACGTCACATGAGTTGAACCTACAGATCATAGACCCCTAAAAGTTGATAGCTCATTTAGCCCTCAGAAACGATCCAGTTCAATTTTACAAAGAACAAGGTAGAACTTCATAGAAGTTAAACGAATGGCTTTGGCCAAGTCATACACTATTCAATGAACATTTAAGACTAAAACCCTGGTCCCCTGATTTCTAGTACTTAGTACTCTTTTTGCTATGTGTGACATGCCTATTTTTTCCTGTTATGTAATGCAGATTAATCTGATTTTCCTTTTCTTCTTTTCAACTGGAGTTCTGAGTCAGCTAATCTTGATAATTATTGGAACAGGAAGCAAAAGACTGAAATGGCTCTGTAATCAAAGAAACTCCCTGGCTCTGAGGGGGAGATTCTATTAGAAGCATGCCTGCTAGATGCTGGGACCTCACATCTGTTCTGTTATTCCCACCCCCTTTAATTCCTATGGCTCTCTCTTGTTTTTCCAGCATAGCTTCAGACTACCTAACCAGCCTTTGGCCTCCACCATTGTCTTGTTCTTTAGTGGGATTTTTTGTCTCTGACTCATGGCATGACCTATTTGCTGGTATCCACCTTATCTTAGTTTGTGCTTGTTTGGCTGGTTTCTCATTGGCTGTTTTACCTCTTAGCCTTGAGCCTTGGCTTTTCTGTATTCTCAGTTTTCTCCATAACAGATTAAACTGAACTCTAAAATTCTGAGATATCTCAAAAATGATGTAAATTTCATCCAGAAAATCTTTAGGAATTGTCTGGCATCTACATGGAACTTCAGATTTACTCTGCAAACTTGGTGACTGGAGTTTGAGATAACTCCCATGGGTCACAAAGGAAGCTTCCTATATGTAAGTGAACCTCGTTGTATAAAATGGTTATATTTTCCAATATAAGTCTAAGGGGTAATTTTCATTATTTATTTTTTAAAAAGATTTATTTATGTATTTGAGAGAGAGAGTGGGGAAGGGGCAGAGGGAGAGAGAATATCCAAGCAGATCCCAAAAAGGGACTCAATCTCATGAACCATGAGATCAAGACCTGAGTTGAAACCAAGAGTCAGAAGCCCAACTGACTGAGCCACCCAAGCACCCCTATGAGGTAATTTTTAAATAGACTTTATTTTTAGAGCAGTTTTAGGTTCACAGCAAAATTTAGTAGAAACTACAGAGTTCCAGGCAAGTTTTTTACACTGACTAACAGTAAAGTTACTGTGACCCCCTTTGTGAAACAAAAGAGCTATTCTTAATTTATCTCTTGTTAAAATCTACTCAGAAGCCAGTTATCAATTTATTATCTCATAACTCCAAACCTACCCTTCATTGCCTACTCTATGAAAGTAGAGCTACACCCTGTGACTATTTCTCCCTTTCAGCTGGCACAATGTTATGTCAGAAAGGGGTTCTGGAAAGATGGTGATGGAAGAAGTGGCCTTCTTTCCTGTTTCTGGTGTACTCCTTCTTGCTTCTACCATATGGCTGCCTGCTGCATGTGTGGGGTACACCCAGTGGCACCTGTACCCATGGAGTTCCAATGGCACTCAATGATCAGCTTCCCATCAAATTTCAGAGGCACTCCCATGGTCAGATTCCCACTGAGTTTTGCAGGCCTCCCAGTGGTTGACTTCTAGCTTTGGCCTCCTATACTCAAGCAGGGTGTTTCCTGCTTGCCCAGTGACTATGAACATATGCTGGTTGAGCCCATCTAAGAACTTCACTATGCAGTGAACCCCAACTGTGTCTTCTACAATGAGGTTTGAATCCCAACCATGGAGTGTGTGTGTGGGGGGACCCTTCCACATTTGTTTCTGCTATGGGAACCTTCGTTCAGCCCTGGGATTTTCTTTAAAGTTCTCTTTATCTCTTTATATAACAGAAGTTTTCTATTAGAATTAGTAATTCTTTATCTTAAATTTTCCCTATTCAAATTACTATGTTGTCTCTGTCTCCTCACTGACCCTGATTGATACAGTAAACTTGGAAAAGTAATTTTAATTTCTCAGGGTACTCATTCATAAAATCAGGACACTGGGTTAGTTGATCTCAAATGTCCTTTTCAGCTTTAAAATTACACCATTCCAAGAAATCCTCTGTGTTTTTCTATATAGGGTGCATTCTAAGTATACTAGAACGAATTACATACAGGTATAATTGTGTACTGCCTTCCCCAGCCATCCTCACAGTAAATGGGTCTCCCTTCTTAACTGAATAATGGTTTCCTCCTTCTAGGTCAACATATTCAGTCACAGCAGCAGCCAGTATCATTTCATGCACACAGTGGGCAATCAAACACTATGAAATTGTCTATGAGGGTTTTAACTAGGAAGCTATCTAAGGAACTAAATGGCAAGCTAGAGATTTGTGTATGAATATAAGACTGAAATGCATTATAAATATCGTTTTATCTATTTGTGAATATAAATATTGTAAGAACACATTAAGTATAGAAAAATCCTCCCTCTGCTACTGGTTACCCTACCATCTCCATCACTATGCAATTTAAGATTTTTCTTTTACCTTTCTCGGTCTTTCACTGATTGTTCAGCCATTAATTTCTTCAGTTCTTCCAGGCGCTGAAGATCTCTCATTTCCATTTCTTGCCACTTCTGCTCTTTTTTAGCCCAGTATTTTCTTATCTATTGTATAAATGATACACAGAATTTAAATTAACAACTGATAAGTCAAAATCAGGTGAAAAGTAATGAGAAAATATTCACTGGTTCATATAGCCAATATTGAATTTAAATGGCACTTTATCTTTTTCATTTCTTAGATCTGGCCACAGTATATTGACAACAGAAAAAAAAATAAATGAAAACGTGAAGGTACATGTCCTGAGAAACTGCATGGTTTAACAATTTCTGAGGTGGAAACATAACTTATGCTGAGATCTAAAGTTTAAATCTAGGGCTAAAATAATTGACTTTCAGGGAACCACAATAGAAGCATGTTATTGTCTCTAAAGTATATGATCTACCTGTTACTCAAGAATATTTTTATCCCCTTATGGTAATGCAGTCTTTAACAAATATAGCTTTAAACCTATTTTTACTTTAAAAGCATGAGTTTATTTATGCTAATGGACAGCAGGATGTTGAAAGCTTTATGCTTCTGGGGAAGTGGCAGGAGATAGGTGGGAGGAAGGAGGAGAAGAAAAATTAGCAGAGTTGTGATATATAGTAGTTCTGACTTATGTGGTAAAATAAAGGACAAATTTATCCAGCTCAAAAAGGGTGAGAGCATTGTTCTTACTGGCCCTGATTTACTTCTGTTCTCTGAAAATGGAGGCAGACTGAGGAAACTGAAAGTACACATAGGGATTTTCAAGGGGATGAAACCATTATTCAAGGTCCCCTAGTGACGGGACAGTTGAAGTCAACCACTCTGGTTTGCCATGTTGTGTGTGACCCAAGAGACTGGATCTTGCTGGTAAAGAAAAGAGCAGAGCACCTCCATGGTGAATGATAGTGAGTAGCTGCCAGCAGAAGCTCTGTGTGGGGGACAGGTTAGCTTCACCCACAATGTGACATTGTCTCTTTTAAGAAGTAAATATGAGGGTGCCTGGGTGGCTCAGTTGGTTAAGCATCTGCCTTCAGCTCAGGTCATGATCCCAGGGACCTGTGATCGAGTCCCGCATTGGGCTCCATGCCCGGTGGGGAGCCTGCTTCTTTCTCTGCTTCTATTTCTCTCTCCCTCTCTCTCTTTCTGTCTCTCACGAATAAATAAATAAAAATTTTTTAAAAAGTGAATATGAAAAGCTAAGTGCTTTCAGACTTTCCCTAGCAAACATGGTCTCTGACCCCTGGGAGAACTAAAAGAAGCATCCCGAGCAACATGGCCACAGGCGTCGCAACTCCAACACCAGCAACCACAATGGAGACATCCACTCAGTGCTTAGTGAATAGATGAATAGACGCACAGTAATTTCACTCCAGACATCATGGAGATGTGGATTTAGGAAGAATGGAGACGAAGCTAGAAAGGTAGCAGAACCAAAGATGGGAAGTGAAAGGAGAGGGTAGGAGAGACAGACATAGGAAACACTGACAAGGTATGTTTCGGAGCCCTAACGGATAAATGCCGCAGCATTCTATCAGTGCCAGATGTGGAAATGTTAACATGGTTATATCTTCTTCCTCAGGGGTTTAAGTGGTCTTTTTTATGCTTTATGCTTTTCAGTGTTACTTTATTGTTTTACAATGAATATGTATTTCTTTTGTAATCAGAGAAAACCAACTTCAAAACTAAATGTTTTTTAAAAAAAGCAGATATTAAAGAGCATTTTCCTCTGGGCTCCAACAGACCAACAATGCTCATTTACACTGGGTGTTGGCGTTGGACGGAAGTCAGTGGTCCTTTTGTCAACATCCTTTGACTACAAGCAGACCAACCCCAGGTTGCTGGTGTCTTCAGATTGCAGACATCATTTGGCCTGCTATCCTCTGCAGGCTCTAGAAGTAAGTCATACCTGAGGCATTTGTCATCTTTGGATCAATCATTTCCATTCCCAATTCTCTGCCATCTTCAGACATTGCTAGAGTGTGAGCCTCCCTCTCCATCTTTCTCTCTCTTTCTCCCTCTGACTCTTCCTCTCCCCCTCTTCTCTCTCTCCCCTTCTTTCTTACTTCCTCCCCATCTCTCTCCCTCCCTCCTCTTATGTGAGCACAATTTATTCTCTCTCAGTGCTTTCTACTGGGCTCTCTGAAACTCCTGTATCATTACACATTTTGACTGTTTTGACTGCAATTCTCTTGAGTAAAGGATGATTATCTTCTGATTCCCCATGTGCCAGGAGGCTGGGGAATGGTTTGGGCATTTTCCTCTTTGTTCACTGCTGCTTTACACTCCAATGATATTCCTCTCATGTACAATGCTTTCTTCCTTCTGTGTTAACTGTATCTGGCTATATCACTTTCTACCTGTCCTTATCACTGGCATGTGTGGACTTCCAGGTCATTCACAGATATTCATCAAGAATTCAGATATGCGGGTCACAGCCACATAGGACTCATTGTCCAAAACAACTCTTTCCACTTTCCTACACAACTTCAGCATCTGCCTGAATGCCCTCCAATCTATTAATCTCACAGTTTCATGATTTCCTCCATTCCAGGGAGCCACCTCTTCCTCCAGGATCCTATTGTCATCAAGCACATTTCAGTTCCAATTCTGAAATTTTCAATTATAACCATCGATTCTATGACCCGAAACTACCCACTCCTTTTCTATCATCCTCTGTGTTCTGGTTGCATAATTTTATTCCTCTAGTAGAGCCCTCATCACAAGGCTTTGCTAATTAATATGCTTGTTTCTCTCTCCCACCAGACTTCAGAAAGTGGGATGTATTTATCTGGCATTTCCAACATCGACTAAAGGGTCTAGACCATAGTATATACCTAATAAACATTTGATTGATGAATGAATCACACAATTGTAGAAACTGGCACCAAACTTATGGTTTCAACTGAATCTTCATTGACAATCAGCATTTCTTTTTTTTTTTCTTTTTTCTTTCTTTCTTTTTTTTTTTTAGCATTTCTTTTATGAACTCCTGGTTAATGCCTCTTAATTTCTCATGTCTGTATTCTAAAACCTGTTTGCTATGTTAAGTTCCATATTTGCCTCTCCTTCTTCACTTTTATCAGGGGAAATGGAATCTCTAAATGATATTTTCCATGATGCCCTGCCCCTCAGAAGAAGAGATGCCTTTCTTTTGTTAAAGACTTATCCCTTTTGGGCTCTAGATCCTACTCCCCAATTCCATCTTCTTCATAACCTTTCTCCATCATCTACCTCTCTCTCCCTTGTACCTTCAAACTCTTGGTCTGTACTGCTTCCTTTTCCTCACATGGAAATATATACAGGTCTCACACATTTACAAAAATTTAAAAACTTTCTTTAGATCCCCAAGACTATACTTTCATTGTTCCCTTTTCAGTCAAGCATCTTAGAATACTTTTCTTCAACTTCACATCTCCCGTTTTACTCCTCACCCATGACATTCCTACCACTGCCTTCCCTCCAAATTCAGTACTCTCACCAGTGATGTCCAAATGAGCAAACTAAATGATCCTTTTCAATCCTTATTTTACATAATGTGTTTGTGTATTTAATTCTGTCAACCCTTATCTATAGTCTTAAGATATTACTGACTTTGGCATTCATTTGTTCAACAAATATTTATTGAACACAAGCTTTAAGCCAGATACTGTGCTATGTACTTGGAGTATGATGCTTAAAGAGAAATAAGGCCTCTATTTCACAGAGCTGCGACTCTCTAGAAAGAGAGAACGAATAAACATGTAAATGAAAATGAACAGAATATTACATCTCAAGTTCTAAGAAGGAAATAATTATAGAAATGATTTAGAAAAATTGGGGTAGAATTTTCATTAAGAAGGCATATTTTTGTAATGACACTTGAATTAAAACTTGAAAGATGATTGTGAGACAACTACAGGAAGAGATGGAGGGTGATCACCACAGGAAGTGGGAGCTCTAGGTCCAATAGCATTGAGTGGGAAAGACCTTGTGCATTTTTAAGACAGAGAAGAAGCCAGTACAGCTAGAGCATGTGGTATGAGTTAAGAATGAAGGTGAGATTGAGAAGCTAGCTGGGAGCTAAGTGGTAGGTGAGGATTTAGGTCTAGAAACAAGGAAAAGCTATTAGAGAGCTTAAAGCAGGGAGTGACATGATCTGACTTACATTTTTTTAAAAGTAGCTCTGGATATTGAGTGAAGAATGGATAGTAGAGGAACAAAGGAGAAACAAGGGGACCAGATAGAAGAATAAGGTAAAAATGATCACTTGGATCAGGAAATGAAGGGAAGTGTTCAGACCTGAGAAGGTTCTTGAGTGGAATCAAATTGTTCACTGAGGAATTAGATATGAAGATTGAAGAAAAAGGGAATCAAGGATGATTCCTAGCTTTTTGCTAGAGCAGTTGGTTGAATGATGGTACCAATAACTGGGATGGAAGATTGGAAGAGTAACAGGTTTGGGAAAGAAAGACAACCAGGAGCTCAGTATTGAATATTAAACAGTTGATGTGATTGCAAGACCTTGAAGTGGAGATTCCAAATAAGCATACATCCGTACAGCTGGGTGGCTGAGGGTCAGTTCAGGGCTGGAGATCTAAATTAAGGAAATATCTATTTACAATGGTATTTGATGCCACAGGATTAGTAGAGATGTCCAGGGTGAGAACATAAATAGAAGAAAAAGGTGGCCATGTACTTTCATTCCTATCTGCCTTTTGTAAACTTTCTTAACTAGATCTATTGCCTTTCCCTCTTCTACCTGTCAGTTTTACTCTATCCTTATCATCAGGATAAATACTATCTCCTCCTTGACTCATCCTCTGAACCCTCTAGGAAAAAATCTTAGCTCTATCCTTGGCACACCGATGACCCTTGGTGAAGATCTGTTACTCTCCCTTCTTTGTCCTGCCTTGAGTTCCTGGATTCTTTTTCACGAGGCTCTGCCACTGCATTATTACTGATATATTTCGTCTTTCCTACACAGCTGGCATGGTCTGCCCTGCCTGTAGCCTGCTGAATCGCTCCTGTCCATCCTTTAAGATGCAATTGTAGCATTACTCTCTCAGCCTTTCTCTTTCTCCCTCTCTTCCAGACATAGGCGTACCTTCTAAGGCACTATTTAGGTATCCTTAGTGTAGCACTTTCCATATTGGTCTGCATTATTCATCTTGGTATTGTGGTACCTTGTATCATGTCTGACACAGGGCTTAATTGATTAGGTGAGTGGAAGCTTCTTCTGGTCTCTCATCCGAGAATAACAAAGTTGTGGATGGGAACAGGGCCAGCAGTTTTATTTGCAGGATGGTAAAGTCTGAACTAAGCACTTCCCTAAGGACAGTTCCATTCACTTTTTGTCAATTAATAGGAGCAGGAACTATGTGTCAAGAATTATTGGCTTTGAATGCCTCAAGCTAAAGTTAAGGCTAAGGATATTTAGCTAGCCCTTTGGGACATTTGTTGAGACACAGATTTCAAACACCCTGCTTTTCACTTTTTGAGTGATCCTTGTAACATTCCAATGATAGGGAAATCAGGCCCTAATTATGCCCCTATTTCTTCTTCTTATCTATGATTCATATTGGATGTTCCCCTTCCATAGTCCTACATTTTGCTCATTTTGATGAAGTTAAGCCAGTAAAAGTGTAAATAAACCAAATAATTTTTCTGTAACATAATGCTATGCTAACTTTTCAAAGAGCTTGAGATCATTTTTATATCCTACTTTACCTTTCTAATCTTCCAAACAATATTTCTCCTATTAAAAACTCCACTAGGAAACAATGTTTACAGCATTGTAGTACCTCAGAGTTTATTCTAAAAAACTTGGACTGATAGTACATAGCCATTAAATTATATTTTTCACTCCTTCAGTCCAAGAATTATTATAATTTAGCATGAAATAAGAATTTTTTTACACATAGAAAGCAAAAAGTTAGGACTAAAACATTATGGAAGGAAGACAGTTTGGTTTCTGATTTGAAGCAATCTGTGTGATGTTGAATCCTTGAACAAATAAGCTTCTATACCTTGCTTCCAGGTCATTATTTCAAAGGTTTTAGTGACTCATGCAGAAGGAGGTCATAATTCTTAACTAGATACATTCCCTGCAATCAATTTGACAAGCATCTATATTTCATCATATAATTCTTTCACACGTTTGTGTGAATTTCTGAAAGGTAAAGAACATTCCTTACAGTATAGTATTTATTTGTATCTAGTATTGCCTCTTGCAAATGAGAAATACATGATAAACCTCTGCTAAATGAATCCAGAGAGAAATTATATGGAAAAGCAACATTGCACACAATACTTTTCTTATTTCAACTTATATAAATCCAAAACTATTAATAAAGCATCCAATTAGACAATAACAATAGACAATAAACAATCAGCAGTCCACCCCCTAAGTCATGTAGGGGTGGAAGTGCATTTAATTTCAAAAGAGCCTGGGGGGCTTGGTATTTCTCTAAGTCAGATTGTCCATGAAAGTCAGATTAAAGATCTTTTTTTTCTTCCAAAGATGGACACTTTGTCACCTCTATCCTCAAAACCTTTCAGCCAACATTATCTCTTCTATACTCTGTGGTACAGACAGCTCTGTGGGCTTAAACCCAGGAAGCTTCTGATAAAAATTTGGCCCCCAAAGAATTACTTTGCATGGCATTCTTTATGCAAATATTTTGAACTCTCTATATGGGCAAGAAATCAAAATAGAAAGTCAAATTTGCAACCATCCTGCCTAGTTATTTGAATAGATCTCCTTTCAGTTCACAATTCAGACTATTTGTATCACAGCCCCTTATCAGTGCCCTAAACTTGAATATTTTTGCCACCAATCTCCAACTTGATGAACAAGTACATCCACCATTGGTAAGAGGGTAGGTTGTCATACACTTTCTGAAGAATAAATAAGAAAACCACTCGCAAAAGCCTTAAGGATTAAGAAACAAAGTTTAAGAGGGCCTGGGTGGCTCAGTTCTTGAGCATCTGCTTTTGGCTCAGGTCGTGATCTTGGGGTATTTGGATCAAGTCCCGCATCAGGCTCCCTGCAGGGAGCCTGCTTCTCCTCTGCCTATATCTCTGCCTCTCTCTGTGTCTCTCATGAATACATAAATAAAATCCTAAAAAAGAAAAAAAAGAAAAGAAACAAAGTTTAAGAATTAAAAAGTAGGGACATATGCAAAGATTTGGGTATCGGTATGTTTATTACAGCCTTAAAATGGCAAAAAGTTGAAAATAATTTAACATTCCAAAATAAGAAATTGATTAAATGCAACATTTCCCATAATGAAATACTATATAAACTCTAAAAATTATGTGGTAGGAAAACAGGAGAAAATATACAATTTATTGATAAATTTTAAAAAATAGGTTAAAAATATTATATGCAGTATGATTCCAGCTAAGTTAAACGTATATATATCCCCATGTATATAGAAAAAGGAATATAAGGACACTGTTAATAATTTTCTTTTGGTGCTGGTTTAGGAATTGGGGTATATCATATTATATTTTGAGTGCTTGTTTGTATCAACAAAGGACAAAAATACTTTACAATTAAAGTATGTTTTTTAAGTCTGGCCAAGAAAAATCAATAGTTAGAAGGAATATCTAAGGGACACGACTATTATTCATTCCTGAAGTTTCCAAACTCTATTTCTATACCAAGTCAGATGACAAGAATATTGCATATCCTTGTACAATAACATTTTCACTTTTTATCACTTTGCATGCAGCATTTTCACTTTCTAGAGAAAGTTTCATAGGACTACGGTTTAATTTTATATCATAGGCCTTATAAAGGTTGATGCAATATCATATGAGGATTGATTTAGATTCTTCTGTAAAGCAGTTCTACTAAAAATGCTATTCACTGCATGGTTTGCCTCCCTCCCCCAGTACATGCTGTCAGCTCCTGATGTGCTGGGATGTTGTCTATTATTAGCAAATAAGAGCTAAATGCTTCCTTTTAACTTTAACCATGTTCAATTACAGCACCCCTTTTTAGTCTTGGTTTGCTGACATAACTATATTCCCATCCTCTTAATTTTTTGTCTTACATTCTCTTACTAATTTTCTATTTTAATGATTCTTAATAGGAAACAGATGGCACACTCAAAATTAGAATAAATCAAGAATATAATAAGGGGACAATTGACAAAGGAGGGTTGGAATTCAGGGCAATCATAAGACATCATGCAATAGCTGGGCTGCTTTATCACCCATTGACCAGAGTCAGAGAAAGCTGTGTGAGGAGGGCCACCTGACAGGAGCTGAGAACTCTGGTGGAGGACGCAGCTGGTCATCACAACTCTGCAGGGCTAGGAGCTGGGGAAACAACTCTCCCAACATCAGTCTCCTTTCTCATCCCCACCTCCAGTGTACCATTTTGGCTGAATCTAACCAGAACCCAGAGGGCAAGGGAGCTATACAAGACAACTCCCTGGGCTACAGGAAAGCATAGAGAGTAGATATGACCCAAGGGGGAGATGTCCAGCACAATAGTACTAATGCCTCTTACTATAATTTGCTTGGAAGTAGGTGATGTCTATATGCATAAATAAGTAACATGAATCTCTTTTAGGTGGTGTTCACTTACAAGAGCATTTTTCCATAGCAGAGCTGTCTACTTGAATTGGCAATAGCTGTTTTCTGCTGTGATGTAGTCTTATGTCCTTAGAACAATGATGAGCCAAGAAAGTATTCTGGGGTAAACACATTAGTTATCTCCCTCCTAATTGAAATGCCAGGTAGATTAAAAAATAACTGTCATGTCTTCTTTAGAAGTAAGGTCTATTTTCAGTATGAGCATTGAAATACTACATAATGATCGTGTCATATGTTGATATTGCTAAAATGAATTTGTCTGTAATCTTGTTTAATTTCTCTCTTTTCACTATTCATTAGGAAGGGAGTATATATACCAAGGATGTTGTATTTCACAGCCTGAGGTGTCACAGAGAGTAAAAAGTGAAAAGTAATCAAACCTCAGAGTCATTCAATCATAACTTCTTAGAGCTAAGGTGATTTTAGCGATCATTTATTCCAAACACCTCATTTTACATTTGAGGACGCAAACCCTCAGAGGCTGCATAACTTGCCCAAGGTCATACACCTTGTTAGGGCCTCCTAGCTTGGCATATTCTCCTCTATATCTCAGATTTAAAGTACAGTTGTATACTGCTTGTTCGTTATATTCGTTCATTCAACTAATATTTGTTGAGTGCTTTGTGCCAGGCACTGGAGATAAAACAATAAAAATAGACAAACCCCTCTTTTGTTATGGGCCTTACATTCTAGAAGAGAAAGAGAAAACAGCCAATAAATAAGCAGATGGGTGGCAGGTGGAATGATAAATGCTAAGAAAAAAATACAGTAGGGTAAATGGACAGAGTGACAGGAAAGGAGGATGCTATTTGAAGTTTGGTCATTGAAGTTGAACTTTCTCTCTGATAACATGATACTGCAGTGGGATCCTGAATGAAGTGAGAGGGTGAGTTATACAGACATCTGGTAGGACAGTATTCCAGGCGGTGGGAATAGACAAAGCAGAAGCCTACGGGGACCTGTACCAGGGTCTTGGAAGAGGAAGAAGTAGGCTGGTATGGCTTGTGCAGGATGAGTGAGGGCAAAAGTGGCAGGATATAAGATGTAACAGACAACAGATTATAGGAACTGACATAATCTGACATGAATTTTAAAAACATTTCTCTGACTGCTGTGTGGAAAATAGCCAGGAGAAGGAGAATGGGAATGGAAAAGGTGGAGGAAGAGAAATTTAAGGGATGGAGATGTTATTATAATAACTCTGACTTAAAAGGTAGAACCTTTTATTTATGACGATAGGTGAGGGTATTGGTAGGAGATGTGCAGGGGAAAAGTAAGAGTCAAAGATAATACCAAGGCTTTTGGCTAGAGCATTGGGATAATAGGTTTCCATTTTTTGAGAAAAAAAAAAACTGGAGAAGGAGTAGGTCTGCAGGGAAAAACAAGAATACATTTTGGGCATACTAGATTTGAGGCAGTGGGGTGTGTGAATTTGGAGTTCAGGAGAGAGGCCTAGACCAGGATCTTAATTGTATTTGTCAGCCTATAAATGACATCTAAATAATACCGCATTGATTGAGATCACCTAGGAAGTGTATATGCTTAGAGGATGGAGCCCCCAGGGCACTCCCAGGCCAAGAAATTAGAATGATGAGGAGGATCCATCCAAATTTATTGGAAGGAGAAACCAGTCAGGTCAAAAACAAAGGGAGATAAAAGCAGAGAGAGAGAATGGCTTCCTGGGAACCAAGTGTCAAGTTTTCCAAGGAGGAGGTGGTGATCACTTCCATCTTAATAGTTCAAGTAAAGTGAGGACTGAGATCTCCTGGAATGAACAAGATGAAGATCAATGATGACCTTGGTAAGCACAGCTTTGCTAGAGTGGAGGGACAAAATTGCCCATGAGAGAATGAGTAGAAAGAAGTTGGAGATAATGTGTAGGCCATAGAATGGTACATTTTCTACAGGAGGGTGCCTGGGGTCAAGGGAGAGTATTTTTAAAACAGAAGTCATAATGGCATGATTTGTAGGTTAATAGAAAAGATCTAGAAGAGAAGAGACAAGGGGTGGTGGGAGAGAGATTGAGATGACCTTGAATAGGAGAGAGGGGATGGGATGTAGCACATAAATGAAGGGGCTGGCCTTAGGAGTACAGATACTTTATGCATTGTAAAAGGGAAGGTGGGTAATGGGTACAAATTCTAATTGGTTGGTAGATGTGATATTGGAAGCCTGTGGAGATCCTATTCTTGCTAAATGAGATATTGATAGATAAAAAAAATCACATCAAAATCATTATTTTCTTCAGTCTACTCACCAAGAGAACAATGAAGGTGGCGTTTCTTAATCCATTCATAACACATCTTACACTTGACACTTCAACTATGATCAAACTATAATGGTATATGTAAGTGATGAATCACCAAATTCTACACCTGGAACTAATATTGTACCGTGTGCTAGCTAGCTGGAATTTAAATAAAAACTTGGGGAACAAAATCTATAATTGTGTGGTTTCTTATAAATTTCTCTCCCAAGGAGAGAAATCCTCAGGGAATATTAAGAAGAGTAAAGCGACAGACACAGTGAAACTGTTTGCACCCATAGAACAACAAATACTCCCTAGTAGGCAGACTACTAAAGAGTTTTAAAATTATCAGTTTCCAAAAAAAAAAAAAAAATTATTAGTTTCCTGTCTATTTAACAATTTTGAACTAAACTAGGACGGGACCAAAGCCATGAAAATGACCCTAAATAGTTTAAACTGAGCTTTCTCAAAATTGGTTAATCACAAAATTAACAGCAAACCGCAATCACAATGGTGCACAGCATAGCGTAGTGTTTAGAATCATGGACTGTGGAGTTAGGCTTCTTGGGTTCAAATTCTGAATCTCTTTATGTCAGTATGACTTTGGGGAAATTCTGTATCTTCTATGTGTCTCATTTTTTTCCTTGATAAAATGAAGATCATATTAGTACCCAACCCTTAGGGTTGTTGAGAAGATTAAATGAACACAGAACAGTGCCTTGCATGAAGCAAGCACTCTATAAATGTCTGTTAATTAAATCAAATCACTATGAATAATCCAGAGCTAGGAAGAAAATATAGCCAAAAATTAATACCTGGAATTAATTAAAAAAATTTTTTTTGAAAACTGCCTACTGGAAAATCTCTTACAAGGAAACATGTATCTGATTCTTGATGACCCAGGCTGCTATTTTTCCGTCTCCATCTGACTTTTTCTTAAAACTGCGCCCTGACAAAGAGTAGGAAGATTCTCTCACCAACTTTTGTTTTTACTTTTTAAAGAGAAGCCCTAGTAGAAAACTCCACTATTTCCCTAAGTTTTATTGAGAAATAATTGGCATACATCCTTGTATAAGTTTAAGGCATACTGTATGATGGTTTGTTTTGTATGATGTAGTGTAGGATGATTACCAAAATAGGTCCAACTAACATCCAATTTCTCATATAGATACAATAAAAAGAAACAAAGAAGAAAAGAATAAGGGAAAAATTTTTTTCTCCTTGTGATGAGAATTCTTAAGATTTACTCTCGTAACTTTCTATACAGCAGTGTTAGCTATGGTCACCATATTGTGCAATTAATACCTGTTATGCATTTATCTTATAACTGGAAGTTTGTACCATTGGACAATCTTACTCTACTTTTCCCTCCTGTCACCCTCTCTCTTGTGATCATAGTCCAATCTTTTTTTCAGAGTTTTTTTTTTAAGATCGCACACATAAGTGAGATCACATAGTATTTGCCTTTCTCTGATTTCACTTAGCATAATTACTTTCTCTGACTACACTTAGCATAATGATTTCACTTTCTCTTATTTTTTTAGCATAATGCATTCAAGGTCCATCCATGTTGTTGCAAATGGTATATTTCCTCAGTTTTAATGGCTGAATAATATTCCATTATATATATACATGTACATAAACCATGACTTCTTCATTCACCCATTGATGGATACTTAGGTTGTTCCCATGTCTTGATTACTGCAAATAATGCTGCTTTGAATATGGGGGTGCAGATAACTTTTTGAGTTAGTGTTTTTGCTACCTTTGGATATAGTCCCAAAAGTGGAATTGCTGGATTATGATAGTTCTATTTTAATTTTTTGAGGATCCTCCCTACTGTTTCCCATACGGCTGTACCAATTCATAATCTTACCAATAGTGCACAAAGTTTCCCTTTTTCCCACATCCATGCCAGTGTTTGCTACCTCTTGTCTTTTTGATGATGGCAATTATAAAGATCATTAGGTGATAACTCATTGTGGTTTTAATTTGTATTCCCTAATGACTAGTGATGTTGAGCATCTTTTCATGTACCTGTGGCCTTTTATATGCCTTCTTCATAGAAATGTCTATTCAGATCCTTTAAAAATGCCTAATTTTTAAATTGGGTTGTTTTTGTTTTTACTGTTAAGTTTTATGAATTCCTTATGTATTTTGGTTATTAACCCCTTCTCAGATATATGTTTTGCAAATACTTTTTCCTATTGCATACATTGTCTTCTCATTTTATTGGTGGTTTCTTTTGATTGCAGAAGCTTTTTAGTTTGATGTAGTCCCACTTGTTTATTTTTTATTATGTTGCTTGTTATTCAGGTATCATTCCTAAAATCCACGTCAAGGAGCTTTGCTCCTATGCTTCCTTGTAGGAGTTTTACAGTTTCAGATCCTATTTTTAATTCTTCAACCCATTTTGAGTTAATTTTTGTGAGTGGTATAATATATGGTTCCAGTTTCATTCTTTACATGTGAATATCCAGTTATCCCAGTTACATTTATTGAAGAGACTCTCTTTTCTTCAGTGAGTATTCATGGCTCTCTTATCAAGTATTAACTGACCATAAAGAGTTGGGTTTATTTCTGGGCTTTCTATTTTGTTCCATTAGTCTATTTGTCTATTTTTTATGCCAGTACTATACTGTTTTGATGACTATAGTTATAATATAGCTTGAAATTAAGAAGTATGATACCTCCTGCTTTGTTCTTTCTTAGGATTTCCTTGGCTCTTCAGAGTCTTCTGTGGTTCCATATACATTTCAGGAGAGTTTTTTCGACTTCTGTAAAAAATGCCATTGGATTTTGATAGTGATTGCACTGAATTTATAGATGACTTTCAGTAGCATTGACATATCAACAATATTGCTTCTTCTAACCCATGAACACGGGATACCTTTCCATTTAATTGAGTCTTCTTCAATTTCTTTCATTAGTGTCTTGTAGTTTTTAGCATGAAGATATTTTACTTCCTTATTTAAATTTGTTGAGTATTTTATTGTTTTTGATGCTTTTGATGCTACTATAATGGGATTGATTTCTTTGTTTTTAAAAATTTTATTTTTTACTGATCAGAAATGCTATTGATTTTTGTATGTTAATTTTGTATCCTGCAACTTTACTAAATTTACTGATTAAACAGTTTTTGGTTGAGTCTCTAGGATTTTCTATATATAAAATGTCATCTGCAAATAGAGACAGTTTTACTTCTACCCTTCTAATACTGATACCCCTCCCTCCCTCCCTCCCTCCCTCCCTTCCTCCCTTCCTTCCTTCTTTCCTTCCTTCTTTCCTTCCTTCCTTCCTTCCTTCCTTCCTTCCTTCCTTCCTTCCTTCCTTCCTTCCTTCCTTCCTTCCTTCTTTCATTGCCTGATTGCTCTAGCTAGGATGTCCAGTACTATGTTGAATAGAAGTGTAAGAATGGGAATCCTATGCTGTTCCTGATGTTAGAAAAGCTTTCATCCTTTCACCCACTAAGTATGATGCCAGCAATGAGCTTGGCTTATATGGCCTTTATTGTGTTGGGATATGTTCTCTCTATGCCTGATTAAGAGTTTTTATTAGGGGTGTCTGGATGGCTCAGTTGATTAGCATCTGCCTTCGGTTCAGGTCATGATCCCAGGGTCCTGTGATCAAGTCCCAATATCAGGTTCCCTGCTCAGCAGGGAGTCTGCTTCTCCCTGCCCCTTACTTGTTCTTTCTTTCTCTGTCAAATAAATAAGTAAAATCTTTAAAAAGAGAGTTTTTATCATGCATGAATGAATGGATTTTGCTGAATGCTTTTCATGCATCCTTTGAGGTGATCATATAATCCTTTTCTTTCATTCTATTAATGTGATGTATCACATTGGTTAATTTGCATATGCTAAACATCTTTGCATCCCAGAAATAAATCCCACTTGATCATGGTGAATGATACTTTTAACATGTTGCTAAATTTAGTTTACTAGTATTTTATTGAGAATTTTGTCATCATCAGTAATTCATCAGGGATTGACCTACAGTTTTCTTTTCTAGTAGTGTCCTTTTCTGATTTAGGAATCAGGCCTTGAAAAATGAATTTTGAATTTTCCCTCCTCTTCAATTTTTTGGGAAAAGTTTGAGACGGTTTGGTATTAATTGTTCTTTAAATGTTTACTGAAATTCAACAGTGAAGCCACCTAGTTCTGAGCTTTTCTTTATTGGAAGATATTTTATTCCTGATTTAAAATCTCACTAGTAATTAGTCTATCCAGATTTACTATTTCTTTCTGATTCAATATTGGTCATTCATATATTTCTAAGAATTTTCTCATTTCTCCTAAGTTGTCCAGTTTTTTGGCATGTAAATGTTCATAGTAGCCTCTGAAGGTCCTTTTCTCTTCTGTGGTTTCAGTTGTAATATCTCTTTACTCATTTATAATTTTGTTGATTTGGGTCTTTTTTTTCTTTAGTTAGTCTATTTAACGGGTTTGTCAGTTTTGTTTATCTTTTCAAAGAACTAACTCTTTGTTAATTTTTCTATTCTCTATTACATTTATTATGCTCTAATCTTTATTATTTCCTTTCTTCTGCTAATTTGGGCTCATTTTGTTTTTCTAGTTGCTTGAGGTATAGAGTTAGGTTGTTTTCTTGGGCTATTTCTTCTTAATGTAGGCACTTATTGCTATGAACTTCCCTCTAAAAACAGCTTTTGCTATGTCCCGTAAGTTCTGGCTTGGTAAGTTTCCATTTTCATTTGTTTCAAGAAACATTATTTCCTCTTTAATTTCTTCTTTGAGCCATTAGTTATTCAAGAGAACATTGTTTAATATCCATGTGTTTATGAATTTTCCAGTTTTCCTCTTGTTATTGATTTCTAATTTCATGCCATTGTGGTCAGAGAAGACACTTGGTACAATTTTAGCCTTGTTATATTTGCTAAGACTTGTTTTGTGGCCTAATATAAGGTACATCTTAGAAAATGTTCCATGTGCATTTAAGAATGTGTATTCTGTTGTTGGCTAGAACGTTTTGTATGTCTGTTAGTTCCATTTGGTCTACAGTATTGTTCAGATCCACTGTTTCCTTATTGATTCTCCATTTGGAAATCTATCCATTGTTTAGACTATTAAAGTGCCCAACTATTATTGTATTACTGTTTATTTCCCCCTTTTAGCTCTGTTAGTTTTTTGCTTTACATATTTAGGTGCTCCAATGTTGGGTGCATAAATCTTTACAGTTATATCATCTTCATGTCTTAAAACTTTTATCATTAAATAATGATCTTCTTTATATATTTTTACTATTTTTAGTTTAAAGTCTATTTTATCTGATGTAAGCATAGCTACTTTTGGAATTTTGCTTTGTTTAGTTTTTTGTTGTGGATTGGTTGGTTGGCTTTGGTTACCATTTGTTTGAAACATCTCTATCCATCCCTTGACTTTCAGTCTATGTCTGTCTTTAAGACTAAAGAGAGTGTCTTTGCAAGCAGCATATTGTTGGGTCTGGGGTTTTGGTTTTTTTATTAAGTCCATTCAGCCATTGTATGTTTTTTGATTGGGGAATTTAATCTGTTTACATTTAAAGTAATTTTTGATAGGTAAGAACTTATTATTGCCATTTTGTTAATTGTTTTCTGTTTATTTTGTAGATCCATTTTTCCTTGTTTCTTATCTGTCATTTCTTTTAAGTTTTGATATCTTTTGGTATTGATATACTTTGACTTCTTTATCATATTTTTTTGGTAATTACTACAAGATTTTCCTTTGTGGTTACCATAAGGTTTACCAAAAAATATATTAAAGTATATAACAACTTCACTTCAATAGAATATATTTTACACATTTACTTCTTTTCCCCTTTCATATTTTAGGTTATTGCTGTTACAATTGACATGTGTTTTCTTTGCATTGTGTAATAAAAGATCATTGTATTGATTATTTTTTCCATGTTCTTTTTTTTAACTCATAAACTAGAATTGTGAGTTATGTACCACTATTACCATATTGCAGAATCTAACAATGACTATATATTTACCATTACCAGTGAAATTTATGCTATTTTGTGTTTTTATGATGTTAATTAGCATTCTTTCACTCCCACTCAAGAACTCTCTTTAGTATTTCTTGTAAGGCAAGTGTTGTAGTAATGAATTTCCTCAGCTTTTGTTGTTTGGGAATCTTTACTCTTCCTTCATTTCTGAAGGACAGTACCACTGAGTATAAAATTCTTGATTGACAGTTTTCTTTCAATTTAATTGGACTTCAATTTGCCAACATATAAAATAACACCCAGGGCTCATCCTGCCAAGTACCCCTCTCAGTGCCCATCACCCAGTCACCCCAACCCCCCCCTCCCTTTCTACTACCCCTTGTTCATTTCCCAGAGTTAGGTGTCTCCCATGTTTTGTCACCCTCACTGGTATTTTCACTCATTTTCTCTCCTTTCCCCTTTATTCCCCCTCATTAATTTTTATATTCCCCAAATGAATGAGACCATATAATGTTTGTCCTTCTCCGATTGACTTATTTCACTCAGCATAATGCTCTGCATCACTGGCCATCAGGAAAACACAAATCAAAACCACAACGAGATACCACCTCACACCAGTGAGAATGGTGAAAATTAACAAGACAGAAAATAACAAATGTTGGAGAGGATGTGGAGAAAGGGGAACACTCTTGCACTGTTGGTGGGAATGTGAACTGGTGCAGCCACTCTGGAAAACTGTGTGGAGGTTCCTCAAAGAGTTAAAGATAGAACTGCCCTATGACCCATCAATTGCACTGCTGGGGATTTACCCCAAAGATACAGATGCAGTGAAACGCCGGTACACCTGTACCCCGATGTTTATAGCAGCAATGTCCACAATAGCCAAACTGTGGAAGGAGTCTTGGTGTCCATTGAAAGACGAATGGATAAAGAAGCTGTGGTCTATGTATACAATGGAATATTTCTCAGCCATTACAAACGACAAATACCCACCATTTTCCATTTTCTTTCAATTTTTTGAATGTTATCATTCAATTGTCTCCTGGCCTAAAATATTTGTGCTGAAAAATCTACTGATGCTCTTATAGGGGTCTCCTTATATGTAACTTTTTTTTTTTATACTGCTCTTAAAATTCATCTTAATGTAGCCCTATTTGGTTCAATCTATTTGGGGTCTTTTGGTATTCATGGATCTGAATGTTCATTTCTCTCCTAAGATTTGAGAAGTTTTTAACCATTATTGCTTTAAATATATTTTCTGTCCTTTTCTTTTTCTATTTTCATTCTGAAATTCCTATAATGTGAATTATTATATTATTATTAATTATAATTATTATAAGTGTAATTATTCTTACTCTTTTTTCTTTTTCTCCTCTAAGTTTTCTAATGTCTTATCCTCTCAGTTGCTGAATCTTTCTTCTGCATGGTTGAGTCTACTTCTGAAACTCTGTTGAATTTTTCAGTTCAGTTCAACTTAAAGATCCCTTTTTGTTTGGTTTGGTTTGGGTTTGTTTTTTTTGTTGTTGTTGTTGATGGTTGCCATATCCTTGTTGAACTTCTCATTTTGTTTATGTACTGTTTTCCTAATTTTGTTTAGTTGTCTGCATTTTCTTGCACTTCACTAAACTTCCTTAAAAGGATTATTCTGAATTTCTTTTTTTTTTAAGATTTTATTTATTTATCCATGAGACACACCCAGAGAGAGAGAGGCAGAGACACAGGCCAAGGGAGAAGCAGGCTCCAAGCAGGGAGCCTGACATGGGACTCGATCCCAGGTCCCCAAGATCACACCCAGGGCCAAATGTGGTGCTAAACTGCTGAGCCACCAGGGCTGCCCATATTCTGAATTTCTTTGAGAGTTCATAGATCTCACTATCTTTAGGGTAAGTTATAAGAATTTTATTAGTTCTTTTTGGTGGTATCATATTTATCTGATTCCTTATGTTGGCTTCTGTGCATTTTAGTCATGGAGCTCCTCTTACAGACTTTACAGGTATGCTTTGGCAGGAACAGTTCTTCACCAGTAGGCTCAGTTTGGGTTTCTGGGTATGTCTGCTGGTAATGTCTTTGGGTAGGTGGGGCTTACTGTTATGGCCTATTTTGGGGTGAGGGAAATATTCAAGCTCTGAGGACAGGGATGGGGATATGCCATTGACTGAGAACATTTAAATAGGACTGCTAGCTTGGTTCTCTATACAAGTGAAGCTATAGGATGGGCTCCACAGTTGTTTGAATTCTCTGGTCAGGCTTACTAGATGGTTGGGACTGGATATGATATTCAGTAATAGATGGAGCTATGAATTAGACTCCCTGCACTGTCAGAACAGCAGGACATGGCCCAAGGTCTGTTCTACTCACTGTCTGGGAAACCAAATCAGGCCTGACTGTGCACTGAATTCCCTGGTCAGGTGAGGCCACCAGTTTGCTCTGCAGATGAGGGAAGCCATAGGCTGTGCTCTCTGTTCAAGTGCCACTATGTGAAGGGCTGTTGAATCATCTATGCAACTTCTCAGGTGCTCTGGTTAAGTTCCCTAGCTGGACAGGTTAAAGGTTATATTCACCAATAAGCAGGGTGATGAATTAAATCCCCTGCCCTGGCAGAATGGAAGAGCAGCTCTAAAACTGTTTTTGTGTGTTGTCTTAATGAAGCCAACCTCCACCCCAAGTTCCCTGACTACTGCCTTTGCTCTGTAAACTATCAGCTCTGCTGCCCTTCTCTCAACTTGAGTACCACTGGACCACACAGCTTTCAGGGTATTTTTACCTCTGGTCAGATGAGGCTGGATGACACTCTCCACAGTAGGTAGGCCTGTGTCTCAGCTCCCTTGCCTGAATATGAAGGAAGGGATGCTCCTGGCTACACTCAAATTCCCAAACAGGATCTCTACTGGAGAAGGTCCGGGACCTATCCTCAGACTTGTCAATGAATTATTCCCCCTACCTATGCATAGCATAGGAAGCTTCCATGCCCTGTGGCTTTGCTCTGGGGGCTATCAGTTTTGTCCACTCACCTTTTAATTTAAGTGTCACTGGACCACACAGCTCCAAGAAACTGTTACAACCCCTTCTGGTTAAAGGGGACTGGATGGCACTTTCCACAGTGGGTGAGGCTATGACTCAGCACCTTGACTGGACATGGGCAAACTAGGCTCCAGGGTGGGCAAAACTCCTATCTGAGGATCCAAATTAGGCAGATCTGCACCCACAACTTGGTGCCGCAGATGAGCAAAACTACTCTTGTGATTACTATTTGGACATTGTGGGTACAAACTCAGTTTGCCAAGATCTGTGTGCTGGTTGTTGCAAGCCCCACCTTCAGCCTTCTCCATTACAGATCCCTAATAGCTGGGCCCCTGCAGATTGCCCTGCAATCCCTGTTGTATGAGAGAAGAGGAGGGGCTCCCACAAAGGGATTCAAAATGCTAGGGGAAGCTGGTCATCGCCCCTGGCCTTTTTCCACTGGAGGAACTGGAGGCTCAAGGGAGACCTCTTTGTGTGATGCTGGGTGGAGGATTAATGCAGTGTCAATGTGTAGCCCCTTTTCTTACTCTTCTCATGCAGTATGTGATGTCTGGTACAGGGGCCAGCTTCAGCCTCACCCCCATGTTCTAGAATTCTCCCAGTGCTGTCTTGCTCTTGAAGAGATGTTAGTTCTTTATCTGAGTGGGAATGAAATCAAGAATGACTTATGTCACCATCCTGGTGACATCACCTAGAGATGTTAATTTTTAAATACAGTTGAAACTAGAAAAGTGAGCTGCTTGGACTACCATCCTACCTTCATGTCACCTGTTGATTGATAATTGTGCATTTGAATGTACATTCAGTCTCATATTGAAATGTTAGAATCAGTTAATTAATAAGCTTAAGTTAATGTCCATTTCTAAACTTTAATAACAAAATCAGGAACATTATGAATATTTTAAAATTATATGATCTTTGATTTCTTTTGGATAATTAAACCTCCCATATTACATTAATTTCTTTACTTAATATTATTCAGAGGGCCAATATTAAAAATTCAGAAAATAATAAACTGAACCCAATTTATTTGGAGTCATTTTTACAAAAAATATACATTCACTATCTTCTTCTTCTAACTATTATAATATCCTGATAGTTACTTTACTCATTAGGTTTTATAGCTCCCTCATTTGTGGTATTTCATCAGACTCTCAAACAAAAAGACCAATAATTAAAAGACAATCACCCCTTTTCACAAGAGTGCAACTTTACACTTCTGGGAGTTAGTAATTGAGAGAACTGGGAGGTAGTTCAACAGACTGGGCCTTAGCCAGATGGCGCTACTTTGGCTTTAGTGGCAGGTGGTTCCTTTAAAGAGAGGATGTTTGCAAGTGAGAAATTTAAGTGGGTGTATATTAAAGCAGAGATCAAACTGGAGTTCAGAGAGTTTCAAAGACATATTTTTAAGGTCCAAGGCATCAATCAGAACTTTTATATTCTATATTCTCCATTTTATGAAAATGTAAAAAAGTGCTCTAAGCTCATTTTAGATCACCTGAGTGTCATGGCATTACTATGCTGCTGAGTGCTGCCATAATGTTTTTTGTAAGTTCACAGTTCAGTTGGTCCCTAGTGATACATTAAATACATTTACAATATTTATATCTTAAGTCATTTTAGCCTCAGTGGGATCCAGTTATCTCTCTTTTACACACACACACACACACACACACACACACACACACACGTGTGCATGTGTGCTGTTCCTTTAACCAAGGGATGTTGTCCAGGTAGTGTTCTTATCTTAAAGGCTCTTTAAGCCTTTATCCCACTACCTAAATCCTCAAATCTATATCACCTTCCCTCTGCAATAGCAGAGAATTCACTGGAAATGAAAGGCAAGCAGTCACAGGCATTTGAAAGAAATTGCATAGGACAGTTCTATGTCCTGCAGTTCAGGGCACAAATGCATACAGTAGCAATTAAAAGCCTAAACAAAAACAAAAAAAAATTAATAGAGAGTTGGTGAACCTTATTGGAGTCAGGCAGGGCAAAATGTTCATACACTAAGGCCTGAACTTTGATCAATTATAGCAAAACTAATAACTTATTGGCATAAGAGGATTCACACTAGGAAGCAATCAGGCTAGCATGGGCCATCATGAGGATAGATACCAAAGTATGGTTTGCTGATACAGGACCAGGAAATAAGAGAAGAGGAGATCCCGACATGAATGAAGGCAAAGGCGCTATCCTAAACTCCTTAAGCTATATCAGTACCACTGAGAGAACTGGGAAAGTCACACTGTAATTATGTGTGTGCATATGTACATACACAAGTATATCCATTTGTAAATACTGTGTATATATGCATAAATACTTAATTTACTTATGTAGTCATAATTTAATTGTAAACTCCATGTAGTCCATTTTGTATTTTTAATTTTTCTCTATTTAATTTTTCTTTTTGGTCTACTCATAAAATTTAAAGCTAAAAGAAACCCTTTTGTATTATTAGTAAGAGCTTCTACTAACCTAACCAAGAATTACATATTATCTTCGTGGTGGAGCAGGTAAACACAGCCCTTTAAAAAGATACCAGAGTGGTACCTGGGCGACTCAGTTGGTTAAGTGTCCAACTTTTGATCTCAGCTCAGGTCTTGATCTAAGGGTCATGAGTTTAGGCTTGACATTGGACTCCATGCTGAGTGTGGAGCCTACTTAGATAGATAGATAGATAGATAGATAGATAGATACCAGAAAAGGGGCAATTTCTGTTTGAGTAGGGTGACCTCTTAGAATTGCATGAAGGATTGTGTATAATGTGTCTCACATTGAAGACACTTGGTACACACTTATTGAATAAATGAATAAACCCATGGATAAACGATTATCCTATTTGGACCTTTAGTGACCCCCTTGGGTTTATACACAGTTTTACTGTCAATATATCCTACTGAGAGCTGATACAACTATTCTATGTATAATAAGGTGGTGAGAAGTGAGGAGTAATTTTACCTGAGCCTAGATGGGTGGGTTTGGTCTAGTGGTGGAAGTATTAGAAATGCCAAGTCTCTGAGTAGTTTTATCAGCCTGTTTCCTGCCATGAGAATTTTGGGAGGTCCATGAGCTTCCTTTCATTTCGTATTCACTCTGTCCTTTTCAGTCCAAGCTGGCAGTATTTCTGATAAAATTTTCTCAAGAACCAAGTGAACCTTTGCAGATTTTATGGGGATTTCACTCCATTAGACAAAAGCCACACAACCACAGGTCTTTTTGAGATAATCCTTTCTCTCTCTCTCTCTTGGTTTTCTATTGAAGTGGCTGAGAGAAATCACTCTTAAACTTTCAGAGTCTCTCTAATTTGAAATCTATGAGAAGCACTCTTAATCTCTTGGAAGGGTCTTTTATATGACTGAATACTCTGACCCTGTGCTCTTTGCAAGGCTATAACAAAGGGCTGTATATTCACACTTTCAGCCTTTTCTGTATGGCATGATGATGGCAATAATCTCTTAACTCTGGAGCTGTTTGCCACTTAGATAGGCTGAGAATTTCCCAGAGCATCAAATCTCTTCTTTTTACTATAAGTAGCAATAAACCCTAGTGGCATCTTCAACACTTTGGAAATCTTATAGCTCATCACATATGAAGTTCATTACTCAGGAATGTTCTCCACCTAACTGCAGCACAGAATTAATTCCTTAGGCTCCTTGTCACCACCTAGCAGTGACCCTCCTTTCCCCAGAGTTCAAGAGTATGTTCATCTCTTCCTTCTGAGACTCAGCAGCCACATCTTTAACATCCATATTTTTACTAAATCAGTTCAAGGCATTCTAGTCTTTTTCCTATTATGTTCCTAAAATTCTTCCTGCTTCTTCTCACTTCCCAATTCCAAAGCTACTTCCACATTTTCAGGTATTTGTTATGGCAACAATTCACTTCTAGATACCAAAAACTGTACTAGTTTTTTAATTGCTCTGTAACAAATTACCACAAATTTAGCAGTTTAAAACAACACTCAACTCAGAAGTCCGACATGGTGTACCTGGCTCTCTGCCCATGACATCACCAGAATGAAATCAAGGTGCTGACAAAACTGAGTTCTAATATGGAAGCTTTAGAGGAAATTATGCTTCCAAGCTTATTCTTGTTTTTGGCAGAATTCAGTTCCTTACAGTTGCAGAACCATAGGTTACAGGTTCCCATTTCCCTTCTGGCTATCGTCCAGGGCCACTCTCAGCCAGTAGAGTCTACACACATTCCTTGCCATGTGACTTCCTCATCTTCAAGCCAAACTATTGAGTCATGGCTTTTTCATGCTTTAAATCTCTGATGACCCCTCTTGTGGGTCATCAGCCAAAGAAAACTCTGTACTTTTAAAAGGCCCATGTGATTAGGCCAAGCTCTTACAGGTAATCTCCCTTTCTCAGGGTTATCTGTGCCATATAACATAACCTAACCCACAGAAGTTATAGTCCTGGTGATTATATAGGATATGTATCCCAGGAGGGCAGGAAATTTTGGGGCTCATCTTAGAAGCCTGCCTATCACAGGTGTTATTCATTAGCCCCCTTTAAGTCCCAACAATCCTGAAGAAGTAGAGTTTATAGTCTGGGAATTCATTTTTTTATCATTCTCTATGTCTACCTCCCCACCCCCACCATTCTTAGCTCTTTAGATCAGTACATTATTAGATTAAGAAACACTGGGTAAAAAAAAAAAAAAGAAGAAGAAGAAGAAAGAAAAAGAAACCTGGGTAAGGGATTTCATGATAAATTGTTCTCATAGGAACCCACAGATTCCCACACTGAGAGAATAGCTTTGATCTGAATTGAAAAGATACTCTGTATTCCCTCCTAAACACAGAGCTTCTTGAATCTTCTGGAAAGCAGTACTGTTCTAGCCTTCTAGCCTGCATTCTGTTTATGATAGCCTACCTTCTTTTATTTTAGACTTTCTGCTCTCCTCTGATTATCTGTGGAAGAATATAATTCTGAGTATTTGCTATATCACCTGAGGACAAGGGGGACCACCTAAATGCCAAGGTTCTACTGAAGTCTGGGTCTATTGATATTTACTGATATGATGTCACTTGAGGTTAAGAGATCACAAAATGATAGATTTCTCCCCAGAAACATCTCTGAGGTAAGACTGAAGGTCACATGGCTGATGGGCCATGGCTGGTGAAGTTATTCTGACTTTCCTGATAATGCTTCCCATCTCTTAGCTGTACAACGTGGAGGCTTCAGTGCTGGATTAAGAATTAGTAAAACTGGGAGAAAATTTGTAACATGCTAGAGCAAGGAAGGAATATGTCTCCTTTTAATGTAAGCCTTGCTTGAAGTCTCTATTTTGGGAGTGAGGCTGTAACTATCTTTGCTTTGACCCCATAGAACTCCAGGCATCAAGCAGCAAAAAACCTCCTAAAACTCTGTGATGCAGAATAGTTTTTATGTTGTTCAAGCCATCCAAAATCTACATCTAGTGAAAGGCTGGTACTGGGACCAATATTACATATCAGGCATTTTAAGGTTCACCTAGCACAGTAGTTTTGTTTCTTACAATAGCTTCTAGGGTTGGTTTATGGGAAGACATTATCTTTTGCTTTTATCATGACAATAATTTCAAAAGTGGAGAGATGCTTCTGAAATATTGCCATTATCACCAAACAGCCTATGAATCAAAACTTACCTTGAGTCTTGAGATAAAACTATGAAAACTGTGAATGCTATATTCAACTCAAGTTTTAAAGCACAGAAGAAAAAATGATCTAATAATTTAAAGGTCAATTTGAAAAGAGTTGGGCATCTACCAGGGTAAACCTTGGCACTAGATACAAATTAAAATGTTATTCCAGCAAAAAGACAGTGTCATTCCCTAAAAGATAAACTGCTGAGAAGAAGAATTAGGAAAAAGATTATTTGTTATTCAGAAATCCTTAGGTGGGGTTTTATACATGGAATAGTTTCTCTATCTCTACACCTGCTAACTTATAAGAAGAGAAGTCCAGGCAGGTGAAACAGTAGATGAGGAAAAACAGAGCACCAGCTGACAAAGCAATCAGTCTCAAGTCAGGGGGAGCTTCTGACTTGAGAAACTATAAGTGTGTTTCTGTCAAACTGCTGTTAAACACCAAAGAACTAAAATTGTTTCTAGCATAGAAAATAGAACAAAGAGAGTCTGGATTAGTAGTACATATAAAGGTAGCCAGAACTTTGGTCAGTTTGTCTGAGTTGACATAGAAATTTTGGATAAACTATAACACAACAGCACACAAACACACAGAGTCCCCAGTCCTGAAGATAAAGATGGAACTCAAAGTCAGAGCAGTAAGGAGCCAAAACCAAAGGACCCTGAGCAGAACTGGGCCAGATACAGACCTGAGGAGCTGGTGGCTGGGTCTTTAATATTAGCTGTGAGATTTGTGTACATGAGAGCTGAAATCGTGCCACCTAAAAAGAGTAAAAAGTCCTGTAAGACTTGTCCGTATACAAAATGGGAACAAGACACACCAGGACCACTCCCCAGAAAAGTGACATGAGAGCTAACTTTCTGCTTGGGACCAGAGGGAAAAAGGGATCATGAGCAGATCCCAGGCTGGTGCTGTGCGTGAGTGCTAGATGAGCACCCTCTGAAAGGTCCCAGAATAGGTTCCCAATCTCACAGGTAACCCACGTGGTCCTGGGCCAGTAAAATGTATAGGGCCCTAAGCAGAAGTGAACAAAACTCTCCATAAGGATGCTCTTACTGGGACGCCTGGGTGGCTCAGTGGTTGAGCGTCTGCCTTAGGCTCAGGGCATGATCCTGGAATGCCAGGATCGAGTCTCACATGGGCTCCCAGCATGGAGCCTGCTTCTCCCTCTGCCTGTGTCTCTGCCTCTATCTCTGTGTCTCCCAAGAATAAATAAATAAAGTCTTAAAAAAAAAAAAGATGCTCTCACTATCGGGTAACGGTTCATAAAGGAAAACACAATTCAAAAAAGGAAAAAAGTTTAATAACTTTGATTATTTGATCATTTTAAATTTCTGTGAAACTCCAGACACTATAAACCAAATTTAAAGGCAGAGGACCATTGAAAGAAAATATATGGAACCCATATAACTGACAACGAGAAATAGTATCCAGAATTTATAAAGAACTTCTACAGATTAATAAAGAAGAGACAAACAAAAAGTATTAATTGGCAATGCACCGAGGAAGAAAATGCCCAATGAACATGAGGGGATTTTTAATCTCACAAGTGATCAGATGAATCCAATTTAAAATACTAAGAGGGGGAGGAATGCCTGGGTGGCTCAGCGGCTTAGTGCCTGCCTTCAACTCAGGGTGTGATCCTGGAGTCCCGGGATCGAGTCCCACATTGGGCTCCCTGCACAGAGCCTGCTTCTCCCTTTGCCTGTGTCTCTGTCTCTCATGAAGAAATAAACAAAATCTTTTAAAAAATAAAATAAAACACTAGGATACTGTTCACATTCATCAGATTGGCAAAAGTCAAAAAGAAGATAATATTTTTTAAGAAGATAATATTTTTATAATATTCTTATAAACTAAAAAAAAAACTCTTATAAAATTGAAAGCATACAAATCATATCACATAGTAATTCTCTTCCTCAGTGTACCATAGAGAAAGCCAGGCACACATGCCCAGTCCACATGAACAAGGCAGCTGCTACAGCACGAACAAGAACAAAACTTTAGAAATGTAGTGTCAATCACTAAGAGAAGTGACGAATGGCAGCCTACTTCTCTAATGAACCAGTCTATAGCAGGGAAGGCTATAGCAGAGAAGGGCTGAACTATGTCTCCTGCTTATTCACATAGCTCTATCTCAAAAATATAAGGTTGAATGAAGAAGTACATGCCTCAGAGTGATATGAGAGTAATCACGAAAAAAATTCAAAAGTCACAAACCATACCTTAAAAGATGTCAAAAGCAATAGATGGCCAGAAAAGATAGGAATAAAATTTATAATTGAGTCTGACTTTGAGGAGGTAAGAAGTGGTACTGAGTAAATCCTCAAGAGAGGACTTCAACTTTATCTGTAAAATAAATCTGATAAAGAATTAAAAACATTAACAATTTCAGTGCTAGGTGATGAGTACTAATGTGTTCATTTTATCCATTTTTGTGGTGTAACAAACACAAGTAACTAAATAAATATCCCAGATATATTTTTAAAATCCTGCCTCAAATTCACTTTTTTTCCCACAGTTTCAGCAATCATTAAAGCTGTTTATAAGTGTTGTGACTAATATTTTGAAAAGTGGGAAGCAAACATTTGCTCAAAAGTAGAGTGATGCATTTGTATCAGCAAATGAAAAACAAACACTCTAACAAGTCAAGAAGTAAATTCTTGAAGAGGCCTTTTGGTATTCCATGAATTGCTCTGACTCTGGTACAATGTATTTTATCAGCAAAGACATCTCTTGACAGTCAGTTGCTCCACTGCAGTCAACCAAAATGCTATCCCAGTATCCTCTTATCTTTCCAAGTCCCTACTTAGTACAAGACTTGACAAGTCATAAATCCCATCCTTTCTTTACCTACCACATTTCTTCTAATTAAAAGTACCTGTGCTCCTGCAGGTCAGTAAAGTGGATTCTCCTCCATGTCCACAAATCTTTGAAGCTTAAACGAACTGAAGCAAGACGCCACTAGAACCTTATGAATCTTTCTAAGAACTGCCTCTGATGATTCCATGCCAAACACCAAGATCAGTCAAAGCTGAATCAGACAACTAAGCATTCGTTCACACATTCACAGCAACAGATTTCATACTTTCTTTTTCTTCTCTGCTCTTTGTAACAATTCTTTCTCCTTCCATAGCTTCTCTTTCTCCTCCTCCTTTTCTCTTCTTCTGGCAGAAATTTCCATTTCCAGTCTTGCTATCTCTTCCTGGTGAGCTCTCCATTGAAGAACCTGAAATAAATGGAAATTCATTCCAATAACTATACCCACTCAAGTGATTTTGCAGACATAATAAGACTACATTCTATATCAAGCAAAGGTTTTCCAAATACACATTAAAATTCTGTGTGCATATGACTGATATGTGCATGATATATATGCAAGATGTGTGTATTAGTGATAAGATGAGAAAGCAACTTTAAAATCATCTCATTCAGGGATTTTTCATTTAGATTCATGGCCTGAGACCCTAAAGAGTCTGTGAATTGACTTCAAAAAAATCTATGAATTCTCATAAACAGTATGTAAAAATTTTTGTTTTTGCATAGGTGTTTTTCTGTAACAACAGTTCTAGTTTCTGGTCAACAGTTTTCAAAAATTCTCAAATGATACTAAGCTCCTAAATAATTTAAGAACCACTGTTATATTTCATCCTTCCTATATTATAAGTGAGGGAAATGAGCCTGAATAAAGGTGAAGAAAAATTTTAAGACATTTAAAAGAACTTTCTGGGTACTGACAGGTATTATTGGTAGAAGCAAAACTGGTTCTGTACTTCTAAACGACACCGGGCAATATGTAAATAAATATATATCACAATATAAAATGTGCATAGCCTTTGACTCACAACCACATTTTGGGGAAGTTATTCAAAGATGATCAATTAGATAAGTGCACAAAAATATATCCACAGGAATGTTCACTATAGTGCTTAAATAGAAAAATTAGAAAGAGCCTAAGTGTCTGGCAACAGGAGGTAGCTTAAATTAATTATGGTACCCTCATGTAATGACTTCCATTGAAAAAGAATAGTCTATAACTATATTCACTGACATTAAAAATGTCTACAACATATTATTAGATGAAAAAAAGCACATGCTTTTACATGTAGTATGCATACATTAGTAGTATGATCTCCTTAATATAAAATATCATCTCTGTATGTATACATAGGAAAAGACTTGGAAGGAAGTTTACCAAAATAATAATACTGATTATCTCCTTATCTCTGAATACCATCATTTCATGAAAGTTTTCATTTTTCAAAGTTTGTTTTCTAAAAATATACTTTCCCCTATTTATCAAAATAATCAAGAGGGGTGCCTGGGTGGCTCAAGCCCAACTCTTGATTACAGCTCAAGTCATGATCTCAGGGTTGTGAGATGGAACCTTGAGAGGGGCTCCATGCTCAGTGAGGAGTCTGCTTTTCTCCCCCTTTCTCTCCCCATCCCTTTGCTCACATGTACTCTCTTTCCCTAAAATAAATAAATCTTCAAAAAAAAAAAAAAATAATCAAGGGGGCAGCCCAGGTAGCTCAGCGGTTTAGCGCCACCTTCAGCTCAGGGTGTGATCCTGGAGACCTGGGATCAAGTCCTGCATCGGGCTCCCTGTATTGAGCCTGCTTCTCCCTCTGCCTGTGTCTCTGCCTCTCTCTTTGTTTCTGGAATAAATAAATAAAATCTTTAAAAAAAAATAACCAAGGAAATTCAGACTCTTGGTTTTCAGACACACCTAGGTTTCTCCATCTGCTGCATATCCTGGCCATTATATTTACATTCTTCTTTGGAAGCCCATTCCTAGAATAAGATCATATGCTTTCTATCCTGATCTCCCACTCCCAAACCATTCCTTCCTATAAACCATCTTCCATCTGTAACGTACTGTATTAAAATCAAGTGTTCTATCAAGTGCTGCTAGTGATGCTGCTACATCATGTTGGCCTGTTGACCATCTTTTCCCAATTAAAGCTCTTTACTTCCTGCCCCACAACATTGTTCTCTCTGCTTCTCCACCGATGGATAGCACTCTCTTCTTTTCCTGTTCTCTGTGTCCACTCTCCATCCTCAACTCTACTGCTATCCTTTTTTTTTTTTTTTTCCGAGAGAGAGAGAGCATGAGTGGGGTGTGAGAGAGCAGAGGGAGAGAAAGGGAAACAATCTTTTTTTAAATTTTTTTTAAAAAATTTTTATTTATTTATGATAGTCACACAGAGAGAGAGAGGCAGAGACATAGGCAGAGGGAGAAGCAGGCTCTATGCACCGGGAGCCCGACGTGGGATTCGATCCCGGGTCTCCAGGATCACACCCTAGGCCAAAGGCAGGCACTAAACCGCTGCGCCACCCAGGGTTCCTGAAAGGGAAACAATCTTAAGCAGACTCCATGCTGGGCATGGAGCCCAACGTGGGGCTCAATCTCCTGACCCTGAGACCCTGAGCTGAATCCATGAGTCTGATGGTCGACCGACTGAGTCACCCAGCTGCCCCTATTGCTACACTTTTTCTTTGACCTCAGCCACTCTATACTTATTATGTGTGTCTCCTATGAGTTAACCTATCCTTCTCTGTGTTTGACTAAAATGTACAGTATCAGCTTTGTCTTTTTGCCTACAATCCTATCCTAAAAAATGCTTAAAGCCTTTACTATTTGCATGTGCACCCAAAATACAGTATTTTTAAAAATTAAATTCAACATCTTTAGCTCCACCACAGCTTCACAAGCCCTGTGCACCTGCTTCTTCTTTCAAATATCCTGGGTTGTCCTATGGAACCACAAGCAGTTTGTATTTTTTTATTACTGTATATACCTATCAAAATAACTAATTCTTTACATTTTATATCTGACTTGGGCTACCTTATATTTCTTAAGATTAGATGAGTTTTACTTATGACAAATCAATTTCTAAAGTATTGAATTTCCCTAGGCCACTTCACAGTAGGTTCCTAGATCACCCAAAGTCTATCTGCTAAATATATTGAGAAAAATACCAGAGTTCATGATGTGATGCCAATTTATCCCAATAGAACCTAAGTAATTTAGTTTTCTTACAATCAGTGTCCCATTTTAACTTAACTAAGTGTAATCTCGCATTATGTGAATATGTGGCTATTTTTGTTCTTAGCCTCATGGTATGGTCCAAACTATTGTCCTACCTGGAACACCCTCAGTTTCCCCCTATTTCATAGAATGCTCCTTGGGTCAGTACATGTCCCACATCTCCCATGAAACATTCTTCAACCCATGATCATTTTTCTTATTTCACTTACTAAACCATAGCTGCTCTCTAATCATTTTGAGCATAATGTTTAATTTTTATTTACAAGAGGGTCCATGATACACATGTATTTTGTCTTCCTCATACCATCTAGCAGAGTACTAACACATCATAGATGCTCAATAATTACCTTCTATTTAATTTACCAAAACAGACCTTTTTAAACAAAACCTAATAAATGAAGAAGAAATCAAGGCATTAGAATATACCATTTTGTAACATCTAATTAAACAAGGATCATAAATTCTTGTTTATGATCATCAATAGCTACTAAACACTTCACGTTAATAGCAGATGGGAAACTTTGTACTGGAAAAATCAGGCTGGTAACAACTGAACACACTGAACAAACAGATATTTTGGCTTCCTGATGGAAATATACAACCTTCCCTGAAGTATTCCTACCAAAAACTAAAAATGAATATCATCAAATCTCTAGACCTATCTATCAGGTTACAGGAAATTCAGCTAATGGAGAAATATATTAAACAATAGTATAGGGATACAATCAGCAAAACTAAAATTTGAAAAACTTTTTAAAAAAATATTTTATTTATTTTTTCATGAGAGAGAGAGTGAGAGAGAGAGAGGCAGATACACAGGCAGAGGGAGAAGCAGGTTCCATGCAGGGAGCCTGATGGTGGGACTCCATCCCAGGACTCCAGGATCATGCCTTGGGCTGAAGGCAGGTGCTAAACCACTGAGCCACCAGGGGATCCCCTAAAATTTGAAAAACTTTAAAGGAATTTAACAATTACAAGAAAAAAGGAAGGAGAACTATGGATTAAGAGATTTAAGAAACATATCAATTAGATGCAATATGTAGATTATATTTGGCTTTTATTTGAGTAAAATTAATGAAAAAATAAATTACAAAAAAATGTTTTAATATTGATTAATTAGTTGATACTATTAAGAAAATATTGTTGAAATTTTTAGGTATGATTTTAATATAGTTATGCTTTTTTATTTTTATTATTTACTTTTTAAGAGATCTATCCATTTATTTATCTTAGAGAAAGAGGAGAGGGGCAAACACGCTGAGTGTGGAGTCCAACCAGGGGCCCAGCCCCACAACCCCAAGATCATGATCTGAACTGAAATTAAGAGTTGGAAGCTCAACTGACTGAGCCACCCAAGCACCCCTAGTTATGCTTCTTTAAAGAGTCTTTTTGATTTTAGAGATATATATCAAAATATTAATAGATCAAATTGTATGATGTCTGGGGATTTGCTCACTCTTACCCAATGGTCATAGGTAATTGTACAGATGAGACAAATTTGACTAATGAATTGATAACTGTTGACATTGAGTGATAATAGACTTGTTTATGTTTAAATTTTTCCACACTAAAAACCTTGTAAAAATAAATAAACCATAAAATATAATGTATGTCCAAAGAGTTTTATGTAATAAAATATTGTAGTCTCAAGGTTCTCACACAGTAGAAAGGGAGATTTGAGACACACTCAACTAACGAAAAGAAAAGTAGCATACATTTAGCCTTTCTGAGTACTAAGACTATTTTTATAAATTTCAATAGAAAGAAGCTTGGATTTTAGAACTACTCTTCTTAAGACTAACTTACGGGAATTATCATTGAATAACCATTACATATGTGATATAATATTTAATGAAGCCTGCACATAAGCAAATATCTATAACTGGAAAAGATTCCTATTTCTAAAGACAAGTATAGCAAAATAATAATAATAATAATAATAATAATAATAATACCACCAATAAAACTAAGGCAACCCATTTTACCCATCAATTTAGCCAATTTACCCTTCCTTGTCATTTGCGAATCTAAATGATGTTTCTTACGTTCTCCAGAAAAAATATTATGGTAGTTTTTTAACTGGTTAAGTTCATATTAAATCTACATAAGTAAAAACTGTGCCATAAGAGGCTATGGTAGATTTTTAAAATATTTATTTATGATAGACAGAGAGAAAGAGAGAGGCAGAGACACAGACAGAGGGAGAAGCAGGCTCCATGCAGGGAGCCCGACGCGGGACTCCATCCCGGGACCCCAGGATCGTGCCCTGGGCCAAAGGCAGGCGCTAAACCGCTGTTCCACGCAGGGATTCCCATGTGGTCGATTTTTAAATGGGACAAACACTCTGAAGAATTGTAAAATAAAAGGAAGTTCAGTAACCAAAAGCCAATGGGTTAAGATGTCAAGCAACAGATGTATGTATGAAATTCTGGGGAAAAGACTCTTGAGCAAGTCAGCATCAATCTTTAGAAACTCAATTACTGGGGCAGCCCGGGTAGCTCAGTGGTTTAGTGTCTGCCTTCAGCTCAAAAAAAAAAAAAATTTATTTACTTATTTGTGAGAGACACAGAGAGAGAGGCAGAGACACAGGCAGAGGGAGAAGCAGGCTCCATGCAGGGAGCCCGACGTGGGACTCTATCCTGGGTCTCCAGGATCAGGCCCTGGGCTGAAGGCGGCGCTAAACCGCTGAGCCACCTGGGCTGCCCAATAAAATCGTTTTTTTGTTGTTGTTGTTTTTTGTTTTTTGTTTGTTTTTAAAAGAAAAGAAACTAAATTGCTCCACTTAATGGAATCACAAGAATGGTCAGGGACCCTTAGAGTTTGCTTGAAATCAATAACTCACAATATCATCTGTAATTATAACCATACTCAAAAATAAAAAGTAAAGAGTAAAAGAAGAGAAGGTTGTTGGAGTAGCATTATATCCTAAGCAGCTAGAGTTGTGAGATCTTAACAAGAAACCGGCTCTGCAGCAATCGGTTTCCAGGCAGTAAGGTAAACAGGGCTTTTCAGAATGCACAATGGACACGGTGAAGAATCTGGTGGGAAAAGGGTGTCATTGAAAAAAAAAATCCTTATCCCATGGATCCCCAGAGGCAGTCATGGGATTTTGATGGCTCCCATGTGGAGAGAATGATACCCAATTATTGTATTTTTGAGATGCCCAAGAATAAGAAAGCTGGCAGGTGGGCAAAGGAATCAATATTATCACAATAGGCTAAAGTATAGAAGACTTTTGAGCAAACAGTGAGTAAAAGGAAGAATAGTCCAGAAGAACATTTTAGTGGTTTTATTTTAAAGGGTTTGTTAATTATATAGCTTTAAATAGAGCATGTGAGCATAACTGTTCAGCAACTGTGCAGCAATAATAACCACGCAAGAACATTACCACAGTGGCAGTCAGGAGCATGTTGTAAGGAGAGCATTATTTAGATTATTAACTACAGGACATTTTTCCAGGTCTTTAGTTAATACTTTAATGTTCCTGCCAAAGGTACAGTCTGAATGAAACCTTAACCTAACAAAGAACAAATGGAGTTTAAAATGTTCATCTATTGCAAATAATAAAGCATTTAAGATAAAAATGGTTAGTAGCATTACATGTATTCTTTGCTTGAAATTAATAAACACATATATTCTCAGAGTAAATAAAGTACTAGAAAAACAAAAAACAAAGCCCATCAAAACTTCAAAGGTAATAATGGAAATTAACATCAAGGTAACAATATTAACACAATTTTACAACAAAGGTGAGTACATGAAAAATTCTATGATAAGTGGCAATGTGGTATAAAGGAAATGAATACTGAACTGTTGGTCAGAACACCTGCTTTTTTTTGTCTTATCTCTGCCAATAACCAATAATATTGTTACTTTGAACAAATGGCTAACCGTTTTCTTTCATGTGAAAGGGGAGGACTGGATCAGATGACTTCTATGATTTCTGCAAGTTATATTATCCTTATTCGATGTTATATTTTCCTTATATGGAGAGATCACAGTATATGATATGCTCTACAATTTTCTTCTACAAGCAAAAACGAATCGCAATGAGAAAATCAGTATTTTATAGGCCGGTTAAATAATAGACAATTGAATATTAATATAGAATTCTATCATTCATGTTTATGGAAACATTGTGTCATGTGTGTTGCCTTATACAGGAAAAGTTCTGTCTGGCCAATACCTATAACCAGCAACAATAATATTTTAAAAACTGCCATTTATGAGGACTTCTTGTGTGCCAGGCCCCTGCTACACAAAGGCAGTGAACACATGGTATGATGTAATCTTGGAAACAAGCAAGTTCTCTTTTTCACACTTCACGTGGCTGACTTCTACTTACACTTTTTCATGTCTAAGCTTAGAGATCATTTGCTCCAGGAAGCTTTCCCCAACTCACCATGTCTATGTTAGGTGCCTTTTCTAATTCCCTAGCACACTGTCCCTCTCTTTTATTACAACATTCATTAAACCATTTACCTGTACTTCCCACTTGGCTATGAACTCCTTAAGGGCAAGGACCAAATTGGTCTTATCCATAACCTTTCTACCGAGCCTATCATGGTATCTGGTACTTAATAAAGTTTCAAGAAATACTTGGGATATGCACAGAGAAGGCTCTGAGGTTTGCTTGGCAATTAGGTTGACATTTCCCCTTCCCTGCCACACTGGACTGGTCTTTAGAAAGAAAAGGCACCCCCCACCCCTACCATACACCACACATGCTACCATATTCTGACTCCTCCACAGGAGACTTCTGATTCTTGATTTCCCCAGTCCTAGTTGTTTCCATGCCCCCTAGGCTCCATCTCTGCTTGTCTCGACAGTGAAAAAACATCCAGAAAACGTTGTCAGGATTTTCAATAACTAATTCACATTGCTAGCAATATTAGAGGACACGTGCAAAGAAGTGGCAAGCTCTCTGTCTTCTCCTTCAATATTCCTATAAGTTTCTAGATTCAGTTGAGCTGAGTAAACTTCGAGTTTTCATTTTATTAAGTCTTAAACAGTCTGATAATTCCATCAAATTCTTTCCAGTTGTTCCACTATTTATCAATGTTACTTAAGCTTTTTAATCTCCTGTGTTTCATTCATGTTTAAACTTCATTCACATCATTACAGTACCTGTGGTATTGCCTATCTTACTTAAAGCTTTCTATTCTCTCCTTGGCATTTTTACTTAGCAGAAAAATTTGTTTTTTTCCTTTGGTTTCACAACTATCCCTTGGTTTCTTGGTTGAATCTGTAAGTGCATGTTTTATCACCTCACTTTGATAACCACTTTCCATTTTCTGTGGCTTTTTGTTAGTCTTTCTCAGAATCTCAAAGATTATTCACTATTATCTTGACTGTTTCATGTCCTTTACTTTTCTAATAAAGTCTTGCAAAGTTTCATTTAATTGGGTCCTATAGGGTCTTAACTTTAGTGTGAAATAAAACTTATGGAGAAAGAAGCAAACTAAATGTCAGTAAGCAGAAAACTACCAAAAGATATATTTTTTTCCATAAGAGGTGAAATCTACAAATCTATCACTCTGTTTTATATATGAAGCTGACAAAGCCAAATTGTATAATATTGTCAGAAAATTGTCAGGAAATCACTTGCCTGCTGGCTATGAGATCCAGGGGAATCCTTTCCTATTTGTAGGCCTCACATCCTCATTGAAAAAATGAGGAGGACTAGTTCAGTTTTTTAAATGAGGGCCACAACTCATTAGTAGATAATGAAATTGATTTTGTGGATGGGAACTAGTGTTTTCTTATGAAAGAAAACAGAACGGAAAATATCAGAGTGCATTTCATGTCATTATAGTAATGCCGTTGCAAGAAATTTTTGTTTCCATTTGTGTGTGTGTATGTGTGTGTGATCTAAAATACATTTCTCATTGTAGGCCATGGTCAAAGAAGCTCGAAAAATACAGCAGGAAGTTCTCTATAATCTCTTCCAATGCTAAAATTCTATGACTCTGTAATATAAAGAGCAAAGCTATTGTGTTGCCGTCATTAAGCCACAGTCCCTATTCCTTCTGTAATCAACCCAGAAGCGTGGTATAGATGAGAGAACCCAGGTTTTGAAATCATAAGCCAGAGCTTGAATACTTACCCCTGTAACTTATTAATGGCATTCTGTGGGGTACACTGCTTAACCACCTAGAACTACAGACTAACAAAAAAGGGAGTAAGAGTGATGCACGCCTTACAAGACTGCTGTGCAAACACCATCAGTTTATACAAGCCAGAAACTCATTCTGCTTGTCCCTGACACTCTATTTATAATCAATTGCTAAGTCCTGCTGACTGTACCTCTGTCTCTCAGACCCATTCACTTCTCTCCATCTTCACAGCCCCCATCCTAATCTACAAGGATGCATCTGGCACCCACTCTTAGTTCATTCCATGCCCACATCCCCATCTCACTGCCTACGCTTGCAATGGTTTCCGTTGTTTCCAACTATGGACCCTAAGACCTCCGGGATTTGGCCCTGCCTATATCTGCACCCCAACTCATTACCTCCTACCAATAATAGACTCATCCTCTGGGGTCCAGGTGCACCTGGCCATCCTACAAATCCCTGAACAGGCCACATTGCCTCCAGCTATGTGGATATTGTACATGCTATTTCCTTTGCTTGGAATGTTCTTCCCTTCCTCCTTGCCTCCCCCACACCTTTTCCAAATCAATCCTTACACAGTTCCAATGCTGTCAGTGAAGCCTTATCCACCCGCCCTACAGGAGGTTAAGCCCCCCAGCTGCATCCTCCCATAACAGTTTTACTTTGCCTTCAAGATATTTCTCATAGTTTAAAAGGAGGTATCCAGTGCTGGGATTACATGACCACCATCTGCTTCCCCACCAGACTGTGATCTCCACAAGAATAGGGACCCTATCCAATTGGCTCCTCATTATATCTTCAGTGCCTTACACACCACCTGACACCTACTAGATGCTCAATAAATAAGGTTGAATGGATGAATAATGGAATAAGAAAGCAGCTACAAAATGTTAACTATGTTCTTAGATTGCTGCAATTGCTTTCCAGTTGACTTTCCTGACTTCAGTGTCACTTTGATTTAACCCATTTTGTACACATTTGTCTATTGGATGACTTCTTACATATCTCTTTGCCTCCTGCTCTGCTCAAGATTTGAATAGTAGGGTCTTTGCATTGGCTATCATTTCAAGTGGTTTTATAACTATTTATTTGGACACCACCTTATTCATTTGAATAATTCCTTATTCAAAAGGAGGATTCAATCCTTAAAGGTAAATTTGGACTTGAACCTATATGGCCTAATTTCCTATTACTCCCCAGAGCAGACAGGCCAGACCTTTCTCCTTCTCCTCTGCCCCTTTCTCTCCCCACTACTCTTACACACTCATGCTTATCTCTGTCGCAGGCCTTTGCCTAGAAAGCCCTTACTCCTGTTCACCTATCCTTCAGGGTCATTCAGGGCCTCTTCATAACGATTTCACGCAATATTTGCTATCCCTCCCTCTGATCTGTACTCATGAATAGTTGTCTAAAATAGATACTATCCAGTCACTCTCTAACCTATCTTGATTTATTTTCATTTCACTTATCACTAGATAAAAATATATTATCCTAAGAGTTTTCAACCCAAGGAGAAAATTTTTTCCTTTCTTTTTATTGTTAGATACATTTAGATACATTGTAGATCATGAGATGGTGGATATTAATTAAACCTATTGTGGCTATCATTTCACAATACATGTAAATCAAATCATCAAGTTGTATGCCTTAAACTTATATGGTGATATACCAATTATTTCTTAATAAAATCGAAAAAAAATTATTATTAATTTATTTTCTTGTCTGTGTTTCTCACTAAACTTTAAGCTCCATGGTAACAGGGACTTGGCCTTATTTATCCCCTGCTCTATCCTCATTCCTGGAACAGTGACTTACTCAGGGTTAGGTGCTCTATGATTATTTCTTGGGTGGATGAATTAGTGTCCAAAACTCAGATTATAAATTTTATACTTGATTAGGCCGTAAAGCTCAGATCCAAATAAGTACCATCTAGCATGTCACTTCCGCGAGTCCATACTTAAGGTAGGAAAACTCAGGCTGACCAATTCCTTCTATGCGGCATAATTCCTTCCACGTATCCCCGGTCTCCCTCTGCTCTCTGCCCTTTTATTAACAAGATACGCTGAAGTCATTAAGATCTCACACCGCTTGTGGGACCTGAACTCGGCTTTGAACTTTCACAAGAAAGAAGGAGGATTAGGCTGTAAAACAACGGAAGACTTGAGAATACATTAAGACTAGTTTAGGGGAGGGAGGAGCCAAAGTGGCGGAGGAGCAGGAGACCTTCGTGTCCTCTGGTCCCGGGAATTCAGCTGGGGAGCTATCAAATAGGGCCCCCAGGTGGCCCAGCGGTTTAGCGCCGCCTGCGGCCCGGGGCGTGACCCGGGGTCCCGGGATCGAGTCCCCCGTCGGGCTCCCCGCATGGAGCCTGCTTCTCCCTCTACCTGTGTCTCTGCCTCTCGCTCTGTGTCTCTCATGAATAAATAAATAAATAAAATCTTTAAAAAAAATGCTGAACACCCAGGAATTCAACCAGTGACCTAAGGAGAGAATAGCTGGGAGTCCACGGAGAGAAGTGACCCCTCTCCGCAAGGTGGGAGGCACCGGAGGGTGGATGCGAGGGGACACCTGGGGGAGGGAGCCCTGGGGGAGGGACACCTGGGGGAGGGAGCCCTGGGGGAGGGAGCCCTGGGGGAGGGAGCCCTGGGGGAGGGAGCCCTGGGGGAGGGACACCTGGGGGAGGGACACCTGGGGAGGGACACCTGGGGGAGGGGGCCCTGGGGAGGGACACCTGGGGGAGGGAGCCCTGGGGGAGGGACACCTGGGGAGGGACACCTGGGGGAGGGGGCCCTGGGGAGGGACACCTGGGGGAGGGAGCCCTGGGGGAGGGACACCTGGGGGAGGGACACCTGGGGGAGGGAGCCCTGGGGGAGGGACACCTGGGGAGGGACACCTGGGGGAGGGGGCCCTGGGGAGGGACACCTGGGGGAGGGAGCCCTGGGGGAGGGACACCTGGGGGAGGGGGCCCTGGGGGAGGGAGCCCTGGGGGAGGGAGCCCTGGGGGAGGGACACCTGGGGGAGGGACACCTGAGGGAGGGGCCCTGGGGGAGGGACACCTGAGGGAGGGGCCCTGGGGGAGGGAGCCCTGGGGGAGGGCCGGCGCAGCTGACAGGTGCTGGGCGGGGCGGGAGTGGCCCAGGAGGAAGGTGAGGGCGCCGCCTGCGGTCAGCGCGCCCCGCGGGGCCCTGGCCCTGGGCCGGGGCTGCGGGGCGGGACCGGGGGTCCTGGGCGGGGTCTCCGCAGAACCCGCGGAACCCCCTCCTCCCCGGTCCTGGGCGGGGTCTCCGCAGAACCCGCGGAACCCCCTCCTCCCTGGCGCGGGCCGCGGGGGTCTGCAGGGCTCGGGCTCCGTGGGGTGGGCGGGGGGACACGGCCGCCGGGGGGCGGGGGACCCCGAGGGCGACAGGGCTCCGGGCGCCGGGCGCGGGGCGGGAGCGACGGGCTGCGGTTCCCCGCGTGGGGCCGCGGCTCTCGCTCCAGAGCTCCGGGCGGGACCGGGAGCCGCCACGTCCGCCCGCAGGCTGGGAGCAGGGGAAGGGCCGCCGGGAACAGCGGCCGCCGAGGCATCCCAGCGCCCTGCGCCGCGCGGCCCCCGGCAGGTGGATGGCCCCCCGCAAGCCCGCGCCGAGCAGCAGGTGGGCTCCCCGCTTGCGACCGTGAAACCCCAGCGCCGGGGGGGACACCCAACTCCCGGGGCTCCCCACGATCCTATAGTCCCGCCATTCAGGAATTCAACAAATGTCTTATTTTATCAACTCTTTTTTAAAATCTTTTTTTAAAAGATTTTACTTATTTATTCATGAGAGACACACACACACACAGAGAGACAGAGACACAGGCAGAGGGAGAAGCAGGCTCCATGGAGGGAGCCCGACCTGGGACTCGATCCCGGGTCTCCAGGATCACGCCCTGGGCTAAAGGCGGCGCTAAACCGCTGAGCCACCCGGGCTGCCCTAAAAATCCTTTTTAATTTTCATTTTTATAGTTAGTTACATTATATCCTTTTCATTGTATTTGATTTTATTTTTGAATGTATATATACGTCTCTCTTTACAATTTTGAAATGTAGTTTCTTCTAACATATTGACCAAAATATACTCAGGATATATTGTATTCTTCTGTTCACCTGTTTTTATTACTTTTTCCCTTGTTTTTAAATTTTCATCTTTATAGTTACATTCTATCACTTTAATGTATTTAATTTCATTTTTGTACATATACAAGTTTTTCTTTCTTTAAAATTTTGGGATCTGATTTTCTAACGAACAGACCAAAATACACCTAGAATGGTGTATGATGGATCTGACCTCCTCGCCTGTTTGATTATATTCTCTTTTAAAAAAAAAAAAAAATTCGGTTTTGGGTCTCTTCTGATTTGTTTAGTGAATATTTCTCTGGGGTCATTGTTGTCATTTCAGTATTTTGTTCTCTTGTTCATCTATTATTCTCTGAATAGAATGACAAGACAGAAAAACTTACCTCAAAAAAGAGGACTAGAGGGGCACCTGGGTGGCTCAGTAGGTTAAGCATCTGCCTTCAGCTCAGGCCATGATCCCTGGGTCCTGGGATCAAGTCCTGAATCAGGCTCTTTGTTCAGCTGGGAGTCTGGTTCTCTGTACCCCCCCTCCCCGCCCCATTCATGCTGTCTCTTACTCTCTCTCTCTCCTTTCCTCTCCCTCCTTCTCTCAAATAAATGAATAAACTCTTAAAAAACAGAGTGAGAACAAGAGGCAGTATTGACTGCCAGGGGCCTAATTACTATGAACATAAGTAGTATGTCATAATTAGAGTTCAGAATAATGATAAAGTTACTAGCTGGATCTGAAAAAAGCATAGAAGACACTAGAGAATCCCTTTCTAGAGAAATAAAAGAACTAAAATCTACTCAGGTTGAAATAAAAAAGACTATTAATGAGATGCAATAAAAAATGGAGGCTCCAACTGCTAGGATAAATGAGGCAGAAGAGAGCATTAGTGACCTAGAAGACAAAATGATGGAGAATAAAGAAGCTGAGAAACAGAGATAAATAACTATTATATCACAAGGGGAGAACTCAAGAGATAAGTGATACTTTAAAGCAAAACAATATTAAAATAATTGGGATTCCAGAAGAAGAAGAGAAAGGGGGGCAGAAGGTATATAGTAGCAAATTATAGTGGAGAACTTCTCTAATCTGGGGAAGGAAATAGGCATCTAAGTCCAAAAGTCACAAAGAACTCCCCCCCCTTAAAGGCATAAAAATAGGTCAATACCCTGACATTTAATAGTGAAACTTGCAAATCTTAGACAAAGAGAAAATCCTGAAAGCTGTTCAGGACAAGGGGTCCATATCCTATAAGGGTAGAAACATTAGACTGGCAGCAAACCAATTCACAGAGACCTGGCAAGCCAGAAAGGACTGGCATCATATATTCAGGGTACTAAATGAGAAAAATATGTAGCCAAGAATACTTCATCCAGCTAGGATGTCATTCAAAATAGAGAAATAAAAAGTTTCCTGGACAAACAGAAACTAAAAGAATTCGTGATTATTAAACCAGTCCTGCAAGAAATATCAGAAGGGATCCTTTAAGAGAAAGCCCAAAAGTAACATAGACCAGAAAGGAAGAGGCAATATACAGAAACAGTGACTTTACAGTTAACACAATGGCACTAAATTCATATCTTTCCATAATTACTCTTACTCTGAATGTAAATGGGCTAAATGCCCCAATCAAAAGACACAGGATATCATATTGGATAAAAAAAAAGCAAGACCCATTGCTGTGCTATCTGCAAGAGACTCGTTTTAGACCCAAAGACTCCTCCAGGTTGAAAGTGAGGGGGTGGAAAACCATTTATCATGCTAATGGACATCAAAAGAAAGCTGGGGTGGCAATCATACAAATTAGATTTTAAACCAAAGACTGTAATAAGAGATGAGGAAGGACACTATATCATAATTAAAGGGTCTATCCAACAAAAAGATCCAATAATTGTAAATATTTATGACCCTAACATGGGAGCTGCCAATTATATAAATCAATTAATAACAAAATTTTAAAAACATATTGATAATAATACAGTAATAGTAGACTTTAACACCTCACTCATAGCAATGGACAGATTATCTAATCAATAAGGAAACAAAGGCTTTGAATGACACAATGGACCAGATGGACTTCACAGATATAGTCAGAGCAACAGAATACACATTTTTCTGGAATGCACATGGAGATTCTCCAGAATAGATCACATACTGGGTCACAAATCAGGTCTCAACCGGTACCAAAAGATTGAGATCATTCCCTGCATATTTTCAGACCATAATGCTTTAAAGCTGGAACTCAATCACAAGAGAAAATTTGGAAAGAACTCAAATACAAGGAGACTAAAAAGTATCCTACTAAAGAATGAATGGGTAAACCAGAAAATTAAAGAAGAATTTTAAAAATTCATAGAAACAAATGAAAATGAAAACACAACTGTTTAAAACCTTTGGGATGCAGCAAAGGTGGTCCTAAGAGAGAAGTAGATATACTTAATATTTTTTGATATACTATATCAAAAAGAAAAGAGAAAGGTCCCAAATAAATAAAATGAATGAAAGAGGAGAGATCACAACAAACACTGAAGAAATATAATTATAACAACATATTATGAGCAACTATATGCCAACAAATTAGGCAATATGGAAGAAATGGATGCATTCTTAGATGTATATGAACTACCAAAACTGAAACAGGAAGATATTGAAAACCGGAACAGATCCATAACCAGCAAGGAAATCGAAGCAGTAATCAAAAATCTCCCAACAAACGAGTCCAGGGGATAGATGGCTTCCTAAGGGAATTTTAGCAAGCATTTAAAGAAGAATTTCTCCCTCTGCCTATGTCTCTGCCTCTCTCTTTCTGTGTCTCTCATTAATAAATAAAATCTTAAAAAAAAAAATTGGATGCCTAGGTGGCTCTAGCAGTTGAGCCTCTGCCTTTGGCTTGGGCCTGATCCTGGAGTTCCAGGATCGAGTCCCACAATGGGCTTCCTGCATGGAGCTTGCTTCCTCATTGGCCAATGTCTCTGCTTCTCTCTCTGTGTGTCTCTCATAAATAAATAAATAACATGTTTTAAAAAATAAAGAAGAATCAATACCTATCCCTCTAAAGCTGTTGCAAAAAATAGAAATGGAAGGAAAACTTCCAAACTCATTCTATGAGGCCAGCATTAGCTTTCCCAAAACCAAAGACCCCACCAAAAAGGAGAATTACAGACTAAAATAGCTGATGAACATGGATGCCAAAATTCTCACCAAGTTACTAGCCAATAGGATCCAACAGTACACTCAAAGGATTATTTACCATCACTAAGTGGGATTTATTCCTGGGCTGCTAAGGTGGTTTGACATGCACAAATCAATGTGATACACTACCTTAATAAAAGAAAGGGCAAGAACCATTTGATCCGATCAATATATGCCAAAAACATTTGATGAAGTACAGCATCCTCTCTTGATCAAAACTCTGCACAGTACAGGGATAGAGAGAACATATCTCAATACTGCAGAAGCCATCTATGAATAGCCCACAGCAAATATCATTCTCAATGTGGAAAAACTCTCAGTTTTTCTCCTAAAGTCAGGAATGTGGCAGGGATGTCCACTATCACCACCGTTGTTCAACATAGTACTAGAAGTCCTAGCCTCAGCAATAAGACAATGAAAAGAAATAAAAAGCATTCAAATTGGCAAAGAAGTCAAACTCTCATTGTTTGCAGATGACGTGATACTCCATGGAAAACCCAAAAAACTCCACTCCAAAATTGCAAGAAATTATACAGGAATTCAGCAAAAGTGGCAGGATATAAAATCAATGTACAGAAGTCATTTGCATTTCTATACACTAACAATGAGACAGAAGAAAGAGAATTTAAGGAGTTGATCCCATTACAATTACACCCAAAACCATTTAAGATACCTAGGAATAAACCTAACTGAAGAATCAAGGGATCTGTACTCAGAAAACTATAGAACATGCACTAAAGGAATTGAGAATGACACAAAGAAATGGAAAAACATTCCAGGCTCATGGATTGGAAGAAAAAATATTGTTAAAATGCAATCTATATATTTGGTGAAATCTCTATCAAAATACCATCAACTTTTTTCACAGAGCTGGAACAAATAATCCCCAAATTTCTGTGGAAGCAGAAAAGACCCTAAATAGTGAAAGGAATATTGAAAAAGAAAACCAAAGCTTGTAGCATCACAACTCTGGACTTCAAACTATATTACAAAGCTGTAATCATCAAGACAGTGTGGCTGGCACAAAAACAGACGCATAGATCAATGGAACAGAATAGAGAACCCAGAAATGCACCCTCAACTCTATGGTCAACTAATCTTTGACAAAGCAGGAAAGAATGTCCAATGGAAAAAAAAGACAGTCTCTTCAACAAATGGCATTAGGAAAATTGGACGATCACATGCAGAAGAATGAAACTACCATTTCTTCACACCACACACAGAAATAAACTCAAAATGGATGAAAGACCTAAATGTGAGACAGGGATCCATCAAGATCCAAGAGAAGAACACAGGCAGCAACCTCTTCGACTTTGGCCGCAGCAACTTCTTGCTAGACACATCTCCAAAGGCAAGGGAAACAAAGGCAAAAATGAACTATTGGGTGAACTATCTTCACCAAGATAAGAAGCTTTCGTACAGCAAAAGAAACAGTTGACAAAACCAAAAGACAACTGACAGAATGGGAGAAGATATTTGCAAATGACACATCAGATAAAGGGCTAGTATGCAAGATCTATAAAGATTGTTCTTTTCATCTACTGATTGGTATTTCTAATTGCTCTAAGCTTTTCTTTTTTTTAGATTTAAAATAAAATTATTTATGAGAGACACAGAGAGAGAGAGGCACAGACACAGACAGAGAGAGAAGCAGGTTCCATGCAGGGAGCCAACATGGGACTCGATCCCAGGTCTCCAAGATCACAAGGCGATGCCAAACCACCAAGCCACCCAGGCTGCCCACTCTGGGCTTTTCTTATGTGACTTGAAATGATTATGATTTTCACATATTTACATATGTGGCACATAATATGTTGAATGTATGAAGGCAATTAGGCAAATAAATGCTGATCTGCGTGGGTAGCCTGTTAAATTTCAGATCATCATAAATAATTCCTAAAAGCCAACAAGTCATTCCTGCCTCTGCTGCCTCTCCAAAATCACAGGACTAGCGGTCTGTGTCATGGATGTCACAGTTAAGTCTGCCATTTAGCATCCATGGTTCCTGATTGATCAAAGGAACTAAATACCTGATTTGTTCTCCAGTGTTTCAACTTCTCTTACTTCTCTTTCAACTCCTCAAATGATTACAGATCTTTTTTTTTTAAATATTTAAAAAAAATTATTTATGATAGTCACACAGAGAGAGAGAGAGGCAGAGACACAGGCAGAGGGAGAAGCAGGCTCCATGCACTGGGAGCCCGACGTGGGATTCGATCTCGGGTCTCCAGGACCGCGCTCCAGGCCAAAGGCAGGCGCCAAACCACTGCGCCACCCAGGGATCCCTGATTACAGATCTTACAAAGGAATACCCACTGATTAGACAGGCTTAACAAGAGTGTGTATTCAACTTATTTTAATTTTTTATATTGTCAACTCTAATGTTCTGTTATTTACCTATACTTTAGAAAATTTGATTGAATGTTTGCCATGACTTTCAAAATTTTATTCATCATTTATTTTGTCTTTCATTTCTTGGTCTATAATGAATATTACCTTCTGTTTTAGGCACTATGCTAGGATACAAAGGCAATTAAGCCGTAGCCAATGTACTCAAGAAATGTAGTCTAACACAAAAACAGCACATGGAAACAAATAACTGTAGTACAAATAAGTATATCTGTGTTTATGCCTATGGTTAAAATGCTTACTTGAATGTCTCTGCTTTCAGTGGAAGGCAAATAACATTTCCCAAACTAAATTCTATTAGAAAAAAGCTTCTATTATCAGATAATTTGGGGGAAATTAGCACACTAGTTTCCTTTCTGAAAATTCATAATGCATGTATCACCGTATTCTAATAAGTATTCTGAGAGATCCTCCTATAAAGGAACCTATTCACTTTGTTTATCTTTATCAGGCTTCCTTGACCACCCAGCACATTATCCATGGCACACATGTTAACATCCTGTGGGATATTAACATTCCATGGGCCATCAATTTGGGAAATGAACTGATTATCACTTGGAACAGAGTGGTACATGCCCTCCTGTTCCAGAGTCTGTACAGATAAGTAAGTATTCCCTTATACATAGATGATATGTTTATTGGTCAGGACTCCTCAGAAGCAACTGAGAGAAAACTAACTCAAACTAGCTTAAGGAGAATAGATTGAGTCACCCGAATGGGAATCTAGGAGTGGGTCTTGCCTCAGGTACTCAAGTGACATCTGTAGGTTCCTCTCACTCCCTTCCTACTTTTTTACTCTTATCTATTTGTGCATTGATATGGACTTCCTCATATGCCTGGGCTGGGGAGACTGGGGGGAAAAGAGACATGGCTTGAACAGCTCCAGGTTTAATTACATTATTTTAGCTTAGTGACATCAGGGAGAAAAGAAAGCTTTTCTTCTTCAATAGCCATTTATAAATCCCCAGGAGAGATTCTGATTGGCTCAGCTGAAGCTCACTGAGGGCCAGTCACTGTGGCCATATTTGTAACTACTATTATTAACCATATCTGGTCACCAAGAAAGGCAGGGGGAGGATTCTCTGATTAAAGGTTTCAACAGACCTAGAAGGAATGAGGAAAGGCAGTTTGAAAGGGTTTGATGTTACTAGGTCTATGCTAGAAGATTAAAAAAAAAAAAAGACAGATGTCTACCACAATGTGGTCTAATTATTAAAACCTAGATTTGGCCATAATAGGCAGTTAGCCCTAGTATCCGATTACTGCCAAAAAGCAGAAATAAAATTAAAACAACTCTTCTAATAAAATTATTATATTTGGAAGACCTCTCCTGATTTATAAAATGATTAGTAGCTAATAATCCCAAATGTTGTGACCTCAGACAGTTAATGATATAAAAGATTTTCTTGGCTCCAAGGAGTCATATTGTTCAAAGTTATACATTCTGTGATGTTTAAGTAGTTGAAATTAACCCTGCTATAAGTATTTCAGGTTAAAATTGTTGCAGCTGTGTTATAAGGTATCAAGCAATGGGAACTTAATCTCTGCCTTTGAATTAGAACAAACCTAAAGTAACAGACGAGATGGAATATTGGCCCTCTCCATGGTACCAGGGTGGCTCATGTCTAGGAGGATGCAGGGAGACATTCCGGACTTCTCATAGGCGTGTGTCATTAGGTTTGTTCCCAAGATTTTTCTTTTTCTTTTGTGAAAAACCTATGCTGCCAACCTCAGATGCTCAGAAAAGCAAATGATCTGTATTTAACTATCAGTATGATGTAGTTACACTTGAGAGATTTATCTGAAACCAATTTTGATGTTACATAAAAAGAAAAATAAAAGATCAGAGTATTTGGGGGTTCGAAGGAGGCGGAGGCTACAGACAAAGATGCCTTGATTGTAGCTGGAGTCAGATTTCCCAAAAGATGTTTGTACGTTAAGAAGAGGACTCATATGGAACCTTGGGTGGACAGGTGAAGAGGAGCCATTAAAAGAGAAAGAAGAAAAGCAGAGAGGTAGGATGTGCATTTCAAGGAGGTGGTCACTAGTCCCAGGCAATGCAGACAGGTTAAGTAGAGAGAAGCTCTAAAAGAATCTAGGTGTACAATTTGGAGTCCCTGGTGACACTGGGGAGAGTAGTTTCCAGAGAGTGCAGGAGGCTGAAGCCAGACTGCATGGGTTTGGGATTAAAAGAGAAGTGAAGAACTAATGTCAGAAAGTATGTCTTTTTCATTTAAAAATTTTTGCAGTGAAGGGAAAATGAAGAAGAGGATGGCAGCTGAAAAGAGATTCAGATAAGAGACCCATTTTTTCCCCATTTGAAGAAGTTTGCAAGTAGAGGAAAAAGAACCATAAAGGAAAAAGGACCATGAGAGAGAGACTGAAGAAATACAGGAAGAAATTCATTTCTGGAGCAAGAGCCTAGAACCAAGTAGGCTGATGGCATAAAAGGCATCTTAAAAATATGGCATCTTAAAAAGGTTTAAGAAGCAAAGGATAGGGATGCCTGGGTGGCTCGGGTGGAGCATCTGTCTCCATCTCAGGGTATGATCCCAGGGTCATGGGATCAAGTCCCACGTTGGGATCCCCAAGAGGAGCCTGCTTCTCCTTCTGCCTATGTCTCTGTCTCTCATGAATAAATGAATTTTTTTAAAAAGTAAAGGATAAATATGAATGAGTCTTGACAAAACTGGATGTGGGCAAAGCACGTTGGGGAAATGAATGCTTATGGCCTTTCCAGTAAAGTAGGAGATGAGGTTCTCTGCTAACGGGGAGAATCTTAAGCAGCTGGTGTAAATAAAATTAATCTGGAGGAGTGCTGAATGACCAGGTAAAGTTCAACTTTATAAATACATAATAAATTCAGCAAAGGATCAGGGCTGGGAATTGCAGGGCATATGTGGAAAGAAAAGAAGACAATGAGAGGATACTAGTGATAACACCCTCACAAACACGGACCCGGGGATCCATAGCTGGAGAGGGAATGAGGTAAAGGGAGTCTGACTGTGCCTCACAGCCTGGCGGGGAGGGGAGAAGAGAAGTAGGACAGCAAACTTCACGAGGGAAGATCTAGCTCCGTGTCTGGCACACAGAACACAGTTTAAATAGATCATAGAAAAATGGAGAGCCTGATGAGCTAAAGTAGCAGGCTGAGTAAGGATAAGTGATGAGAACACAAAAAGTACAGGCAGTTAGCAGGCAATCCACGCGTGGAGTTCTATAGTCTTCATCAGTGTATGTGGTGGCCTTAGACATCGGAGTCGGAACAGAATTCTTCAGTTTGAGATGTTGGCAGGAAGCAGTTCTAGATGATGCCGAGCTCCAAGCTTGGTCACAGGAATAAGCTGTTTAGACTTGCTAGTGCATGATCTTAAAAAAGACGTTTATTATTCCTAATTCTTTATTAACGGTGCACCTCTGGAAATGCTATTAGAAAGCAGTATTCTAGGCAAATTTTAAGGGTATAAAAGGATAACTGAAATCTAGAAGGAAAGAGATAAAATTTAACAAGAAGAAGGGGGACAAATTGTGGTAGAAATGTCTTTCTGCACTAATATGGGGAAGGAGCTTATAGGATATTTGCAACAGTCTTTCAGTGGCCCTCTCCCCACATGTGATCCTGTTCAACTCTAGATTGTCAGGTTTAAGTCCTTGTTTCGCAGCTGTTTATGTGTCTGTGTTTCTAACTCAAGGGAAGTCAGACGCTAGGTTGAAATTGGTCGCCACAAACAGGAAAATGTACTTCACTCTCATTTGTGGGTTTTCACTTGCAGTATGAAAAATATCCACCCCCTTGGAGCTACAAGAATTATTCCCAAAGGAAATGTCTCATACTTCCTTTTTAAGGCTGAAATATTTTCAAGTTATTTCTTCCTTCTTTGACTTTTCTGAGTATACCCTTTAAATATGTCCAGTAGCCTGCAGTCTTCAACTGTCATCAGGATACACCCGCACTTCGTCCATTGGGGAGAAAGAAATTGGTTTAGTAGCAGCCATTCTTGCAACTGCTTGTCGCTGACACTGACCCGAGCCTGAGAGGCCACTGTGGTTGGGGAAACCCGTCATTTGTGTGCGGTAGGGTCATGGAGGGGGAGGTGAGGTTGCAGGATGCTGCCCTTGAGAGTCAGTATCACCAAAGCAGGAATTTCTAGTTTTAGTCCGGAGGCATATAAGTGTGCTATTTGGCCCCTGCAAACAGAAATAAGCCCTGTCTGGGTAGTAATTTGTTCCTGGTTTTGTCTTGGTGACAATAATCAGGCAGAGGCCTTCTAACCTTCTAACTTCTAACCTGAATATTTATCTATACTCTACTTCTCAAGGTGTAGGCCTCACACCAGCAGAGTCAGCATCATCTGGAAATGTCTTATAAATGGAAATTTTCAGGCCCCACTTCATTCCTATTGAATCAAAAACCCTGGAGGTGGGCGAGTGACCTGAGCTTTAACAAGCTCTCCATGTGGTTCTGATCTTAGCTCAACTTAGGGAACCGGTGGGCCAAGGGTGTTGGCTCTCAGGCCTGGCTGCACAGTAGAATCATCTGGGGGACTTTTTTTACAAAACACCAGTGCTTGAGCCCCAACAGCACAACCCCAGATTCTGACGTAATTAGTTTGGCTTGGGACCTTGGTTGGCATCAGAACTTTTATATAGTACTAAACCATCAAAAAATGAAATATTGCCACTTGTAATGATGTGGATGGAACTAGATGTATTACGCTAAGTGAAATAAGTCAATCAGAGAAAGACAATTATCATATGTTCTCACTCGTAGGTAGAATTTAAGAAGCAAAACAGAGGTTCATAGCAGAAGAGAGGAAAAAATAAAACAAGACAATCAGAGAGAGCAACAACCCAAAAGAGACTCTTAATCATATGGAAACAAACTGACGGCTGCTAGAGGGGGAGACGGGGAGGGGATGAAGTAACTGGGTGATGGACATTAAGGGGGGCACATGATGTAATGAACTCTGGGTATTGTATAAGATTGATGAATCACTGACCTTTACTTCTGAAACTAATAATATATATATAAATTCATTGAATTTAAATTAAAGATAAGAAAAAAGTAAAATGGAGCTAGAGGAATTGTTTAATTTCTTCATGAGTGAAGATATAAAATCCAGTGCTCCCCACATATTACTGGTAGGAACATAAAACACTACTGCTACTTTGGAAAATAGCACCTCCTCAAAAGTTTAAATATAGATATAAAATGTGACATAGCAACTCTACCGCTACTCATATATCCAAGAGAAATAAATATATGGTCACAGAAAAACTTGTACCTGAATGTTCATGGCAACACTATTAGTAATAGCCAGAAAGCAGCAACATCTCAAGTGTCCATCAACTGATAAATGGATAAACAAAATGTGATATATTCCAATGGTATGGAATATTACTAGTCAATAAAAAGGAAAGAAGTAATGGTTCATGCTACATGGATGAACCTTGAAAATATTATGCTAGTCGAAAGAAGCCAATCACAGAAAACCATATACTCTATGATTCCATTTATACAAAATGTGCAATATAGGCAAATCCATAAGAGACAGAAAGGTTACTGGTGGCTGGGGTAGACAGGAATGATGAGTGACTGCTAAATGTATGGGGAGACTGAGTCCAGTCACAGAGCTGTGATTAAAGCAGTCATATCTATGTAATAATGAAACCTTGATAAAAACTCTGAAGAGGTTCAGAGAGCTTCCTGGTTGGTGAATTTATGAATGTACTGAGAAGGTGGCACAAGCTCCAGACTTTCCCATTTCAGACCTGGCTTTATGTGTCTCTTCTATTTGGCTGATCCTGAGTTGCATCCCTTATAATAAAACAGTAGTTAAAAGTTAAAAAAAAAAAAAAGGCTACTTTAGGGTATATATGATGAAGGTCTTGAGAAAGATTAGGCATATATATGAGCTTAGCTATCTTCTCCCAGTGGATAAAGAATACTGACTTATTCTCCTTTTAATCTCCCCCAGAAATTATCTCTGCCTGAACCACAGTAAATATTTATTATGTGTATGTTTAACATGATTTAGCACTTTATTATCTTACATAAAAAGGTTTTGTTTATATAACCACAAAACTGTCAGAAGAAAACAAAAAACATGAAAGCTCCTTCATATCTGCTTTGGAAATGATTTTTTTGACACAAAAGCAAAGGCAACAAAACAAAAACAAAAACAAGTAAGACTATGTCAAACTAAAAAGCTTCTCCATAGCAAAGGAAACCATCAACAAAACAATCTACCAAATGGGAGAAAATATTTGTAAATTATATATCTGATAAGAGATCAATATCCAAAGTACATAAAGAACTCCTACAACTCAATAGAAAAAAACAATTAAAAATGGGCAGAGGATCTGAATAGATATTTTTCCAAAGAAGACATACAAATGGCAAATAGGTACATGAAAAAATGCTTAACACCACTAATCATCAGAGAAATGCAAATCAAAACCACAACGAGATCTCATCTCACACCTATTTAAAAAGCTATCATCAAAAAGACAAGAAATAACAAGTGTTGGCAAGGATGCAGAGAGAAGGGGAATCCTTGTGTACTATTGTTGGGAATGTAAATTGGCACAGCCACTATGAAAACAGTATAAAATATTAAAAATAGAAATACCATATGACCCAGCAATTCTGTGTCTGGGTACTTATTTAAAGGAAATGAAATCACTATTTTGAAAAGACATCTGTAATCCCATGTTCATTGTAGCATTATTTATAATAGCCAAGACTTGTGAAAAATCTATCAATGGATGAATGGATAAAGAAAAGGTGTCTTATACACATATATGTAAATATGCATATATATCGTATATACATATATGTCATATATATACATATTTTTAAATATATAAATATTATTCAGCCATAAAAAGAAGAGAGGACCTGAGGGTATTATGCTAAGTAAAATAAGTCAGAGAAAGACATACTGTATGATCTCACTTACATGTGGAATCTAAAACAAACGAACTCATAGATGCAAAGAAAAGATTTGTGGTTGCCAGAGGTGGAGAGGTTGAGGTGAAATAAGTGAAGAGAGTCAAAAAGTACAAAGTTTCAGTGATAAATAAGTCCTGGGTATGTAGGTATGCAGAATGGTGAGTATGGTTAACAACACTGTATTTTATATTTGAAAGTTGCCGAGAGAGTAAATCTTAAAAGTTCTTACCACAAGAAAAAATAAATAACAAATATGTGTGGTGATGGATGGTACCTAAATTTCTTGTGTTAATCATTTAATGCAATGTATATGTATTTTAAATCATTATGTTGCACGTCTAAAACCAATACAATGTTATAGGTCAATTATATTTCATTTTTTAGAGGAAAAAAGGTTTTGTTTATTAACCATTTCAAATGCATATCTCACTTTCAAACTAGATTATATACCACTTATATTCTGAGATCAAGGTTTATGCAGTTTTCGTAATCCATAAAATCCACTACAGTACAAACTCATAGAAGGTACTCTATGAAATACATTATAAAGATATCTGTGACCTAAAAAAAAAAAAAAAGATATCTGTGACCTTTTAAAAAATATTTATTTATTTATTTATTTATTTATTTATTTATTTATTTATTTATTTATTTATTTTAGAGAGAGTGCTCGCATGTGTGAGTGGGGAGAGGGGCAGAGGGAGAGAATCTTCAAGTAGACTCCCTGCTAAGCACGGAGCCTGACAAAGCTGCATTCGAGGACCCATGAGATCATAACCTGAGTTAAAGCCAAGAGTTGGATGCTTAACCCACTGAGCCCTCCAGGTGGTCCAAAGATATCTGTGATGTTACATATATCCTATAAGAAAGTTGAGACAACTTTCTGCTGAGCAGTAATTGTAGTTTGGAATCAGGGATTTTCCATATCGCCACCAACCCTAGAATGATTTCACTTTTTATTCTGCAATTCTGAGCTTTCTTAACTTGGGCTCTGGTTAAAAATAAAATACAAATAAAATTTGCCTAATAAGGCATTTGCTTAATTAATGAAAGTGAAAGGGACTTCTGAAAAGAGGAGTTATTTAGAATCCTCTCCTGTATTCAGGATGCTATAACGTCTAGAGGGAGAAAGTGGAAGATGTGTATTATAAAATGTAAGTAAGCATTATTAAACTATTCTTAAATACACAAGTTTACACTAGCATAGTCATATACCTCACAGCTCTGATATTTCCCTCAGAGTTATTATTTTAATGAACAGAACCTCAAGAGAAATGCTCATAGATCATTAATCACTGGAATAGGGTTTTTTTTATGAGAATAAGATAATTTTGGAGTTACGATATGGAGCCCACTGCTGAGAACAAAAATTAAGGAAAATGATTATAGAGTGTGATAAAAGTGATTACAGTTTATGGATTTCCTAACTCTTAGGACCTGAACAGGAAGCCTACAATGAGAACATTGTTTTCCCCCATCAGCTCAGTTCTTTTTAGATATAGCACAGAATCAACAATAGATAATTCACAGAACTTGGCAGTACTTTTAATCTCTTCACACAAACTCATTATATCTTACCTATATGGGGACCAAGAAGAGAAGTCAAGCAGAGATCACAGAAAGATTAACTGGGAAAAATCATAAAAGAAAGTGACTTCCATTATCATCAGCAGAATCCCCTTCACTTGGGATGTTATTTGGCAATAAATATTTCAAACTAGATAGTGGATGTTGATATATGCATATTGCCTGAATGCCTTCCTGCAGAAAGTACAGTCAGAACATATCAGGGAAAAAAAAAGCAATATCTTCTTATGAGTAAAAAAAGCAGAAGGAAAACAGGAGGATTGAGGCAGACTAAAGTTAAAATACAAAATTAAGGTGCCATTATACCTATGCACAGGAACCTCACCCAGATTATCCTCCAAAATGCTAATGCAAGTTACACACAATAATTCCTCGAATAGTCACAAGATGATAAATCCTGTTGTCTTGAACTTTTTCCAAATAGATACTAAAGAAGAAACAGGATGCTATACTGATACTACAATATGTTCATGGAAATGGGAAATCTTATTCCATTCCATAAAGTCTTAGTAAACCTCTAAAATGAATGTTCTGAGCAGATAAACACTAGAACAATGTACATTATTTTGAATTCATTTATTTTATGTTCAAGATTTAACCAGTTTTACTTCTAAACGACAACTACACTGAAGCTCATTTACATATTCCTCTACCTTCCCCAAACTTCTAATTACTTATTCTGCATATGTTTCTCAGAGGAATAGCTATGACCTCTTACATAAAATTCTATACTACTCAGCCAAGGAGACAAGTCTGTCCTAATCCATAAAAACATATTAAATAGAACATATAAAGCATGATGGTGTGAATCTAATTGGCACTTAAACTAAAAAATTCAGAAATTTGAATTTGGTCTTTCAAGTCTACATTCTATCACAAGTTACCTGCTTATAGGTAATTGCTCCCAGTTAGGAAAAAAAAGATCCTATCTGTCACAACAGAGCTAATGCTACTTCCTGATAATTCTGTTCATCATTATTTGCAAATGTCTTGGGGATTTTTTACATTTAAAACAAATTTGCCTTTTATAAGAGTCAGATGAGTTATGGCAATCCAGATTTCTCATATGTGTGATTCCTCTATGTCATGCACATTACATGAATCACATAGAAAGAGGCTCTAATCCTTGAATAATATTATCATTAGCATTTAAATTGATGTATTCCATGACATTAACAAGAAAACATCTCTAACTTATAATTGAGTAAAAGCACATTTTAAAGAGTAACATGTCAGAACTAATAATGCCGATTGTCCATCTTCACTGGCTGGCTGGACCCACCCCCTGAATGTTCCCTCTGTGTTCCCAGGGTCTCCTTTTGGTTCTTTCCTTTTGACTCAACCCAGTGGAACTCCAGTACCATGAACATGCTCACAGCTCCCAAACTCATGGCTCCAGATCCATATACACAACTACCTGAAGGATAACCTACAGCCCTCTAAAAGTAATGCATTCAAAAAAGAATTACTATTCTTCCCTCAGAACCTATATTCCCTATCTAGGTTGATGGCATCATAGATAACCCTGTTGTCCAAGTCACTCCAGACTCCTTTCTTTCCTTACACCTCACATCCTGTCCCCCAAATCCACCTTAACATGTTGAAGATTCTTTTATCTCATCTCCAGGACCAAAGATACTATGTTCAGTCAAACTTTCATCATCTTTTTCTTATATCATGAGAATTATTTCCTAGGTGGGATTCCCACTTTTGATTTAGCCCATGTCGATCCATCCTCCACATCATGTCTGAGTAATCCTTTTATAATGAAAAATCTGATTGTATTACTCCTCTGCCTCAAGGCTTTCAATGGTTCACCACTATCTCTAGCAGAGGCACAAGTTCAAACATCTATTGGGGCCAGGCAAGTATTGAGTTAGTAAAGAGGGGGTGGGGATAAGATACCAGGTGGTGGCTAGGGCTGTACCCGGATGTATAGGCACATGCCTATCCAAAAGATACTGAAAGGAGGCAGTTGCTTTTGACCAGCTAGTTGTTGTCACATAGAAATGTAGGTCCTGGGACACCAGACATTCCAATTTTTCAAGAGATGCTGGAAGTCTGAAGTTTTATGGCCATTTGCCTAAATTATAATGTTGAAAATACACCTACTTCCTTAAAAACAAACATGAAGACCTAATTTAAAACTTAGGCTATCAGTTTCAATCTCTCATCTACTAGATAAAATTCAACTCTTAGCATGACATACTAAATACCTCTATCTGTCAGAGAACATTCCTTTCTTCACCCTCCATGCTCCACTCAAACAAACTACATGCCATACTTCTTTAGCCTCCCATGGCTTTAAACAGCCTTTCTACTTCTGAAACACCCTGCTACCCCTACTCACTTCTTATTTTAAAAGAAAATTGTTATTTATGCTTCCAGACTGAGCTCAAGCACTCTTTCTCTGTAGAGCCTTCCCAGACATAGCTACAGTAAGACAATCACTTTGTCCTTGGTGTCACTACCATTCTAAAACATACACTTAGGGCCCCTGGGGGGAAGGGGGGTTCAGTTGGTTAAGCGTCTGCCTTCAGCTCAGGCCATAATCCTGGAGTTCTGGAACAAGTCCTGAGTCCAGCTCCCTGCAGAGCATAGAGCCTGCTTCTCTCTCTCCCTCTGCTCCTCCATCCCACTTGTTCTCTCTCTCTCTCTCTCTCTCTTTGAAATAAATAAATAAAATCTTTTAATATACACTTATTACAAAATTAATCACAGTTTGAAATTAGTTATTTTAAAGTTGTTTCTCCTATCAGATAATGGAGCTGTTTTAAGGCAAGGACTTGTTCAGCTTTTTACATCTATTCACAGCCTACAGCCTGTTATTGAATATATAATACTTTTGGAAAGAAATAAGACTTCAGTGACTATGCCATTTTTCCAAGTTATAATAAAGTATTAACAGTAGGAAAACAGAGACCTTCACTCCTGTCTGAAAGAATTTAACTCTGCTTTCATATAAATATAACAACTTTAGCTTTAATTGAAAAATGCTGACAATCTGTCTCTTCTCTCAGGCTGGTCAGTCCTTCACACATGTGCAGTAGCTTCAGTCCTGTTTTCTGAATCTATAATTCTGCCTTTTCCAGAATGTTGTACAAAAGGAATTACACAGCATGTAGTCTATTGGGTTTGGCTTCTTCACTTATCATAATGCATTTGAAATTCAACCATGTGGTTGCACGTTTCAGAAGCCGATTCCTTTGTATTACTGAGTATTCCATTGTATGGATGCACCACAGATTGTTTATCCACTCACTAGTTGTAGGACATTTGGATTGCTTCCAGTTTTTTGGTGGTTATAATTAAGCTGCTATAAACATTTGCTGCAGGTTTTTGTATAAACATAAGTTTCATTTCATTTGCATAAACACCCAGTAGGATCAGTGAGTCATATGGTAAGTGTATGTTTAACTTTATCAGAAATTGCCAAACTGTTTTTCCAAACTGGCTGTACCCATCTGCATTTCCATCAGCACTATAAAGAGTTCCAGTTGCTTCACAACCTCTTTAGGTCTTGATGTTGTCAGATTTAGGGATGGTGAACTTTTTGAGGGGAGGAATGATTAGAACCATCCTATCTGAAGCGTAGTAGTGTCTCATTGTTGTTTCAATTCACCTGCCCTCTCATAAATCATTTTATCTTTACTCTCCCATATTAGCTAATACATCAGACATCTCTATGTCCCACCTCACATCTTCTTAGCCAACTTTTTAACTGTAGCTATTGTTGTGGAAACCAGCTGCTCACAGGTATGACCTGAAAGCAACTCAATTCCACCTCATTTGCACCATGGATCTTTCACTTTCTGCCCCACAGCTTCTCTGTCCCCACCCCTCATCTGAAATACACACAAAAACCTTCTCATTCTGATGCATGCATAAACATAGAAATGTAAGAAAATGTATACTCCATTGGGCAACTTTTGACCAAATGTGGATGGCAGCTGGTGAATACATACTCCTTCCTTTGGAAGAATTGTTCCGTCTCGATAGCACCTCAAAGGATGCCAAGTGAGAATGCACAGACTGAACATTGTGCTGCCCGCAGCGGTGGTCAGCAAAATAATGTATCTTAGCAATGGCTTTCCCTCTTTCTTTGACTCTTTTGAAGCCCCTACTTTTCTTCCTTGAGGTTATTTTCCAAAATAACTCTCTGTAAGAAACACAAGAACAACACTTTTTTTTTTTTTCTCTTTGGTGGGTGCTATTTTTAGGCATGTCTTCAAGCCTAAATCAAGCACAAGATCACTAAGTTATATGATTAAATGGTTGGACTTTTAATACTTAAATATGTCTCTTTGATTAGAATTTCCAGGAGATATGTGAAGATAGTATTTCAGATTTACTGAAAACAATAAAACATTAATGTCAACTTGCTAAACATTAATATTTAACTTTTATTCTTTTTAATTTGTAAATTTACATTGTTTTATTTTATTTATTTGCTCATTTTGTGACAGAGCCTCATGGAAATAATGAAAAACAACTGAGGCAGCTTATTTAGATGTGGTTTCTTATGGAAGGATGATGTTACTGGTACAAGAGTTCACATCAGGTCTGGAAAGAGGACATGAGTGACAGTGACCCTTGTGTCATTTAAGACAGAAGCAAATAGCAAAGGAAGGTTTTACTTTATTTTGTATTAGTACACAGTCTTTGATCCTGATAACTCTGGCCACTAAAAGCATAGTCAAGTGGCTCAGATAAATCTTATGCTTAGAAGTGTTCACATGGGAAATAATTTATAGGTAAACTTGAGATCTTACCAAGGTTTGTATTATTATCATTGCCTTTGACAACAGATAACTATTTTTCTGGTTGCCCATACAAAAGTAGCTTTTGTTAGCAAGCAAAAGAAAGCTAGTCTATTCATAAGGTTAGATCTCTAAATTTTCTTGATGACAATACAAGTATAACTCAAAGCTTTTTGGCATAGATCTTTCTGGCACACATACATTGTGTGTGTGTGTGTGTGTGTGTGTGTGTGTGTGTGTGTTGATTATATCTACAAGCACTCTTTGTGTGGGAATTTTTTTCCAATTATAGAAAGTATTCTTAGTGTCCTCATAAGAGGTAGAAGCTACATACTAGTAGACAGAAGCCACATATGTGTACTCTATTAGAAGATAGCCTGTGAATTTCATTCACAGTGTTTAGGCTTCATAGATGAATTCTGAAGGAAAAGCTCCTGGGAAAAATGAGCAATTTGGGTGTTATGTGATTCCAGATTAAAAAATGCATAAGAGAAAATTATACAAATAACTGCCTAGGATTTACAGTAATCAAGCATTGTAAATATTTACAACATACTCTTTGTGAAACTGACCTATCCTGTCTCACCATAATCATCACCACCTTCTCTTTCACCAACTAATGGAATTAATGATGCAGATTTTTACAGTTAATAAGCTATTTTGAGGGTTTTATATGTACTCTTTTAAACTTTTCAGATAATAATTCACCAGTATATGAGTGGCTTGCAACATATCTATTTTATTAGAAAATGTTGACTGCAAAAAAAAAAAAAAAAGAAAAGAAAGAGAATGTTGACTGCTGATTATATTTATTTAGGAGTACAACTATGATTTAAACAACATACCTTATAACCGAACTTAGTGATTTTGCCATGAAAGTAAATTGCTCTTCTCTTTTCTCTGTTATTCTAAGACACTTCAGATTGGAAATTTCAGGCCTCTTACCTCTTCTTTGTCTCCCTATAGTAAATTAAGTTATACTAATTCATCCTTTGTGTTATCGGAGTCTTTTTTTCTGTTCCCTCTCCTCCTATTCAAGCCCAAAAGACTAGGCCGATGCTCGGTCAGGATCTATCAGGACCAATTATAAGTGAGTTCTAAGACAAAAAAATTACCTGACAAGCTTAAATACAGCACTCCAAGAGGTTTTCATAAGAAGATGTATAGTGGGAATTTCTATAGTGGGAGAGCACAAAGAGCTGTAGCTCAGCTTCAGACTTATGAATGATCATGGAACAAGTCCCAGGGACAAGTAGAGCATATATGCTAGAGGTGGAGACAAACATACGGGTCCTAAATCCAAGTTAGTCTCCTTTAGAGGAGGAGGCTCCTTCTTAAAAAAAAAAAAAAAAAAAAAAAAAAAAGATTGTATTTATTTATTCATGAGAGACACACAGAGAGAGGCAGAGACATATGTAGAGGGAGAAGCAGGCTCCCTGCAGGGAGCCCGATGCAGGATTCAATCCCAGGACCTCAGGATCACACCCTGATCCAAAGGCAGATGCTCAAGCACTGAGCCACCCAGTGCCTCAGGAGAAGACATTCATAACTCCTTCTGCATCTCTGGTTTATGGAAGGTAAAGTACAGTTCTTGGATGAACAGATAAAGCATCCTTGAACAAAAGTCAAGAAGAAAAAGAATGCAACTACTTCAATGCTTTGGCAATTCTTATCTTTGACACAGAGAAGAAAAAGAGGAAACTCTATAATGCCTTACCTCTCCATCAAGTATGAAACCCTCCCCAAGTAGAGTAGATTCAGACCTTCCGATGTCATTGCAGAAGCCTCGTCCAGAGTATAGAATGCTAGTACTGCACAGGCATGGAGGCGTGGGGCTTACTGCAGAGGACAGGACACTGAATGCAAGTCTGACGTGGGGAATCAATCTTCCTGGGGTACTGAGTCAAGGTTCAAGAAAAGCTTGCCTAGAATCAAACATACCAACCCCTACATCTCTGCTTATTCACTGGGGGGAAAATGAATTAATGAAACCCAGCACATATCTCTGTCTGGGGCCTGAAAACCTTGTCTCCCAAATTGAAGCCTTAGAGACAAATGAAGTAGATTAATTTTTCTTCTAATTGGAGATTATGTATTTGGAAGGGGCCAGAGAATGTGAGAAGTAAGTAGCTGGCTCTGAACAAAGAACCAAGGAAAGATTTGCTTTCTCCACCACAAAGTAGGATTCTGGATCAGCAAACCCCTACGTGAGCATTCCATAAAGATAAGGAAGAAAATATAGGTGGGAGTCATACAGACCTGACATAGAAGATGTTGAACTGAGAGGAGATGAAGATGGGTAAGAAGTGTACATCATGGCGATGACAGGCATGATATACAGAGAGCAGCAGTAAGGAGGTATTTGATGATTATCAATAGCAAATGACAGTGTATCCAGTCCCAGTAGTAAATAACAATGTCCTCAGACTTCTTCAACCTGTGACTACAAATAATGTCACGTTAGCATTCGTGTACGAATTCTACTGCCTCCTTATGCTCACCTCCTCCATGGGACTTCAGCCCACTGTAAAGTGCTCCCAAGTACTTCTAGAAATTAACAGAGGGTATATTAACAAGCAAATGTCTGCTGGACATTTGCCTCTTTCTTAGACGTCAGGGAGGATCGGCCATCTCTCCTCTCATCCACTAAGTCTGCAGCTCTTACAAGGGATTCCCTTGCAAGTCATCTCCTGGTGCCGGCAAAGCCACCAAATCCTAGGGAAGTGCTAACGAGCCCTGCATTCCCTAGTCTCTTTATACCGCAGGGGTCTAGGCTCCTCACAGAAATGCATCATGTTCATTACTCCCTGCTTCAAGGGACTCAGATGCCATGCCGTTCCCTAACATCATCTCTCATCCATTTGTCTCAGGCACCGAATACCCAAATAGAGATACATGGCATGAGATTATATAATGGTTAAGTTTGGAAGGATCTATCTTGTTCCTCTGTACTCCCAGCAAAATACTACACTCCCTTGGAGAGGACTCCAGCCTTAACCACTGACTTTCTCACAGAAGGGGAGAGTGTTTTCTCTGCAGTTTCCTTGCCCTTGCTTTGGGCTCAGAGCTTAAGGTTGCTGAACTCCATGGCTATGGTCCAGGATAGCGGTTACTCCAATATAGAGATGACCCCCAATTCATAAAGTCTTGCGTGGGACTTCAACATTTTACTGGAATATCCCTAAATGTTATGAGCCTCTGCATACAAGTGAAGTCCCCCTGGTCTAGGCTCTGGCTATTCAACATGTGGTCCATGGACTTGCAGCATAGGCATCACCTGGGGGGGCTCATTAGAAAAGCATAATTTCCAACTCCATCCTAGAATGTGCAGTTTGAGGAGACCTCCAGGTGATTTATGTTTACATTCAAGTATGAAAAGATAGTGTTACAGACTATATCATTAAATATTACCATTTTAGAAAATTACGTCACTGATAGCAACACTGTTCATGAATGAGTCATGAATACATACATCTGTATCCACCTACATCTGCAGCCTTCACAGTCACTGTGATTCTACATATAGATGCAAGTATCTGACGATTGTATCTTCTTTTTTTTTAAGATTTTATTTATTTATTCATGAGAGACAGAGAGAGAGGCAGAGACACAGGCAGAGGGAGAAGCAGGCTCCATGCAGGGAGCCCGATGCAGGACTAGATCCAGGATCACGCCCTGAGCCAAAGGCAGATGCCCAACCACTGAGCCACCCAGGTGCCCCTGACCATTGTGTCTTTTGGTGGTGTCACACCCACACATTTACACACTGAAATACATATTATTTTATACCAAATTATTTTATTTTACTTCCTTTTCGCATTATTGTTTGGGCATTTTATTTATTTCATTTTCAAGTTATTTATTTCATTTTCAAGTTATGTATGTAGGCTGACTGTATTTTCTGTGTATTTCATTTTAGGACATTGAGATTTCATAGAACAGTTTTTGCAAATAGAGGGCATTGTGTCTGAGGGCATTGACGACCACTGCCCAGGTCCATGGGAAGACATTCACAAGTTTTAAGCAGGGAAGTAACATGGATAGACATTTTGTTCCAAGTAAATTATTCTGTTGGTTGTTTGGAGGATATATTCAGGTCCATAAGGCTGGTGTTGGAGGAATCAATTTGGGAAACTATTACTGCAGTCCAAGAGAGTCAGGAGTGGCCATAGCCCAGAAGAAAAACTTGGACAAGGAGGATTCTCAGAAGCAAGGATGGGAGAATTCCAAGAAGAAAGAGGTAAGTCAATAGAGTCAAATGGAGTTATATGAATTTATTTAAATTGGTAGCTAGGTGGCCACAAAATGTTCATAAGGCCAGGAAAAACAAGGCCAACTCACTTTGCCATGGCATGAATATTTAAGGAAACTGACATAGAAAAGGAGAAAGAGGAAGGAAGACTTGCTTTTCTCAGAGCAGCATTTTCCCATTTATTCCTATCTCCCTGCAAGTGACCCTGTAGTCTTTAGGAAATGGCAGTAGTAAGACTGCAGAATTAATTCTAGTCTCAAATCAAATGCCACATATGTCACTTCTGACAGACCCATTTTTTTGACTCAATGTCCTTATCTGGGGCTTAGGGGTAATAATTTGTCTTCTCTCTTAAGATAACTTTGATGGCAGAAATATACATGTCAAAGTATTTTGAAAAATTAAGGAAGATAACTAAATCGTGATTGCTATATTGTTCAGATTTCGACAATATAATAGGTTTCCATTCAGAGCATCAGTATGCATGAGTGGGAGCCACACCACTCACTTCTAGGTAGTAATTAGGTTTTCCTTTCTCAAAAAAGAAAGAACTTTCTGATATTAATAATTCTCTATGGCTTCATACTAGGGAATTTATGTGAACAAAGGGGCCTAACAGTTCTGTGGCTTTTTGGAGTCTCTATCTTTTTTAAAAAAATTCCTGTCAGCCTAGTTTTATAATCAAAGTACATTCTTTGGAGACCTTTGGTGACAGCTGGAAGTCGGAGTTGCAGTTCGTTATATTTATTCAAGTATTTTGTAAAAGATTCTTGATGGGGAAATTTTAAATTGAAAAAATTCTCTGGAGAAATTATTATTACTTTGAAAAAGCATAAGTAGTCATGATGACTTTGAAAAGGTACATATTAGGGTGAGCGTTTTTCCTGCAATGTAAGTTCCAGACAGAATCACCCATGTACATCATCAGCAGTCCTTGTTAGTATCCAAAGAAGTTTATGGCTTGAGCATATATTCACTTTAAAATCTAAGTATAACTATTATACCTATAAATTCCTGACAAGCTTTCTTTTTCTAGAGAAAGAGAAAGATGCCTAATGTCTCCAAAAAAATTATTTAGTTAAAAGGATTACTGTAAAATGGCAATATTTAGTTGTAATAAATTATTTATATAACTTGAATTTTTTTCAAGAATCTTATCAGACAGAGTGAGGCATTTCCTGGGTTTGTGTTCAAAATTACTTAATTGTACCTTGAGCCAACTTTAAGATTGAGTATGAAGGATTACATTAGGTGAGATGCAGCTCCATTCACACACACAAAATGGCATTTCCATTATCATTGAGAAGAGTTTTTTCAGCCATATGAAACACTGTGAACTAAGCAGGCATCCAATATGGTCATTTATACATGGATAATCATAGTTCTGGATCAGACTTTGAAAAGGTCTCTTGCACCTAACTCTGTGAAATGAACAAGGGGTAGTGGAAAGGGAAGTGGGCAGGGGGTTGGGGTGACCGGGTGATGGGCACTGAGGGGAGCACTTGGCGGGATGAGCACTGGGTGTTATGCTATATGTTGACAAATTGAACTCCAATTTTAAAAAAAGAAAAAAAATGAAAAGGTCTCTTGGATTAAACCCCATTATTTTAAATTTGTTCATAGATGCTCTGTTAATATGACAAATGGGAAAAGTATGATGCTTCATACTAATTATCAGCCTATAAACAGAAATTCGAACCTATGTATCTAATACTAGAAATTCACTCAAAGATGCAAATTCACAGCAGAGATATTAAAATTGCATATTAAATGCAAATCCTAGAATTTTAAAACTGGAGATAATTTAGTACAACTTTTGTCTTTGAGAGACAAAAAAATTGAAGCCTGAGAATATTAGGTCATATCTTTTCTAGATTACTTATGAGCTTGTTAAACAAGTTTACTTAACCCCTCTAAGCTTCTGTTTCCTTGTTCATAAAATAGAGAAAATTAAAGATCTAACTTACTGTGTTATAGTAAGTATTAAATGAGATCATGTATGTAAATCATGTGGCATAGTCTCTAAATTGTAGTAAATGTTTCATAAATGTTAGTTTTTATTTTCCTTGTTTGTGAGTCAGAGAAAAAAATTATAACATCAGCTTAATTTGGAACATTTGGTAGGTGTGAATTGTTAAGTATCAAGAATGACCATCATCACCTCAAAGAAGTGTAGGACATGTTAGAGTGGCTCTCCAACTCCTCAAAAGACTTTTTGCATGAAATAGTCAATCCTGCTGTGATGAGTCATTTAGGTTGTACACTACCCAATTTTAATTATTGTGCATGTCACCACCCCTTGAGTTGTGCTCTATATTTACTTTGCACAACTAACATGTAGTAGCCCTGGGAATAGTTTTCAGTAACGAAGGTCTTAACACATTCACAATACTCGATTGTGATCTATAATTGGACTTAAGGTATCTGTTGTAATTAGTCCAAACAATTTTTTTAATTTTAAAAAGATTTTATTTATTTATTTATTTATTTATTTATTTATTTATTTATTTATGAGAGAGAGAGAGAGAGATCACAGAGGCAAAGGAGACAGAGAAGTAGATTTGCTGCTGAGCAGAGAGCCTGATGTGGGACTCAATACCAGGACCCTGAGATCATAACCCAAGCCAAAGGCAGATGCTTAACCAACTGAGCCACCCAGGTGTCCTATAATTTTTTATTTTTAAGAGAATTTTTTTGGATTCTAGTTTCTGCCCTGGAGATAGATAAAAATGTTTTACACAAAATACAAAAGCATTAACCATGAAAGAAGTTGATAAATTTATTATTACTTAAAAATTAAAAACTCTTTTATGTAGTAAGTTATTACTCAATGAAAATGAGAGTTACAGAGTGGGAAAATATATCTGAAGCACATATAACCCACAAAGAGTTTATACCCAAAATATTTAGTGAACAAGTATAAACCAATAAGAAAACGACAGACGGCCCAATAGAAAAAAGATGAGCAAAAGATTTGAACAGGCAATTCTACAAGAAGAAATAAAAAGTGTAGTAGTACCTTACAAAGTTGTAAATACACATATTCTATGACCCAGCAATCCACTCTTTAGTATTCTTCACAGAAATGTAGTACCAGGGAACATGTGTAAAAATGTTCATAGCAACATGGTTCCAAAAAGCTCTAAATGTGTAAATGGCTCAAATGTCATCATTAGCAAAATGGATTGATAAACTGTGGTATACCACAGCCACACACAACAACAAAATATAGAGGAAAAGATGCTATGTACAATACAAGAACATACTATTTGATTCTATTCACAAAAGTTGAAACACAGGCAAAACTAGTTTGTGTTGTTCAGGGATGCATATCCAGTGGTGAAAGCAGAGAAATGATTCTCACAAAAATTTGCTTATACAATTCAGAGGCTGAGGGCTGATGTTAGGGTAGAGCCTGAGGGGGAAAGTATGGGTCAAGGCTCAAAGAAATGGACTAAGAGAAGCACACAGCCAGGGACTGGGGTGAGGCAGAAGTCTTGGAGAGGAGGGGGGAAGAATTACATGGTGTGTGATAGACCTGGAAGGACAAATAAGATGCAGATATGGAAGATGAGGTGAGTCACAGAGGAAAGGGAGCTGAAGCACAGCAGCAGGCCAAGGAGGGGATAAACTGGGGTCACCACAACAAGCTAGGGAAGAAGGAGGCTACCAGCTGGCAAGAAATGGGCACAGGCATATACGGTTGTTGTTATATATTAACATTTCATACTATCATCTCAAGCCTGGCTGACTGCAAAAGCCTCCAAATGGGTCAGCCATCTTTTTCCCTTGCCCCTCTAGCCTATTCCCAAATCAATAGCCAGGGGGATCCTGTTAAACTGTTTATGTCAGATCATGTCACTCCTTGTTCACTATAGCCAAGTATTCTCACTTCTGTTCCTCAACTATAGTAGGCAGTCTTGGCACTTGCTACTCCCTTTGACAGATTTGTCTGTTACCTTTCCTCTAGATAAATAGCTTTCTCTCTCAACTCTTTCAGGTTTTTACTCAACTGTTTTCTTCTAAGGCCTTTCAATGACAATCCATCTAAATATTCAACAGCACACATACCCCAGTTTGTATCACTCTCTCACTAATACTTACTACTCTCTTGCACTATATATTCTACTTATTTACCTTGGTAGGCATTGTGACTTTTATTAGAATGTAAGTACTGACATATATACAAGGGTTGATATTTATGAATCTTTTTCATGTTTGACTCCCTAGTACTTAGAAGAATGCCAGTATATACTCAGATTAATATTTGTAAAATGAATGAACAAAGAATAAATAAACAAATCCATCCATCTAGTAATGAAAGCTAGAAACCTGGGCACCTTTTGTTCTTTCATTTCCATCATTCAGTCTTGTCCATTTAATTTTCTAAATATCCCTCTACCCCTTCCTTTCCATCTCTATTTCCATCGCTCTAGTTCAAACCACTGTCATCTTTCACCCAGACTATGACAATACATAACTGACTTCCCTCCACTCCCCTAGTCTATGTCCCATAAAGTCCATCCTCCCCGAAACTGTCAGATTGATCTTAAAATATGTCGATATTCTGCTAAAACCCTTCGATGGCTTCTCATCACATACAGTGATTACAACTCCAGCTCCTTGACATTGCACATTCCTGTAAGATCTAGCACACACTTACCTTTCTAGCCTTCCTCTCATTACTCTCTGGAACACAATTTACAATCAGGAAACACCAAAATGCTTTTGTACACTAATATATTTTTTATCTATGGGAGACTGTCTCAGTCTCGGGTTTAGAATGTCTTCCCACTTCTCACTTTACCATAATAATAAACACCATTCTTTAGGATTTAGTTCAAATGCTTGCCACTTCCAGGGTTTACTATTGTTGCCCCCTATGCCCCCCATACCCTCCTCCATTATCCCATAATTTTCATATGTACTCTCCTATGACCTCACACTCCATAATAACTATATTTATACACCATTGTCTTCTACTGGAATCTAAGATCTTTGTGTGCATCTTAGTCATCTCTGTATGCCTAGTGCTCATATTAGTGCTTGGCATAGGCAGGTGCTCAAAAAATATTTGGTGATTGAGTAAATGAGTGAGTTGTGCTATACATAAAAGTAATTTTTATAATAATCACTAAGGAAATTGGTAACAAGCAACTTGTGTCGCTTTCAAATACTCAAGCATTCAACATATGTCTTTTACAAATTCCATCTTTTGTGAAAGTAAAGAAATAGGCACAGAGCCCAGAAGAATCACTTTTAACATGTCTCTTATGGTTCTTTCATGCCCAGAAATTTGATTCTCTTTATTATAAATGCCTCAGGCACCAACAGATCATTTTTCTCATTTTTTGTTCAACTGTATCCCTTCGCTACTCTGCCTCTCTCACCCACAAAAAAGAACTTCCAGTGAACCACTATAACCAAACATAACATTTGTTATAATAAGACAATATAGGAGAAACTCAATATACATTATTTTAGACATTTGCAAAATGGGGATTTTCTCAAATAGTCCTCAGTGAAAATAGGCTAACAGGAATTCACTGGATAAGATTCAGCTTCGTAACAAGAGACAAGCAATCATTATGTTCAGAGAACTAAGTGCTCCATTAGGTAGAAATATACCTATATACCATAGACATCACAACAGAGATTTCCTTTAACAACTAACATATTTAATTTCTTCATTATTACCTAGAGAGGTCTATGAAGATACATGGCACATTAAAAAGATGCCCTCATCTGTCCGTTTATCAACTGTTAATCCTAAACTTGAAATTCTTTTGATAAAAGATTTCCTGTTCCATCTAGAGCTAAGAGCAAGGAACCAGGACTAGATTTCTCTACCCAATTATCCTCTCATTCACTGCTTAAAGTTTCCCAGTCAAACAATGCCAGGGTAAAAGGGCAAACTATAAAAGGCATACAGATCTGCCCTCTGAGTTTCTAGTTGGAGAAAAGTATATATAGTAGCCAGAATAAGCTTTATAGTTATGAAAACTACGGAGATTGTCTCAAAAAGACTTGGATGAGTTAATACCACAATACCATACCATACCGTTTGATTTTAAAATGCAAAATATTGGGGCTTCTGCGTGGCTCAGCTGGTTAAGCATCTGCCTTGGGCTCAGGTCATGATCCCAGGATCCTGGGATTGAGCCCCACATGGAGCTCCCTGCTCAGTGGGGAGCCTTCTTTTCCCTCTCCCCCTACCCTTTCCCCCTGCTTGTGCTTGCTCTCTCTTTCTCTCTCTCTCTCTCATGCTCGCTCTCAAATAAATAAGATGTAAAAAATTTTTAACATTGAAAAAAACATAAAAGCCATATGTGAACAATATGAAATACAAGCAGATTATCAGAGAATATAAATGGATAAACAGGATTCTTCTCCTTGCACTTTTATTTTTATTTTTTTTAAACATATACTTGAGTATAAGTTGGGAATTTTTTTTTTAAGATTTTATTTATTTATTCATGAGAGACACAAAGAGAGAGAGGGAGAGAGAGAGAGAGAGAGAGAGGCAGAGACATAGGCAGAGGGAGAAGCAGGCTCCATGCAGGGAGCCTAATGTGGGACTTGATCCTGGGTCTCCAGGATCACGCCCTGAACCAACAACGGCACTAAACCGCTGAGCCATCCGGGTTGCCCCCCCTAGCACTTTTTAAAAATAAAGTCAATTTTATACAAATACAACTTATTCAAGGGTATATAAAATCAATATTGGGCTTTTTGAGTACCTATTATGGATTGTAACTGATGTTAGGCATTAGTGATATAAAGATGAATAAAAAAATGTATCTTTCACTTGTTGTTTAGAGTCCAGCAACAGATATACAAACATTAAGTTCAGATGGAATAAATGTAATGTGGAAGGGGAACATGGGGAGAATAATGTGGAGTGGGGGAGGAAGAGCACATATGCCTACTGCAATACATGTAAAAATTAGATCTCCAGAGACAGTTGCACTATTAATATACCATTATATATAATGTAAAAAGACCCAGCACCCCTTATACTTACCTATATATTAGGATGTGCCTGCCATAAGAAACTACTAATATTCAACCTTTTCTGACCTACAAAAACAGCAATTTGATATGATTTAACCTGTGAGTTTCAGGACAAAGTTTCATGTATTTGTTATACTAATATTTGGTCATCCCATATCAAGGGCAGGGTGAAGAGGCATGGAAAGAAGAGTAAATGGCACCAAAGGGATGAGAGAAGCTTACTATAGAGAGAAACTGACTATAGTCATCGTTTAACCAAATCTATTTTTTTCCAGAGTTTTCCCCTAAAAGACAATAGACAGCTCTTCAAGAGAATGATGTGTCTCTGAGGGTCCTGTGTTTGTTCTTACAGATAATAAGCTTTTGTGAGAATGTCTGAAGCAGAAGTAGAGTCTTAAGGAGGCAGGGACCCCAAATCCCTTGCTGATAACTCATATCCATAGTCTGCTGTTTTTTATCCCTCTTATTTATTCTCCCCTTTTTTCATAGTACTGACCTCTTAACTAGGGTGGGACATAAATCACCTGAAACAGACCACATTGTTCACATTGCAGTCATGTATGGCAGGTATTAATAAGTGCTTCATGAGAAGCTAAGTGGAATCAGGGTGCAATTTCTGGAAAGTTAACTTGAAGCGAAGTGGCCTTCTCTGGCCTTCTTTTCCTCTTCCTGCTGATTAGGAAAGTCCCCCATTCCCCAGTTCCTATAGTTTTTTCTTTGCAAGAAGATTGTATAAATGAAACTACACACTATGTCGCCTTTTGCATCTGGTATTTTTCACTTAGCATAATACCTTTGAGATTTGTCCATGTTGTTGCATATTTCAGTACGTATTACTTTAATTGCTAAGTAATAGTCCATTGTATGGAAGTATCATAGTTTATTATCCCTTCCTCAGTTGAGGGCATTGGAGTCTTGGAGTTGCTTCCAGTTTTAGCAATGACAAAGCTGCTGCACACGTTCACTTACAGGTTTTTGTGTGAACACAGGTTTCCATTTTAAATAAGTAAACATCTAGGAGTAGGACTGCTGCAGGACTCGATCCCAGGGAATGTGGTAAGTGTATATTTAATAGCATGAGGAACTGTAGAAATGTTTTATGAAGTGACGCTATCAGTTTGCATCCCCCCAGCAATGTGTGAGATTCAAGTTGTCCCACATCTTTGTCAATATTTGGCATGGTCAGATTTTTTATTAGACTTTTTAATAGATATATAGCGATAGCCATTGTTGTTTTAATTTGGATTTCTCTGGTGACTAATGGCATTGAATATCTTTTCATGTCATATTTGCCAAATATCTTTTTTGTGAAGTGACTGTTCTTTTTTATTGAGTTGTTTACTTGTTATTAAGTTTTGAAAATTCTTCATTAACTCTGATGTGAGCCCTTTATGATATATGTAATTTGCAAATATTTTCTCCTAGTGGGAGGTCTGTCTTTTTATTGTCTTCACAGTGTCTTAAGTTCTTTATTTTTCTAAAGATTTATTTATTTGAGAGAGAGAGAGAGAATGTGAGCAGAGGAAGGGGCAGAGGGAGAGGAAGAGAGAAGCAGACTCCTTGTTGAGCATAGAGTCCAACAGGGTAGGGGGGCAATCTTACCACCCTGAGACCATGACCTAAGCCAAAATCAAGAGTCAGACACCGAAGCAACTGAGCCACCTGGGAACCTCAAAGGTTCTTAATTTTGAGAAAATCCAATTTATCAACATTTTTTCTAGGGATATTGCATTTGATGTGAAGAAATCTTCCCTATCCAAGGTCAAAAAGATTTTATCTTTTACTTTTTCATGTTTTATAGTTTTCAGTTTTACATTTAGATCAATGATCCATTTTGAGTTAATTTTTGCATAAGAGTACAGGTATGTATCAAGGTTCATTTCTTTTTGCATCCGGATATTCAATGGCTCCCACACCATTTGTTCGTGAGACTACTCTTTCTACATTGAAATGACTTTGTATCTTTGTTGAAAATCAATTAAGCATAGATATGTGGGTGTATTTCTGGAGTCCCCCTTCTGTTAAATGAGACACACTTAAAATTTTCTTAATGTATGTACATATATATATTTATGTATGTATGTATGTATGTATTTTAAAGACTTTATTTATTTATTTATTTGAGAGAGAGAATGCACGACAGTGAATAAGCACAAGCGGGATGAGGAGCAGAGGGAGAAGCAAAGGGAGAAGCAGGTTCCCTGCAGGTAGCCCAATGTGGGACTCGATCCCAGGACCCCTGAATCATGACCTGAGCCAAAGGCAGATGCTCAACCACTGAGCCACCCAGGCGTCCTTATGCATTACTTTTAATAGGAATTTCTAAAAGGCTGGATTTCGTAACCCCAAGTTGCGGCTTCTTCTCTTAAATTACCCAGTCCTTGTGATTATTTTGCCTAAAGTTATAATGCATAAACTCACTCTAAAATGCAAACATACAATATATGTCACAACAAGTATCCTCATTTGTAAAACATCTTATGAGATGTATTTTAAAGAACATTGAAAAGTACAGCCTCTTTAGACTTTATTAAATAGACCTCAATGCAGACAAATATGCTTTTTAAAACTAAGACATTTTAAGAGTAGGGCTAGTTTGACTATTTTACTTGGAACTAATACATAGATTCATCAAGTCCCCAAGCCCTGTGGAATTTCAATTAGCTACCTGCCAAGAGCCACAGATAGCATAATATAGCTGTATAGAGGAAATACCATCTGCTTCTGTGAACAAAAATCACTCTAGTATTGATGCCTATAGTTCCTCAGGGCTCCCTTGATTCTGCCAATATCATACTCATGGTTAACCACAGAGGACTTCTCTGTGAATGTCCCCAACTGCAGAGACTACCTTGATTCTGCCAATATCATACTCATGGTTAACCACAGAGGACTTCTCTGTGAATGTCCCCAACTGCAGAGACTATAGGGAAACCAGTAATGCAAGGGATTCATCAATAACACTGATTATGCCGATGGTGCACGGCACAATTAACCACACTAAGACATTCATAAACAAATGCCCTAAATTGGCAGAAACTACTGAATCTTGATAGTTCCTGTGATAAACTAGACATCTAAGTTTTTCCAATTATATTGTTTTTTTTCTTTTCTGATCAAGGAAGCATGTAATGTGAGCATCATTAATGCCCAAGAAGAAACTTCCTTATCTCCCATTACCAAGGAAAAACTCCCTGAGATGATATCAGATATATAAATAGAAATTAATTGCAACTATGGAAATTGATAGATTGTTATCATGTGGTGAAATTAACTTTTCCTTTTGTCATCTAGTCACTCAAGCCATGTGACTTATGGGTAAGCTTTTATTGGCCACCTCTCTTTTAAGATGATCCTATATAGAGTCTTGTGTACCTATAGAAGCAATTCTAGCTTGAACCAGGTAAGTGCTGGGTCATTATTGATTCTGACTTCTGTTCATCTTAGCCTGCAGTCAGCAAGCAGACAAGTGAGAATAGCATAGCAGAACCCAGACATCATCTATCTGGGTTTGAGTTATTAGGTGCATACATCAGAATCCACCCTACTTAGTTCAAGAAGGAAAGTGTGAATTGCAGGGAACTTCACGTCTTTGGAAGGGTCAGAGAAGCAAGGTCTAGACTAAGCTTCCAGTAATAACATCTAGAACCACGTAACACAGACCTGATCAGGTCATATTGACTCTGGCATGACTGGAAAGTTGCTGCCATCATGACTGATCCCAGGACATGCTGCTTTTGCTGTTGTTCACACCAACAAGATGTATCTCCATGCCATATCTGTCTCTTCACATAACTCTCTTTCCCTTCACCTTTTGTTTCAGTAGTTTGATTACCATGTGCCTCAGTATTATTTTCTTTGCATTTATCCATCTTGGGGTTTGCTAAACTTCTTGAAAATATACACAGATGTTATTCATCAAATTTGTGAAGTTCTTGGATATTGTTTCTTCAATACTGCCTGTATTTCATTCTCTCTCTCCTCTTCCTGGGCTTTAATTACATGTATATTAAACCTGTTTGCTATATTCCATATCTCTCTTATGCTCTCTATTCTGCTTTTCATTTTATTATTTTCTCTTTATGTGCTTCAGTTTGAATATTTTCTGTTAACCTGTCTTTAAGTTCATTAATTCTGTCTTCTGCTATGTCTAATCTGCTTTTAAAGCTCATCCAAAGTGAAATGAGTCAATCAGAGAAGGACAAACATTATATGTTCTCATTCATTTGGGGAATATAGATAATAGTGAAAAGGAATAGAAGGGAAGGGAGAAGAAATGGGTAGGAAATATCAGAAAGAGAGACAGAATATAAAGACTCCTAACTCTAGGAAACGAACTAGAGGTGGTGGAATGGGAGGAGGGCAGGGGGTGGGGGTGACTGGGTGACGGGCACTGAGGGGGCCACTTGACAGGATGAGCACTGGGTGTTATTCTGTATGTTGGCAAATTGAACACCAATAAAAAATAAATTTATTATAAAAAAAAGAAAAATTGGAAAAAAAATAAAGCTCATCCAAGGAGTTCTTAATTTCAGGTATTATATTTCCTATTTCTAGAATGTATTTTTTCGGTCTTTTTTAAAAAACTAAATGTTACAATTAATTCCATCTTCATGATTACAGATATTGCAAGGCTAGGTGGGTACACAAGGCAAATAAAACAAACTCTTGTCCCATTTAACCAGATGCAGCATTTTGGCAGTTTTATGATAATATAGGTAGACCTAAATAATTGACTTGGGCTGAAAGCTGGGAATAGCAAATCTCTGCAATTTAGGATCTTCTTCCATTGTTACTCCAAGGATCTTAATTCCTAGGAGCTCTGAAAGGTGTGTACTGCGACATTCTTCAAGCTTTCACACCTTAATCAGAAATCTGACACCTTTTCTTAAGGTAAGGAACTCTTAAGGCTGTCTTCCTCTTGGCTAACCCAGTCCACCAGCAATCTTAAAAGTTGTTATATAAAAATAAAACCATGTCCCAAGCATTGATTAGAACCATTGTGCTGGGATCCCTTTTCAGAGCCTTAGCTCCCTGAGAGAAAAGACAGATCCTAACCAGTTGCTTCCATAATAATAATAATAACCCTGATACAATCTACCTAATGTCCTTTGAAGCAAACTCAAGAGGTCAGGCAACCCTGATCATCCTGACAAGTTTAATCAGTATTTACACACAAAGGATATTTAAAGCTGATCCTAGACCAAGTATTGCAACCATAATCCCAAGAAATCATTCAGTTTTAGCAGGTGAAGTTCCAGCAAGATGCCACAGCACAAGTGAGAAATCATCTCAAAGCAAAGAGTGATGGTTCATCATCTTTTACAAGTGAGAGGAAATCAAGGAGAAAAGAAAACTCCCTTCTGAACTCCTCATCAATTCAATGGCTATTTTCACAGCCTTAATTGATGAAATCCAGTGTCCTCAATTTCCTGATTGGAGGAGTCAATTTTCAAGGTGACTGTCAAGTTCAAGAAGAGCTTTCAGGCTTTTCTTTGCCATGGCCCATGAGTTCCAGTCCTTCAATGGGAATCTCCTTCTCCTTTATTGCTTTCTGAACACACTGCTGAGAGTGCTTGAAGAGGTCGGTGCACGGATCTCTGGAGCCGTCCCCCTTAAGGAACTTCTCCGCAAACCAGGAATTGAAGCACTGGTTGTACTCACGCTTCATGTCGGTGCAGGCCTCCCCTACGCTATTCATGGCAGCGGAGGCCTTTTTTATTGGTCTTTTAACTACAATGTCTATATCATTTCTGAGTCTGTTTTATTCCTTGATTATCTTTCAGTTACTTTTCCTGTTTCTTTGAATGTTTAGCTATTTTTACTATGTGAATATAGGGCTCAACTTCAATTTTTTTTTCATTTCAAGAATTTTATCTATGCACTTTATGTCCAATGCCTACAAACAGGTTCTTAAAAAATATTTTGTTCAGTTTTTATAGTTGTTTACCATTTTCAACTATTCTTTATCACTGAAATTGGACCTCAAAAAACTTCCTACTTTTAATGAAAGTACCATTTACCATCTGATTTGTGAAACCTAAGTCCAAGTCTGTTCTCCATCAGCAAAGGAGCCTGAAATCTGTGAAGAGGGGACTTTGCAAATGGAGTTAATGCTATGAGAAACTATCAAAATGTGAAAAGCATGTCCAAATAATATTTATTCAAAAAAGAATCTTCTACCCTATTACTATCTGATTTTGTAACTACTATGGCTTCTTGATAGGTAAGCAATCAGCTAGAGGTGGGATAAGGAACACAAAAGTAAGATGAAGTGGAGAAGAGTAGAAGACTGCCTGGTAGCTTTATTCATGCCTAAAATGTACCTCGGTTTTATAGATTACCAGGTTTTATTTTTAAAGCCACATTTGAGAACAGGCACCCTGATGTTTATAGCAGCATTACCAACAATAGCCAAACTATGGAGAGAGCCCAAATGTCCATTAACTGATGAATGGATAAAGAAGATGTGATACACACACACACACACACACACACACACAGGAATAGCAATAAGTCAGTGAGAGAAAGACAATTATCATATGATCTCACTCATCTGTGGAATTTAAGAAAGAAAACAGATGAATATATGGGAGGTGGGGGAGAGAGAGAGGAAAATCAACCATAAGAGACACTTAACAACAGAGAACAAACTGAGGGTTGACGGAGGGAGGTGGGTGGGGGGAATGGGATATATGGATGAAATGCATTAAGGAGGCATTTTTTATGATGAGCACTGGGTGTTGCCTGTTACTGATGCATCACTGAATTCTACTCCAGAAACCAATATTGCACTATATATTAACTAAGTAAAATTTTAATAAAATAAAATAAAAATAAATAAAAACCATGTTTGAGATTTCAGCATATTCAATATTGACAATTAAGACTTATACGTTACTTCTTAATGATTTTGCATATCCACGTACCTGTTTCTACAGCTAGCTTTCTCATAAATAAGGTAGAAAGAAGATAGTGAAAATAGTACTATATCAGGAGGTATTGAGAAAAAAGAGGGGGAAAATGCCTACGGCTTATTATATACTTCATTTCAGCAAAAGTTACTGAGTACCTACTATATTCCAAGCATTAAAAATCTGTGACAGTTGCAGGGAATGGTGGATTGGGATGGGAGGTGAAGGCATAGAGGAGTTGGAGGAAGTTTATGCTACTCAAGATGAATAAGATGAGGTTCCTGCTTACATTTGTGTAGGAGACAGAGATTGTCCAGTGTGCCATAATCACTGTCAAATCAGGGTTATGTACAAGGAGTGATTGAATCTGACCAAGGACTCAAGAAATCTGCTACAGAAGCTTCTGCTACCTTCTGTAGCAGGTAATTTAAGCTGAATCTTGAAAACGAGTGAGACTTAGCCAGATGAAGCAAAGTAGGAGCGATATTCCAGGCAAAATCAATAATAGCAGGAACAAATGAAGAGTAAGGAAACAAAATGTTGTATGGTGCAATGGCAGAGGTAAAGGGGGAGTGGGTTACAAAGGGTTTTACATTTCTAAATAGTAAAGTGCGAGGTTTAAGAAAGGAGGCTGGAAAGTGAGTTGGGGCCCATGTTATTGAGGACCTAGAAAGCTATGCCAAGAAGTTTGGCCATTATCATAAACAAAGGGTGTCACTAAGGAGTTGTCATCATGGGAGACCATAACCCTAATTGTATTTTAGATAGAGCATTCTCCCTATCTAAAATTCAGAAGGGCAAGATGTGAAGCATAGCCATTAGAGCATGATTGCAAGAGTCCAGGGACAATGCCCAGGGCCCAGTGATAGGAAAGAAGGGGTAGAAAGTTAAGAGATAAAATGTCCAAAGTTGGTAAATGGCTATGGGGGTGAGGAAGGGAGAAGAGGAAGCTAAGATAAGATTCAAGAAAAGAGTGCAAATTTACTGGAGGGAAACAAAAATTCCTATTTTGGACACAGGCTTTGAGATAATCAGTATGTAGCTGGATAAATGACATTCAAGAGAGAGAGGCTCAGAGATGGGAAAAAAGATTTGAGAGTAATTAGCATATAAAATAGGTAAAAACATAAGTGGGGTTAGGAACCTGTGAAGTAATGAGAGAGGGGCAATGAGCAAGGACAATAAATTTGAGGATACCAGGGTTTTAGGATTGTGCAGGCAATGACAGATGCACAGGCAGACTAAGATATGGCAAACAGATAATATTTTAGAAACCGAAATAATACTTTAGAACAGAGTGCTTGGTCAACAGTGAGAAATGGTCTACCAGCATAAGGATGGAAGAGCACTGACAGGATTAGATAATTGGAAGGTCACTGGTGACTTTGGGGAGAGAAGAGAATCTTGGTAGAGTAGAGAGGTCAGAAGTCCTGAGAAAATATAGATTATTCTTTCAAATGGTTGATTTCAAAGAAAGGGATAGAGATTAGAGACTTCCCAGAAGCTAGAGGATAACTTGGAGTCCAGAGAAGTTTTGATTTGAATAAGAAAGACTTAACCATATTTATAGGCTGGGAAAAATGCAGAATAAGAAAGAAAAATCATAATAAAAGGAGATAATCAGTAGAACCACGTTCCTAAAGTGGTTTAAAAGGTTTAGAAAAGGTTTAGAGTCCCAAACACTGCGGGAAGGACTGGATAGGAGTATGCAGAAGGCATCACGTCTTGGAGGAAAGCAGGGGACTAGCATAGAATGGGGTAGGAATTCAGGACCTATCTCACACTCCATGACTTCATTTTATTTTGTTTTATTTATTTTATTTACTTATTCATGAGAGACACAGAGAAAGAGGCAGAGACATAGGCAGAGGGAGAAGCAGGCTCCCTGCAGGGAGCCTGATGCAGGACTCAATTCCAGGACCTCAGGATCATGACCTGAGCCACTGAGCCACCCAGGCGTCCCTCCATGACTTCATTTTAGTGATAAAGTAGAGGTGGGTTGTCTCCTGGGGGCTGGAGGGGGAGGGTATATGGCATCAGGTTAAGTATGTATTTAAAGGACATATGACTTTTGAAACAGTCATATGAGGAATAGGGGAGAAATGGTGAGCTAAGGACAGGACTAAGGCCTCCCATGTGGGATTGAGAGTCCAAGTGAAGCTGAATTTTCCTTAATAGCACTTGGCCACCCAGCATGGATGCAGAGAAAGTCAACTGTAAGACAGATCTGGGAATGAAGTTCCCCAGCCATGGTGTAGACAAGCAGGCAAAAAAATCAAGGGCACAGCTAACTGAGTGGTTAGGCTGGATGCTGGGGAGGGGCTGGTAGTCCAAGAGACCTTCAGGGATCAAAGAGCAAGGAGCAGGAGAATGAGAGCTCTACTTCTCTGCTTTCTTCTCACCACTCTGGTGAGAGGCCTCTACTTGCTACAGCATTCATTATGGATAGAAAAACCAAAATAAAACAGAGAAGGAGAAAACGAGAAAACTCATTATTTCAAAATTCCTTTAACACTTTTCTTAAAAGGTACAAATCATCTAAATCATCCCCCAAAAGCCTTTTTAAATTCCAAGACTAGGAACAAAATTATGGTTAAATGTTTAATTAATGTTTATTATAGCTAGCATGCTAGTTTTAGAAGGTCAAATTTATGATACAATAAAGTAATATTTTTCACATTTTGTGGGTCTATTTTATAGTGCATTGGGGCTCACAGTATAATAAATATCTTCTATTATTTTGTAAGATTCTTGTATGCAAAGCTGTACAGGGCTGAGATAATATTGAATTTCAAGTCAAATTAGCTGGCATGAACATGAGGCAAGTCACTTTATCTTTCAGGACTTCAGCTTTTAGAGTTGTAAAATGAAGGATGGGGATAAATCTCCAAGTTTCCTTCCAGGATAAAAAAAAAAAAGAGCATAATTTAGTATTTTAAATTACTATAGAACTGATAGGACTACTCCTTTTCTTTTATGATAGACTTTTGTTTCAAGCTATAATTTATTGAACCTCAGTCCTTGATCACGAACACATACTCCATGATAACACCATCTCTATGGGAAATTGAATCCAATTGAATCCATTTTGCATCACAATCTACTCTACGTTCCACCATTCTCTGCTCACATTTATTCTTTGGAAGCTTCATCTTCAAAAGTTCAGAGAGACTTTTTTCACCACCTTGTGACCATGGGTCTCTAAGGAGAGGCCATATTACATTGCTTCCAAAAACCAAGCCTCTGATTTCCATGGGTGGGTACTCTGCAGCAACGCCTGCACATCTTGGATTTGTCACTGAGGATAATATGATAAAATGCCTATAGAGTATCTATTAGAATGCTTGAGATGTGGGAACACTCCATAGAGTATACCCAATACACTGAACAGCATGATACACGGGAAATCATCAAAACACAGCATTATTCTTGTCCCATTTAGGTATTTCTCCTGCTGCTCAGTGAAAACTAAGCAGAAACCATGACTCACTCCTGGGTTACAAAGGGTCCTAAAGTCACTTTAAGACACAAAGTACAGCCTTGATTCAAAATTAAATTGCCCAGTTCCAAGAAATGAATCAACTCTTCCCTCTTTATTCATATGATGACATCTTTCATTCCCCAGACGCTTAGACCATCAGAGTCCATGGGTAGAAAGGAAAAGGGGAAAACTGCTTAGTGATCCTGGATGGCTCAGTGGTCTGCTCAGGGCATGATTCCAGAGTTCTGGGATGGAGTCCCACACCTGGCTCCCTGCATGGAGCCTGCTTCTCCCTCTGCCTATGTCTGCTTCTGTGTGTGTGTGTGTGTGTGTGTGTGTGTGTGTGTGTCTCATGAATAAACAAATAACACCTTTAAAAAAAAAGGAGGGGGTAGATATATATAGGAGAGGCCAGCAGAATTCTCATTAGACTGGTGACTGGTGCTGTCCCAAGTTAACCTGGCAGGTGGCTAATGCTGGCAGGTGGCTAATGCTGACTCTTGCCTTCCTACCAGTTTTGTTGCCTTGATTCCTAGCTGGGAAACATTTCTGGGAACATACCCCTGATGTGGGTCATTTACATTTTCCTTTGTCTAGGTGCTTCTCTTCCACCTATCAGGTTCTGATTTATTGCTATTCCACCCCTACTTCTGGGGGGGCGGTCCCCCTTCCCATTGGCAGGAGTCCTGTTGGGCAGAAAAATCTCAGGCAGGCTGCCTTTGAAAGTGACCTTGTGCTACTAGGTAATGATTTCTTAAGTAGGGCACATAAAAGATTGATAAATAGTATTTCGTGAGGACCTTCCAGGTTCCATTTAGAATATAAGAAGCTGGAAAGAATGTCATCTCCCACTTTAAGCACAAGGAAAAGCTGCATCAGAACTTTTCTCAAACCCATCAGAGAGCCGAGGTCACAGGCAAATAAACCGGAGATTTAAAGAAAGGCAGATGTTTCCAAGGAGACAGGCAATATGGAAACTTGCTTACTTGAGACAGAGCATCTGGGAAAGACAAGGCCACCACAGAAGTGGGTAACAACACTTTGTAATTAGTCAATGAATTTTTACAATTTCCTGCTGTTGTAGAGCCTGAGAGTGTAGAACCCATGGAAGTTTCAGAGACAGGGGAATTTACATGCCCTTACAGGTTTTTCTTTATAGAAAGCTCATAACAAAGATAAAGGTCAGGGGAGAAGAGCAGATGAAGCCTCTAAGGTCTAACAGATAAGAACAAAAGCCCTACGTGAGTGGCAACTCTTGCTTTGGGCTCAGGTTGTGATCTCAAGATCATGAGATCAGGACCCCCACCCAGTGTCAGGCTCTACATTCAGTGGAGAGTCTGCTTGAGATTCTCTCCCTCTGCCCTTCCCCCTAATCCCCCCCTCCAAAACAAATAAATGAAATCTTTTAAAAAGAAAAAAAAAAGAACAAAAGTCCTACAGAACAAAATCTGTTGGGGGTAGTGAGCGGTGTCAAGCAGCAAACCCACCAGGGCATAGTGTAGACCCATTACAGCTGGGGGGAAAAAACAAAAACAAACAAAAACAAAAAACAAAGACACCCTCCTCTTCTAGGGGAGGGGGAGGAAGCTCTCTCCCACACAAGAACCCCCAAGACAGGAGGCACAGTTTGTCTACCATGGGGAGGAGAACAAGATCACTGAGCAGGTTCTAGCCCCAAGACCAAGTGACAACAATCCTGCCTGAGACTGAGGCTGAACCAAGAAAGCAGAATGCCTCTTGCCTTATTAGATACAGGCCAGCAAGTGTCTAATAAGAATCTTCTGAAGGGGAAGGAACAACAGGAGCAAGGCTCTCTGAGGCACAGGCTCCCAGGGAAAGCCAAAGCCTATGTCCACCATAAGCTATGCAATACTAATTGCCAATAACTGAAAATAGCTGGTGAATGGATAAACTGTGATTAACCCCAATCATGGCATACTACTCAGCAATAAAAAGGAACTATTGATACACATAACAATGTGACTAGATCTCAAATGCATCATGCTAAGCGAAAAAAGCCAGACCCAGAAGTCCACACACTGTATAGTTACCTTTATATAACATTCTAGAACAGCCAAAAGTATAGGAACAGAGATCAGTAGTTGCCAAAGGCCAAAGGTGGGTATGGGGTTGAATACAAAGGGGCATGAAAGATTTCTTTTTTTTTTTTTTTTGGCATGAAAGATTTCTTAAGGGTGATGAAGCAGTCTATATTTTGCTTGTGGTGGTAGTTAACATGTCATGCATTTGTCAAAATTCATGGAACTATACACTAATTAAAAAGGGTGATTTTACTGCATATAATTTATATCTCAGACATTTAAATTTTAAAAAAAGAATTTCGTTAAAATTAAGAACTTTATCAAAAGACACCATTAACAAAGTGAAAAGTCACAGAAAGAAAGGAAATAGAACTTGCATACAGAATATATAAATACACAAATGAATAAGAAAAAACAGACAACCCAATAGAAAAATGGGCAAAAGTCTTGAGTGGACATTTCACAGGAGCTGATATCCAAACGGTCAATATGCACAAGAAAAGACACTCCTATGAAAAAACATTCATCAGGACACTGGGGTGGCTCAGTGGTTGAGCGTCTGCCTTTGGCTCAGGTTGTGATCCCAAGATCCTGGGATGGAGTCCCGCATTTGGCTCCTCTTAGGGAGCCTGCTCTCCCTCTGCCTGTGTCTCTGCCTCTCTCCTCTATGTCTTTCATGAATAAATACATAAAATCTTTAAAAGAAACAAACAAAGAAAACAAAGAAAGAAACAAAGAAAAGACAATTCATCATCTATCCTAAATGTATATGAAAACCTTGTTGAGGTACCACTACACATACATTAGATGAGCTAAGAGTAAAGACTGGCAACCAACCAATGTTGGTTAGGACATGAAGCAATTGAAACCAGCTGCAAATTTGTGTAACCTCTTTGGAAAACTATTTGGCAGTGTTTACAAAAGCTAAACATACCTGATCCAGCCATCCCACTCTCAAGTATAAATCCTATAGAAATGAGTGCATATGTCCACCATAAGACATGTTCAAGAGTGTTTCTAGCACCATTATCATAAGAACAAAAACCCGGAAATAACACAAATTTCTATTAACAGGGTAATATATAAGCAAATTGTGGTATATGTCTACAATGAAATACTACCCAGCAACAAAGAAAAACAAATAATTGCAACATGCAACAAGAATGAAACTCACAGAAATGACAAGTCAAGGAAGTACAAGAGTATATACTGTATGATTTGAATTATATGAAATTTATGAATAAGTAAAACTAATTTATGGTGATGAATTCAGAATAGAGGTTATGGGTGCAGGTAATATATACTGAGAAGAGGCATGAGGGAAACTGAGCTTCAGGAAACGTTCTATATTTTCTTTTTTGTTGTTGTTTTTTATTTTTTTAGATTTTATTTATTTATTTATTCATGAGAGACACAGAGAGGGAGAGGCAGAGACACAGACAGAGGGAGAAGCAGGCTCCTTGCAGGGAGCCCGATGTGGGACTCGATCTCGGGACTCCAGGATCACATCCTGAGCTGAAGGCAGATGCTTAACTGCTGAGCCACCCAGGAGTCCCCGTCCTATATTTTCATCTCAGTGGTTTTTACATGAGGCAATATATGTCTGTAAAATTTCATTCAGTCACACACTTATGTTCTCTGCTCTTTACTGCATGTTTACCTCAATACAATACAATAAGAAGAAAATACCCCCACAGCACAGTGGAAAGGCTAATGATAATGTGCACAAATTGAATATCAACAAGACTAAGGAGTATATAAAGACTTGTCCTAGTCTCTGACCCTAGTGTGTTTTCTTATCAGCTGCAGACGAAGAAATGTGCCTTAGCTCTATAGCCCATTGTAGATAGATCAGGCTTGGATGCAGCCTCTCTCCCTTCTAGGGCCCAAGCTTATGCAATGCCCAATATAATATCTTTTTGTTTAAAGCACTGCAGAGCAGGCATTTTCCTCTAATGTTTTAAGAGATATTTGTTTTTATACACTATTAATTGCTGTAGTATAACTATTAACTGCAGGTTATTTTTTTTCTACCACTAGAATAAAATTTCTTGTTGCACTATCATTCTCCTACCATGTCATTTACCAATAAGTAAAGATTTGTGTGCTTTACTGTATGTGATGCTGTACCTCCATAAAATCGGTTTTTAATGGTCCTGCCAACACTCCTAGGGAGGCTACATCCATCGACATAGGGCCTCCAGGACTCATGCACTGGCGACCAGTCTGGGGAATGCAGTTATTTGCAACATAGCAGCCATCCTTGTTTTCAAGTCTGCCACAGAAGCAGCTCCTCTAGTTCCCTGTGAGCATCAGACACTGATCCTCAAGCCCCAACTGCAGGGCTTCCCCATTAAACTTTCCAAGTCAAACTGGAGGCCGCTCACTGGAGCTATAGAAGAGGAATAACCCATCCACTCCACCTTTTGCTTTGCCCATCGGGCTCTTCCCAACATATCTCTTCACAAATCCTCTCCCCTCTTCGTAAATGTACCTTTTTTTTTTTTTTTTTTTTACATCTTTAATGTGAATGAGAGGTCCAAGAGTGTGGGAGCCAGAATCAGACTTCACTTTATAGCTACTTTCTGCTTTTTCATCCAGCACCTTTCCCTGGTGTGCAGCATTTGTGGTTTACGTTGGGTATCTCTCAATCCAGACTTAAATACTGACCTCCTGTTGCAGGAATTTCCACTTGAACCATATTAAATTGTTGATTGTTGACTACTGTTGATCTACAAGAATTGCAATTTCATATGGTTCAAACTAACAGTTTTATTCAAAATAAAAATTTTAGAGAAACCAAACTTTAGGTTGGGTTTGAGCAAAAGGGAAAAAGGGTTCTTAAATGAACACCAGGGCAAACCCTGAAACACCATCAGCAGAGCATCTCACCTTGGCTTTCAGATGAGCACACAGTTCCTGTTGCTTTCTTCTGTCCTTAGCCAAAGTACCCTCTATTGCATGTGCTGCGCAGGCCTCCGCAAGGGTCAGCACAGCCTTCTGGATAAAGTCTCTCCTGTTCTTATTCCAATTTGATATCAGGATCCTTCGCTGCTCCCTAGCAAAGCGATATTGATCACAATATTTCTCATGCTCCACCTGAAAAGATAACAGATGGCAGACACTTATTATGAAACTGAGCCTATGCTTTATGTCATTGTTATTAAAATGAATTATAATCAATGATTTAGAAAAACTGGGGACAAACATCTTAATTGTGAATGTAGTAACCAGGACCAGGTACCAGTCTGAAAGTTATAAGCTGATGGTTAACTGGTGACTAAGGACCAGTTATTTAATGTTTGTAAGTCCTTAGTTTCCTTGTATAGGGTGGACTCTCACTAGGCAGTCCTAAAACAACTTCCACATCTACACAGCAATGAAACTATTCACAAAAAGCATTATTTCCCCTGTATATAATTTCAAAAATGTTCTATCTTTAAATCAGTTGGGATATTTTAACAATTACTTCAAGTGCTTCACCTAGACACATGCCAATAAAAGTATATTCCTATCATAATTCTTAAAACCTCAGTTTGCCCTTGATTACTGAAATATTCAGGTGATAGGATGTCTAAATTTAAAGGAATTACAGCAATTATGTTAGCTTTTCCCATCCTGCAGTCCTGATGGACATGGACAGTCTAACATGGGTACTGGTAGTTCCTGCTGGCAGTAAATCTCAACCATGAGAGATCTCAGAGTCTTGAGGGGAAGAACAGGAATGGAGATTGCCTGAGCAGTTTGAAAAATCTTTGTAGGTGATTCTGAGATGCTCCTTATATAAAGTTGTGTCTCCTGAAATTGAGAGCCATTGACCTACATAATTCTTTATTTTGCCAGTTTAGACCACATCTCTGAATTTAATATATTATTTAACCCCTAAGTGGAGTGACAAAAGAATCTAGCAAGCAAGATAAGGTTGTCCTAAAACAATAATTTAGTTATGGTTAATTAGGTACAGGATGAAACAGGCTATGGATTCACTTAGACCAAATATCAGTTACTAAAATATGTTCTGGAAACTTCTGAGCTTTGTTTCCAAAAGCTAAAAATATACTTAAAATCTGTCAAACACTAAGAAAGGAAGCATACACCATGCAGAAATGAATACTAATCAACCTAATGTAAGAAGTGAGTATAAAAATCTTTATCATGTCAATAGCAGGTAAATACAAAAACTTACAAAGTTAAAAATGACAGCTGGTTACAGAAATAAATAGAACCAACGGGGAATAAAAATAATGATCCAATTTAATAAATTAAGACTTTAAAAATCTAGAGTGAATTATTTATTACATAACATGTTTTTTACATAACAGGTATCTACAACAAAATAAAGATCAGAATTAAATAATTGTTGGCGGGGGAATGGGGGTAGGAGAGAATGGTCATCTGGATAAGTGACCTTTGCTTAAGTTTCTTTATCTGTAAAATAGGATAAAAATAGTACTCTTTCATCCACTGTTATACGTCTTATAGGAGCTTACACATGACTGCTATAAGGTAAATTCTACTTGCTTAATTTTAAATAATTACAGAAGTGCAGAGTATGTGATAATATTTTGTAGCGTGGCCCATTTAAAAGTTAAGAGTTCACATGTGTTTGTTTGCATATGTGTCAAGGTGAGTTATGGTAAAGTTAATTGGTGACATGGTAACTTTTGTTTACTTGTCTTTGTGGCCTTATGAACTAAAGAATGAAACAATAATTTCCCAGGACTTTCTTGGGGAAATTTCATTCATGACTCTGAGCTCTAATTTGGGGCATTTGTGTTTCAGACTCACCAAAGGGGATCAAGTGGAATCACTGTTGTGGGGATGACATAGGTAAGCGCCAGCCCCCAAGGCAAGTGCTGGCTTCCCCATGACCAGAAGGGCTCAGATGTGACAGGCTCTGTGGATAGATGAGCTGTCACCACTTTCAAGACCCAGAGATTCCAGAATCTTTGAAGATGAGCAGGTGAATGCACAGGCACCCAGAGGCCAAACACTGGTAGAGGAACCCAAGAGATCACAGTAAAGATCTTGGTGCAAGCAAGCATGGAAGAGAATAAATATTGCTTAAAGGGTTTTCCACCTTCTTATGGACCATAGGATTTGACAAATGAGAGACTCAACCTATAACTCTGTTATTTGCTAGAGTGTAGGAAAAAAATAATTTAAAAAATGTATATATATTTTAAATTTATATCTAAAAATATAAATTTTGCCTAGTAATTACTGACCACCAGAATTATTTAATTTGCTGTTATAGTCCAGCACTCACCAAATCATGCCTAGATTTGTGAGGAAAATATCTTTGTAACATGTTCAGATACAGAGTCCTTCTGCCACAGAGATCTCCAGGATACTGATCCAAAACAGCCTGGTAAATCCAGTGGTCTTCTTCACTTAACTGGAAATTTCTGGAAGCAATAAAAAAGTCATAACATATTGTTAAGCAACCATGGAGTTACAGAGAATTCAAACTGCTCAAGCTACTAACAAATGGTACAGATTACATAAAATGAAGCCTGGTGTTTGTTTATTTGTTTATTTTAAATACATTAGCCAAATTAAATGTTTGCTATAGAAAAAGTTCTAAATTCTAATCCTTTATTGGTCTTGCCACAAATTCCAGGCATTATTTCAAGAAGTTTGCCAAGTGACATAATATTTTAAAAATATTTATTCTATCCTTCCTATGATAATATTTTTTAAATCATGGCCAATGAGAGAAATAAATGAACATGGGGAAATAAATTATTGAGACATACAGAATAAAAAGAATTTTTATTCCTGGAGGAAAGCACAAATGTAGACAGCTAAATGAACAATTACACAAAGGAAATTAAGGCCTGAGGAAAGCACTTATTTAAAGTTTCACTTTAAAATAAGTCTAAAATTGTCATTTACTTTACCCTTTCAACTTCTCACTATGGAATTAAGACTAGATAATATTAGTGAGAAGATTACCAGTGGTATTAAATTTCAGATCACTAAAGAAATAATTTATAAATAGGAACAACTCTTCAAGGCCCTACCTAAAAACATGTCCACCCTACACCAAAAATGCCTTTATCATTTCAGGAAACTCCTAGGCACTGGCCTGGTTTGTGTTCTACATAAGGTTTTAGCAAAGCCCTGTGCAGAGTGGAAAGGTTGCAATAATAGCTTGAAGTATAAACGGAATTAATGTCTCTTTATCATTCTGGGTTTATTTGCATATTATTATTCCTGCTTAATAAATTGGAATAATCAAATACAGATGCAATCAGAGAGAATATTATTAGCAACAAGTATTTCTTTGATCCAAGATGGAGACTTGCTATTGTTTATTTCTACTATATCAATGATCTTCTACTTTGAAGTTAATTGTGCAATTCAAAGAATTTCTCATATGTCTTCTATGTCCTTGAAAAATATTTGACAACTTAAAATAGAATAAAAAGCTCTTTAAATCAGTAATACTAATGGGAATTCCACCGTCCTCATACAAGGTTACCTAGTTTTTGTAAAGCATTTCATTATTCCAGTAAGTAGCAAGAAAGAAAAAATTCTCTTTCAAAGAAGATAATCTTTACTAACAGCTCTATAATGGGAAGAAAAAAGAGGGTTGGAGGTGCTCTGCTAGGAAGCATACTCCACACTTCTGTATGACACAATAATCTATGGCAGAGAAATACTTTGAGAGGAGTTGTTTCATTGAACACACCAAGTGTATTGGTTCTGTCTGAATCAGTTATGAATGCATAGACAGTCGAAGCCTTCTGCAAACAAAGCATTTCAAATAGGGGTATGAACCTGCAGAAATTCTTGCCTGAGTGTACTTGGCATTTAAAATACTCTCAAGTCTAGGGCGCCTGGGTGGCTCAGTCAGTTAAGTTTCTACCTTCAGCTTGGGTCATGATCTTAGGGTCCTGGTGTTGAGCCTCGAGTCAGCCTACCTGCTCAGCGGGGAGCCTGCTTCTCCCTTTCCTTCTGCCCCCCACCTCATCCCACTCCATCCCACCCCCCGCTTGTGCTCTCTCTCTCTCAGATAGAGAAATAAAAATCTTTAAAAAAACGAAACAAAACACCACCCTCAAGTCTTCACGGATAATACCTAAGCTCCTCTCTTGAACTCATTTTCATTCATGATAACAAAAATGTATTTTAATAGCAGTTAGCCACATAAATTCTCTTTTACTGCACCACAAGTAACAAAAAAAAAAAAAAATTGACCTGAAGTCCATGTCTTCATTCATACTTTTAAACTGTTTCCTAATCAAAGGGACTTGAACATGGTTTGACTTTCCACCTTTATTTGATTATAAATGTGGATGTATGTAGTAGGGTGTGTGATGAGGAGGGGAAAGTAACAGAATCAAGGTCCAATACATTGTCCAATCTCTTAAGTTGTCATTCATCTATACAGTGGATGCTGTTGTGTTATGCCATATCTCCCTTATTGGCTCAAAGTCCCATCACCAAAATGCTGATAATTCACAGATGTACCTCCATTCACTGGAGAATTGTCCTGGACCAAATGGGAACTGCCTCACCCAAAATGTTTCTCTCCTACCTGTTTTTGAAGGCCAGCTGCAACCAATGTTTGGCTGACATTGGGTATAGAACCGCCAGCTCACTTACCTCCTGATGGAACTAATCCCATGATACCATTCATGCTCTAGAGTTTCACTGTGGGAGCAAACTGCAGCCCATTTCCACTGAGATCACCTCCATACATAGACATTTTCCTCTCCTCTTTCCTTCTTCCCCTTACCATCCTTCTGAGAGTATTTCCCAACAAATCACTTGTTTTTACCATTTCTGTCTCAGCTTTTCTTCTACAGAACCTGACCTAAGATGATCTCTAAACTGTCTTACCTATAATTTTCAAAGATAGTTTTAATCCTTTGGTAAATGGAGAAGTACTTCTAAGTTAATTGCTTTGATGATCTTTCATATTGAATGGTGGTACAAGATTGCGGCTACACTCAAAAAGAAAGTATAAATGGCAAACATTTACAAAAATGCTTTTCAAATAAAAGCACACATTAAGCAGTGTACATTGCTATAAATAAATGCAGCAGCAGGAGAATTTGTGGCACTGAGTGCATTTTAATGTATTGTGTGAATGTATTAATTAGGTGCCATTTTAGCGACAACATCAAAACCACTTAAACATATGAAATGATAATACAACATCAAAACTATTTCAAAGCAAGCATGCTACAAATGATCATATCCATTTTGCTCTTCTTATTGATTTTAGAAACCTCACATCTCAACAGCTTTTTCCAATTACCACAATTACACAAATTGTAAGTCATTTTTCTAGAATACATGGAATAGAAACAAAAAACATACTTAAAATGATACATAAATACTCACAATGTTATTATTTTAGAGTATTTATAGCAGTTTCCAGAGCCACAGGCCTAAATTTTGAGGCAAATATTCACACTGGCAATAGTTAATGGCACCGTCATACATCATCTCCATTAGGATGCTGTTTGCAAGGGAGAAAGCTCCCACCATTATATATACACTGAGTCTTCTGGATAGTAAAAATCTAAAGGAATATTCAAACATAATAGCCTCTTCACAATAACAAAGTAGTTGTTTCCTACTTGGCCCCTAAAATAAAATCAAATTTAATAAATCTGTATTTCTAAATTCCAATCTGAAAATTTATCTTTACTAATCGTCTTTTCATTGTACAGGAAAATCTATATAAAAAGCTAAGCTATATAGAATAACTAAGGTTAGCTTTTACCTTCCAAAGTTCCTGTTTTACCTTCCAAAGTTTTCTGTTTAATTGCTTTGCTAGTGATTCCAATAACAGAAGTAGCTAAATTATGCAGCTATTGAAAACTATTCTGATCACTTATCCAGATTTCTAAATTTGAAAAGTGACTCTATAATTTTAAAAAGTTTAAAGAAGGCTTTAAAATTATCCTAAACTTCTGCAATTTTTAAATTATCTTTAGACAAAAAAAAAAAAAAATCCTTGGCAGGTCTGTGCAATTTCTTTTCTTTTTGTCCACCCAAATTTTCTAATTTAAAATGTTTCATAATTTTCATCTTTATAATAGCACAAGATTTTATAGTTTCCAGGCTTCCTGGGCACTTCTAATACTTCAGGGAATTCCAGACTCTAAAAATGTGAAGTATCTACCATTCAATCTCCACCCACCCCCCCATCCCTGCCCCATAATGAAGTCCCATGATATAATTTTATCATGATATCCCAGGATGTGAGACAAAATAGGTAATTTAGAAAAGGAGAATGTCAGCTGTGAGAATCAAACTACACCAGGGTTGATAAGTCTCCCTAATTCTACCCGTTTGGATCATCCAAAAATCCTAAACTGACTCACAATTAAATGAACTACTAGTTTTCTTCTTAGTCATGCTTAAGTCACTTCCTTAACATTCTGGTTCCATCAAAATACATTTGTGGTGGAGGAGAGGCAGAGAGGTAGCCAATGATGGCAAACAAGGTACATGAGGGTAACAAAGTATTTTAATAGCAGATATAAGTCTATGAAACTAAACATGGTGTTCACAAATGGCTGAAAATTGTTTTATAATTTTCTCAGAGTGAAGGGAGTTTTCCAGCAAAATGGTAGCACCTCCTTAAGCTGCCTGATACATCCAACAGCTAGCTCGAGATTGGCAACTGGCCATAGTGAATCTAGCCTAGAGAAAAATTCTTAACTCTTCTAGTATAACAGTGGCAGGAGACATCTAGTGCTTCTCACCACTAAGAAGCAGGATTGGTTCACTGATGGATTAATGTGAATAAAAGATAGTTCTGATGTAATCGGCTTATTTGGCTACACTGGGTCTGACCTTCTAGGAAATACAACTTGATTCTACATTTTAATGTTGTCTTTCCGACTCAGACTCAAACACTGAATCTAATCAGCCTGGTTCCTGAAACGGTCTCCTCACTCCACCCCACTCCCTTTATTCAAATATAAATCTATCTTTGATTTTTAGCCTGGTTTACAGGGGGCTCCCCAGCCTTACACTTATTTCTGACCAACAGAATCTCCTCCTTGGGTTTTGTTTGAGTAAGTACATTTCTTTCCAGGAAATCTATTCTCACTTAGTAGTTCTCACCTTCAGGGTCCCAAGCTCCACCCAGTCTGCCTACTGAGGTGGGAGCTGATGGCTAGAATAAAGTAGGCTCTCAGAAGTATGACCTTTGCTTCTCAGCCTTTTGGCTAAAATGAAATGTAGAAGCATGGCCAAAATCCACTGAATTAAAGAATGAACAACAAAATTGCCCATAGGATAAAGCAAGAACTTGCATCAGCATCCAAAGCCATAGTCTTTGAGAGGTGACAGGAAAGTAAAACTATGGCAGAGTTCTAAAATTGATGACTCCAGAATTTTTCATAGAAAGGTTTAGGGGTATGAATCTGTCCAGAAGAGGAGGTTAAGTGACTTATTTGGAAGTTGTAATTGCTATTTACGTAGCAAGTACAGTGTTTTTTCTTAGATGGGGGAGGGTGGTAATAGTTGTCATAGAAAGCTTGATTTTTTTTTTTTACTACCATGTGTATTTTTTAGAAGTGGAGTAGCTGGGTTGATGGCAAGACTCCTAAACCACCTTATCCCTACATCCATCTACACAATTTTAAGAGGCAATATAACTCCTAGTGGAAGTTTTGAGATCAGGGGATAAAACAGCCTGTTAAAAGTAAAATATAATAGCTCAACCACTCCATGTGCTGGGTTTTAAATAATTATATTCATCATAAGAAGTATAAGGAAAAGGTAATTGTAGCAAACATTGCCCCTACTCCTGCTTCTGCCCACCAGAATCCTAATTTTATTCAAGATCTACCTTCTTCCATAGGGCGCCCTCTCCAGGGAAGGTGAGCACCATCCCCATCCCTGAGATTGAATCTTGATTGATTTAATCCATTAACAATCATCTATTTACAAGCATCCTGTTCTTCTGGCCAGTGTTTGGTATAAGCATGGATGAAAGACCCAATTCTGGCCAATGAAATGTAAAGAGAAGTCTTCTAAGGCAAAGTTTTCCTAGCTTACAAGGAAGAAATGGTCCTTTTCTGCCTCTGAATATTATGGTGGGAACTGCTGCAGGAAGCATCTAACTTGTAGGAAGGCAGGGCACAGAATGCAGAAAACCCAGACTTCACTGTGCTTGGACTTCTCTACTTCTGCACTTTTTGGGAAATAAGAAAAGAAATCTCCTTATTGCTTAAGTGGTATTGACTTGTGTTGAGATTTTCTTACTTATAGCCAAAGATACCCTATTTGATAGCTAACTGACGGAAAGAAAAAATGACTTTTTAAATATGGCATCCTAATATTGCTTTGGAAGGAAAGTGCTATGAAGGATATAGAGATTAAAGAGATGCAGATCCAATATGTCCAGAGACCACTATCTACGGTAACATTCCTCAGATGATTAGCAACTGTCAGGTGTTCAACATCAAGGGCCATTTTTAAGACAAAAACCCAAAACTAAACATAACCAACTCAAACTCAAATGTATAGAATCAGTAAAGACAAGATCATGGGATCCCTGGGTGGCGCAGCGGTTTAGCTCCTGCCTTTGGCCCAGGGTGCGACCCTGGAGACCCGGAATCGAGTCCCACGTCAGGCTCCCGGTGCATGGAGCCTGCTTCTCCCTCTGCCTATGTCTCTGCCTCTCTCTCTCTGTGTGTGACTATCATAAATAAATAAAAATTTAAAAAAAAGACAAGATCATCTACGAGCATGTTATATGCTCCATTTTTAAAATCCTGCTGATCCAGAATTTGCAACCATGTTACTATTTTATTTTTCATTTTGAGGAAGTAAGAACATTTTTAAGTGCAATAAAGTTGAAGTGAATAAAGTTACCTGTACAGACATTAAGACTCAGTTTTAAGAATAATAAAACTGGTCTACTTCTTTGGGATGGCATGAGGAAAAATTCAATTAACCATTGAGGGCTTTTGAAATTTTATTTACTTATTTATTTTTTAAGTAGGCTCCATGCCCAAAGTGGGGCTTGAACTCACAACCCTAGGATCAAGAGTAACATGCTGTTATGACTGAGCTAGCCAGGTGCCTCAGGCTTTTGAAATTTTAAATGCCACATAAAAATAGGAGAATATCACTTCAAATCAACTGTCAGTAATCACTAAAAAATTATAAGAATTGATTAGTACTGACAGTCCTCTTTCTCAGTTTATTATTTTTTAGACATTATCAATATTCAACTTTATTTTCTTGCATAGGCACTAATATGGCAGATAGACATAAGTCTGAGCATGTTGATTATAATTTCTTACATTACTGGTTCTTCATAGCCTCAGTTCTAATGATATGGTTTCCTCAAAGGATTGGGCCTCAAGGTATAAGGAATATGCTACACATATTTTATTATTTTAATAATAAATTCTATCTGTATTAACCAGGTTAAAATAACATATGTCAATTGTCCTGGGCACAAATCTTTCAACCTGCTGTTTCCATTTTCTCCAATCTGATTTACTCAGGATTAATTTGATTTCACATCCAGCAAAGAAGAGAAACCTCTCATAAATGACTCCCACTCCTTCATCCTGCAAAACCCAGATTTTTCAGTCTTCAAAAGTATTAAAAATGTAGCTTCAGACAACACTACACTGTGTAGTTTCTAGCTGAAACAATTATATCAAGAAGGCAGATACGGGCTGCAGTGATTTTAACAATAAGGATGGTTGAATCTAGAAACTTATAGCCACTATTCTTATATTTTCACAGACATATTTAAACAAACATCTGAGTAATTATACAAGCTGAATTATTAATTAATCAAGCAAACTTTAAGATTAGCTTTTGGGGTACACTACAGAAACTGCATCCATTTTTTTCCCTTGATAAAATGCATTCCACCTTAGCCAAAAGAACTTAAAATATACTTCATTCCCATAACAAACCAAAAGAAGGTTGAACAATTGTCAAATATGGCTTTTAGTTCAAGAGTCATAAAGTAATTAAGTATTTTCAATGACATATTTAAGAGAAAGCTGTTAAATATATGTGACAAAAATAAATCATAGTCTACAATCATGGCTTCTCTCTAGCAAAAATTGCGAAGTCAGATTGGACAAACCATGTTGGAATATGCCAAGAGAAAATGAGAGTTACCGTAACCTAGGATGCTGTACAAGTGGGTCATATAACCAATGTGACTAAGTAAACATGCTAATGTTCAAATAATTATGTTCCTAATTCTGAGCACTTCTCCCCTTAGGGAAGCAGAGGAGAGCATGTCTCAACCTTGACATACAACCAGCCCAGATCAGACATGTAGAACATGAGATTGGACATCCCCAGGCACTGAAATTTTCTAAAATTTCCAAGACTACATTCTCAGAAAAGAATCCCACCTGGTAATTAAGGCCCCGATGTTTTAACTTGTTGTAACATCATCAAGTAAGTAAGTATCAGTTATTCTGTTCCTTTCCCTCTCTTTCCTCTATCTTGTATTTATCAAGCAACACCCTCATGTGTAAATATTTGTTTATTAAAAACATTTTAAAGAAAATTACATGAAGCCACTCACTGTTTATTGAGTGCTGGCTTCTGATGCTGGCTCTTATCTTTTTCATCTTTTTTTGCCAATTCTGTTGGCAAAACTTTCACATAAAGATAGTGACAGAGCTATGCTACGTAAATAAGTATTGAAAAAGAGAGAGAAAGAGCATATGAGCAAGACACTGGTGATATTCACACATGATTGCAAAATCCAATGAAGCCCAAAAGATGAGCCAAACAATGGAAAGTCTGCTGGTCAATGTATAAATTTTCTACTTTTCTGGAGAGCAATATAGCAATACTCTTAAAAACGTTAGAATTTTTCAGTCCTTTTGACTCAGCAATTCACTTCCAGAAATTCATGTTAAGTGAATATCATGGGATTACTCAAAATACAGCAACAGAGTTATTTGTTCCAAGGTTTTTAAACAAATATCAAAATGAATCCAAAACCAGGAAATGGGTTGAATTTATCTGGTACAACCACATATTGTAATATCATGCATATAATAAAAAATATGTTGTAAAGGAATATTTAATACAGCAACCTAAAACATAGGTTAGTAAACATTGATTGGAAAAATGAATAATATTGGACTTCATTCACAAACAGGAAAAACAATGAGTACGTGTAGAGTATGTTTCCATTTTTATAAACAATATACATATAACTTAAATATATAAAAATGCTACCAGAGACTATCTCTTAGTGTTGGGAACCTAAGACTAACTTTCACTTCTCTTTGCTTGTCTTGATTTTTAAAAAATATTCTGTAATAAATGTAATTATTTCTGTATTAAGATAAAATATATATATAAGGAAACATGTATATAAGGCAACCAAACAGTTATCTTGAAATTTACTAACAAGTAACTTCACAGAGTAAATTAAAATAATTTAATTGAAACTACAGGCCTTGATAATGTACACACAGAGGGCAAAATTGTTATAATCATTGTGAATTTTAAATAGTACTCAGATTCTGATCTCATAAAATAATAGGATAATAATTATGAATCAATATTTAAAATTTAATATACCTATCAAGCAATAAAGTAGAAATTATTTGTTATCTCTCTATAGCTTTTGCTGCATATTGGCTTCAGATCTGACATAGCTAAATGGAGCAGACAATTATGTCTCATCTATATGATTAATTCATCCAAATATTAGGAAATTAAAGCCACAATCTCATCTGAGTCTAAAACAAGCAATTAAACTTGTCTTCATGTTACTAATGAAATACAGCCTAAATAGAATCTAAATAGCTTTATACATATTGAATAAAGAAATAGGTTCAACTGTAGTCAGATTTAAAATATATGTAAGTTAGAGTAGAAGACAACATTCTTTAAAGCTGTGCTATCCAAGACAGTAGCCACAAGCCACATGTGACTATTCAGGACTTAACACATAGCTAGTCCCAATTAAGGTGTGCTGCAAGGGTTATCTGCAGACCAGATTTCAAAGACTTCATGTGAAAATGGAATGTATTGTATCTCAATAATTTTAAAATATTGATTATATATTAAAATTATAATGTTTTGAAGTATTGAGTTAAATGAAATATACTATTAAAATAAATTTCATCTTTTAAGGAATATTTTAACATGGCTACTTAAAAATTTTAAATTATCATTATATGAGGTTCAAATCTGTGGCTCGCGTCATACTTCTATTCAACAGCACTGATCTAGTAATCAATGCATGACCAACACAACTGATATATGTACATGCTTGAAGTGGTATAGTGTGAGGGAAAAGCTGTCAATTCAGATGAGCAGAAGAAACTCATTCCTGTTCAACTATCTGCTACCTCAGAAACTTTGGAGAAATTCTTCACTTTCCACTTAGCTGCAGTTTCTTCATCTGTAAAGTCATTTTTAAAATGGGCTGTATTGAGGATTAAAATGGCATATACCTGTCATGTCATTTAACAGTCATTAAATATCAACAGTATCCCCTTCACTCTTTAGATTTTAAAAAATCTGTGTTTTTGTTTTACAAAAACAACAGGTATGCCAAATTATGTATAATTTTACCTCCTGGAGATAACTGTTGTTATTGCTTGTTTAGATAAACTTCCAGTCTTTTTTCTGTAGCTTTATAAATGTAGATGTAACACTTTCAGAAGGAAAAGGAAAAAAAAGAGAATCCACTATTTTTCAGACTAATTTCTAATTGCATAGCAACTTATTGCAGTTATTTGTACCATTATAAATTGTTTAATATAATTATTAATGAAAGTGGATATATCATAATTAATGGAGATAATCCTCTAATTGTTGGCTATTTTGTCACCTTAAGGATTTTGCTATCACGAATGAAAGGAAAAAAACAATGTTGAATATCCTTGAAGCCAACTATTTATTTCACATCTATGATTGTTTTAAGATTATTTCTAAACAATTACTCACCTTTATAAAAATTTTTGATGACATAGTGTCAGATTGCTTTCCAAAAGAATTTATATACCATTCATGTATGAAAATGCCCATTTCTTCTATATTTTCAACTTTGGATAATTTTTTATGTTTTACCATCTTATAGGTAAAAATCTGAGTATTTTTAAAAAATGTAAATAATAGTGAAAGGGAATATAAGGGAAGGGGGAAGAAATGTGTGGGAAATATCAGAAAGGGAGACAGAACGTAAAGACTGCTAACTCTGGGAAACGAACTAGGGGTGTTGGAAGGGGAGGAGGGCGGGGGGTGGGAGTGAATGGGTGACGGGCACTGGGGGTTATTCTGTATGTTAGTAAATTGAACACCAATAAAAAAAAATGTTTATTGCTTTGATGAGTAGAAAGGTTTTCATAAATTTCTTTGTCATCTGTATTTGGAATTCCTACCCAGAGTTCCATGGACTGCCACTATGACATCTATTCACCTCTCAGTACCCGCACCATGTACTGTGTGTCTCTACCTGTTACTGGGGTAGATGAACTATCTGTTTGTTCCTCTATTTGTGTACCAAATCCCATTATTGGATTATTCTTATCAGTATCAAACAGAGTAATATTTCCCCCATTTTAAGCAAAACAAAAGACAAATCAACAACATAAAAGTCTGGCCCTACTTTCTTGCTCTCATTTACAAAGAACTTCTCAGAAGAGCTGGTCTATACTCATTGTCTTCAATTCTCTCCTCCCATTCACTTAAATCAAACCCAATTGGGCATCTGTTCCCACTTCTTCAATGAAAATGGTTATCAATGACTCAACAGTTGCTTATCATCTCGAGCAAACAGTCCATTATCAGCCATATTTATTTGACTTAGCAGCATTTATTCAGTGATCATCCCTCCTCAACTCACACTGCTGACCACTTCTTCTCCATTTGCCTTCCAGGACAGTATAGTTCCTTGGTTTTCTTCATATCTAATAGACCTTTCCTCAGCATACAGTATTGGGTTACCCCTCTCCTTGCTGATACTTTAATGCCAGCAGACCTAGGGATCCATCTTTGATCTCTCCTTTGTCTCTTCACTCACTATTTTGGCGATCACACCCATTTTCATGGTGATGACTCACCAATACGAATCTCCAGCTCAGATCTCTCTCCTGGACTCCAAAGTCATATAACTGACTTCCTTCCCAGAATCTGTACTTGGATATCTGACAGGAACTCAAACCCATGTCTAAACCGAAACATCTGGTCTTCCACATAGCACAACCCTACTTTTCTTATAGTCTTCCCCATCTCAGTTGATGGTAACTACATCTTCCCAGTTGCTCAACCTCAAAAATTTTGATTATTCTTTTGTTACTCTTTTTCACATGCCTTTTGAACTCTTCAGCAGATGCTGTTGGTTCTACCTTTAAAATATGTTCAAAAGCTGGCTATTTCATAACACCCCCACTTCCTGATCCAGGCCACCATTATCTCCCACCTAGGTTACTTTAGTAACCTCCTAAGTGTTCAATCTTTTCTTGTCCCTCTCTACCTCCATCTTAAACACAGCAACTCCCAAAGTGATCCTGCTAAAACACGTTAGGTCTTGTTACTCCACACTGCTCTCACACTTTTACTTCCAATAGCTTCCCATGTCAGAGTAACATCTAGTTGCTGTAGCTCAGGGGAAATAAGGTTACTGACTGGTACAAACTCCCATCCAGAGCCTACCTTTGGATATGGGGATAGAGTCTTTCCAACCCAAACCAATGAGCTGCTACAAAATAGAAGGAATTAAAATAAATGTTGGGGTTAACCATGCATCCACTGCCTTTAGCCCAATGAAAATGTTATAATTTAAAAATGTCCCCTCAATATTTCAACTTTCTTATGTCATAGCACCACACATCTGTTTAAAATAAGCATCCACTCACTTGTGTAGGTATGTACATATATGTACACAATCTATATGAATTCTCATAAGGCCTAATAGCTAGAAGCAAAATGGGAAATGGCCATATCAACATAGTGGCAGACACTGGCAATCTATAAGTCCAATTAATATTATAGCTAAACATATCATTCATTTTGCGAATTAGAATAGTACATTTATGTGACTTACTGCCCAGCAGTCACAGATTGCTGATGCCAACCACCTCTGTATTTATTCAAAATAGTCCATTTACTCTTTTTTTCTCCTCAAAGAAAGTACTCCTGAAAACTCAATTTTATTGATGCTTCATCATTCATTACAAGCATTTTTATAAAATAGTCTCTTCAGTTAATGTTTACATGTAGTTCTTATTTGGTCGGGATACATGTGTATATATGTTGCTTCCCCTAAATATTCTAAGCCTTCTAAATGGCAAGGACATATTCTAGTCTAGTCTGTCTACTGGTGCCCCTACCAAGGAGTTTAGCAGAAATCACTCTATGTTAAGGATTACTCAATAAACATTCACCAAGTAAAAATATCAGTAATTATATAAAATTTATTTTGGACAATTACATGTGGCAAGCAGACTTTAAACTAGAACTTATGAACCTATATTTCTCCAGAGTGGATTCCTACTGCTCCCATAACATGCCTTGCCACTCTCACCTTCATTGTTTTCACCTTTAATTCAACTCAACTGAACAATTATTTATTTGAAAGCTACTATGTGCCAGGATGTGCTAGGTGCTAAGGTTCTGCTAGGTGTTAAGGATACAAATATTGCTAATAAATTATTTTGTCTTCAAGGGGTTTACAGTCTAATCATTTAATATCCCTTCTTAGAATGTCCTCCCTGCTTCCTTTCTGCCTTTTTCTAATTCTACTCAATCTTTAAACTCTGTAGTGAACTTTACTTCCTCCACTAAGCTTTCTTAAGCTATTTTTCCCTCAGTGTGTCTTCCCACTGCAGAAATCTTAGCATGTAATATATTTTCATCTTATTCTCTATTTAACCTTCAGTAATGACAGTGGAACTGTGAATCTCAACTTTTTCTGAGTGGTACAGCACTGTACAAAGGAAGAGCAGAAACTGAGTTCACATGACAAGGGAAGTAGGAAAATGAGCTGTGAAGGATAGGTCTTAGTGGAAAGTATCCACTTAGGCTACCAAGGCAAACTTGTCCATGTTTAGGAGCTACTAACTCAGAAACACCAGTCTCAGCCAGATTTCCTAGTGGGCCAAGACACATCTGGGAGGAAAGGTAATAGGGCAGTCAGCATGCTTAAAAAGGAAGAAGTCAAATTTATCTAGCCACAAGCAGCCTGATTATAATCCATTCCCCAGAAAAACAAAAGAATAAAATTTTAAAAAACATCTCCTTCTTACTTGATAAGCTCTAAAATCTCTTCAACAAGATTGGGATGGGGAAGGAGAGAGGATGTTTATTTTACAATTAAAGACTTCAACTAAGTTCATGGTTGAGTTAGCATTTCATTGTGACTGAGTTTCAATTAAAGTGTAATTAATTAATCGATCCGCACATATAAATGATATATTATTAATTTCTTTTCTGAGCTTTACTGCAAGGTAAAGGGATGGAAAAAAAGAAGGCAGAGAGACAAGGGAGGACCGGGGCTCTTATAAGCCTAAAAAGTGTCTGCCCAAGAACACGTGACAATCCCCACAGAAATGTAAGAAAAAGTGTGGGTCAGGAAAGATTCAGGCTTCATCTGAGATTGCCTCTCCAAGTATGTGAAGACAAGTAGAAGCTGTACCCAGAGGCTATTAAAGTAAAGAACTCTACTTAGTAGGATTTAAAGTTTTCCTTGTTGTTATTTCTTAACACTAGCAATTTCATATAAAGGAGTTTCATTTATAGGCAATTCATTAAGAAATGTAAGGAATTCAAAATATTTATTTTTATTCAAAATATTTATTATTTTAATATTTTATTCAAAATATTATATTAGCTTCAATATAATAGAATTTATATTTTGAAAAAGAGGAAAACTATTGAAGGGACAGATTTATAGTAAATTAAAGTAAACCTTTTACTAAATTCCTTACATTTAAAAAATAAATAAATAAATAAATAAATTCCTTACATTTTTTTAAACTCCTTACATTTCTTAAAAAAAAAATCCTTACATTTCTTAGTGAATTGCCTATAAATGAAACTCCTTTACATGAAATTGGCTTCAATATTGGCTTCAATATAATAGAATAAAAGGCATATTTTCCTATGAAATATTCCTCAGAAATTCATATATGAAACACATACATGAAGTAAGCTAATGATCTAACCTACAGTGGCATTTCTGGCTTTGTTCACTTATTTAATTAAAAGATGACCCCGCCAAAACTGAATTTTAAATCCCCTAATGTTGTATTTGACATTCAGAAGAGGACTTGTCATTTTCAGGATATATCCAAAAGTCCATTTTCTAAAAAAAATTTAACATGTTTTTAAAAATTTATAAAACATATTTTGTGTTTGCTCTAGAACAAAATCACAGCGGATTATCGGTAACATAATTCCATGGACACATTTTCCATTGAAACCAACTATTACTAGTAATGATTTATAAATTTCCACTAAAGAAGAGTTTCACATCTTAAAATAAAAATTCATAGTTGCTGAAAATTCATGCTTGAAAACTATTTCTTAATTATGTAGGAAAGAGCTCCGTGAGGGGCATATTTTCATCATGTTTCAATTTTATAAAAATCTTTAAAAATAGTGTTCAGGAAAATTATTTTGGAGGAAAGAGAACCCTAATTAAACAAATAATCAATCTAAACATTTATTGATTGACTATATTCTAACCACATAGTAGCTATGAAAACAGTAAATCAGAAGTATAGTAACCCTTAATACAAAAATAAAAATTTAGTGGCAAAAATCTACATAATTCAAGTAGTTTTATCTTATCACCTGGATATGTCTTCTAACTGCAAATCAAACTCTTGAAGTTTCTTTTTATATTTCTCTGTAAAGTTACAGAACTCATGAAGAATTGAAGATTTCAAATCAGGGTATGGGCATTCCAATGTTTCTAATTCCATGGGCAGTTCACTAAGCAGGTTACTTCTTTCTTCTGAAGAATAATCTAGTATCTGAAAAAAATTAAATGACTGTTTTATTTAACACAAGTGACAGATTGATAAACAAATTACTATATGCATCACACTTACCTTCATATTCCAGTCTGAAAGATAGTTTTCTATTTTCTGTTGCTCCAGACTAAGTCTTTCAAAGACAGCTTTCAATTGTTTCTTCACGAAATCAACCTATAGGATATAGATAAGAGAAAGTCTTTTTGAGGACATGTGGAAAAGGGTTCAAGAGATGCCATAGCCAAGCAGTGTTTATCAGAGGGAGCTTCCAGAAACATATACTAAAAATGGGCCTAGGAAGTATGTATAGTGGAGTCATAGCCACTCTGCACCCTCATTTGGATTTTGTTTGTGGTAAGGCAGAGAGCTTACCAGATTATCTCCGGTTCAATCACCCCTTCCTCCCCTTGCATCCTTGCCTCCAATCCCCAGCTGGGCATGAGATTTTTAATGCCTTTTAAAAATATATATTATTTATGAAAGCAATATAACAACACTACAGAATAACTGAAAAATAGTAAGAAAAACCACCTAGAAGCATACATCTAGTGCCACTATGACTATGGAGCTTTTGCTGTAGCTGGGGGAGGTAGTCAATAAAGTAATAAAAAAAATAGATAAGACAATTATCAAGAAGAGGTAAGTGACATAAAAACAGGGTAATGTAATAGAGAATGACTATAGCTTCTCTCATGTGGGTGATCAGGATAGGCCTCTCAAGGGAGAAGACCTTTAAGCTAAGACCTATGTGACAAAAAGTGCCATCAGTGAGACAGATAAAACAGGTGATACAAAGGCCTTGAGATGAGAAGGAGTCTGGCACGTGTGAGGAATAGATGGGAGGCCAGCCCTAATGTGACAAGGCCCAGGGGAAGGTGAGAGTGTCAGGTAGGAGAGGAGGTTTGAGAAAGAGACGGCCAGGTGTATAGGGAAGAATTATGGGCCAGCAGGAGCCTTGAGGGGATCTCCCAGGTTGATGAATGATCTCTCTGCACTGAGAGTAGAATTCCAAAATGCACTGTGAAGAGGGGCAAGAATGAGTGCAGATGCAGGAAGACTATTCATGGCCATTGTAACTTTTCAGGAGAGAGATAAGCATGCTTGGATAGATTCAGGGGTATGTTTAAGATATTGAAGAGATAGAATTTGCTATGTCTTCTATTTAAAGACAAGGCACACATTTGTTTCTGACATCAAATGGTTCTAGTTGGGACCAAAATGAAATATTACATTAATAGAAGTAAAGGTAATATACTGACCTCTTCCAGTACTTTCACTGCATTAAGCTCAATATGTGAGTATGAGTGCTGTGAAATATGATGCTGTCTGTATTTTAGATCTGTTCTCAACTGCTGAATAGGATTTATCACATTTTTAAGATACATGCACCATTGTTCTGATAACTCTTGTTCTATGGAGAAACGAAATTAAATCCAAGTAATACATTATTATTTTAAGTTTCTTTAAGAACAGGTCCTTAGAGCACAGATTTAGCTTTGGATTCCTTTAGAAAAAAGCAAGCAGTTAATAGTAAGAAAACATAAAGTGAGTGGCCCACTTTCATCTTCAAAACAAAACTTCCCTTTAAATACAGGATCAAAAAGGAAAACAAACTTACCAAAATTTATAAGGTCAGACAGACATTCATTTCCAATGTTCTTGAGAAAAGATTTTATTTCAGATTCCATTTTACATCTGAAATAGACATTTCCTCCATCAATTTTTAAAAAAATAATCATAAACATATATAGATTTTAAAAACATGTAGCAGTAGAAATTTAATCTAATGTGGTCCCATTCACCTGTTCATTTATGCAGACCATACACTAAATTCCTAATGTGGGTTGGACACTTGCCAGACACTGAGATAGAAAGAAGCATAATGAACACTTCAGGCAGAAGTAACAGCATGAGCAAAGGCAAGCATGTAGCACATCCTAGCATTGCTTCACATGGAAAGAGCTTAGGGCACTGGGAAGCCACTGAGGGATATTAAGCTGACCTCACCTGCTTCAGAAAGATTCCCAAGGCAGCAAATGGAGGGTGGGCTGGAAGGAAAGGTGGTCAATAAAAATAGAAAATGAAGAGGAGGGGATCAGGTAAAGCTGGACCAACGAGGTGTTATTTCAAAAGTTAAGAGATGATGAGGTCCTGAACTAGGGAAATGGGAGTAAAAGTATGTTTTATTTTTATACACTAATATAAGTAATAAATCTTAATGACTTTTTGTCATATTATTTAAATATGGTCATTTTTAGAATAAAACCATAACCAGCTCTAAGTGGACAACCAAAAACATTGTAGTCTATCCCTTGCTTATAGCAGATTTAATTAAATATTAGAGGAGTTTTGATGTATCATGATTGTTAAAATATAATATTAGAAATGCCATAAAATAGGGGCCTCTGCATGGCTTAATTGGTTAAGTGTCTGCCTTCAGCTCAGGTCATGACCCCCAGGTCCTGGGATAGAGCCCTGCATGGGCTCCCTGCTCAGCGGGGAGTCTGCTTCTCCTTCCCCCTGCTCTTGTGCTCTTGTTCTCTCTATCCCTCTCAAATAAATAAATAAAATCTTTTAAAAAATGAAATAATATAAAATAAGAAAATAGCATAAATTGCAACACTTTAATACAATGATTATTTTAATTTTTGCATATAAGTCCTTGTCTACATGCTTGTATATCTTAAATGACTATAATTATGGCATATTTACCATTTTATGCTGTGGTTTTTCAATAACACTTTAAGATATGTCTAAATAATTCCAATTACCATTCATTTTAATGACTGCACAGGATTCTATTTTATATATGTGCCACCATCTTCTAAGCCAACTCACTTACCTGGGAAAGAGGTTTTATTTGTATCTGTAAAGGACGGGTGTTATTGTAGATGAAACTTCACTATCTACTTTTTTAATATACAGTTTTTTGCCAGAAATATATTTGAAACTGTTACATGGGAGGATAGGTGCATAATAGTGGAAAAAAACACAGAAATTATTTCATGGTTGAATTGTTTAAACAAAAACAGTACTTCTCAAACATCTAGCCAGATCCCTTATATTTCATCACCAAGAAAACCATAGTAAAACATACAAGCCAACTGGAGAACTGGGTTTGTTCATACAGGAGACCAACCTGCTACTTGCCTGTAATAATTCTAATAAGTTCCATCTTGGCTTCCTAGATGGACACCCAATCCATCTGCCAAGACTAGGCTTTTTCTCTGATTGTTCTACTTTCCTGACAAAATCCAAAACCATTTTACCATGCCCTCACGAACCATGAGACTCTGAAACTAGCTGTGAATATAGGCTAACATTTCCCAAATTGTGTTGTAGAAGACAATAATGTCAATGAGATGCTGGAGTTGGGGGGAATGACATGTTTCTACAGTACAGGATTTCTCAAAAACTTGATTATGCTAAAGTACACTGAGGTTATCCAAAAAGGGTAGGAAACATATTTTCTAATTTATAGGAACATGAAATTCATTATTCTTAATGGAGTATCTTGAAGAATATTTCTGTTTTATAGAGCATGGTTTAAGAAATATAAAAATTGTGGTCTAGGGTGCCTGAGTGGCTCAGTCGATTAAGTGTCTGACTCTTTCAACTCAGGTCATGGGATTGAACCCCATGTCAGGCTCTGTGCGCAGCATGGACTTGGCTTAAGATTCTCTAACCCTCCACCTCTGTTCCTCCCCCTAATATAAAGAAATAAACCTTTAAAAGATAAGAGCATTAAAAATGGTAACTGGAGAAAAGAATCCTGCCCTATTCATCACTGACATGCTAGACCAGGTCCTGGATGTTCTCCAAGTTGGAACTTTGTATCACATACAATGTCCTCCCCATCCAAAGAGTGAATAAATGTAAGGCAGCTCTCCGTGCCCAAATTTGCCAATTTAAGTACCTCCTAATGTTATTTGGCCTAGCCTCTGTTACCAACAAATTTGATGGTACTACAAAAAAGCCTCCTGAGTTTTTGTGAGACCATTTGCCAAGATGATATGTTAACCTATTTCCTAGGTCAGCCTAGTTGCAATGCAACCACTTGCAAGGTAAACCAGCCTGGTGATGGGTGTTATTGAAATCTCAGAGTCTACTGTCATACAGGTCCTCATCCTTCCAGGATGGTGCCGAAGTTAGGTATAGACTCCGTCTCCTCAGAATATCAAACATCCCCAGAGCTGCCTGAGATTTCTAGAATAACCATTTAGTTACAAATTTGGATAGAGTAAGCAAAACATGGGGCACAAGAATGGTAGAGTCAGAAACCATAAGCAAATAATAAGCAAAAGGACATGGATCACAAAATGCAGAGCAAGAGAATATGTTAAAGTTCCATAATAGAACTAACAGCCAGGAGACCTGTAGAAAATTAGGTACCAGAGCAGGCTAATGGTCAGTCAAAGCTCTATCCCTCCCGCAGGGAAGGAATTCAGCAGGTCAGACAGCTTGGTTCCTTACACTTGGCTATTTGATCCACTTCTCACTTGAAAGAGTCTCACTTGAAAGAGTGAGCCTACGAGAGGCAGAGAAGGGAGTCTCACAACCAGCAGCGAGGGAGGGCACTCAGGAGCTCAGCTTAGAGCGTCCTCGGAGGCTCTGAGTTGCACAGTATGAATACTGGTGTCAATTTTATCTTTAAGGATGCATGCACAGACATTTAATGGTTGTTGGCAAAACCCCATGATATCCTCTGTTAAAAGGAGATATTTTCAAAATCATATTTTAAAACTAAAACTGTGAGCAAGAGACTGCATGTATTTCTAACAGAGATTTGGTTATAAAGCATCCCTTGTAGGAATCATCATAGAAGTAGTGAAGCTTACAAATAAATCCTCCAAATTGTATGATTCAACAATACTGATTAAAATAAAAATTGTAAAAAAATAAAATAAAATAAAATAAAATAAAATAAAATAAAATAAAATAAAATAAAATAAAAATTGTAATTCTTTACCACATGGCCAATACAAATAATTCCCGCCTTAGCCTCTAAAATCAGTCATTTTGAAACAGGGAAGCAAGTGCCCCTGTGAGAGTATATCAAGTTCTCCGAGGGATGTAGTTTGAGAAAGAATACTAAATACTAAATGTAATTTTATAAGTTTAAATATTAAATTTTATAAATTTAAATATTATGTATTTTAAATAATATATACTTGGAAATTTTATGTGTCTAGTTTCTTTAGGACAGATTTCAAAGAATTAAAGTTCAGCAAAAAAAATTTTTTTTTCTAGCAAGATCAGACCAATTAGACCTTTGGGTGATATGAATGGAACTCTGTGGGGGGAAAAAAGCTTCTCAACTCCAAGTTCATGGAACACAGGAGTTAAAGGCAAGTACTCCAATGCCACCTTCACATAAACTAGCTGATTTGCCTTCTGTTAATAACTTTAATCCTCTGAAACTCACAATTGTCACCTGTAAAATGGGGATAGCATTGATACCTACTCTGTAGGGTTGCCGTAAGGACTTAATGAAATAAAGCATATAAATTATTTATCATATTACCTGTCACACACTAAATAACCCAACAAAAGTTCAATGTCATTGTAGTCCCCTACCTTCCGTGGGCCTGAGATTCTCAAATGGACTCTCTTACAGTTAGGCATAAAAATATTTTACTTTTAATTTTCTATTAAAAGAGAGTACAGGGGCACCTGGGGAGATTAATTGGTTAAGTGGCTGCCTTCAGCTCAGGTTGTGATCTTGGGGTCCTGGGATTGAGCCCCACATCAGGCTCCCTGCTCAGTGGGCAGTCTGTTTCTCCCTCCTCTCTCTGTCCCTCACTCAACTCTCTCTCTCTCTTTCAATGAATAAATTTTTTAAAAAATATTTTTTTAAAAAAGGGGGTATAGGTTTTTCTTTTTTTCTTTTTTTCTTTTTTTTTTTGTGGCGAGAGTATATATTTTTAAAGGTTAGAGTCAAACTCTCGATTTTCTGGTGGTCTCTAAATTCTTCACAAATCCAACCACTTCTCTAACTTTTTCTCCTTTCACTACTAGTTTTTAATTTCACTGAAAACATCTTGAAATGAGTCTATTTTCTAGACTAACACAGAAAATTATCTTAGAATTCTTCTTTTTTGCCCAGTTTTCAGTCCTTCTAAGTTTCAAGACATTAAGAGTATTGCTTGAAAGCTTCTCCCTTTCATTGCCTTTGTGTCATTCCAGGTCACCCAGAACTATTTTCTATATGATATGTATATACCTCTTTTATCTAGCTCTAGTTATGCAAATTTTGAAAAAAAAATTTCTAATGAGCTTAATCATACTCTCCATAAAAGGTGACTTTTTGAGAGAGAGTCTGATTTGTTTTTATAGCAGCATGGTAACAAAGTCTATGTCATTTTGTTTTTCGATATTTTAAGTTATACAATGATGTAAAACTATTTCCAATCATGAACCTTTTAGTTCACAGGTATGAAAATCTTGCAAGAATAAGAAACTCCTATTAATTTGAAAAGTACCTACATCAAAAGCAAAGCTAATGATCTTTGAAAATTTGACTTAGAATAAGATCACAAAATGATCTAGTTTGATATAAAACATGTGATTAAAAATATACATTTTTAAAACCATACTTAATAAATACCACTATCATTAAAACTAGTATATATCCCAAATGGAGGAGAAACACTTCTGTCTTCTCTTTTTGCTCTGACCTTTGAAAGAGATTTACTTTTCAGATAAGAATTAAGAACAAGGATAAAATCATGATTTTGTTACTTCATCTTGAAACAAGGGCTGGAAATAATAACAAAAGTAAAAGATGCAAACTGACCAAGCTAGTCATGATGCAGCTACATCTAGAAAGCAGTCAACAACTTGAACCCCTTCATTTGTTCATTTATTCATTCAGTGAAAGCATTTCTATTTCTCCTCCTATGAATCCTGTGATGAAAAGATGAAATTGATGGGATGTTGGCCCTTGTTTGCCACTTCATAGGGATGACAAACATGGAAACAAGCAGGATAATTCAATGTGCTAAGGGCAACATGAATAATTACAAGTGTGACAGATTGTGTAGAAGAGTAAATGATCAGCACATATAGAAAATTATCTATTTTTCCTAAGGAAAGCAAAGGCCATATTAATGTCTTCACTAGATTCCAAATTAAATTGAGGAAGTGAAGGAATTTTAATTTGACTTACGAACTGTGTTTTTATTTTAATAGTTTAATTAACATGGAAGTCCTAGAACATCTAAATAGATGTAACTCTTAGCAAGTCTCATCTTATAGAGATTTCCCTCAGTTCTTACCTGACATCAGTTAGCCTTTGATGCTCCTGCCACCACACTTGCTTGTGTTGTTTTATTAGTGTTTGTTCCTTAGATATCTTTGAAATCTGCACTGCTTTTCTGATCTAGATTTAGAGGAACAAAAAAGGAGCTATTCCAATGTTTTCTAAATGTGTTTTCCACAACGAAATTGTTTAAGTTAAATATTTATCCTTTTTTAATCGTATCAGTGCAACACAAAATCCACCTTAAAATAAGTAATTCATTAGACAAAAAGCAGGAAGGTGAAAGAGAAAATGATTTGGAATACCATCCAATTTAAGTTGTTTTTAAAGTATTTATGAAAAGAAAGGTGAAGTAATTCTATTCTCCTTACATACAATAAAAAATACCTTAGTTCATATTCATATAGTCTCAGAAAATTTTTCAAAAGCTTTCCATATATTTTCTCATCTTTTTCATACATCTCCCCGGCCAGGCATTATGGGCATCATTATTCCCATTTGACATATGAGGACACTGAGGATCAGAGAGGTTAAAAAACCTGGTCAAAATCATAAAGCTCATAAACACCAGAAATACATAGAACCTTGGTATTCAGGTTGGCTTTTATATGATCCTTCAGCAGAGGATGGGGAAAAGTCATTGGATAAGTTATTAGAAATCCTGGGCTTTAGTCTCAACTTCAGGACCTGCTAGAAATATGACCTTGAACATGCAATTTTAATTTTCAACTCCATGACTTCATAAATAAAGTCTTTAAAAATTTAGGCAAATATTTTTAAAATTTAGGCAAATATTTATTTGAAGGAAATTAACAAAGAAATAGTGGGAAAAAATCACATAACCTTGAAACCCACATTTTTAACTAGATGTAAGTTTTCCCCAAATTTTATGGCTTTTAAAAAAATGTAGCATGTAATTAGTGCTTTGGGGTTTGTTGGCGAGTTGTATCAGGCCTGGGTCAGCTTGCCTCGACATCCATTCTTGGCCATCTCCCTGGTCTGCTCCATATCACAGAGCAGCCTTTATTTCCCAGACAACCCAATTCACTGGCTGCCAGCTGGTTTCAGCCAAAGGGAAATACTGGTTGTAGGAGATTGAAGGGAGGGAGGAAAGGAGAAGCCAAAGGATTACTCTGCCTGCCTTCTCTCCTCTCAGACTGGTCTCCAGGAGCATCTGCATCTTCTCCATTGCTCTAACTATTCCTGACGGTTACACTACAGTTCCAACAATTTCTGAGTAAACTCAACCCACAGAATTTTGTACAGCCCTGCTTTTTATAATGTCCCTCTGACCCTTTTTATAATGTCCCTAAGCATGGCAGTGACTTCTGCTGTTGTTAACCTCTCTATTGCTTCATGGCAACCCGGTTTGGCTTCTCAGCTCTACACCTGTGTAGCCAACCATTTCCTGCATTTAAAACCCCTCTACTCAAAAAAAAAAAAAAAGATCCTTCTACTCTAAATCCTCAATGTCTGTTTACTGGTTACATTGATATGCATGTGTTCATTGAATTCACATATTCCATATTAATACTTCTAAACATCTACAAAAGTGCTACTCTCAAATCAGAAGTTTGATGAAATATGCATATTTTATTTTTTCTGGGTTACTAGAATACTTAGTACACAGAAAGCCTTAACAGATCAATGCCAAAGATATAAAAACTTCAGAAGACAAGTCCTAAAAAGACTCTTCATAATGCATGCTATTTTGAGCTGTCATTCACTGATTGCTTTAACCTTGAGTTTATCTTTCCACTGTTCTGGTTACTGATTCAAAATTAGGGATATAAGAAAACAAAAACATGGAGTCAAAGTCAAATTTTTCCCTCAGGAGGTCTTAAGAATGCCGTAATTATGAAAAATACATTTAAATAAGAACAGGACACTGCATAAAAACATTCAGCAATCCTTATCCTAACCTACTGAAAACATACTGTCCATAGTCCATAGTGTTTCTAAAATCTGACACTCTAATGTTTGCTTTAAGAATGTCTGAAACCCATTCCAACTACTTGCCACCTACAGCCTCTAAAGTTTGTTGCAGCAGACGCAACTTTTAAAATTAGATTTCTCTGACATATTTGGTCCATGTTGTACAAAAAAATTAAAACACATTGGTGAAAGATGTAGACACATTTTTACAGCTTAAAAAAATCAATGCTGTTGCTTTGAGCCCAGGGAAAGACCAATTAAATAGACTATAAAAGTCAGAATAAAGCTACTATTTTTCACTAGACACTTCCAATATTTTAAAGAACATCTTGATTTTTTGTAAGTTCACTCATTGACTCCACTTCTATCCTCAGGCCAAAAATGAAGAAACATAAAGTCTTGAAAGAACAAAAAGATTTAGAGTTGTATCTTTATCAATAGATTTCTAGGTGATTCCAATTCATTTTGCTAGGCAATAAGCCATATGAAATCAATATTGAAGGTGCATGATGATTTATGCAGAATACTGGTGAATTAAAAATAGCAAAAATAATAAATTCATTAAGGAATAAGAAACTAGAGGTTTTCTATGTGGTTTCTTGTGAGATCCAAGATGATAAGACTCTATATAAACATCTTGATATGCCATGAAAGCCCTTTGGGCCAGATGACCCATCTTTAAATATTGGCAACAGTAACTAGTGGACCACTTGAGTGTTGGTACATATGTACATACATTTGTCAAGATTCATTGAGATATATACTTCAGATCTGTGCACTTAACTATGTGTGAGTCATACTTCAATAAAGGTAAAAGAACAGTTAAATACATAAAGAACTGTTAACCTAAATAAAAAGAAAAAACTCAACTACGCTAAGATGCAATTCCTCATCTATCAGGCTAGCAAAACCTCAGATGTGTTACAAAACACTCTGTGAGGCTATAGGGAAACATATTCTTTCTTATGTTGCTGGTGGGAATGCAAAGTGGTACAGCCTCCCACAGAGGGGAATCTGGAGGTGTATAGCAAAATTTCATATGGATTTACCCTCTGACCTAGCAATCTTACTCACATAAATCTATCTGAACACTATACCAACAAAAGTATAAAAAATAAATGAACAAAACTATTCACTGCAGCACTATCTGTAATGGAAAAAGACTGTAGTACAAAATTCCATCAATAAGTGATCCTGCCAAAATAAATTGAACCCGAATCTGACCAAGTTTCCAGATATAACTACCAATTTACTAGAAATACAAGAGACAGAAAAACATGTTAAATGACACCACCAGGATGTAGTCAGCAAAATCCAGAATGTTAGAAAGTAAAGAAGACAAACAATACAATTTCTTCAAAAAATAAATTATACAAACAAAAGAAGATAGAGGAGGAGACCTAAAAAAATAAAAATTAATTGTAATATATTGACCTTACTTAGATACTGATCTGAACAAACTTTAAGTAAAAAAATTGAAGACATCATGGAAATTTAACACACTGGATCTTTGAAATTAAGAAATTATTAGTACTCTAATGGTAATGGTATTGTAGGATGTGGGGTGGGGCTGTTTAGCCCTAATCTTTTAGAGATACATGCTGAAATATTTATGGTTAAATATGATGCCAGGGCACCTGGGTGGCTCAGTGGTTGAGCATCTGCCTTTGGCTCAGTTGTGATTCCAGGGTCCTAGGATGGAGTTCCACATCAGGCTCCCCACAGGGATCCTGCTTCTCCCTTTGCCTGTGTCTCTGACTCCCTCTGTATCTCTCATGAATATATAAATGAAATCTTTAAAAATATATATTATGATGCCTGATATTTGCTTCAAAATAACCTGGCACAGGGGAAAGTTGTGGTAGAGAGTATAGAAATATAGAGAAAACAATAGCCAAGAGCTGATCATAGTCAAGGCTGAGTAAATTACATAGAGATTAACCATTCACTCTAATTTTGCATGTGCTTACAATTTCCCATAATGTTTTAGAAAAAAGAATTAGTAGACAGATACTTAAACACCAAGAAATATTCATTTTTGGTAAGCAAAGCAATTCAAAAAAATAATTATAAAGATCTCTTTAATACTTAAATTAGAAATGAATACTTAACATATAATATACCAAAAACTGGTCTGTTTCTGGCCCAAATCTACTATTTGGCTTCAGGTTCAATCTGAGCCTGTGAAAGACTAGATCATTCTATGTTCACATCAGTGTCTTATCTAGCAGCCCAGAACTCGTGCATGATCGGTGACATTGACACATCTGATCAATATAACAATATCAGTAATAGAAACTAGGCAAGTCATCTGAATTTACTGTTAATTAATAATTATTAGAAGAAATTAATACTCATTATTAGTTAAATGTTATTAATTATTAATAATTAAGTGTTAACATTCTATCATTCAGTTTAAGTATGCTTACATTTAATATTGCCAGGGTATACTGCTGTAATAATTAACAATGATTGTTAAAGCTGTTAATTTCCTGTGCTCCTTAATTAGGAAAAAAAAAGTAGGAAATGAACCGATCTTTAATACAAGTATTGAAAGAATGTATGAACTATATAGCATTAAGAATAAAATATATTTTTCATGAGCCAATGCATATTTTATAAAAATAAAAACAATATAAGAGTAACAAAGATGATATTATAATCATAATCCTAGTTAGTGTAGATTGATTGATATATATATATCAGCATTCATAACATTAAAAAAAATAAACTGTAAGAATTATATTTCAATTCCATTTAAGCCACAAATCTTTCAAAGAAAAGTCTTATTTGGAAATTGTTCACATTTTGTAAGAGTCAATTAAAAGCAAAATGTCAACTTGCCATCTTTAAATGAGAAGGAAAGGTCAAAAGTCATGTAAAACAACATTCCCAATACATCTTTCTTAATCCAGCTATACTAAAAAATGAAAACTATAGAAAGAAAGAAGAAAGTATTAGAAAATGATGAGGTATCCGGGACACATTTTGTTCTCACTAACCAAAATTCAAAACAACATATACTATAAAAATGCTTTAGCAGGACAATTCTTCATCATTATGAATCTATGGAGACTAAAAATGGAAGCAAAAAGCTTATCGAAATGATTGCTACAGACTGTGAGCCATTTTCGGTAGTTGAAGACAAGGGATTTTTTTAGATTTGCCAAGCTATAAATCCCAGGTACAGTTATTTCCAGAAAGTATGTAACTAAAAAGCTTCTTCCTGAATTATATTCTATGAACAAAAAAGTTACTGATGTTATTTAAAATATCAGTTGAAAGAGATCATCTGTTTAATCTCACAAATACGTAACACATGAACCAGAGAAGCAATCTAGTAGCAGACAAGGCTGAGAAATTACTGCCCTTGTACTTAATATCAAAAAATTAAAGCCACATCAATAATTAAAATTTTTAAGCATATTTATTCTTTGATAGTGATTCTATTACCATAGAGAAATTCACTGTGACCAAGCACTGATTTTTGATACTCAACTATTCCACATTCAGCTAAAAAAAAATTTATTTTTGGTATATGATGGATGGATAAACAGATATAGAGATGATAGTTAAGATATATGTATACATATATAAATATATATGTACATATTTCAATACTGACAGGGTATAGAGAAAGTGTCTGTGGTGGTATCTTTATTAGAATAACACTTTGGGAAAGAACTTTTAAAAAAATGCATATTTTTTGGCCCAAACATTCCAATCATGGGAATTTATCCTATGTATGATTTCCAATATTGTAAAATTGGAGACAATCCAAATATCCAAAACTCAGGATGTGATAAGGCATGTATCTTTTTCTATTTGAAGTACTCATCACGCTTGCTTTTGCTTAATTTTTATCAGCCTTGAGATCCCAATTCCAATGTCATTGCCTCAAAAAAGCCTTCCCACTCAACTAGGATCAAATCCTGTTAGTATACATCAGACAGCATATCTATTATTTGATAAACACTGACTTTCCTCCTCCTCCTCTCCTGCAAACAATATATGCCATGAAGCTAGGGAATGCATTTTGCTCACTATTGTATCATCGAGCCATGTGATAAATATTTATTGATGAGAGTAATTAAATATTATATAATAAATATCATAAAGACTACGTGGTAAATTGTTAGAAAGTACACAGGATTTCATGTCTATGTTTATCATGGGAGAAAATAAAATATGTGTGTATATGTTTATATCTCTAAATATGTATGTGTGCATATATACGTTATACATACAATGGGTCAGAATAGAAGTCAGAAACATGAAAATAGTTTCATTAGGATAATAATTATATAAGTGATTTTCCCATAAAATTTCTTTCAATGTTCTGAAAATACCAAATTCTTTCAAAGTCATATCTGAACAGAATAAATAATGCCCTTTATAAGAGGTCTCCTTAATTTGAGGGGATATATCTCACTGATAGACAGTCATTTATTTGTAATAGGTACAAAATGTGCTTTGGAATCATGTTTCCCTTTTTAAAAAGATATTAACCATAAAAAAGCATGCAAAACTAATGCAACACAAAAATATTAAATGGAAGTGAAAATTTGTAAACTACTTAATATGTCACTTTGCCAAATCAGATTTTTAATGCAACCGAGCAATGATAATGTTGTTTGTAAGATGCACAAAGAGAGAAAGATATTGCATGAGTAATACTAAATCATTATTGGTCCTAAAATACTGTGCACACTTACAAATAAACCCCTTTCAAATTTAGTCCAGGTTCACCTTTTCTGAGATCAAGGCAAAAAAAAAGAGAATTGTAGAAAAAAAAGGCACCTGAGGGCATATTTATATCATATTGCAAAAGGAGCCTTAAATCAGATGATAATCCATGGCTGGCATTTATTTGCAATTCTTATTTTTCAGAGTAAGTTAGAAATTGCTGAATGTTAATAAAATGGCTATCTTTCTAAAAGTAAAGACCTCAGGATTGTTAGGACCATTAACTGAGGAATGCATATAAACTATACAGCACAGTGTCCCAGAGCACTCAATAAACATTAGCTGCTATTCACTAGTGAATAGTGGAAGATTCTAAAAACTATTTAGAATGTCATTTAATTTCACATTTACATTGTAAACATCATTTTACTTTCTGGAAACACAATTTTCCAAAACTAGAAAACACACATACACACTTCTAACCTTAGGCTCTATAGAGGCAGACGCTAATTTTTTTGCTTCTGTTAACGCATGCAACTGTTGATAGTCTACTGGTTTATACTTGATGCTTCTCATTCCATTTTTCATTTGGAACACCAGATTATCTGTTTTTCATCAAAAACAGAAAATGACAAAAAATAGTATCATATTATTGGAAGTCTAAATATAGTTATGGCAACATTTTGACTGCAGGTCTTATTTTTAAATATTTTTAAGCAAAACCAAGAAATAATATTACAACATTCATATTATATTTGAAACTCTAGCTCTAGAAACTTTAAAAATAATTACCTCTATATACTTTGCATAAAATGACTTCTAACAGAACATAAAGGGAATATTTCCATTTAAGTAAGTATATTGAGAATTTCAGAAAATTATAATGCCAAGATAGAAAGCATGACCATTCTTTTTATTTAAAAAGTTTTAGGCATCAACCGTGAATATTTAAGTATCATCTTATTATAAATTAAGTTAAGTAGATTTTTAAGTCATAGTTGTATTTTTTTTTTAAGATTTTTATTTATTTATTCATGAGAGACACAGAGAGAGGCAGAGACACAGGCAGAGGGAGAAGCAGGCTCCATGCCGGGAGCCTGACCTGGGACTGGATCCTGGGTCTCCAGGACCACACCCTGGGCTGAAGGTGGCGCTAAACCGCTGAGCCACCTGGGCTGCCTCATAGTTGTATTTCTAACAGAAAAATTGAAAATATTTCAATTAAACTTGAAAAAAGGTTGAAACTGAGAGCTAAAAAACTTAATAGGTCAAATAAGAATAAAATGATATAAAATGATCAGGTAAGCATTATCCATTCAAATACATAAAATGTCCTAGTTTAGTATGATATTCACTGTTCTGATCAAGTAAAACATAAGTAGAAGGTACTCAAAGACCAAGTAGATTAAGTATAATAATCTGAGTAATTCAAGCAAAAAATAAAATAAAATAAAATAAAATTTAGCCCCAATTATACGAATACTTATTCTGTGCCATATAAAGTAATTGAGACTAAGTATATCATGGATCACATAACTTTAAGTAGACTCCAAATGATTGAGGACAAGCACAGTAAAGGAAAGTATGGTTACCTTGACCACTATTGAAGAAGATTAAAGCATGCATTGTAAGGCAACTGGAGACATCTTCAGTATGACCAAACAATGAGCTTTCCAATAAAATTTTGAAAATCAACATTCCAACTTTACATCATGCATAATCCACAATAAGTCATAGAACACATTTGGAAGTAGGAAAAATACCTAAAATACCGTTTTTCTGAACTGCCATGAATGGTTGGTCTCTTTTATTCAAGTCCTCCATATCTGTCAAAAAAAAAAAAAAAAAAAGACAGCTAAAATTTCACACTGTTATTTTCCAAATGTTTTTAAAGATGTGTTAATCATTGTGTTTTTTTAAAACAAAGCCCAGGACTGAGTGCCTTAACTCTTTGTATTTACTAAAATTTGCTTCTCTGAGTTTTAGAAGCTGCCTTCCATTAGTTTTTTCCCTCTATGCTTTTCCTGTTCTTGGTGTCTCCTTCCAACCTCTGAAATTTTAATCTCCTTTTCTTGGATTGTATCAGTGACCAATAAATATTTTGTGATTTAAAAATTGTGTAAGTTTTATCTTGAGTTCCTAGGAGGAAAAAAACTACATAAATTAAAGAATAAAGTCAAGTAACTCACTACTACCATTAAACCAATCAGCCTTTGTGGCTGACTTCTAGAAAGCACTCAACGCACAGCTGCCCCTTCTTTCAGAGCTGGACTCAGTTTCAGAGAGTAGCCTTGTCCTAAGGTATATCATGGCTGGGGCAGCCTGTACCCAATGACTAAGCAAGGAGGGACTATAAATCCTACCAGTTTGGGCCCAATGTGGGTCATTCTGATGGACAATATTTCATCCAAAGCTCCCTGCGGGGTTGACCCAGACTTTGTTGGACCTGCATTGAAACTGACTTTTTCATCTGCTCAATCCTGCTTCTTCCTTCTTCCTTTCATGGGTATGGATCTCTAATGAATTTCCACCCCAAGCTCTGTCTCAGCATCTCCTTCCTGAGAACCCAACCTGCAGTAGCACAAAACTAAGTTAACATATTTTTAGGGTGCCTCCAGGGCAACAGATTGGTCAAGTGGTGCTTTAAGTAACTGTAACATTTTTCATAAATTTTTGTTCCATATCCACTAGATTGAACTACTCATGTCTAGTGACTTTTGCAGTAGCTTAAGTCTTCTTAAAGGGAAGAGAAAGCACAAGTTCATGACTTTTGGAAACTCTCTCTCATCCCATTCCTTTCCTCCCATGATAATTTATATCTGTCTTCACATCTGCATGTTTACTGGCTCAAAGTCTGTCTTCCTCCACAGACTGGTGGCCTATGTGTGTCTTACTTCTGATTGCATTCCCAGTGCCTAGCACAAGTAGTAAATGTTCAATAAATATTATTTGATAAAATGGATGAAAGATAGCTGAAGATAGCTTGATGTGTTCTAGCCTCGAGAAGGGCTGCAATACCAATTCCTTAGTCTGTACTACAGCTTCTCTCTCCCAACAATAAATTTTCACTTTTCAAAAGTCTGACTTAATTCTGTAGTCTACAGGCAGAAATGGCAAATTTACATGCCTTAGAAGGTCATCAGGTCAATGAAAGAGTTACAAGGTACACAACCACAGGGAATGCAGAAATGAGATGAAATGAAAAATTAAAGAGCATTTCATGCCCACAGATAATCAAATACATTTTTTTTCTTTTTATTAACAAAGGTATTCCACAAATAAAGCCAGTATCCAAAACAAATGGTTGCTACATTCAGCAGCCAGTTCATGAGTTCTGGCCGACTGAGTCTTACCTCTAGTTCTCATCTCCATTCCCACCTGGAATTTGTCTGAGCTTGCTATCTCCATCTTGGAGAGACCTTGTCAGTTCCCTCATTGATTACCTTTAGGTTTTCCTCAGATTTAGGATTCATTTTGGGGGAATTTAGTTTGCAAGACTGAGGTCCTGAAACAAAGTGGGGTTTTGCAGACTTCCTTTAGGTTACCTTGGTCTAACATTGCTTAGATTCTCAGATTTTCTGAGGAAAGTCAGGACGTCCACACAACATTTCTCACTATTTCTACATGATTCAAATAAGAAACTTATAATAGAATACATTCTGGAAATGAAAATTGCAAACAAAAACTACTCTGTCTTCATGAACTTGAAATCTAGTTTGGTTGCAACTCTATAGAAGACCAAGCAAAAACACTTCTTGACCTAAATTTTTTAATATTTATATATAAGTCATAAATAATTACACTTATCTTTCAGGGATGCTGAGGATCCCTGAACTAAATAATTGTTAAACTGAAATAGTATAAAATTGACAATTGTAGTTTTCTAATATTGGAGAATTAGATAGGCATTAGATTTAGAATCTGAAAAGTTCACATATAATTTAGTCTAACTTCTCATTTTAACGTATAAGATGATTGCAGCCCAGAAAAATGACCAAGATCACAGAAAACTTCAAGTCCAAAATCTCATATTAATAATACAAAAATCTCTGAAAATGAAGATGTATATCATAAGCAATATAGTGGCCAAATCCAATCTGAGCTGAAATCATTTGGCAGCAAATTTGACCCAAATCAAAGTTCATTTTATTTAATGTGGACATTCATACATTTGTCCAAAAATGTTAATGTGTTTAATTTTGGGGTGCTACCCAGATATCATCAGTTTTAAGTAATGTAGGGCATATGCTCTATATCACATTTTTTTTAAAAAATCTGAAAAATCAAAACTACATATCAAAACTACATCTGGCACCACAGCCTTCTGATAAGATATTATGAAACTGTACTAAAACAAACAATCCCTGATTCCCAAACAAGCATATGTCATCTAGGCCATTTCAATTTTATGCTTACTAGTGAACTTCAAAGTGGCTACTTCAGCCTAGAGTTAAAATGCTTTTGGCTGAGTAACGGCTATTTGAACAGAATTTTCCATGTTAAATAATTTTAAAGCACTTAGTTCTAAAAATTATTCCATGTTCACATTATGTGACATTTTAGAAATCGCTTATGAGTATTATCAAAATGTTAGACCTTTTAGATCTACTCAATTACTGAAAATATTTTAAAATAATATATTTTTATGAGAAGTTTCTTATGGTTTAGGAAGACTGTTTTGATATATAATGTAACGACAGCTTTGCAGTAGCTAGAGGATTGGATAAAGATTTTAATATAAAGTTAATTTTTACAGATTTGATAGAGAATCTAAACTTAAAAAACTACATGACCTCAACTGGTCTCTATGGGGTAGTTAAGCAAGAAGGACTTCTCTAGAGATGAGAAAAAATAGCAAAGAGATCATTTATATAACAAGGCAATCTTTTTACAGTGATAAAATTTGTATTATTCTCTTTCCTAAGAAAATCTCTTTTAATACACCAAGGAAGACAATGTCAGTTGTACTTAGGCTTAGAATCGTACAGCACATAGCTGGTTTGTTAGCTCTAAACTGCCTGACTGTGTAGACATGTACATTAGCCAATCACCCCATGAAGGGAAGTTTTCAGAAGTGTCAGGAGTTTTGCTAGGTCAATTAGGGTGAGAACAACACCAATATGAAAAAATATCTTGGGTGTAACATCATATTATAACCTTTTTTCATATGAAAGATCTCCTTTCAAATGTGACTTCAAATACTACAGCCAAAGTCTGATTTAAGCAATACTTTTCTAATATGCAGTATTCTCTTTTTAATTCTAAGTAGAATGGTGCCCATTACTTCCATTGTGAAGCATTATACATTGTTGTTGGTATAAGGTAAAAATATTGTCCTGGAAAAATTAATGGAACCAAAGCAAACCTATTAAAGTTTAACAAAAATAAAGTGTTCAGTTACATAATAAATATTTCACAACCAATTCAAACATAATGGGGGAAGCTCTCACTCAAAAGAGCAACTACAACAGAACAAACAAAAACAAAATATCTGGGAATAAACTGTACAAGAAGTGTGTAGGATTCATACTCTAAAAAAAAACCAAAAAAGTTTGCTAAAGGAAACAAGACTTAGATAAAGAAAATCAATTCTGATTCTGTGGACCAAATATTTAACAGTGGCAATTTGGGGATAGTAGGATTATAGTTGATTTTGATTTAGAAATTCTGTTCAAACAAAAAGAGAAAAAATATTTTTTACAGGAAAAGAAATACATTTTAAAAAATACTAAGCAGGGGCAATAATTATTTCACTATATATTAGGGGAAATGATGCCACAGTTTCCATATTTTACCAGTCAGAAAAGAAACTGGATTTCATGACACCAAGAATCCTTTAAGTTGTGAACTTGTATATATAATTTTCCACACTAATATTGAACTGACTTATTTCTCCTCTTCTATTAAAAAACAGGATATGCTAAATACATTTGTAGAATTTTGTAGAATTTGAAAACATTACCATTAAAATATTAACAAGTTCGTTTTTTAATGCTATATGTGGAATAAATATATTAAACTATCCTTTCAATTATAAAAGTACTGGTTAAATAATATGAAACTGTATAGAAAAATATAAGGTAAAAATTAAAATTTCCAGCCCTACTTAGCCCTAATACTCCAAATTTTTTAGCCCTGGCAGTCATTTTCAATGTTTTATTGTATCTTCTTTCAAAGATTTTCTATGCACATGAAAGTACATGTGTATATTATGATATATGCAATTATGCATATATCATATGCAATTATGATATATGGACAGTTCTACAAGTTGTTTTTCATCTATAACTTATCTTTCCACATCATTCTATTTATATGTCTAAAGATATGTACAGACATATGCATGTGTCTAAAGGTATATATAGACATATCTTTAATGGCTGTTAAATAACTAATTCACATACATATCACTATTTTTAACCAGTACAAGAATTCAAGAATGAAATTTTTCAAAAAATACTTTACCCTTTTACAGCAAAATAAAATCCAGAAGCAGAAAAAGGAAATCTATAAAATTTCTGCCCTTTTTCTAATTCATATAAATTTGCTTATGAAGCAAATTCTATATATACTCACCCTTTATGAATATCCCTTTCTTTATTTCTATAATAGCTCAAGGAGGGAATCTATTTAGATTCCCTCAACTTCACTAATGAAAATGATTTAAATAAAAATTTACTTTTCCTATATGCTTTTCCAATAAAAGTCTGGGGAGCAAAGTCAAGTAGAAAGAACAGAATTAATCAAGGCAAGCAACCCACAAGTTTCTGAGGGACTTCAGAGTTCCACAGAGAGTAGAAGTAACTTCAGTGGAGCCTCTCATGCCCTTGTTTCTGCTACATCCTCAAAGCTGTTCTCATCATTTCAAAAACACAAGAGAAGTTGCATGTGTACCTAGTTTAAAGCAGTACATAGTAAAAACAAAGAGTGGGGAGAAGAGGGAAATATCAAGAAGAGGGAATAGATAAATTCACAAAACTCATATTGATAGACTCAGAAATTCTAACCAGAAGCCATGACTGGCGATTTTAAGCTCTGCAAAACAACATTGGGAAATTAAATAATTATTTATGAAGAAATATTACTTTATCCCTAATTTTCTCCCTAAATGTGCAAGCCATAAAAGAAGAGTATTAAAAGTGATCCTCTGTTGTGAAAAGACTCACCACTTGCCCTTTCTGACTTGCAATTTTGGACATGCTTAAACTGGACACTTCGTCAACCTTCTTCTGACACCATCTGGGAATCCAGTTCCTCATCCTATACACCTGGACTTGAAGTTAGAGGCTTGTCTGCTTCCTCCTGGTCCTTTTAACTTCTAACTTCTCCATCAGTAGAAGAGCATCATGAAATTCAGCCCCTCCAAATCTTTTGTTTAGATTTTTGCAGTAGCATTTTATCTGTTCTCTGGCCCTGGCTGCCATCACGCAAGTGCCTGAATGAGCGATGTCTCAAAAACCCAAATATTTCTAATCCCCCAAATGTTTTCTCATGGCCTTCCAGGATGAGGTTCAAACTCTGCATACCAGGACCTTTTATTTTTTTAAAGATTTTACTTATTTATTCATGAGAGAGGCAGAGACACAGGCAGAGGGAGAAGCAGGCTCCATGCAGGGAGTCTGATATGGGACTTGATCCCAGGACTCCAGGGTCATGCTGAAGGCAGACACTAAACCACTGAGCCACCCAGGGATCCCCACTAGGACCTTTTAAATCTAGCTCTTCTCTTTTAGCCCCTTCCTTACCCATTACCCCACATGCGCGTTACACTCCAGCATTCCTAAAACATTTGCAGATCTCAGAATACTCACAGCACATCTGCTATGGTAGGCAGAACAACGGCCTACCAAGGATGTCCTCATCCTAATCCTCAGAACCTGTGAATAAATGTTATGTGGCTAAAGAGAATTAAGGTTGTAGCTAATTGGCTAACTTTAGCTATGGAAATTACTCATGTGGGCCCAATGTAATCACAAGAGTCCTGGAAAGAGAAGGCAGGTGTGTCATAGAGAAGGAGATGGGAGTGAAAAGCAGAGGTCAGAGAGAAGATAGTTTTGAAGATGCTATTCTGCTAGCTTTGAAGATAGGGACCAGACTCAAAGAATGTAGGCAATTCCAAAAAGCTGGAAAGGGCAAGGAAATGGATTCTCCTTAGAACCTCCAGAAGGCATGCAGCCCTGCTGGAACCTTTATTTATTTATTTATTTATTTATTTATTTATTTATTTATTTATTTACTTATTTACTTATATTTATTTTTTTGGAACCTTGATTTAAACCCAATGAGACCTACTATGGATCTATGACCTCCAAAATTATAAGATAATAAATTTACGTTGCTGAAGCCATGAAATTTGTGGTAATTTGTTATTTAGCAATAGGAAATTGACAGTGCTCTTTCATACCTCCCTACCTTTGCATATGCTGTTACCTATGGTTGGAATGCCTTTCTCAACTCCTGCTTCTCTGGCTAATGCCTACGTACTTTTCAGTCTCGTTTTAAGCATCTTACTAGAGTTTCTCTAAATCCAGGTACAGATTATTTGAATCCTTTCTTGTGCTACAATTATACTTTTGTAAATCTGCTGATGCAATTATTCCTTTGTTTAGTGTTAATGGAACATCTATAACAGACCAGACTAAGGAATATGGATTTATTCAGGCTCTGCAGAGAGACCTGCCCTGAGTATCTCATCTTTAGTAGCCCCCTTAATCCCCAGTCACTCTTTATTCCTCAACCTAATCATTTCCCTTCATAGCACTTCTCACTATGTAGCATTATGCTATGGACTCGTTCATTTATTTGCTTATTGTTCACATCTACAACTAGGATGTATGCTCTAGAAAAGCAAGTCCTTTAGCTGATTATCTCTATTTCTCTTGAGTGCCTAAGATAGTGTGTATTATATACTAGACATTCAACAGATATTTGCTGAAAAAGCACCAGGTGATTGCATTACAGGTCATGTCCAGGCCCTAGGCATGGTACTATTAGAGGCAAACTCATAGTTTCCCTTCCTCTTTCCCAATTTTTAAAATCTAGGCTTGCTTGTAGGAAATGAAAATTATTATCAAAAACAAACTCCAAATCAAAATAGGCAGTGCACTGAGGCATATGCCAATAAGTAAGAAAGGAGAAACACCCCCACTTGACCTTGGTGAGTTTCAGCACTGACAGTAATGTAAGTTCCTGTTAATTACAGTTGGAGGTGCCCCTTGACCAGCTATTCAGCTGCCAGTCACAGCACATAACACATCTGTGTCATCTTACCTCTTCAAGAGTTTGAGGATAAGAAGGACATTTCTTGCATAGTACACACAGATTACCTGGCTTTATCTCCAATATATATTGTTCAATGAAAAAAGCAAGTTGCACCATGATACCATTACATAAACATGCAAAGACACCAAAAAAACGTTATGCATATTACACACACACTCCCCCATACATGCATCCTACAAAGGACAAACGTCTAAAGGATATACAAATAGATCAAACTAGGGAGGATACTGCAACTGGAGGTTAGTTTTAAAGGGAACTCTATCTGTACTGAAATCTTGGCTTTTTTACAAAGAGAATGTATATATGTATACTTATGTAAATAAAAACAGCAAACATTACCTCCCAAAGGTCTTTTTTTTTTTTCCAAAGGTCTTATTTCTAAATAATTATATTATCTATTGTAGAATAAATACAATTATATTTGAGTTTATAAGGGATTATCCAGTAGGTTCTGTCGGTGAGAGCCCCACAGCCTACTAACCCGACCACGCCCATTTCTGAACCTCCTGAACTTGGACTCCTCCAAAGGACCTTTATCCTCCCAAGTTGTGACAACTCTGTGAAGCCAGGCCTGAAATACCCGGTTAACTTTATCTTTAGTTTTGAATATAATCTTTCTTTTTTTTTTTTGAGAGAGAGAGAGAGAATGAGAGTGAATATGCACAAGCAGGGGGTAGGGAGGGGCGGAGGGAGAGGGAGAGAGAGAGAATCTGAAGGTCCAGCATGGAGTCTGAGGTGGGGCTTAATCTCAGGACCCTGAGATCATGACCTGAGCTGAAACCAAGAGTTGGATGCTTAACCAACTGAGCCACCCAGGTGTCCCAATCAAATAATTTTATACAAATTTGTTGTGCCTTATACAAGAAATTTCTTCTGACATCTTCTTTAACTAAATGATTCAAAACACAATATTTTAAAATTTTACTTAATGGTCACAAATGCACTATTCATTCTTTTGATTGTAATTTTGTTCACTAAAGGAAAACTATTAACATCAAGGCCACAAGCAAGGTTAGAGAGTTCAACAACTAAATCGAACTTTTCACTATCCCACTATGACTGCTGAGGAAATTCTATCACCTTCATTTTAAAACTATGGCAGATATAACTAGGTGTCAATATCTATTCCCCCGTTTTTCCTTCCTAGCAGAATCCAATTTTTTTCAGGATTAAAAGATTGGCCTTCCTTGATATCCCTGAGACTCAAAGTGACCGTGTGACACAGTTCCAGCCAATGTGACCTAAGCAGAGGTCTTCTGGGAATTTGAGTACAAGATTTGTTTTTTTCATATGAGCACTGGTCCTTTTTCCCTGTTCTTCCTCATTTCTTCTTACCTGGAAATGTGGATGTGAAACTGGACATGGAGAGGCCATCTGTGACTATGTAGTGAGTATTAGGATGAAAGATATATACTAAGTATCGCACAGAAGAAAGCCAAAAGGAGCTCAGCACACTGATGATATCAAGAATCTGCTATACCAGCTGTGGACTACTTCTCTCTGGGCTTGTTATGAGAGAAATAAATCCCAAGCTTCTACAAGCAGTTTCTGTAACTTTCAGTCAAACAAAATTCCCAATTGATACACAATGGGAAAATATGAAGCACCCAGAAAGTTTTGATGCTTTTCCACATAAAGCAGAATAAAAATTCTTCTAGAAAAGAACCCATCAATACAGCACAGGATAAAATACTAGAAAATATTATTGTGGTTGCTTTTCAATAATAGCATGAGAAAATCACAGCTAGAAAAATTTTCTGTTTGAAAACTCCAATAGAGTTTCATTTGCAGTGTAGGTGGTTCTGGAAGGGGAAAGAAAAATATCTTAAGAAACTTAATTTCACCATCAAAAATAACACAGAAGAATGTATCTGTGGGGTTCAATACTCTAAAATAAATAGTTTTTCCACAAAGGATCAACTATATGAGGAGAAATAAATCGGGTTTTAAAATTTTTTAATAAAAAGTAACAATTAGCCACTCTTAACAATAAAGACTATAGCACTCTGTTAAATGACAGTGCTTGGAACACAGTAGCACTAATACATTTTGAATGAATGAAATATAACGAGTAGGAAATATTTATTTTTGTGTGTAAGAGAAAGATCTGTAGGTGAAGATGTGAAGAAATTAAAGGAAAAGATTAAAGGAATTAAGATAAAGTTTAGAAGAGGAAAGAAAGTGTGAAGAAAAAGAAAATTAAAAAGAACAAAGAGAGAAAGAAAAATGTGCTCATTTCCTATTTCTACTTTCTAGTTCCCTTAAGTTTGGCCAAAAACAGACAGCATCTTCCTCCCTATAAAGGCAAACTCACAGTTTTGATCAGCTACACTGAAGTGGCTAGAAGTTTTACTGCAGAGGAGGTAGAGAAGGTAATTTTCAAACACAAAGGTGGGCCCTAAGGCAGGTGTGGTGGGATTTCCATTGGCAGGAGGCAACTAATTCAGGAAGAGCAGCTGCACTCTGAAGGAGACGGAAAATCTATCTGATGTAAGCAGATAGGCTGAATGCAGAAAGGGTAGTGAGAGATGTCACTCTTGTCTCAATTTTTGTTTCAATCTAATTCTTCACCCAGAAAAAGGGGAAGGAAATCCTCCACTATCTTCTATTTCATGTACTCCTTCCACAGGGATCCATATTCTCTGAATAAAGTTGGAAGTCCTTGTATGAAAAATATCAATAATATCTTATGAAAATCTCAAAAATATCTTAGAAGAAAAATAAATGTCTCTCCTTTAACAAAAAAGTGAAAGAAGAGTTCTTTCTGCCTGGGATGGTGTGAAAGGAGGGTAAGGGGGAAGGTGGTGGGAGGCCAATTGTCATGTAACACAAGGACAAACCATAAGAATTTGGCTGCATGTGGATTTTCCACTTGGCTTTAAAAACACCATCAGAATAATTTGTTCTAAAATATAATGGTCAATAATACATAAAATAGCCACTAACTACTTGTCAGTGGCAATTGAAGACATGAGATGCAAGAAATATCCATGCAATGGGAGATTTTAAAAACCTGCTCCTGTAGAAAACATTGCCAACAACATGGATTTGTTTAAAATTTAATTGATATGAGAACACTACATTCTCAAAACTAAGATACACCTTAACTCTAAAGCAGTGTTGGGCTTTGGAATGAGACTACAGAAGAATGAGTTCCAGCACACTATTTTTAAATTATGGAACTCTCTCAGCAAATGACTTAAATGATAAAAAAGACCTAATATTGTAAATGTCAACTCCTTCAAATTAATTTATATACTTCAATTGAAATCCTAAGAGCGGAGGTGGGCGGGGGGTTGGGTGACGGGCACTGAGGGGGGCACTTGATGGGATGAGCACTGGGTGATATGCTATATGTTGGCAAATTGAACTCCAGTAAAAAAAAAAAAAAAAAAAATCCTAGGAGATTTTTTGGTAGAAATTGGCAAGCTGATTTAAAATGTGTATAGAAATGCAAAGGACAAAGGATAGCCAAGGAAATCTTGAAGAAGAGAACAAAGCTGGAGGATTTATAGTATTATATATCATGATCCATTATGAAACTGTAGTAATTAAGACAATGTGTTATTGGCACAAGGATGGACAACTAGGCCAATGAATAGTACAAAGGGGCAAGAAACAGATCCATGCATAAATGGTCACCTGATTTATAAGTTACACTGAGTAACACTGCAGTTTGCAAAAAACAGTCTTCAATAAATGGTTTGGAGATAGCTGGATGTCCATATGGAAAAAATGAATCTTGACCCCCTACTTCCTAACATTCACAAAAATCAATTCCAGATGTATTAAAGATCTAAATGTGAAAGATTTTAAAAATGAAACTTTTAGAAGATTACATAGGACAACATATTCATGACCTTGGAGTTGGCAAAGATTTCTTAAACAATTCACCAAAAAAGCTAATCATAAATGGAAAATGTAGTAAGTTGGGAAATACTAAAATTAAGAACTTCTGTTCATCCAAATACACCATTAAGGGAGTAAAAAGGCAATGCAGAATGGGAAAATATATTTGTAATACACATATTCAACAAAAGACTTGTATCCAGAATTTAGATGTATTTAAATGCCTACAAATTAATAAGGAAAAGTCAGGGAACCCAATAGAAACTAGGGCAGAACACCTGAATAAACACTCCACAAAAAAAAAAAAAAAAAAAAAAAAAAAAAAAAAAAAAAAAGATCTCCAAATGGCCAATAAACATATTAAAAGGATTCAATTTTATTCATTAGGAAAATCCAATTTATTTTTTTAAGGATTTTATTCATTTATTTGAGAAAAAGAGCATGAGTGGGGGAGCAGCAGAGGGAGAGAAACAAGTAGACTCCCCACTGAGTGTAACACCATCTTGGGGCTCGATCCTACAACCCAGAGCCAAAACCCGGAGTCATATGAGCTGTGTTATAGTTAAACACCTATTGCATGGAAAGATAGGTATTAGCTTCCTCACATTGCTGTAGGTCAAACACATTGCTGTAGGTTTCTGGCAGCTCCTTAGGGAGCCCCAGCATGTTTCCTAGAGTGTGAGGTCGCCCTTTGGCAAGACAGGGTCACCTGAAAAGGGAGAAAACATTCCTTGACAACTCTCTGGTATGCCTCTTTGCCAAAGCAACAAGGGCATCCTGAAGAGGAAGACTCTGCATTTTCTCCTCTGCTTTTTTCTTTTCTTTTTAAAGATTTCATTTACTTATTCATGAGAGACACAGAGAGAGGCAGAGACACAGCAGAGGGAGAAGCAGGCTCCCGCAGGGAGGAGCCTGGGATCACTAAAGGAGCCAAAGGCAGACGTTCAACCACTGAACCACCCAGGCATCTCTCTCCCTTGCTTTTCTGTACTGCTGCCTTACCCAAGTCCTTAAATTGCAAAAAGTGTGGCCTTGCCTCTTATTCCTAATGTATAGCTCCCTTTATGCTAAATGGGTTAAATTATACTCTCAGCTTAGATTCTATATACTCAGAAATAAAAATTATACTCATTTTTATTTGGTTTTAGCTATAATGAGAGGCATCCAGGAGTAAGAAATACGTATGAATTGAGGTAAAAGGGGAACAGAATTTACCACTTATTGAGAGAGCATCTGTAATACTTTATACACTATAAAATAGCTGCTATCAGTCCCATTTTACAGGTTAGAAAACTGAGGCTCAGAGAGGTTAAATAAGTTGTTCAAGGACATGCTTTTAGGAAATGGTTAAAATAGGTTTTAAAGCCACTGACTTCTTTTTACCAGTCCAGTGATTCCTGGTGATTTCTTAGGCTTCATTCTTTCATTCATTCATTTTAAAGCTCGCTAAGAAATGTCAATGATTAGCCCAGGTTAAGACCTACTGTAGTACATATCACTGCTTCCCTAAACCTGAAAGCAAATTAGCCATATACAATATGATTACAGTGCAGATTATTTTTTTTTCATGAGCTTTCATCAGCTCCAGCCTCTCAGAATTTCACTCTCAAATTAGGAGATAATGCTTTTAACTGGGGCATCCAGATATCACCATAAATTCAGATTGAAACAATTTTTCCCCTTGCTCTCTCAACCCAAAGACAAATACTCCGAATTCCATGTTTAGAACTAGCATCTTACCATAAGCCCCAAACCCAAGGACAGTTTCTTCTACCTCTTTCTATTACACAATTCTTGATAAAAAGTCAACCTAGGTCCCTAAAGTCACCAGGTGTCCATTTTTTCTTCAGGGACTCCCCCAACCCCACCCTTCCCAGATTCCTTCCCACATATTCTATTATCCCTCATGTTCTCAGGACTGGTCACTATGCATTCACCTTCATTTACTTTTAGCTTACGTTCATCCTTAGCTCTAACAGTCTGCCCCACTCCCATTCTAGTTTTTGCTAATCTATCTCTGGTAATCAACTCAAATCCATTGTTATAACTGAGCATCCTTGCAGGGAACAAAAAAGTATGTAAGAATACATATATGGTTAAGTTCTGTGTCCTTTTGAAATCGTCCTTTGAGTACTTCCTTGTCTTCTGGAATAACATATTTTCCAGTGTCATCTTGTGCTTTACTTGTCACAGTCCTGGAATCAGCTATTTTTTCCAAGGAGCTCTGGTTTTTTGGAGGATGGTATTTAGAAGTCAAAATCTGGACATTAGATGTACTCATGGCTATTGGGATGTCACTCCTCCCTGATCCTCCCTATGAGCAAAGCTAGAAATACACACACACACATATACACAACCCTCTATATTTACTTCTATCTCTATTTCTTCTTAAAAATTAGGTAGATAGTGCCACCTGGGTAGCTCAGCGATTGAGCATATGCCTTTGGCTCAGGCTGTGATCTCCGGGTCTTGGGATCAAGTCCTGCATCAGGCACCCTGCAGGGAGCCTGCTTCTCCCTCTGCCTATGTCTTTGCCTCTCTCTGTGTGTCTCTCATGAATAAATAAATAAAATCTTTTTAAAAAATCAGATAGATAGATAGATAGATAAAGAGACTATACGATGCACACTGATATGTCCAACTGCAATACAACAGCATGAAATTCATTCTCATTTTCTCCCTTTCTACATTTGTAACTCATTCTAATAGTAAGAAACCCAGCCCCTGTTATGCTTTATATTTTTTTTATCTCATCAACGCTCCGTATATAACCAACCTCTCATCTCTGATGACAGCATTCCTCCTCTACACCAACTCTCTCTTCAATCCATTTGAGTTCCAACAATCCACAGCAGTACCTTACCACTACCACATAAGCTCCAATATCCCAATGCAGACTAGAACCTTCTAAATAGATTTTTTCCTCACTCTGACTCCCCATCTGTCCTGCAGCCCTCTGCATGGACATGGCTTCCCCTCTGAGTTTCAAAACTTCATGTGATGTATATATTCACACTCTACTCACCCCACTTGAGCTCTAACACATTACACTGGATTACCCCCATTCATAGGTACTCCCTCAGCTTCACTTGAGTTCTGACACCCTCATGGGCTGCTCTTGCACATAAATGCAGTCCTTATCTTGGTTGATCTCTGACATCAGCACTGGTCAGGCCTCCCAAATGAATCCTCTCTTCCCCTGTTCTGGGTTCCAATGCCATGTCCTGAGCCACCGACGTTCCTTCCTCTGCTAGTACAGAGACCAGTCTTATTCTGCCCCTTCTAATGGCTTCAGAACTGATCATTCAGGAAGGGAAGAAAAAAAAGAAGAAATTGGGTAGAGGAAACATTGCTGTCTTCCTAAATAGGTAATGTACCTCAACAGAAATTCTCTACTTTATTCTTACTACAATTTGACAGTTTGCTATTGACAACTCTAAAAATATCTGATATACAAATGAATTTATCCTATAAACAGTGACACTCTTAAAATAGGAACCAGTCAGTGGAGCATCTGCATGACTTAGTTGGTTTAGCATCTGACTCTTGATTTTGGATCAGGTTATGATCTCAGGGTTGTGAGACTGAGCCCCACTTTAGGCTCTGCACTCAACAGAGTGTACTTGTCCCTTTCTCTCTGCTCCTCCCATCACTTGCTCTAACTCAAATAAATAAATGAATGAAATCTTTAAAAAAAAATAGGAATGAGTCAACATTTTCTGCATTTTCTGAAGTCACTTTATTCTAAGAAATTAAAGTTTATAATCCTTAAATTAATGAAAGTAATTATCTTTTAGTGATTAGAAGGATGGGTAACCAAGGACAAAAAAAGAGAATAATATCCATTTTTCCTTCCAGAGAAGGAAAATATCATACTATTCAAGAGTGTGAGCTCCCAAGAGTGATCCCTGGGTGGCGCAGCGGTTTGGTGCCTGCCTTTGGCCCAGGGCGCAATCCTGGAAACCCGGGATCGAATCCCACATCAGGCTCCCTGCATGGAGCCTGCTTCTCCCTCTGCCTGTGTCTCTGCCTCTCTGTCTCTCTCTGTGTGACTATCATGAATAAATAAATAAAATCTTAAAAAAAAAAAAAAAGATTGTGAGCTCCAGAGCTAGAATATTAGGTTCAAAATGAACTCTGAGGCCTTTGGCAAATTCCTTAATTCTTTTATGCCTCAGTTTTCCCAACTGTAAAAAGAGGATAACAGTGGTACTTCTTAGAGTTGTGAGGACTATGGCAGATAATATACAACAATTCCTTAGAAGAGCATCTGGCATCAAAAATATCATAAAATATTACTTATTAATGTTATTACAAGGGTACTCCCAAATACTTGAAAATGTGTCCATAGGGTTTGATTCTTAGACCCTGATTTGAACAATATATTAAAATGTAGACTCTGAAACTTAGGTCTTAGCACTTATGTATCAAAAATCCATGAACATACTAAAGAGGGCACTTGATGGGACGAATACTGGGTGTTATACTATATGTTGGCAAATTGAATTTAAATAAAAATAAATTAATAAAAAAATAAAAATACATTTTGCTTAAAAAAAATCCATGAACACAAAGATAGGCACCAAATTTTATGAATGGATTTAAGACTGTATATTTATCTTCTTCCCTTAAAGACTGTGTTTGAATTAAAAACATAAAAATTTAAATTTTCACAGAAAACTTCTAAATCTCCTAGCATATGTTGGTGATCTCTAGTGTGGCAAAAATTCCTTAGAACATAATATATTTTCATTCTCTCTATAACTTGAGGTAATATAAACAAAGATGAAATAGCCCTTTTAATGAATTTTAGTTTAGTTTAAATAGGCAGGACTTGTTTCAATTATTCTAAATAAGAATCACCTGAAACAAACTAACCGGAAAAAAAGAGAAAGAAGAAAGTTTATGTATGATGGACTCTGCACTAATCAACTGCAGAACATGAGAAGATTATGATGCACTTAATTGAGCAGATCCTAGATCAACTCCAGTTTTCAACCATAGTCTCTTATGGCCAAGATCATTACTCTTTCAGAAACATTTATCCACATCACATCTTCATGAGCTCATTAATGTAAAACTTTGGTTTTTTTTTTTCATTTAAAAATAATTTGACCAAAGAGATAAGTGTAGAATGCTCTGTAGGACTACTGCCCTAACTATTTAGGTTCATTCTGCTCTCTGACTTTATTAGTAATTATTTTCTCAAGATTTAAAATGTATTTCCAGAACAAGTTTCTCACATTTTCTAAATTCAGTGCAAAAGTTTAAATGAAATAGTGAAGATGAAATATCCTGCTCTAAAAATGGCTGGCACCTCCTTGGTCATAGTCAAATAATGTCATCGTCAAACCTTGACTCAGGTTAGGCTCTGCTCATGATAAAGGAACTTTAACTGTCCAGAAATAGACAGCAAACACTGTATTGTTCATTCTCATGCTTCAATATGCATGTAGCTCTTTACTAATCAAGGTCATTCCTGAGCACTTTTTCAGAGAAAATTCTAGTTGTCTGAGGATTGAAGGTGTCCCACTTTACAAAAGAAGTTATTTTAAGAACTTCTACCCTATTTACATGCTGCTTGGGAGTACAGTGGATATAAAATAACTGCCCTTTGTCCTTAAGTGAAAACCTTTTAAAAGCAGCAGAAAGATTTAATACAGCTATGGTGTGTGTACTTTTGAAACTTGTACATTATATGGCTCAGTTCCTCCCAGATAGAAAGCTGGAAGGGGATTCCTTGGCCAGGGAGTCTTCACTCAAAACAGGAGGATAGAAAGACTCAAACACGTATTAAGCCCAAGGAACAGAAAATCTCAGAGCCAAACATGCCAGGAGGAGAGTTAATAAAGAGGGAAAGACAAGGCAGGGACATCCACGTTCACAATGAGGAAAATGATGCTGAGGAAAAGCACTTGGGGATGAAATCAGAAGAGTTAAGGAAAGAGTGGTGGGATTACGAATTAATTGCTTAGAGCAAAAATTTTCAGACACTTTTCAATAGCCAAACTCTTTTGTAAACAAAATTCCTTTTCCAAGATTTTAAACTTAAAGCCAAAGAAAGCTTGAAGTTGGTCTTTATCCATGACTAAAGTTCTAAAACATAAAGCTTAACAGCTGTCACAAACCATGTTTCCCACTAAAAGAAACCAGTCTGCAGTGAGCACGTATGAAGCCAGTGTGCTGAGAGATGGAGGTGATGAATTTTTCTGAGGCAAACACTGAATCTTGCCCTTGGCTTCATTTGTTCTAGCTTTGTTGGTATACCTGAGCAAATGTTTTTTGGTTTTGTTGTGCTTAAGCTATATTGCATTGTAACTAAGAATCCTGACAAATATGCTCAGGCCTTGTAAAGATTTGGCAGAAAGTAATTTACTCTGTCCAGAATCCCTCAGCATCTCCACAGAGCACCAAGGTTCTCCAGATCCGAAACTGAAAGTCACAGCTCTAATAACTATTATTTGAGACTTGTCTTTCTGTACAGAAATAGGTTTAATATGTGGCTGGTGTCAGGGATGAAACAACACATATTTCATTCATTCATTCAACACATATTTATTGGATTCCTGTTAAGTGCTAGGCACCATCCGGTGCCCCTGGTCCACTATAGTAGATGAAAGAGACATGCTCCCTGCCTTCATGGTACTTACTAATGGCCTGATGTGCTCAAGGGCAATGAATTACAGAAGGCAAGCTCTCCTGGCTATTGATGGTTGTTACTCTTTCATAATAATGCAATGAAAAACATTAGTGCTCAAATGAATTGTCTGTATTTATCATGAACATTTAATTAAAAAATCAATATTATTTGTGAAATGCCTATATCACTAGTCCTAAGACATGCTAGCTCAGCTTATAACTGCCATAAAATCTCACAGAACATTTAATCAAGGTGACATAAATGAATTAAACATTTGCCACAAAGTAATGAGGCTTTATTTTATACTAGTTATTGAAACTATTTTGCTCTTTTAAAATACTGAGAAAATATCTTTCTTTACTTCTGAAAACATGTTAATTGCTAGCCCATATTGCTTTCCTTAGCACTTAATATGATTACTTATGCATAGAAATGGTTGAAGAATCCTTCTATTACAAACCAAGATCTCCTAAGGATAACTAATTCTTAAACAGTAAAACAATTAAGTCCTAAGGTGAGATTTTTGGTGTAGTATCATGACATGAATTTGAAAGGTTTTTGCCACTATTTTGAAAGACAAGCCTGGGTTTGTAGGGTTACGCAAGTATAGTTGTAATCATTCATCAGAAGATACTTTTGGGACTGTGACCAACTAGAGACAAATAAAATCGTTCAGGAATGCAGGTGAGTGTTTCAAAGTTCCACAAAGTTTCCACAGTCACAGAGGCACAAGTGGAAGGTGTGAGAGGACAAGACCTGGATGAGAATCTGAGCAATGGGATTCAGTTTTAAGATAAAACCACAAGGAGAATGATCCCAGATTCGTTCCTTTAACTGGCAGTCTCTCTTTCCCCATGAGACAGGAAGTGCTGACCTCACCAGACATATCACATTGCAGGGTCATAATTTCGCTGCATGTACTCAGATATAAATTCACTTCCTGCATCTGAGTCATCTGATTTTTTCATCTTGGTTTCTCACCTCTAGTTTGAGGTTGTACCAGTACCAGTTTTAAAAAAGAGAAATGATTTGGGTTTCTCTGCAGAGCATTCACCTTCTGTATTGATCCTTCCATTGATTTACTCCCTCACTCAATATTTTCTGAGCATATACTGTGTTTCAGTTGCTGTGCTAGGTGCTGGAGCTACAAAGATGAGCAAGACATAGTCTCTATCCTCCAATAGCTTTGAGCATATGGTCTCTAAACTCATGATAGTGCTCTCTAAACTTTTCAAATCCATATTCAAATCCATATTCTTAATAACATTTTTATTATGTTCTGTCAATAACAGAGATTTACTATTTGTAAATTATTACAACTATTACAGGTTATTACTATTATTCTATTCCTTTCATCTAATATCTCAGGGCAAAATAAACCCTTAGGATAATGTTCTTAGATAGCAACAGTCGATATAAATCTATTTTTAAATTTTTAAAAATTTTTTCTTTTTAAGGATTTTATTTATTTATTTGAGAAGGACAGAAAGAGAGAGAGAATGCCAGAGAGAGTGTATGGGAGAGGGACAGAGGGAGAGGGAGAAGCAGACTCTCCACTGAGAAGGGAGCCTGGTACAGGGCATGATCCCAGGACCTGGGGATCATGACCTGAGCGAAAGGCAGATGCTTAACTGACTGACCCACCCAGGTGCCCCCTATTTATTTTTTTAAAAGACTTATTTATTTGAGAGAGACAGCACGCAAGCAGGAGGAGGGGGAGAGGGAAAGAGAATCCTCAAGCTGACTCTGCTCTGAGTGCACAACAAGGGCCCTGAGCTCATGACCTGAGCCGAAATCAAGAGCTGGCTACTCAACCAACCAAGCCACCCAGGTGCCCTGATGTAAATATATATTTTAAGTGATCTTAGTAATTTAAATCTTCTTCCAAACACAATCAGGGTGCTACTGTTATTGGGTTTACTTATAATGGGTTTAATAGCAGGGCCACTGCATATTGCTGCATCCAGTCACATGCCATAATGCTGCTTGGGAAATCCTCATAGAGGTATAGAGAAGTCAGCTCTGCTATTTTCTTGTTACTTGTTATACCTACATTATACATATCATTAATAATCCAGGGATTTTGTAGGAATATATTTAAGGCATTTGTCCATTTTATAAAGGTTAATTTTGATTTTAAAAAATGTTAATGTAGGGTAGCCCGGGTGGGTCAGTGGTTTAGCGCCGCCTTCAGCCCCGGGCGTGATCCTGGAGACTCGGGATCGAGTCCCATGTCGGGCTCCCTGCATGGAGCCTGCTTCTCCCTCTGCCTGTGTCTTTCCCTCTCTCTCTATCTCTCTCTGTCTCTCATGAATAAATAAAATCTTAAAAAAAATTTTTTAAAAATGTTAATGTAATGTGTAAAAAACCATATAAAAGTAATTTATAACATTTCAGAATATGCTGAATATGAGAAAATGAGAGCAAACTTGGCATAATGGGGGAACTGAGCGTAAGTACCAGGATGCATCCATGCATTAAAGATAAGAAAAGTTTCCTCAGATTTGAAATAAATATAAAAAGAAGATCTAACATTGCCTTCCTGCACTCTCCAGCAATGGGTCAACCTGTGCTCCACCTGGAAGAACACTGGTCTGCAGAGTGAGACAAAGATGCTGACATCTGAGATACCAGAGCACAAAGGGCAGATAACCTCATTTCACTTGAGATGGAAGAACAAGGTGGACAAAGGTAGGGCTGGTGACGTGTAAAGTGAATCCTAAAGAACAGTAAGGTGGTTTCATCATATATAGGAAGAGAGAAGGCCTTAGAAGACATGGCTATTGAAATCAGGGAGCACAAGAGCAGGATATGTTTGGAGGAGTACCAGCAGGCAATTATGCGTACCTACAGGTGAGGGGGCCAACTGGGCAGCCTCAGATATAGGCAGAGAAATAATGGATGAGAAGAGGATTGACAGAAATCTGCTGGTGCTAAGAACACTGATGACTTCAATTTAGAAAAGGGCAGCCAAAATTAAATAGATGAGCTGATGAGAGAGCAGATCACAGAGGTGGATAGGTTTTTAAAGAGAAATCATCGAGGAGCATGTCATATTAAAAGACATGGCTGTAGAGCAGCTCTCTTGGTAACTAAATAAATGGCCCTTATCTCCTGGAATATCACAGAGAATAGAGCAGTTATCCAGAAGAGCCTTTCCTAGTACCAGCTATCCGTGAGTTAGACAAATGGAATAATTACATAATACATTTGATTTTAAAGGATATCATGATCATTTTGCCTTTAATGGCCAAAGAGCTTTCTGAATTCTTTGCCTCTGATATTCCTCTTTGTAGCCTTGTTACTCTTCAAAAACTCTAAGGGACTCTGGGCTTGACCAGTGAGAGGTGTGTAGGTTCAAACAGCCAAGTGAGTCCTTATCAATTAACTGCTTTCCACTTACAATCACTGTCTACCAGTTTTGAATTTATTTATGAAAAGTAAAGCTTAGCTATTATACATTAATATATGCATACATTCAAACACCACTCTTTTTTTTAGAGAGAGAGATTTTATCTATTTATTCATGAGAGACACAGAGAGAGAGGCAGAGACATAGGCAGAGAGAGAAGCAGGCTCCCTAAGGGGAGCCTGATGCGGAACTCAATCCCAGGGCCCGGGGATCAGGACCAGAGCCAAAGGCAAATGCTCAACACTGCCCCATTCAAGCACTACTCTTATTAGGTGAAATTGTATCACATTAAATACCTTAAATATCTTACAGTTTTGTCAATTATTCCTTAACAAAGCTGGAAAAAATATTACTCTTCTATTCCCAGAAAACGCAAACTTATACAGAAAGACAATATACTATATAGTTGAGGCAAAGCAGCAATTACCACTTAACAAATAACCAGGAAATTCAGTTGGGGATTCCAGGTTGCATTTGAACCACAATAAAAGGATAAAAATATTTCATAACTGGTTTCCCAAATGAAAGAAAAGGGAAAGAAAACAGAACTCTTCTGGGATTGCTAAAAAGGAGAAAGGATTCATACTGGAAGGAAGCATGAGAAAATTCTACAAGAATTGGCATGCTAAATATTAAGGGGATGTTTGGGGCAAAGCTGTCTAATAAATAACAGTCAGTCAGAGAACAGGTGTCAGGGAATTCTTAGCATCAAATCTCCCTGACTTCTTTCAACCCTTCTCACTCTTGCAAGCAGAAGGGAAAAAAGTCTGAGGAAACTCCATGCTCCAGGACTAGGGAGAGAGAGAAAAACTAACAAGGACTTTGAGAGCCAGCTCCTCTGCTGCTCCTTTTCATGTGTCCTACACCCTCACCCAGAGTCCCTCTCATTAAAGTCATTCCCAATTTAGCTCATAAGCAGTAAAACTTGCCCACCTATTCTTACACACCTTGACAGCTAAGAATGAAAGTTTCCATTTACTGTACTTCCATAATATAACTCTGTTGTTTGCTCTTCTTCTAAAATGAGTTATCTTATTATAAAAAATTCAAATAGTACATAAAATGTCCATCATAATCCTATCCCTTAGAAACAGCCATTTTGTGATTATTTCTTCAGCTTTGTTTTCTCTTTCATTATTCATTGGGTCTGTTCCTTAATCTGAACAATAACCAAAAAACCCACAATTTTTTAAAGATTATATTTTTATTTTAGAAGTATAAAAGATGTTCAAAATATTTTCAAAGCAAAAATTCTGTGTTCTTTTTTTTAACTTAGTTGAGTATAGTTGACACAGAATATTACATTAGTTTCTGGTGCACAATCGAGTGATTCAACTTCTTTATATGTTATGCTATGCTCACCACAAATATAAAAATGCTGCATTCTTGTAGTATGAATGTAATAGAATAAAAAGCACAAAGCAATAATATGGTCTCATCTGTTTGAGGGGATAGCCCTAAAGTAAAGTGGCTAACAAACTTCCCTGCCAGAAGCCGAGCCCTGACACTAGGGGCCTGTCTCAAGTCACACTACACAGTCCCTCCACCAAAACATTGACCCATACCTCAGAATAGACCCTTCTTCTCCCTTGTGTTCTAGGAAAATCCCATGATCTCAGCTGGTTGTTTGAAGAATATTTTCTGCTTAATTTCATGTTAACATGTGAATGAAAGAAAGGTTGCTTAAGCAGGGGCCTTCCCAGGAGAATGCTTGTTAACACAAAAGAATCTCTATAGGCTAGAATTTCAAGGTGTGTGATAAGGTGAAATGGAAGAATTTCTGGTAGTGTGCAAAGATAATTTTGATTCAAAGAACTATCCCCCACTGAAACTGAAAACCACATGGAAAGACTGTCCCACATGCTTGAGTTCCAGCATAATGCTCATCTCATTGGAATATTACACTATAAAGACAGGAGAGCCGAGAGTAGCAAGATGAAGGGCTTTGGACATAGGTACATGTGGATTCAAACCCACACTGCCCCTAGCTGGAGGAATGCCTTTGGTGTGATGTTGTTGCTCTTACCATTGAACTTTCCAGACTTATTTCATCACCAGTGAAGCAGGATTGTTTTGGAGAATAAAATGAATAAAAGAGCATATATAAAATGTTTGGCACACAGTAGGAACACAAGAATAGGAGTTACTGTTCTTTATGATGTTTCTTTCAGTCTCTATACAACATGTGCTAAACTGGGATTTTTCCAGTCTTCTGTTAAGCGATTGTTGATGGAGTGGCCAAGGATGGTCCAACTACTGGCCAAATGGGAACAATACATCTCTTATTGTACTGTACATTGAAATGATTAGAATGTTGCCCAATTTTTCCCCTAAGAGAGGTCACAAACCAAGCTAAATTTGGCCCACAGATATAATTATTTCAACCTTCACAGTACTGTTTAGGTTTCTTATCTGAGTTAGTTGCCAGCATTTCATGATCAGGAAATACAACACAAAATCTATATTTCCATCTTTTTTTTTTTTTAAATCATGTTTCTGGGAGGCCTGAGTGACTTAGTCAGTTAAGCATCTTACTCTTGGTTTTGGCTCAAGTCCTGATCTCAGGGTCCTGGGATCAAGCCCCACACTGGGCTATGTGTTCAGCGGGGAGTCTGCTTGAGATTCTCTGCCTTTGCCCCTCTCTCCATTTGTGTGTTGTCTCTCTCTCTCTCAGATAAATAAATAAATCTTTAAAAATTCATGTTTCAAAGCTTATTCCTTAATGAAAACAATGGCTGGAGTAAGTAGCCACTAGCTTTTTTAGGTAGAACATAGGCTCTCCTTACCATGCTTATAGCACCCCAACATGGTGGAAGAATGTCAATTGCCATTTGTCATCTGGCTTGCACTGCTGCCTTGCTAACTCCGGGCTTTCCCCACTAATTTTCATTTCTGGCCTAGTTCCTATGGGCATTTGAGTTAGTGACCTCTGCCATAAAAGCTGATGAACACATTCCACAATATATAGCAGTATATTCAGGTTCCAAAATCCGATAATCTGGGTTTGAATACTCATTCTCCAGATTACTATGTGACCTCAGGTAAGTTACTTTACTCTCAGAGCTTCAATTTCTTTAACTCTGCAAGAGAAAGAGTAACTGGCTCATCTGACAAGATCATTGTGAGGTTTAAGTAATGTAACACATATGGAGAACTTTTCACAATATTTGGCTATAAATGTCAACTACCACAGTGACAACAATGACAAGGACAATGTTGATGATGCTGTTACTATGACTCTCACCATTACTGCTAGTAGTAATTGTACCACTACAATTATACTAGTGTTCACAAACACACTTCTGGGCTTTCTTCATTCACATTTCTGTTTTCTCAAGCTAGAAACTGAAATTATTTAGAAAGTCCTAGGGAACATGGAGCCTTTCAAAAGATGGGAAAGAGCAATTTCTTTTTTTCAAGATTTTAATTCATTTATTTTTGCAAGAGAAAAAATGATCATAAGCAGGGGGAGAAACAGAGGGAGAAGCAGACTCCCCACTGAGCAGGAAGCCTGAGGTGGGGCTCAATCCCAGGACCCTGGGATCATGACCTGAGCCAAAGGCAGATGCCTAACTGATTGAGCCACCCAAGTGCGTGAAAGAGTAGTTTCTATCTGGTGCTGTGCATGAGCACATTGAAAATGGCTGTGGGAAGAAAGGAGAGAGCTTCTAATCTCAAAGGCAGTGAGATCACCAGCCAGCCAGACTCATGATCAAGCCCAGGTGAAAAAGGCAAGAATCTGGTGCAAAATCCCAGTTGAAAGTATGTTTTAGGGCAGCCCGGGTGGCTCAGCGGTTTAGCGCTGCCTTGGGCCCAGGGTGTGATCGTGGAGACCCGGGATCGAGTCCCATGTCGGGCTCCCTGCATGGAGCCTGCTCCTCCCTCTGCCTGTGTCTCTGCCTCTCTCTCTGTGTGTGTGTGTCTCATGAGTAAATAAATAAAATCTTAAAAAAAAAAAAAAGTATGTTTTAGAAAAGCCAACCAAGTAGCCATACCAGAAAGGGAAGATAGGACCTCTAAAGTCTTGGAGCTAGAAAGCTTTAGAGGGGCAAGGGAGATACACAAAAGTTGGAACTGACCCAGGGAAGACAAAACTTTCCCTCTGAGGAAGAGGTACTGGGGCAGAGCAATGGAGGAAAGGAAGAGAACACAGCAAGAGAACCAAAGACAAGACTAGAAGAGAAGGGAGATCACGTAGACAGTGCAAATCCCACCATGTGTGATGACACATAATCTGAAATTACTTCTCTTTAGGGCCTCCACAAAGTGGAGAAAAATAACTAGGCTGTACACCTAAAGTACCTAATAGCCCCAAGGCGGGATTTTCATCATCAACACAACAACTACCATCCATCTTGTGCAAAGTACTTTCATGTTTATCATTTGATCCAAGACTAGCTATATGAAGTCCTATACTCTTATTTTACAGATGAATAGTGAAGAAGAGATTAAGTCAATTGCTTAAAGGCAGAAAACCAGTAAATGGTGATGATTGCTAGAGCTTAATTCTTCTGAAACCAATTACTTTGCACTGCTCACTGCACAGTCTTCAGAAATTGCATTTTGATCACTGTGTAGTTTCCAGGTTTGGTTTTTTCCTTTATAATTTTCCTAATCTGCCTAAGGAAGTTTGTTTTATTATTGTTTGTTTGTTTGTTTGTTTGTTTGTTTGAATGCAGGTAAGACTTGGTTGAATACAGAAGAGAAAGGTCAGGAAAAAGATATGTCAAAACCTGGACCAGCATGCCTAAGAAGATCAGTTTCTCTGGGATGTCAGGCATAGGGTCACCAACAGTCCCAGCAACAGATTAGGATAACCCAATTTTCCTACCATCACCCAGCTCCAGACCAAAGAAGTTGGAGATTACAATGTAATAACATCCCCATAAGGGGATTTATAGTAACTTCATCCAAAATATCTTTATCCTCCCAATGGATAGGTTAATCTTGTATTATTCTAGTCAGAATGAAGATTTTAGTCAAGAAGAGACTTTAAAAATTGTAGGAAAATGTAACTCAAAGGAATATTCTCTGCCAGGATTTGGAACTTCCCTGTTTAGATAGTATAAGTTTGCCAAGGACTTTCCAGTTAATATTATGCTTTCAACAATGATTAGAAAGTAAAATGTATTATCTCAAACTGGACTAATATTTTTTTGCAGGTCATGTGATTTTGCCTTAAAAGATTTTTCCAGAGCTGAGAATAGAACATGTCTCTAAGGCTCCTAGTCCAGGGAACTAAACAATGTGGTTTCCTCACTTTTAAATGGTCTGTTTTGAAATGAGCACATCTCAACACTTCATCAAGCTAAGAAAAGAAACAAAAGGAAAGAAATAGTCTCTTAGGCCAGGAAAAGCTGAGATCGGTTTGAAGATGCAGAAGCTGAAGTTACCTGTAAGGCTGCCAAACTAAACTGAATCAATTGATTCAATTTTTTAAAATCAAACAAAACTCCACACAAATCTATTTTTCATCTTCTTCTGGCCCAAACTCTGCCTTTCAAAATTAGACAAAATGCCTGTTAAATCCATTGATACACAATAGATTGGGAGATGTTGATATTTTGTAAGATAGGGATTTAAGAATCCAGTTTTTAAGTTTGTAAAATGGGGCTTTCAAACAAGGTGTGCATGTGTGTGCGCACACACACACACACACACACACACATTCACATGCCACACCTGCATATACCTTCTCTCCAGAAGGCATAAAGATACTCATTTCAACCACTGAGGGAAAGCACCTGCAACACATATAAAATATCTATTACATCACCCATTAAAGTGTGTATTTTTAGAGCCACTGTGACCTTTATGTGAACTGAACAATAAGCTGTTCACAAACCTGACAGAGAGCAGCTTTTCCAAAGTAAAACAGTGAACCACTGTCCCTAATGCACCCATCAAACTAAACAATTAAATGGCATCTAGCACAAAATTTAAAAAGCCATTGTAACAAAACACTGCCAAGATTATTGGTCCTATTTCAAAAAAAAAAAGAAAAATCATTGTTTTGCTCTGGCATTTATTTTAAAAAAAAGAAAAAGAACTAATTTATTTATCAGATAAATGTCTTGAATAAATTTAAGTCCCAGCAATTCAAGCTGCCAAACTAATTTGAGTGCTGGTAGCCACAGGCTAATCCTAATAACACTCTCATAACAAATAGTTATTGGCTGGATGAATACAACTCCTAGTTCCTGGGTTACTAGTTGCATGACCTTAGGTAAATTACTTAACATCTTAGTTCCCATTGTCTTTTCTAATACAAGTATCATAATAACAGTTGCCTATTGGAAGTTACACTATATGCAGTTATAAATGAAATCATATGTGAAGAGTTTAGCACAGTGCCTGATATAGAGCAGATGCCCAATAAAGGATAGCCATTATTACAATTGAGAAGTCTCATAGAGTGATTATGTAATTTCTTATTCAAACCAAGACACTTTTGAGATTGACAGGGAGCTCTATTAGCAATATAGTGCTAGGGATGGAAAGTCAATCTAATCATTGTATAGCACAGTCTGGTAGCATGGAATATAGACTAGGAGCAAAGTTTTAGTGATAAGCAACATGAATATAAAATTGCATTAGTAAAGAAGAATGCCTAGCTACCTACCTATGAACAGGAAAGACTCAAGTTAATTAAAAATTTCCAATCTTGTGCAGCAGAATGGATGGAACTAGAAAGTATAATACCAAGTGAAATAAGTCAGTCAGAAAGACAAACACCATATGATTTCACTCATATGTGGAATTCAAGAAACAAAACAAGCAAAGGGGAAAAAAGAGAGAAACCAAGAAACAAATTCTTAAATAAAGAGGACAAATTGGTGGTTATCAGAGGGGAGGTAGGTGGAGGAATGGGGGAAATAGGTGATGGAGATTAAGGAGTGTACTTGTTGTGATGAGCATCAGATGATGTGTGGAGCCATACAATTACTATATTATATATATATATACCTGAAACTAATATAACACTGTATGTTAATAATACTGAAATTAAAAATGAAAACTTAATAAAAATAAATAAAAATCTGCAGTTTTATAATTAGCTGATGATAACCAGAGACAACTGTCAATATCAAAAATTTTTTTAGCATTCTAAATTTAAACAGGTCAAACCCTTTTGCACCACTTTACACAACACTTTGAACTTAAGAGTTTTTAACATTTGCATTTATCACAAAACATTTTTAGCCATTTTTAAGTCTATATATATCTTCCCATGTGGTGTTTTTAGCATAGCTTTTATGCTAAAAATTAAACTAAGGTTTAAATTATGGAAGAAATAGCACAGCAATTATCCAAATAATCAAACCAGAAAGGCAGTAACCTGGATAGTGCACCAAAATATTCCAGTCACTAAAGAGGACAAGTTTCCTCTCTGACATCCTTAATTCAAGCATTGTGCTTCTAGCAAATTAGTCAATCAATTTGGAAATTTATAGAAGTACAATCCATAAATGTTTACTTAAAATCATCCTGTTAATTTTGATAATTTTATAGAGATTTTTGTGAATGTGTATGTAGATGATTTCATCAGCCCTCTTTAAAAGAAAAGGTAAATTACCAAATGACAAATGAGTTAGTAGCAATATTAAAAGGACATTACGGGGGATCCCTGGGTGGTGCAGCGGTTTAGCGCCTGCCTTTGGCCCAGGGCACGATCCTGGGGACCCGGGATTGAATCCCACGTCGGGCTCCTGGTGCATGGAGCCTGCTTCTCCCTCTGCCTGTGTCTCTGCCTCTCTCTCTCTCACTGTGTGCCTATCATAAATAAATAAAAAATTTTAAAAAAAGGACATTATGGGAATTTGTATGGAACTACCAAAAGGTTCCGAATAGACAAAGCAATCTTGAGAAAGAACAAAACTGGAGGTATCACAATCTCAGTTTTCAAGATAGATTACAAAGCTGTAGTAATCAAAACAGTATGGCATTGACACAAAAATAGACACACAGATCAATCGAACAGAATTGAGAGCCCAGAAGTAAACCCATACTTATATGGTCAATTAATTTATGACAAATGAGGTGAGAATATATAATAGAGGAAAGACAAGCTTTTCAATAAATGGCATTGGGAAAACTAGACAAAATTTACATTCAAAAGAATGAAACTAGACCATTTTCTTACACCATGCACAAAAATAAACTCAAAATGGATTAAAGACCTAAATGTGAGACTTGAAACCATAAAACTCCTAGAAGAGAACACAGGCAGTTATTTCTTTGACATCAGCCTTAACATTTTTCTAGATGTCTCCTGAAGCAAGGGAAACAAAACAAACTGTTCAGATTACCCTAAAATAAAAAGCTTTTGTACAGCCAAGAAACCATCAGTGATCTACTGAATGGAAGATATTTGCAAATGATATATCCAATAAGAAATTAATATGCAAAATGTATAGAGAACTTTTTTTTACAGCTCAGCACCAAAAGAACTAACAACCTAATTTTAAAAAATGGGCAGAGCACCTGAAGACATTTTACCAAAGAAGTCATCCAGATGGCCAACACACATGTGAAAAGATGCTCAACATCACTTATCATCAGGGAAATGCAAATCAAAACCACCATGAGATATCACTTTACATCAGTTAGAATGGTGTAAATGACAAGAAATAACAAGTGTTGGTGAGGATGTAGAGAAAAAGGAACTCTCATGCACTGCTGGTGGGAATATAAACTGGTACAGCTACTCTGGAAAACAGTATGGAGGTTCCTCAAAAATTAAAAATAGAAATACCACATGATCCAGGAATTCCTCCACTAGGTATTTATACAAAGGAAATGAAAACACTAATTCATAAAGATATAAGTACCTCTATACTTATTGCAGCATTATTTACAACAGCCAAGATATGGAAGCAACCCAAGTGTCTATCAATAAATGAATGGATAAAGCAGATAAAGTATATATATATGTGTACACACACACACACATATATATATATATGTGTGTCAATATATATATATATATGTGTGTCAATATATATATATATATATATATATATATTGACAGACACTGAAACATTGCTCATCCGTATAAAAGGATAAGACCTCACCATTTGCAACAACATGGATGGACCTAGAAGGTTTTTTGCTAATTGAAGTAAGTCAGGCTGAGAAAGACAAATACCATATAATCTCACTTGTATGTGGAATTTAAAAAACAAAACAGGGATGTCTGGCTGGCTCAGTCAGTAAAGTGTTTGACTCTTGATCTCGGGGGTTGTGAGTTTGATTCCCACATCAGATATAGATATTACTAAAAAAAAAAAGATACATCAGTAAAAAAAGATAAAAAAGAAAATGTGTGAGAGGTTTTTCAAATTTAATAATTTGATTTAACAAGCTAGTAGTATAAGATATCAATATTGGGTAGCTTGGGTGGCTCAGCAGTTTGGCGCCATCTTCGGCCCAGGGCATGATCCTGGAGACCTGGGATCAGGTCCCGCATCGGGCTCCCTGCATGAAGCTTGCTTCTACCTCTGCCTATGTCTCTGCCTCTCTCTCTCTCTGTGTCTCCCATAAATAAATAGGTAAAATCTTTAAAATATGTATATATATATATATATATACACCAATATTTTAGGGACATTTATCTGGCTCAGTCAATAGAGCATTAGACTCTTGATCTCAAATCATGACTGTAAGCCACACGATGGGGGTAGAATTTACTTTAAAAAATTAATAAAATAAAATTAAAAAATATATCAATATTCTGAATAAACAATATATAATGTAATTTTCCTTCTTAGCAAAAATAAATGGACACATTTAAAAAAAATTTTGAAAAGGGGCATTATGGAAAGAGTTTTTAAATTTTGCCTATTTTTGAGGCACAGCTGGGTGGCTCAGTTGGGTAAGTATCTGCCTTGGGGTGAGGTCATGAATCCAGGCAGCATCCTGGGATCGAGCTCCCCAAGGAGCCTCTTTCTCCTCTCCCTCTACCTGCCATTTCTCCTGCTTGTGCTCTCTCTGCAAATAAATAAATAAAATCTTTTAAAAAATAAAATAAATTTTATCTATTTTTGAGAGAATAGGAGAAAAACAAGAATGCATATTTGTGTTTTCTTGTGTATTCATTAAGGAACACAGAAAAGATTAAGAAGAAACTACTAAAAATGATTATGTACAAGGCAGGAGAAATAGGGGAACCAGGAATGGAATGATGGTTGGATTTCTCCTTGCATACATTCTGACATCATTTTAATTTTTGAACCATATCAAGTATTAAAAAAAAGAATTTTAAAACTGTCTATTTTAAAAAGTAAAAAGCCTTTTTATTTAAAGTAAAAAGTTTTAAAGAGACCATTTTGAATCTACAAACAATGAAATGGAATTTAAACACTGAGGAAGAAAAAATACCTCCCTAGCTCTTACAACTATAAATTTTATTAGTCATGACAGATGATTAGTAAGTCTAATTAAAGAAAATAGTCCAGCCTTATAAGGATAATCCATATAAAGACAATAAACACACAGACACAATTCACATTTCATCAGCAATATTTTATTATCCAGATTTTCAGTGACTTTGCAAAAGGAAATAGAAGCAGAGGAAAAATTGAAGAAAATATTGTAAATATGAGCAAAATATTTTAAACAATCATTAGCATGAATAAAATGTTAGATGTTTAGTTAATTAGCATTAAACATTAAATTAACAGTTTAGTAAGATTGAATCGTGTTTTCTAAAATTCCTCAGGCAAGTTAATGACTGCCTTATTTACATATTTCATATTTTGTTGTAGTAGACAATAGGCATTATTTACAATATTTGAACTTATTGGATAGTATTTTTTGGATAGTATATTTTTGGATATTGTAATAGTTCAAAGTAAATCATACGGAAGAATAGCTAGGATTCACGAATATATGATGCATGTATATGAATTGTGTGTGAATATGTGTATGTGCATATTTTATAAGGTATATATGAATTTGATGACTTATGAAATGATTTTGATGATTATTTGTAAAAACATAAAAATTATAACTAGCTTTTGAATGTGAGAGCAATCTGGCCTAAACATCTGCCTCTTTATTGATTGTCAGGGGTTCTGTGTGATGTCACTGGCTAGACCAGCACTTCACTTCCCCACTGATTTCTCAGTGTAATCTCTCCCAAGCCAGCCTGATCTGTGACCTTGCTACCCTGATTCACATTTCATCAGCCAGTATGAATCCTAGAAACAAATCACAATGCTGTAGAAGCGCTGGCTGAGACCTGAAATGTCTTTACACAGTTATGAAGGCTCTACTGCCCAAAGCCTAAGGAGAAACTCAGTTCTTTGTAACAGGGCTGACACATAGGGTTGGGCAGGGAGTTCACTACACAAGTGGTTCTGGCCATGAAGAGATATGGTGTCTGAAGTCTCGACTGTGCTTGCTGGCTCGGCCGCATGCCGTGGTATGGACTGCACGTCTGTTTCTAATTTACACAGAAGTGTCCTGTGGGCTAGTATAAGCCCTGAGTTAAAAATCTGACATACAGGTGAGAGACAGGCCCTTTTGTATTTGTTTTCTCTGATACTCTTCCCCTCACAGTGAGGCCTAAAACACTACAATGTACACTTTCAGAAAGTCATTTTAAAGTACACCCTCGAGATTACAGCCAGGTAGGCAGATTACATTTGCAGTGTATGGATGAGCCCACTTTCGTCTAGTTTAATATAAGTGTGTTTTCTTTCCTGAACTTCTCTGTCTCACTCCCCTCTTGCTCTTCCCTTCTCTTCTCCCCCCCCCCCCACTCAGTATTTCTCTATCTCTCCCCCTCAACCTCATCCCTAAGACCTTGAAGAAAACAAGATACTTTCTGCCTGCGTTTTTGATACAATGCTCAAATTTGGGTTAAAACAGTTCTCTCTAAAGCCATCTGCCACCCAAGCTGTTTGCATCCTTTATTGAATTCTCATTTCTAAAACTAGGGAGGAATCAAGAGCCCCATGCTGCCAGCTTCCTCTAAATTCACCCCTTTGACTCCAGACTGCCCTATGGTTTTCATTGCTGGTTTCAGGTTACCTCAGCTTTCCCCCCAGGCATCTTCTTTTTGATCACAAGGTCTATTGGGAGTCACTCAGTCTCAAGGTATCCATTCCTCTTTCATTCCACCAACAGACTGTCAACTTTTGCTCTTTACATAAATAGCATCCCCCAAATATACAACTGTATCAAAACACATGAATCTTTTAAAAGGACGTGGTAAGCAAAAGAAGTACAATGACAATATATGTCCTATTCAACTGTAAAGAGAGAGATATGCAATCAGGGTAGCAACACAGTTATTAAAGTTTTGGCTATATGGCATCTGACAGATTTTTTCTAAAGACATCTAGATGTAGAGGAAAATTTAAAATAAAGTGGGTTTGGGACGCCTGGGTGGCTCAGTGGTTGAGCGTCTGCCTTTGGCTCAGGGCATGATCCCGAGGTTCCGGGATTGAGTCCTGCATTGGGCTCACTGCGAGGAGCCTGCTTCTCCCTCTGCCTATGTCTCTGCCATTCTCTTTGTGTCTCTCATGAATAAATAAAATTTTTAAAAAAAATAAAACAAAGTGGGTCCAACTAAAGAACAGACCTTAAATTGGCCTATGGTTGGAGTCCATTATTTATATGTCAGGGTTAGTAAAAACCTTCTAATTAGATGCAAAATTTTTGTGTGTTAATTTTCCTGGGGAGAGATTACACAGATTTCATCAACTTCTCAGAGGGAATCTGTGACCCAAATAAGCTTAAAATATTGAAGGAGAGTCAGTGACTGAAATATCAAAAGAACCTCAAAGTAATTGATGAAATTAACTAATATTTAGCCAATTTTAAGTGCAAATATCAAATTCTATGTGTAAATATTAAAATGGCCTCATTATTGGTGGGAGTATATTAAAGGTCCAGATAAGCTTTTTAAGCCCATTCAAATTACTTCATACACGATCAAGAAAATGTGAAAGTATTCTTTAAAGTAGCATTTCCTAAACTTCTGTGACTATGTGAGCCACTTGGGGTGCTTATAATTAAAAAAGAAGAAGTCTTTGGTCCCACATCATAAACACTGAATCAGAATTTAGAAGGGAGGGGCCTAGGAATTTTTTATTCAAGTTTTTTTTAAGAGTAGAATTAGATTCACAGAAAAATTAAAAGGTACAGAGATTTTCCATACACTCCCTGCCCCCCAAACATACAAACAAGTCATTATTAATACCCACCATTATCAATATCCCCAACCAGAAAGGTGCATTTGTTACAATCCATGAACCTACATTGATATATCATCAGCCTTCAAAGTCCATAGCTCACCTGAAGTTCACTCTTGGTATTGTACATTCTATGGGTTTGGACAAAGGTATAATGACAGAGTAGTTTCACTGCCCCCCAAAATCATCTGTGCTCTGTCTATTCATCCCTTCCCTCTGGAAATTTTTTTCAAGTGCCTCTGGTGATTCTTATCAACGGGAAGCATTTTATGGAAATTTTCCAAAGCTGCTATCAATTAATGTCCTTGTTAATTACACAAAACCAAATGGACAAAAAAAACAAAAAAAAACCAAAAACCTGCAAACCTATGCCCTACTTTTTAAAAAGTATCATTTATTTAAAGTTAGATTACTTTCTTTATGAAATTTTGAATACAAATGATTAATAAATTATAATAGTTTAAAACATTTTCACCTCTATAATAATACAAGAAGTATTAATTTGGTAATCTGGATACAAAGGTTTTTCTACCCAATTTTTCCAAACCAGGTACTACAGTACACTTGCTGAAATATTTAGAAAGCTTCATGCATGTGAGTCTAGGAATTTGATGAACTATCATGCCTAAAGTATTTTTTTTAAGATTTTATTTATTTATTCATGAGAGACACACACAGAGAGAGAAAGGCAGAGACACAGGCAGAGGCAGAAGCAGGCTCCACGCAGGGAACCTGACGTGGGACTCATCCCAGGTCTCCAGGATCACACCCCAGGCTGCAGGCAGCCCCAAACCACTGCGCCACAGGGGCTGCCCAACTATCATCCTAAGGTATTAAGAAATTACAAAAGGAATCTTAGTATAAAAAGCAAAAAGTTAAAAGAAGCAGCAGGGGGCCAAGTATTCTCTTTCAAACATATTATTTCATTAAACTAATAGTTTATTCACAAATGGAATGTTTTTCTAATGTATTATAAATCACCCCAGGGAGGTTATTTATAATGGTCACTCTAACGGGCTAGCCCAGCTAGTTTATTCTATAGTGCCAGCTTTATTAATTAAAAAAAAAATACCAGAAGGAAATTTCTTTTTAATTTATTTAATTTTTAAAAGTAATGCAATCAATTCAATTTCACAAATATTTGTTTAATATATACTATAAGCCTGGCTCTTGGCTAGCTGCTAAAGATAAAGCTATCCTGTTCTAGATATATTTTTTATTTTTATCCTGCTTTTTAAAATTTTAGGTAAACTAAAACAGAGGTTGACAAACTTTTTCTGCAAGAGGTCAGATAATAAATATTTTATGCTTTGTGGCCCATATAGTATCTGTTGTAACTATTCAACTCCACTAAGTCGCATGAAAGCAGCCAATATATAATCTAAAAAGCATCATTCCAATAAAACTTTATTCACACAAACAGGCTGCTGGCCAGATTTGGCCCTTGGGCTTTTGTTTGCCAACCACTAGACTTAATAATTTGTGAATGCTTATTTAACCTTTCAAATCTTACTTAACCTTTTATCGTACCTGCCTTACTTAAAATGCTTATGCCAGGAATAGTGAAAAGCAGGTATATCAAGGAGATAGGTAATTAAAGAATTACAGAAAACATAGGCTGAGAAAAATCAAGGAGGTTGTTAAAAGAGGAAAGGCAGTGTCACCTAAATAGAAAATGATTCATCAAGAAAGGTAAAGACCTAGAATGCAAGTATGAAAACTTTGATAACATCTGTGTAATAATGGCAGGAATAATAGTATTATACTATAGAATAATCCACTTCTACGCAAAATCACCTCTATAGCTCTAACTTGCTTTAAAAGGCAGAGGATTAAAGAATTGGGCATAAAATTAAAAATGTAATGCATATTCATTTTCTAAATTAAAAATACAAATAAGCACACACAAAAAATATTGTATCTCCTCAAATGCTATCAACTCAGAGATACTACTTTTCAACTGAATAATTTTCAAATGTGTTAAAAGAGCTCACTTTTCAAAGGATCATTCTGTAGCTTGAAGAATCAGTGCTTCAGGTATTCATTCACTCTTAAAGTTCACGTTTTAGATTGCCCAATCTGCTCAAGAGGGCATACTGCAGTGCTCGGCACTCAAGGGTCTATCACCATAGGAATAGTGTGTGCCAGACATTGTATGAGGAGCTTTCTGGAGATCATCTTACTGAATCCTCCCCACAATCCAAGGAAGCAGGCACTGTTACTATGTTTGTGTTAGAAATGAGCAATCTGAAGTACAAAGAAGTAATTTGCTCTTGGTCAAGTAGCTAATTAGTGGCAGAACCATACTATGAACCCAGGAATTTTGTCTCTAACATCCATACTCTGAATCTATAGTGCTTCCCCTAAGGAAAAATAAGTACATACACAGCACATCATATATCCTACCATCAGTATTTCTGACACTAGTTGCTTTGATTGTGATAAACATAAATATGAAAAGTATGAATGTTTCTGCCACTCATGAAGAAATGATGGGGACAATGCCACAATTTTCAGTGATTTGATAACTCCTTTTATTGACTTGTAGTAATAAATCTGAGTCTGTTGTTCAGTTGCTGAGGGCCACAATTTATTATTTTTATTTTTACTTTTAATTTTAATGCCACTGTGGTTAACATACAATGTTATATTATTTGTAGGTATACAATATAGTCATTCAATAATTCCATATATTGCTTACTGCTCATCAAGATAAATGTACTCTTAATTCTCAACACCTATTTCAACCATCTCTCTATCTACCTCTCCTCTGGTAACCATCAGTTCCCTACAGTTGAGTGTTTTTTGGTTTGTCTCTTTTTTCCCCTTTGTTCATTTGTTCTGTTTTTTAAATTCCACGTGAGTGAAATCATACGGTATTTTTCTTTCTGTGCTTGCCTTATTTCATTTAGCTTTATGCTCTCTAGATCCATCCACATTACTGGAAGTGCCAAGATTTCATTCTTTTTTATGGCTGAATAATATTCTGCTGTATATATATCACATCTTCTCTGTCCATGAATCTATGGATGGACATGGGCTGCTTTCATAATTTGGCTATTGTAAATAATGCTACAATAAACATAAGGGTGTACGTATCCCTTTTAATTAGCATTTTCATATTCTTTGGGTAAATACCCAGTAGTGAGGTTACTTGATCTTATAGGAGTTCTATTTTTTATTTTTAGGGAAACCTCCATACTATTCTCCACAGTGGCTACACCAGTTTCCATTCTTTGAGGGCCACAACAGAATCAGATAGGTGTCAGAACAGTCAGTGGTTCAGAACTTTTGGGGGGGAACCTACCCTCTTTGCAAATATGACAGAAGCCATAGATGCTTTTTTCCCAAGGGAATGCATGTAAGCCTAGTGTGATGGTCCTGGAAATGCACCACTCAATCTCCTTCCAGAGAACTGTTGCCAGGAGCAGAGTTGACAGACAGCCCAGCTGTGGCCCCTTTGGATCGATGATAGCATTCACAGCAAAACCACACTTCCCCTGGGGCTGCTTGGAGCCAATAACTAAGCATAGCAGGACACTAGTGCCAGTACCTTTCTGCTGGACACAAGATACTTCAAATTAGCAGTTTTTCCATGGGGATTTCCCCATCAGCCTTGCTGACTTTTTCTTGGAACTGTACTGATGTTTGAGATTTTCTACCCAATATTCCTTCCCTTTTTCCCTTCACAAATGTCAGACCCACCTTGTGGTCTCATTGCTACCTATTCCTGCTCCCTCTCTTTTATCCTCCATAGGCATTTTCCTATAAATTGTCTAAACCTGTCTTGATGTCTATTTCTTGGAAGAGCTGAAATCATATTCACAAGCATGTAAAATGTGCAACTTTCCAGAGGGTTAATAGAACCTTGCAGCCCGTTTGTGCATTCCTTGGAGTATAAGAATACCAGGTTAGAAAACCAATACAGATGGTACAATGAAAGTCATATGAAAAATAGATACTAATTCAACATCTGCATTATTCTGTTCTTATAAGAATGTGGCCAATGATTTTTTTAAAACCCTGTGAAATCCTAAATCAAAAAGCTTCCTATATACTGGTTAAATTATGGTAATTTACTATTTTTTTAAAAAATCTATATTATGCTGAGTGAAGTAAGTCAATCAGAGAAGGACAATTATCATATGGTTTCACTCATATGGGGAATATAAGAAATAGTGAAAGGGATTATAAGGGAAAGGAGGGGAAATAAGTGGGAAAAATTAGAGAGGGAGACAAACCATGAGAGACTCCTAACTGGGAAACAAAGAAGGGGTTGTGGAGGTGGGCAGGGATTGGGGTAACTGGGTGACAGGCACTGAGGAGCTTGATGGGAATGAGCACTAGGTGTTACATATATGTTGGCAAATCGAACTTCAATAAAACAAAAACAAAATGAAAAAAAATCTAATGGAAAAAAGAAGAGACATGGAAATGCCATAAATTTGAAAACCTTTGAATATTTTGTTTGAGTGTTTTCTTAAAAACTGGTTTCTGTAAAGAACACTGGACTCTGCAATACTGAAGCCTGAGCTCAAATCCTAGTCTGCCTGGGCTTGCTGAGTTTTCTCCTGCAAGTCAACCTTTCTGGGCTACCATTTCCTTATTTCTAAAATGAAGAGGTTTGACTACAGAATTCCTAAGGAACTCATCAACTTAAAATATCATGATAATATATATTTCAATTAATAAGTTGTTCCAGGGAGATAAAGTCAGTTTAAATATAATAATATCAATAATGTTATTTCAGAAGAAACTGATGGTAACTTTTTATCTGTATCCTCACGATCTGGCCCTACTTCTTTTTCTAGTATTATGAACTGTGTCCTAGCAACACCTTCTTTCTGATACCTCCCAAGATCATTCTTGTCTCTAGGTCTCTTGCATCTGTTTGGAGAGTAGTTCTTGTAACTTTTCAAATTGATGGCTCCTTCTCATAGTTCAGGCCTTGGTTCAAATGTCACCTCCCCCCAAAAGACTTTATATGACCATCCTGTCCAAAATAAACCTCCCAAACCCTTCCCAAGTCTTGTTATTAGAAAAGCCTGTATATTTTCTTATCAGCAGTTACCATCACTTGTTTGGTTGTCCATTTCTCCCCACTAGAATAGAATCTCTATGGGGAATACATTTTGTCTGTCTTGTTTAACATTATATCTCCTAGAATGATGCCTGGCATGTAAGAAGCTCTCAATAAATGTCACATGAATGAACAACTTAGCAACTGAATAAATGCACCCTTAGAGAAAACATACATTATAACTTTTAAGAGAATGAAAGGAATTATAAAAATCATAGCTCATTCAATTTTCCAGAGTCATATAAAAGTAGAATATAAACTTGGCTCTCTGTGTTGTTTTTCACAACTAGGAAAGATTATACCCCAAATGTGAGCCAGAAGTAGCATTAGTTTTAGCTTTCAGCTAGGTATTTCTGCAGAAGGTCAATAGAATTATATGCTGATCAATATCAAGATGATGTTCTAACTAATTGAGCAAAAAGGCTTAAATTACTTAGCTTTTAATATTTGGAAACAAGCAAGTATCAAAATAATTCTATTGATTTTCAAAGAATTGAAAATCACAATACCATATAATAAAGTTATGAAATAGCTCTATGAAAATTTAATCATTATAGAAATGTTATATTAAGAATGAGTCATAGAAATGTAAAGAAAACATTTTTCACAAGAAAATCCTTTAAGTGAATTTGATATTATAAAGTATAAGGAGCAGACAAAATTGAAGTGAATTCTCAATTTTCCATGATATAATCAGGAATTGGCTCATGAAGAGGTAGCAGATTTAAATGGTATAGGTTTTGGAGCTTTGTAAATCCTGGCCCTGACACCAATTATGGCTTTCAGTAGCTCACTTAATTTTTAATTTGTAAAATCATACTACTAATGCATGTTGCATTATTAGTAATAAATGTTTCAAAGATTCATGATACTGAACATGGGATTAGGAACATATGAGATAATAAACGGTAGCTAAGCTGGACAATGAAAAGGCACTAGCAATTTAAGTCCCTGGTGCTCTAGAGTATGTGCGTGTGAGAGAGGAGAGAAATGTCAGAACTACTTCTTTAAGCCCATTTCCCTCACTAGAAACTAGCTACCTTTGCCTTCTTTGTGAAAATATACAATATGTAGAGTTGAAATTTGACTGAAATATTTTGAAAGTAGGCCTTTTTCCCCTCTCTAGAAATATGAATGGCAAACAGCAACCATGAGGTGAATCTTTCAGCCATATTTTTAAAAAGAAAAAAAAATTTTGCCCTCATAATAAAAGTTTACTTGAAATTAAATTCCTCTATGCTATTATTTTCAATGAAATATGAATCTCATTTTTTAGAGACTATAAATAAACTGTCATTCAGAATATATGAAATGATGCATATTAGGCAATAATTCATAAAGTGGTCAACAAATTTTCATTTAGGATCTATCATGCTCATGATTCTATAAAAATAAAAAGGCAATCATTGACTTGTTCATTCAACAAATATTTATGTAGTGCCTAGTGCTGAAGACGTGAAGCTTATTTCCACTGGGGACAAAGAGGCAGTGGCATAATTAGTTTTATACAATTATACACAAAGTGCATGTTTAAAGGTAAAGGAAGGCTTTCTTGAAGAGGTGACAGGAGCTAAAAGTCTATAGATAAATAAGAATTAACCCAGAGAAAGGTATGATTTGAATGTGAAAAAGTACATTCCAGATGTGACATCTCCCAAGAACTGAAAGAAAGCCACTGTGGCTGGATAAGAGTAAGGGTCTTATGGTGAGGGAAAAAGAGAAGTAGACAAGGGCCCTTTAGACCTCACTTAAGATTAGGGTCTTTATGTAAAATCAGTATGAATCCATTGAAATGATTTAAGGAAGAAGGTGACATGTGTAGATCTGCATTCTGGAAGATACCACTTTAGCCTGAGGTATTGGGTGGATAGTTAGAGGGCATATACAGAGGCCAGTTAAGGGACTATTACAGTAGTAAAGGTGAGAGGCAATGTTTAGCTTGAGCTAATTCAATGGCAATCATGAGAAAAGGATGGAGTCAAAACAATTTAAGAGATAAAACGAGCAAGACTTGCTGATAAAGAGGCTACACAGAGACATAGCTAGGGATGGCAGAAGAATAAGGGAAAGGAAGCTAAGATCTCTCCCTGGTTCTGACCAGCACAACTGGATTGGGTACAGGTATAAAGTACTGAAGTATGAAACACTGGAAATGGGTCAGGTTTGGGGGCAGGGGTCTGTGCAGGTGAAAGGATCACAAGATAGACTGATCAAAAAACAGGAAGATACAAATTATCAATATCAGAAATGAAAGAAGGGCCATCACTACAAACTATACACACCTTGAAAGCATAAACAGGGAATATATTATAAACAACTTTATACCAAGAAATTCAATAACATAGATGGAATGTACAAATTCCTGAAGGTTATAAATTATCAAAGATTACTGAAGAAAAGAAAACATGAATAGCCTTTTATTTATTAATCGCATTAGTTGTTTAAAAAAAAACAAAAACCCAAGACCTCTTGTAGGTCAAAATTCCAGGGCCAGACCATTCTACTGGTAAATTCTATTAATCTTTTAAGGAATAAATAATGTTACTCCTAACCCAACTCCTTCTGACATTAAAGGAGAAGGGAACACAGCCCAACTTATTTAAAAGGTTGGCATTACTCTAATACCAGAACGAAAAATGAAATTATAGGAAAAGACAACTAAAGACCAATATTCCTCAAGAACAAAAACAGAAAACTCCTTTATAAGAGAGCATATCGAATCCAAAAATATATGTAAAGAACAGTACATTGACCCAGTGGTGTTCATCCTAGGAATGTAGTTATTGGTTTAATATTTGAATATCAATCAATTAAATTAAAGATATTAACAAAATAAAGCAGAAAAACCATTTGATCATCTTCAGATGCAGATATATTTGACTACATTTAACATTACCTCATTACTGAAATTTTCAACAAACTTTGATACAAAGAAACTTCCTTAACTTGATAAAGGGCATTTGTAAGAAACTGACAATTATAATCATACTGTATGGTAAAAGAATGCTTTTCATTTTCAATCAGAAACAAAGCAATGATGTATACCTTGACAGCTCCTAGTCAACACTGTTCTGGTCTTCCCAAGTACACATGAAGAAAGAAAAATGACATAAAATGCTGAGACTTTGGAACTATAACCACTATCTTTATTCAAAGACAGCATACTGTGCCTATAGAAAATACCAAGTAATATACAAAAACAAAACAAAACAACAACACCATCTACTGAAACCATATGAGTTTAACTAAGTCATGGGATATAAGAACAATATACAATATTCAATTGTATTTCCACAATATTCAACTGTATTTCTACCATTCAATGAATGGTTGGAAAATGAAATTTAAAATACCATTTAAAATAGCATCAAAACTATGAACTACTTAGGAATATATAACAAAATACTTTGAAGACCTCTATCTTAAAAATTGTAATATATCTCCAAGAGACATTCAAGAAAATCTAAATTAAAAAAAGAGTATACTATACTCATGGATCAAAAACTTGATGTTATTGTCAGCTTTTCCCATAGTAATATCAAAAGTAATGCCATCTCAATAAGCTTCCCAGCTGGCTTCTTTAAAAAATAGAACTTGACAAGCTGATTTTAAAATTTATCCAGAAAAGGAAAAATGACTTTTTAAAGATTTTATTTATTTATTAGAGGGAGAGAATGCACACAAGTAGAGGGGAGGGGCAGAGGCAGAGAGAGAAGGAGAAACAGACTCTCCACTGGGCAGGGAGACACAGGGCTCAATCCCAGGACCCTGAGATGATGACCTGAGCCAAAAGCAGACACTTATCCAACTGAACCACCCAGGTGCCCCCCAGCCAAAAGAATTTTGGAAAGGAACAACAAATTATCTCATCTTAAGACAATATAAAAAGTACAAATATCAAGACATTGGGGTTTTAGCAGAAGTATAGACATACAGAACAATAAAACAAAAGAAAGCCTAGAAATAAAATCAAGGGATCCCTGGGTGGCGCAGCAGTTTGGCGCCTGCCTTTGGCCCAGGGTGCGATCCTGGAGACCCAGGATTGAATCCCACGTCGGGCTCCCGGTGCATAGAGCCTGCTTCTCCCTCTGCCTGTGTCTCTGCCTCACTCTCTCTCTCTCTCCCTCTCTCTCTCTCTCTCTCTGTGTGTGACTATCATAAAAAAAAAGAAATAAATAAAATCAACAAATAAATATAGTCAGTTGGTCTTTTAAATTGTGGTAAGATATATACAACATAAAATTTACTATTTTTGAGTGTGCAGTTCAGTGGCATTAAGGACATTCCCATTGTTGTGCAACTATCACCACCATTCATCTCCATAATTTTCTCACTTCCCAAACTGTATCTCCATATTCATTTAACACTGACTCCCCATTGCCCTCCCCTCTGGCCTCTAGGAATCACCATTCTACTTCCTGTCTCTATAAATTTGACTACTCTGGGACCATACAATATTTTTCCTTTTGTGACTGGCTTATTTCACTTACTGTAATGTCTTCAAGATTCATCCATGTTGTTGGGGCACCTGGGTGACTCTGTGGTTGAGTGTCTGCCTTTGGCTCAAGTCATGATCCCAGGGTCCTGGGATTGAATTCTGTGCATTGGGCTCCCCATTGAGAGTCTGCTTGTCCCTCTGCCTATGTCTCTGCCTCTCTATGTGTGTCTCTCATGAATAAATACATAAATAATAAATCTTTTAAAAAAATTCATCCATGTTGTAGTATGTGTCAGAATTTCCTTCCTTTTAAAGGCTGAATAATATTCCATCGTATGTATATAACACATTTTATTTATTCATCCATCCATCCATAGACACAGGTTGCTTCCACCTTTGGCTATTCTGAATAACACTGCTGTCAACATGGGTGTACAAATAACTATTTTGAGTCCTTCCTTTCAACTCTTTTGGATATATAACTACCAGTGAAATGCTGGGCCATATGGAAAGTCTATATTTATTTTTTGAGAAATGGACATATTGTTTTCCATTTTATTTCCTACCAGCAATACATAGGAGTTTTAATTTCTCCATATTATTGTCAATACTTGTTATTTTGGGGTTTGCTTATTTTTATCTCTTTAATAATGGCCAACCAATGGATGTAAAGTGATAGCTCATTGCAGTTTTATGTTCAGTTGATTTTAACAATTGTATGCTGATAAATTCAGTGCTGACAGGATGGCCTTTTTAACAAATGGTGCTGGATAGCTACTGAAAAAAAAAATGAAAGTCAAACCTTGTTTTATACCATATAATAAAATTAACATAACAGGTAAAATTATAAAACTTCTAGGAGAAAACAGACATAAACCTTCATCACTTTGGAGTAGGCGATGAATGTTCAGATTAGACAGCAAAGCCCAACCATAAATGAAAAAATTGATACAGTGGACTTAATCAAAATTAAAACTTTTGCTCTTCAAAAGACACTGTTTAGGAACTTAAATTGCAAGCAAAACACTAGGAGAAAATATCTGTGATACATATATCTTACAAAGAACCTAAATCTAGACTATATAACAACCTTATAACTCAATAAGATAACCCAATTTAAAAAGGCAAATTATTTGAACAGATAATTCACAATACAAGATGTACACATGCCCAATAAGCACATGAAAGGATGTTCAACATCTTTAGTCACCAGAGAAATGCAAATTTAGATCACAATAAGATACCACTACACATATTTGAATAGTTAAAATTGAAAATATTGACAGTACCAAGTATTGACTAGAATATAAAGCAACTGGAACTTCATACATTGCTGATAGGTATATAAAATGGTATAGCTACTTTGGAAAACTTTGGCAGTTTCTTTAATAGTTAAATTTACCATAAGACCCAGGAGTTCCAGAGAAATATAAATGTATGCCTATGCAAAGACTTGTATACAAATGTTCATAGTAGCTTATTTATAATAACCACTGAAACAATTCAAATGTCCATCAATAGGTAGATGAATAAACCAATTATAGTAAATATATATAATACAACGCTCAGCAATAAAAAGGAATGAACTAATGATACACACAATATGGCTGCATCTTAAATTGCTATACTGAGTGAAAGAAGTCAGACACAAAAGAGTACATGTTATATAATTCCATTTAAATGAAATAAATCTAATGTATAATAACAAAAAGCAGATCACTTGTTGCCTGGCAAGGGATAGTTAGGAAAATTTTCAAGTGATAGAAATTATTCTATTAGTGCTTATGTGGATGATTGATCTGTCAATACTCATCAAACCATACTCTTAAAATAAATACATTTTGTTTTATGCAAATTATATCTTAACAAAGTTGATTTTAAAATAATACGAATCATCTCCATCCTCATGTTCAATATTGAAAGAGAGAAGAAACATGAAACAGGAAAATAAATAAATAAAAACCTATCAGGAAATTGGATGCTTTGGTAATTGGAAACTCAACTCTGAGTCTTCCATGTAATACAGTGCATATAAATCCAGACTCCAGAATTAGACTCAAGCTGGTTCAAATCCCAGCATATGCCACTTAGTAGCTGAGTAATTTTGGGCAAGTAACTTATCTGTGCCATAATTTACTATGAAGTGAAGATAATAATAGTATACCTACCTCGTATATTTCTTACAGAGACTAAATGAAATATACATGAAGTGCTTAGCACTGTGTCAGGTAACAGTAAATGCTATGTGTTAGATATTATGGTGCAAATAAAAATGACTACAAATCTACTTCATACTGCTTGTATCTGAATGGTTTTTATCTGACAGATGTTCCATATTCTAGTAAAAAGAAAATGCAACATGCTTAACAGTGAAAACCACCTCCTATGAGCTATATAAGCAGACCGCCCAAAGATTTCATGGAAAGAAAACTTGGAACAAAATCTGAAGTACTATTATAATCCTGAGGTGAGTAGATTAGCATATAGCCCCAAGTCTGAACAAATTAAACATCTCTTTTAAACTTCTCTTACACGGATCCTAATAAAAAATGGGATTTGGAGGCACCTGGGTGGCTCAGTTTGTTAAGCGTCTGCCTTTGGCTTGGGTCATGATCCCAGAGTCCTGGAATTGAGTTCCATATCAGACTCCCTGCTCCTCGGGGGGGAGCCTGCTTCTCCTTTTCCCTCTGCCTATCACTCCCCTTGTTTGTGCTTGCTCTCCCCCGCACCGTCAAATAAATAAATAAAATCTAAAAAAACAAAATTATTTAAAAATGGGATTTTGATTTCTTGAGCTATCAATTGGCCAAATTAAACTGTGAAAAATCTAAATGTACAATACATAAGAAGCAAATGAAGAGATTCTCGGAACTAATTATATTAACCAAAACATTTCTAAACTAAATATCACACCAAAAATCTAAGATAAATCAGAAATACCTGATTATAAGGTTGCAAACTAAGCATAGAATTTAGTTACCTTATACATCCTGGAACATCTACTGATTTTTTTTTTAATTTAAATTCAATTAGCCAACATATAGTGCATCACTAGTTTCAGATATAGTGTTCAATAATTTATCAGTTGCATATAACACCCAGTGCTCATCACATCATGTGCCCTCCTTAATGCCCATCATCCGATTTATTTTTTTAATGTAATTATAGCTTCTTTTTACTAGTAGGAGTGGTAATAATATAAATTTTTATTGTGATAAAATATATATAAAATTTACCATTTATCCATTCTTTCCAGTTTCTTGAAATATCTGACATACAATGTTGTATTAGTTTTATGTCTATAACATGATGATTTGATATATGCACATATTGTGAAATGATTACCACTGTATTAGTTTAGTTAATATCTATTAAGTCACATAGTAATTTTTTGTGTGTGTATGACAACTTTCAAGATCTACTCTCTTAGCAACTTTCAAATACACAATATAATATTTTAAACTTTAGTCACCATTTTATACAGTACATCCCCAGGACTTACTTATAACTGAAAGCTGGTACCTTTTGAACTCTTCACTCATTTCACTTTCCTCCCTTGCTTCTGGCGACCACCAATCTGTTTTCTGTATCTGTGGATTCTGGCTTTCTATTTTTATTTATTTATTCATGAAAGACACACACAGAGAGAGGCAGAAACATAGGCAGAGGGAGAAGCAGGCTCCCTGCAAGGAGCCCGATGCAGAACTCAATCCCAGGACCCTGGGATCACGACCTGAGCCAAAGGCGGATGCTCAACCACTGAGCCACACAGGTGTCCCTCATTCTGGCTTTTTAAATTCCACATATAGATGAGAATCATACAGTATTTATCTTTTATTGTCTGCCTTTTTCACTCAGCATTAATGCCCTCAAGGTCCACCCATGTTGTCTCAAATGGCAGGATTTCCTTCTTTTTTTATGGCTGAATAATAGTTCAGCATGTGTGTATCTGCATGTGTGTGAGTGTGTGTGTGTGTATTACAATATCTTTATCCAATGCTTAGGTTGTTTCCATATCTTGACTATTGTATATAATGCTGCAATGAACTTGGAGGCTGCAGATATCTTTTCGAGACAGTGATTTTTCCCCCCTTTGGATACATAGCAAAATGTGGAATTGTTGAATTGTATGGTAACTTTACTTTTAAGTTTTTGAGGAAATGCCATACTGTTTTCCACAATAGCTGTACCAATTTACATTCCCACCCAATGCACAAGGGTTCTCTTTTCTCCATGTTCTTACCAATGTTTATCTCATGTCTTCATGATGACAGACATTCTGACAGGTGTGAGGTGATATCTCATCGTGGTTTTGATTTATATTTCTCTGATTGATTAGTGATGTTGAGCACCTTTTCATGTTTGTGCTGCCCATTTGTATATCTTCTTTGGAAAAATATCTATTTAGCTCCTCTGTTCATTTTTTAATCTATTTTTTTTTGTTACTGAGTTGTATATACAGTTTCTTACGTGATCATGTGATGTGACTTTTTCTCTTATTTTAGTATTTGAAATAAAAATATGCTGAGGATATTTTATTAAAAGGCATATTTTTTTGTCAAGTGACATCTTATGACGTCACTTCTAATTTCTACTTTTGTTGATATATTTTTTTGAGCTTCAAAAATAATATTTGTGACCTGACAAAGTACATGTACTAATAACATTTTCCTTCTTTCCTAGAAAACCATGAGGAAAAGTAAAGTATTCATTGATTTATCCAGATTCAATATCTTCCATGTTCCATCAGGCATGTGCAGGATTACAATTTTCTAAACACTATACAACTTTGGCTTCTCACCAGTCAAAATTATCTCTTGTTTTTTTTTTTTTTACATGACATATTTGTCATGCTAGCTCTACAGAACATTATGTATAATGGACTCCTTAATCAAAATGGATAAGCCCCTCCCCATTTAAAAAGCTCATGTGGTTGAATATTGAGGTGGAAAATATTGTACCCAAATGAGAATCTTGCTATTAGATTTGGCTGCCTTTTTCTTATCAAAAGAGCAGTTATATTTTTAAAACCTGCTTTGATAGAATAGAAAGAGAGCCCCATTATCAAAAACAAAGATTTGTTAAAGGTAGTATTGAAAATAAATAATTGGCTTTTGTTCATGAATGGCTAAATCTATTTTGTGGTTTAAAGAGCTAAGAACAGATTGCTTCCCTTAGACTGTTAGCAAAGAAATGTTTTCATCAATTAACATTCTTTGCTAAGAACAGTTTTTTCCAGTGCTATTTCTCAAATGGAGCATTACATAAATAGAGCTGCCCAAAGGACAATTCTTGGGCTTTTTTCTTTAATGTTTTAGAGTATAATAATTATGGCATGCCAGTTCAAAATGCTGGCAGAAAACAAAACAAAAAAAAAAATCACATTTCAAACAGATAATTTACTTGGAGGAAAAAGTTGCCATTAGGTAGCCATTCCTGCAAATTAGATAAAAGGTACATCACCCACAAATTGTGCCAGTCTTCCTCTTCATCATGCTTTTGCCCAATATTTACATCCCAGTAGGATGAAAAGTAAAGGGCATTTATAGAATGGGTGCAATAATCATGAACATTTGTTGAGCAAGTTCTTACAAGTCAGGCACTATTCTAAACGCTTTATCCATTTTGATTCATTTAAGCCTCACAGTGATGTTTGGGTAACACTGTTGTTCCTGCTTTGCAGAATAGGAAATTGAGAAAAGGATCATACAGCTAGTGGGTGGTAAAGACCAGATGCATACCCAGGCTCTGGAGCCCATGCCCCTAACCTCTCTATTCTCCCTATCAGTGATGGGAGACCACTCACAGGCAGTGCTCCTGCAGAAGTGGACCTCTGTCATGCTTTTTTTAGTAGACAGCTACTCCCAAAGGGGAAGAAAAGGGGAAGATCCTAGAAGGAGAGAAAAGAAGGCAAGATACAAGTGGGAGTTAAAGGGAGAGGCAGCTTATTGAATCAAGAAAAAGAAAGAAGCGTATTCAAAGGCAGTTTATGGGAACATGAGAACAAAGAGGGTGATGGAAACAGACTTAAGCGCTGAAGCAAAGTGATAAACGTTTGTGGTAAATTTCCTTCAAGAAAATAAAGAAAACAAAGCCAAGATTTAGAATGAGATCATGCAGCATTTTATTTTATATACAAATTAACCTAAGCCCAGAAAAGATTTGAGTTTGACTGATACATTTTATAGATCAGTAAACACAGGCCAGAGAGATTAAATGACTTGTCTAAGACATGAAGAAGCAGGTAGCATACATAGGCAAGGCTAGAACCCAACCAGATCTTCTAACTTTGAGCTCTGTGCTCTTCCACCAGCTCTATCAGCTTTTAAAACACAGAGGTGGTGGTCAATAGTTTTTGACTCAATTTCAGAACCATAAAAAATAATTATAGAGTATACATGTTGAAGATTAGACACAAAATACCTCAAGTTATCATCTTCTCAAGAGTCAAATAGCATTGTAGAAGAGCAATGTAGATAAAGTAGTCATTTCTAAATGCAAGGAAGAGAATTCTTGGCATAAATTCCTATTTTTTTTTACCTCTAATGTTTTTCCCTTAAAAATTTTTAAATTGAAATTATTTCAGCTTTAAAAAATTTAATCATACATGTATATGTGGCAAAGAGTGAAATGAATCATATTAATTTCTTCTTTACTAGAGAGACTGAAAAGGTTGGATAGAAAAAGAATCTTAGGTGGCAGTTACATAGCCAGTTTAGATACTGGTTTGTCATCCCTAAAGTTCTTTCCAGCTTGAAAATTCTATACTTTTAGAAAATTGGTAATTGAAATAAACATTAGATGAAAATATTATAATTTAAGTATATTTGACCCTAAGATTATGATACATCACCTAACATAAGCCTATGAGAAAATTGCTTATAGTAGCTTCCTAAGAGGGAGATTAATGAGTTAATAAAATGCCAGTGGTTGTTATCCATGGCATTTCAGACACGATAATTGATTAAAAACCTTTTTTACCTATTGAGAAATAGAGGGAAGAAAGCTAAAAGGAAAGGTGAAGTAAAGGAGAAATGAGGAAAATTTTTCTTATATAATCTCTTAGATACCAAAGACCCTGGTATTTATAGTACAGTACTATATGCATACTAAAAGCCAGTAAGATTAAATATTTCACATTTTTTTAAGTTTAAAAGTTAATGAGTAATGTTTGTGAGAATGGAGAAGTATATTATGAGTCATTGTCACTAATATGGGGCAGTCAGTGGAAAAATTAATGAGTTTTCCAGAGCCAAATAGTAAATCATTGAAAGCCTAGTGTTTTGAAATCAGGTTTTCTATTGACTGTAGAAATGAATTAATTCGGGTGTGGGTGGAATTTTTTTCTTATCTCAAATTCTCTACTTTATGGCAATTTCCTTGCCTTCTTTCCACTATATTTTGTTATATATGTCTCACTTTCACATCATTTGGCTATGTCAAAAGAATAATCTTCTCAGTACCACTTGGGACTTCATTGATCTCTCTCAAGTTGGATCACAGTTATGATTAGGGACTCTGATGATGTTAGAAATTCAAATGTGACTTGTTAGAGGTAAATGATCTAACTGATCTTCAAGACAAAGAGAACACTGAAAAGTTAGAGTGCAGTCTTCGAAAGATTTATTTCTACCACTTGAGGTAGATAGAAGAGAAAAACAAAAACTGATAGAAACAAACCTAACAAAAGGGAAAAACAGTCTCAATCACATACGTCTATTACTAAATGTAATTATAAATTGTTTAAATGTCATACTGTGTTAATATTATATAAATTATAAAACACAAATATAGGACACTCCATAAGTACAAAAAAGATGTATTAAATATATAGTATGATTTTTTTAATGATTTATTTATTTGAGGTGGGGAAGGGCAGCGGGAGAGGGGGAAACCAGCATGGCGCTGAACATGGGGCTAACTACAGGGCTGGATCTCACAACTCTGAATCATGACCCCAGTTGAAACCAAGAGTCAAATGCTCAACCCACTGAGTCACTACTCAGGGGCCCCTATAGTATTGATAATTTAAATAAAATTTTTTATTTTTTTTATTTTTTTTAAATTTTTTATTTATTTATGATAGTCACAGAGAGAGAGAGAGAGGCAGAGACACAGGCAGAGGGAGAAGCAGGCTCCATGCACCGGGAGCTTGATGTGGGATTCGATCCCGGGTCTCCAGGATCGTGCCCTGGGCCAAAGGCAGGCGCCAAACCGCTGCACCACCCAGGGATCCCCTAAATAAAATTTTTTAAAGGTTTATTTATTTATTTATGATAGACATAAGGAGAGAGGCAGAGACATAGGAGGAGAGAGAAGCAGGCTCCATGCTGGGAGCCCGACGTGGGACTCGATCCTGGGACTCCAGGATCGCACCCTGGGCCAAAGGCAGGCACTAAACCACTGAGCCACCCAGGGATCCCCAATTTAAATAAATTTTAATGACACTTTTTTGATGGAAAATACTGCATTACCTTGAAAATCCTGGTTTCATACCCAGTCATGGAAGGATTCAAGTTTAAAATCAGCTTATTCCCATATTTGGCTGTAAGGGCTATAAAAGCTAAAATAGATACCACAAAAAGATATGGAAGAAATACAAAGTTGGCTTCATGTACTCAATTATGACACTCAAATTTCAACTCCAACCAAGAGTTATAGTAAGGTTGTAATTTAGCCTTTTTCTCTAACAAATTTCTGACTTCCCTATCAATCAGTTTTCCCTGAAAGTTTTTTTGTTTTCTTTAATGTTTAACAAATAGCATCTCAATCCACTGAAATGCTATTTGGAAAATTTTCAATCATGTTAGAAAATTGTTTCCAAATTTACTAAGTATTCATATATGAGAGTTTTAATATTATATGCTTTTATCACTTTTGAAGTTTTTGTTTGTAATAGCTTTATTGAGACATAATTTACATTCCATGAAGATACATGCATTATAAGCATACAATGTGATTATTTTTAATAAATGTATAATTGTGCAACCATCACCACCATTCAGTTCTAGAGTATTTCCATCACATGAAAATCTTCCGTCATAGCCACTTGCATTCAATCTACACATCCAGCTCAATGCAATCACTAATTTGCTTTTCATCTCTACATTTTTTTTCCTTTTTGGAAGTGTCATACAAATGGTATCATGTAATATGTGGCCTGGGGGTGCCTGGGTAGCTCAATCTGACTCTTGGTCTTGGCTCAAGTCATGATCTCAGGGCTGTGAGATCGAGCCCCTGGTCAGGTGGGGTGCTCAGCCCCCAGAGTCTGCTTGAGATTCCTTAGCCTCTTCCCTCTCCCTCTGCTCCTCCCTCCAATCAAGCTCTGTCTCTAAGATAAATAAATAAATAAATAAAATCATGTAGCCTTTTGTGGCTCTTTCTTTTTGGCATTATATACTGCATGTTTATCCATGTTGTAGAAAGAGTCAATAGTTCATTATTTTTGTTGTTGAATAGTATTCCATTGTGCCACGTTTTATCTGACCATTAATTGATAGACATTTTGATTATTTTGGGGTTTTTTTTGGTTACTATAAATATACTGATATTATGATGCAAACATCTTTGTGTGGACATGTGTTTTTATTTCTTCAGTAGAAATCTAGAAGAAGAATTACTGAGTTATATGGTAAGTTTATACTCATATTTTATTTTATTTTATTTTTTTTTTTTTTTATACTCATATTTTAAAGAAACTGTTAAATGATTTTTCAGAGTGGGTATATCAATCAGCAATTTATGATAGTTCTAGTATTCCACATCCTTGCCATCACTTAGTATTATCAATCTTTTTTTTTTAAAGATTTTATTTATTTATGAATGAGAGAGAGAGAGAGGCAGAGACACAGGCAGAGGGAGAAGCAGGCTCCATGCAGGGAGCCTGATGTGGGACTTGATCCCGGGTCTCCAGGATCAGGCCCTGGGCTGAAGGTGGTGCTAAACCACTGAGCCACCTGGGCTGCCCTGTATTAATCAATCTTTACCTTATACCCATTCTAGTGGTTGTGTAGTTATATTGTGGTTTTAATGTCCATTTCCCTTATGATTAATTATGTTGAATATCTTTTCTTGTGATGATTAACCATTTGCATAACATTTTGGTGAAATGTCTATCCAAATATTTTGCACATTTTAAAATGGAGTTCTTTGCCTTCTTACTTTTGATGTTTAGAAATTCAATATATATTCTAGATAAAAGTCCTTCCTCAGATTATGATTGGAAAATATTCTTTCCCCAGGCACCTGGCTGGCTCAGTTGGAAGGTATGTGACTCCTGTTCTTAGGGTCGAGTTTGAGACTGATATTGGGTGTAGAGATTATAAATAAACAAACAAACAAACAAACAAACAAATAAATAAATAAATGTAGAAACTTAAAAAAATATTTTGAAAGACAAAACTTTTATTTAAAAAAAAACCCTTATTTTTATTTAAGTCCAATTTATCAATTTCCTCCCTTATGGATCATGATGTGGTATCGTAGCCAAGAAATTTTTGTCTGAAGCAAGTTACAGAAATCTTGTACTATGTTTTCTTCTAGAAGTGTCAAAATTTTATTAAGATTTTATTTTTAAATTATGTCTAAACCCAACATGAGGCTTGAACCCATGACTCAGAGATCAAGAGACCTAGCTCTTCCAATGGGGAGCTAGCCAGGCACCCCAGAAGTCTTATGGTTTTAGTTTTTAGGTCTATGATGCATAATGAGTTAATCTTTCTGTGTGTTGTAAGGTAAGAGGATAAATTCATTATTTTGCATATGGATGGATGTCAAATGTATTTCTTGAAGAGACAGCCCATTCCCTATTGAACTACCTTGGCATTTTTTTTTTTTTTTTAGATTTTATTTATTTATTTATGAGAGACACACAGAGACAGAGAGGCAAAGACAGAGGCAGAGGCAGAAGCAGGCTCCATGCAGGAAGCCCGATGTGGGACCCAATCCTGGGTCTCCAGGATCACGCCCCAGGCTGAAGGCAGCACCAAACCACTGAACCACTGGGGCTGCCCTACCTTGGCATCTTTAATGGAAATCAATTGACCATAAATGTAAGGACTTATTTCTGTACCTTCTATTCTATTTCATTGATCTACATGGCTATAATTATGCCAATACTAGTTAATAAATTTTGAAATTGGATATTGTAATTCTTCATACTCTGTTGGGTTTTGTTTCTTTCTTTTTTGATATTCTTGTTTCTATGTATGTGCTTCTTAAAGATTTTATTTATTTGACAGAAAGAGTACAAACAGGGAAAGCAGCAGAGGGAGAGGAAGAAGCAGACTCCCCGCTGAGCAGTGAGCCCAAAGCAGGGCTAGATCCCAGGATCTCAGAATCATGAACTGAGCCTTAGGTAGACACTTAAATCTCTGTATGTGCATTTAGGACTGGCTTCTCGATTTCTACATAAAGTGTTTGTTTGGATTTTGTAGACAACTAATCCAGGGATCACACTGAATCTACAGGTCAGAGTTCTTATACTTTTCTAAAATATATTCCTAAGTATCATATTCTTTCTCATGTCATTATTAATGGAATTGTTTTCTCAAGTTTATTTTTAAATTGCTAATTTCTAGTATATAAAAATGCAACTGATTTTTACATAGTGATCTTACATCTTGTGACCTTGTTACATTCATTACTTCTAGCATTATTTTTATTGTATATTCTTCAGACTTTTCTATGTATACAATCATGTCATCTGTAAATATAGCTTTAAATTTCCCTTTCCAGTTTATATGCCTTTAATTTTTCTTTCCTTATTATAATGGCTAACCTCTAGAACAATGTCAAATAAAAAAGATAAGAGTATATATCATTTTATTCTCAATCTTAATGGAAAATATTCAGTATTTTACCATAAATGTGGTGATAGCTGCAGGTTTTTCATAGATGCACTCCATTACATCAAGGAAGTGCCCCTCTATAGCTATTTCGTGGGACATCTATATCATGAATGGTGTTGTATCTTGTCAATTGCCTTTTCTTCATCTATTTTCATCATTTTTCCTTATTTTTAAAAGCTATTAAATAACAGAAAAAATATGGCATTTCTTGATTTGTGGTTCCTGACAAGATAATGTACCAGCCAGTGCTGTTGACTTGTCCACCTAGGCCAGTCCAAGATGCACAGAAGTTGTAACCAGCTGTGTGGAAGCCCTGTGATGAGTTAGCTGACCTGGTATGTAAAAGAAACAGGGGTCTAGGAATGGGAAGGGTCAGGTGCCAGGGTGGGAGGATGGGCTATATAAGGAGTGCTCTTATGTGTGATTTATGTTCTCTCTCCTACTATTCTAATCAGCTTAATGCCACCTTTATGAAGCAGACAGTTCTGGAGTTAAGAAACTAATGAAGTTATATTTTCACAGAATTTATCTAAGGAAAATAACTTCAAATCTAGTACTTTACACAACATTTTGGTATGATGACATTTGATGTCCCAGGGTTGGCACTGAGTCTAGAGTATACTTTACAAATGGAGACTATTGACTTTTCAAGTGCCCTGCATCTGACAGCCTTCTTTTGCTTTGGGCTTCACTCTAAGTTGGCAGCTATATGGATTCTATCAGTAATTACTTCTAACATAGATCCATTAATGAGGACTGTCACCTTAATTTTTGACAGATCATTTTGCTTAGTATAGAATTCTTGATTCATAGATTTTTTTTTTCTTTCAGCACTTCAAATCTGTTCTTCCATTGTTTTCTGGCTAATTTGTTTCTGATGAGAAGTCACCTGTTAATTTTATTGTGGTTTCCTTATATTATAATGAGTCATTATTCTCTTATTGCTTTAAAATTTCCTTGTCTTTGTCTTCTAATGTCTTGTCTTTGTCATGTTTTCATGTTTGATGATGATATATCTAGTTTTGGTTCTTATGTTTATTCCACTCCGGACTGAGTTTCATTGATCTCTACATTAAATTTTTTTATACAATTCAGGAAGTGTTAGAAGTTGCTGCTTCTTCAAATATTTTTAATATATCCTTCTATTCCTCTTTTCTTTTTTTTTTAATTTTTATTTATTTATGATAGTCACAGAGAGAGAGAGAGAGAGGCAGAGACATAGGCAGAGGGAGAAGCAGGCTCCATGCCCCAGGAGCCCAATGTGGGATTCGATCCCAGGTCTCCAGGATTGCACCCTGGGCCAAGGGCAGGCACTAAACCACTGCGCCACCCAGGGATTCCCTATTCCTCTTTTCTTTGTGTACTCCTAGCTATCTCAAGTTTCTGGGGCTCTGTTCATTTTTCTTCAAACTTTTTTTTCTTTCTGTTCCCCAGATTGGATAGTTTCCATTTCTTTTTTATCATTTCTACTTCTTTATTGAGAGTCTCTATTTGTCGAGTCATTTTACCTTAAGGTTTTTAAATATATTTATGGTAGCTGTTTTGGATTAGTTGTCTATAAAATCCAATGAGTGGGACCACTCAGCACGTCCATTGGCTACTTATTCTTCTGAATTTGGGATATGCTTTCCTGTTTTTTTGTTTTGTTTTTTGTTTTGCAAGTCTCAAAATTTTTGGTTGAAAACTGAATTTTAGCTAAATATTATTGCAATATTGGATCATGTCTAGTTTTCCTCCTGAAAGTTTTTTTTTTTTAATTGCTAGAAATTAGGCTTTAGGATTTGTTTCTTCTGAGCTGTGGGGCACTGATATCTCCGGTAAATTTTCCTATCCCATTTTTATTTTTAAACCTAATTTCTAAAAAGTTAATATACATATATATAATAAATATAAATTCTAATATTTTCTTCCTACACCAGTGGCATGGAAAATGATTCTACCTTGAAAAAGCAATCATATTGCTCATCTTCTTAAAGTTCTTCTCTTGCTCCCAATTTCACAGGAAGAGAACTAAGTTGAAGAATAAAAGGCTTTGATTGGGGAGTGGGGAGGAATAGACACCACACTAAATAAAGCTCTTTTACTCAAATGAGACTGGCAATACTTGGAACTAGACAGATCATTCATTTTTTTATAGCTTGACAGTTTTAGACTGTTACTCTTCATAGTTCAATAAGAGGTCATAATACGTGCTCTGTTTTCTTGTCATATACTATATTATTGTCATGAAACCTTATTATAAGAAACAGAGCCTCACTAAAGGCAAAACAGGAAAAGTATGTATTGGGGTGACTATAACAAACAGCTCATGGAATACTAAAAAATGAAGTGTATTCTGGCTTTGTGAGGAGAATAGGAAAAACATCAGGGCCATGGCAGCAGTTCTCTCTGGCTCACTTGTTCTCTCAATTCTCAATTTCTAGGAGATGAATCTGATTGGCAGTATTATAGGTTATGGTCAATGGTCTGCAATGAATTGGTTAATTTTGAGTCAGGTCTCCCCTAGTTAATACAATGGCCAGATGCTAGGTCTGAAGCTTGCAGGGCTGCATACTTCAAGTGTTTTGTATATGGGTACTTGGAAACATGTCTATTACACTCACCAGATGTTGGATGCCCTTATGATGTTATAAAGTTGTTACATTCTCATGACTCCACCGTGTTCCAAAAAACAGAGCAAATGGATGCTTTAGATGAAAAGAACAAAGCACAGAATTTTAACTCTGAATATGATAACTTTATGCCAAAGCACATACAGCCGGTCCTTCTCACATTGGTCCCTCACTCATAGAGGTGTAGGGATAGGTCCTCTTAGATGTAAGATCTAACTAAGGCTTTTCTCTCTTGGGAGGCTGCATGGCGGAAACCTATACTCTGCTCTGCCATATGTTATCTCAATTTTCTACTTTGATATTCTAGTCTCGTCTTTTTGTAAGTACTTCTCAACATCACTGATTCTATGCTTTCAAACTTAGAAGTCAAATTCTTCCAAGGACTAAAAAAGGATTAATGAGTGTTGGCCTTTCTTAGTAGAGGAGACAGTTTAGTAGTCCAAGGCACTATGGAGGATACAGTCATGACTATTCATGTATCCTACCTTCAAGGAGAGAAGGCTCACACAAATGACTACACCATAGGGTAGAGAGTATTAAATGCCACCCTCTCCAGAGGTGTGGGTAAGGTCGGGAAATTTTCAGAAAAAGCTTCAGAGGTAACTATTGGGCTGTGCCTCTATTCAGAGAATGGTCTGGAGGTGGGACACAGGCCGGGAACTCTGATCAGAACGATTATTAAGCTTTAGCAGCCATTCTCAGGACCAGTTTATTCCAGGGCTCTCTTTCCCTCACTTGCCACCAGCTTTTGTTTTAACATTCCTTTTTAAAACAAACAAAATGGGCAGTCCTGGTGGCTCAGGGGTTTAGCGCCCCCTTCAGCCCAGGGTGTGATCCTGAAGACCCAGGATCGAGTCCCACGTTGGGCTCCCTGCATGGAGCCTGCTTTGTCTCTGCCTCTCTCTCTCTGTGTCTCTCATGAATACATAAAATAAAATCTTTAAGAAAAATTAAAAATAAAAACAAACAAAAAAAGCAACTATCAATTAGTGTGTTTTTTGGAATTCTTGTATTCTCCCACCTTCTCCATAGGCTTCTAAGAATGAGAAAGGAGGCAGTGTTTCTGCTCTCCCCCTTTTCCTTGTGGCCTCTGCTATTATTTTTCAGGAATACTAATCATTATGAATTATTATGAAAACGACAAACATTGGAACATTACAAAGCATTCATAATCATGAAAGGTTCTGATCGCCTTCTTTCTAAGATGGTAACCAAAAAAAACATCCCTTTGACTTCTGCTGTTTACTTCTGTTCTAGAAGGTGGTGCTCACCAAAATTTGTAAGTCTTTTGAACTTTGCCCTAGGTCCCACAATCAGCCTCAGCAGAGCCCCCACTTCCGATGTCTACTTCTCAGAGTTAGACCCACCTACCAAGGTGGTAGGATAGCAGGTTATATGCTTCCTCTTCTCAGGTTGTTCATTTGCATTTATATGGAACCTCAGAGTGGGAGACAATGGTTTCTACCCATCACTGGAAATCTGGAATTAAGGCATTGCAATTTGCAAATAAAAGGCCCTTTTGTAGGAGAGAACTTTACTAGTAAAATGAGTTAGGATTTTGAGGAGACAGTGCACAACAACCTTCAGAATTTTTTTATTGAAGGTTACAAAATAAAAGCCTTAAGAAATTCCTTCCAGGCTCTTTTTTGGTGTAAAGAGAAGCCAAAAGATAGAGAGGGAGGTAGACTGGAAGGAGTGTGGTTTCACAAAGGGTCAGATATATGTCTCCCATCCAACTTCTAACCAGGCCCAACCCTGCTTAGCTTCCAAGATCAGTCGAGATCAGGCACGTTCAGGGTGGTATGGCGGTAGACAGGGCCAGATATATGTAAGGAAGGTGTAGAGAAAAAAAATTTTGAGAAGAAAATAACATATAATCTAAGAGAGAAATTATAATCAATGGAGGGGAATCCTGAGGTGGGAACATGGCCCACGTTTAGGAGTAGAAATGGAGTATGAGTTTAGAACAGAGAGTGGCACCCCTCCTCGATCAGGACTGAAGTAAGTGATCAGGTGTAAAAACTGAGACAGGTTTAGGAAAGTTAAATAGAGAAACCTCATGATGGATGCCTCCATCAAGTACGTGGCAAGATCATTTCCAGAACTAGAAGAAGACAAAGTACAGTGGGGGCTGGAAGAGAGCAGAACTAGGACAGGTTTGGGAGAAGTGCCCTGGATAATCACCCTCCTGATGAGGAAAGGAATTTAGAGAATCAGTGAAGACCCAGCCAAGTCTGGATAGCATAGACTTATACTGGAACAAAGTGATTTCTTGGTCTTATCCAGGAATGCTTGTTAGTACAGGAGCAGGTTCAAAAGAAATCTTTCAGCTGTGTATAAGAATTACGAAAAATAATAATGATGATGTCAAATGGCAACATTTTAGGGGACTTTATTCATGGTAGATTCCAGTAACATTTTAATTATTATAAACATGAAATACACACTATCAAAATATTCATCACGCATGTGATCTGAGAAAAATACAAAAGGATCATTGGAGTAAAAAAGAATTAATTCTTGCTTTTTTCTTTCCATGCTAGCCTAAGGCAAGAATAAAGGAAATATCAGTGTTGTTCATTCCATTAGGCACATCTTCTATTCATTCAGTGTTATTAAATATTTTTTAAAAACAAATCCTTGGCATCTTCTTAGAACATTAAAAAATAAGTCATAAAAACTTGCATTTTACTTTTTCTGTTCTCCAAAAACAAACACACACACACAAAAGCCAGAAATGAAAAGCATGATGAGCAAACTTCCATGATGGCAAGACATGAGACAGGCACGCACTAAGGTCTCCGCTGCTTCCCTCCCAATTCTGGAAAGAGTTAGGAGGATTTCTGTATAGGATCACCAACAAAGTTTAAATTTTACTACAAATTCTAAGAGATGTTTTTCCAATCAATGCACCATATTAACAAGTCTTACCTATTTTTGTAATTTTCAATTATAGTAAGACAAAAACTAATAGCAAAGCATATTATTCAACTTAAAATTCAGGACAGTGGTTAGACATAATGTAGCTTGCACACACATTCATTTGTTTCTCACAATAAATATTTATAATTTCCAAAATCCTATCAGCTTTTTCACAAAATATGGTCCCTCTAACTTGAGGGGTGGTAGCACAAACATGGTCTTCTTATGTCTTACTGACATGCCAAAATCACCAAAATGAGGAACTTAAGAATGTCAGTGGCTACATGACAGAGCAGTATCATGCTTAAAGCCTAATATTTTCACGTCGAGTCACCTGAATAGCCAGTATCTAAATATGAAAGTTGTTTACATGAAACAACTGTTTTGACAAACTAGCACAAAGTGACTAAATGAAAGCAAAGAACTTGTGATTAAAGCTCAAGATCTTTCTGTGTACTGATTGCACGTCTCAGTTCACTTAACAAATTCGAGGTAAACTGGAAAATACCCAGAAAACAGCATCTATCAACTGTAATCTATTCCCTCCGCTCTCTGAGATCATCAAAAGGCATGGAGAACTGACTTTGTCACCTGTCTTTCCCCACCCTGTAGACTCTTAGGGGAAAGAGCGTGCACCTGCCAGGCTCCCGGAGCAGAATGTACACACAGGTGGGTCTTTAATAAATATCCTTCCATGGAGAGATTAGAGGTTTGCTTGGAGAAGCGGGGAACACGCTATCTTACGTGACGACTCACTGTCAGCCTGCTTCCTTGCCAAAATATCATTCAAAGGAAATCTTGTTTGAGTCTCCTTCAGGTAGGGCTTTAAGTTTTTAGACCCAACATTTTGAGGCAAGGTCTGCCTCAGGGACAGAGGGGTGCTTGGATGCAGACCAAGTAGAATTCAGGTGGGTCAGTGACGTCAGGAAGAAGCAGCGAGTTAATGGGTAGGGTGCAAACTCACCTGGAGTAGCCGAAGCTGCACACAGGTCAAAGGTCAAAGGTCAAAGTCTCGGGGGCTCCCGGAGGCAAGACGAGCGAAATGCCCACTCCTAGGCTCTCCAGGGTTCCTACAAAGGCTCAGCGGTCGCCGCCTTGGAGGTGAGGCGAGGAACGAACCCTACGTGCACAGCTGGGCTTGACAGGAAGCCGAAGCCCCAGCTGCCTCGGGTTCCCGAGCCTGCTCCCGGGAACCCACGCACCTCCTCCCTGCGCCCCCGCCCGCCCCCAAACCCCAGGCACCTTCAGCCTCCCTCCCCGCCTGCTTCGGGCCCTCTCGCTCTTAACAGCATCGGTCTCTATGGCGACCTGAAACCGCGGCTCTCATTGGCCCGTTCAACGTGAGGGCCGGGCCAATGGGGAGGGCCGGCCTGCTGCGCCCGGCCAATGGGCTGCGCGGGGGGGCGGGGCGGGGACGGCGGCGTGCTGACGTTCCCGGGAGCCCGGGGCGGGCTGGGCGCGCGCGCTGGCGGCCGGGCGGGCGGCGGCGGCGGCCTCTGGGCAGCAGAGGGGGCTCCGGCGCTGAGTCCGGGTCGACGCCGGCCGCGCAGGCGGCGCCATGGGCACCGGCTAGAGGGGCCCGCGGGCCGCCGCCGCCGCGGGGGTGGTGGGAGAGCCGCTCCGGGGGCGGGGGCGGGCGGGGGAGGGGGGGCGGGCCGCCGCTGGGCCGCGGCACTTTTCTAATTTCCTCGGGTGCCGCAGCGGCGACCCCTCGGCGCGGATGTCCCCGGGCCCGCGAGCGACGGCGGGCGCAGCCTAACCGGGAAAGTAAGTGTGCGGGTCCGGGGGGCGGGCTCGGGGGTGTGGGGGGGGCGGCGCGCCGCTCCGGGCCCCAGACCCAGACCCAGACCCAGACCCAGACCCCGGCCCCAGACCCCGGCGCCCGCGCCCGAGCCCAAGCCCGAGCCCGAGCCGGCCGTGCGGGGCGCGGGGGTCGGCGCCTCCCTCCCTCCCGCCGCTCGCTGCGTCCCAGCGCCCCGCGGCCGCCCGGCTTCCCCGCCCCGCCGCGTGCTCCTGCCCGCACTCGCCTGCCGGCGCCCCTCCCCCCGGCGGCGCACAAGTTTCCCCCGCATTGCTCTCCCCGGAGCCCCCCGCCCCGCGCCGGACGCCGCGCCGGAGCCCCCCGGACGGCTGCCCGCGGCGGGCCCGCGCCCCCAGCGCTCGGGGCGGCGCGTCGGGCCCTCCGGCCGCTCTCCTGCCTCCCACGCCCGGGCTGCCTGCCCCGGTTGCCTGCCCCGGTTGCCCCCGAGCCCCGCGCTCCCGCCGGGCTGCCCGCCGCCCTGGCCGGCGCGCCCCGCGCCCTCGGCGGCGCAGCCCCCGCTCCACCCGTCGCGGCCCCCAGCCCGGGGCTTCCCCGGTGCCGCCCTGCGCCTGCCAGGAGTTGAAGCGGAGCTGCGGCACCCCCAGCCCGGGCGGCTCCGGGGTCCCCCCCCCGCCCCCGGCCGGGAAGCGAGGGCTGGAGCGGCGGGGCCGGGATCGGCGCGGCTGAGTGCGACAGCGGCGGGCGCGGGCAGGGGAGGCGCCGCGGCCGCCCGGGGCGCAGCGATAGGCAGGTGTGTGTGTCCGGGGGAAGGGGGGGCGCGCAGCGGGCTCGTCGGCTGGCGACAGATTGTGCAGGAATGCGAGGAATGCACCAGGGGCATAGTCCGGGCGGCCCGCCGCCGCTGCACTAGCGCCTTCCCGGCCCGGCTCCCGCCGCGCAGCCCGAGGTCGCCGGAGCATCCTCGGAGCTGGTGAGCGAAGCTGCGCTCCCCCGCGCCCGGCTCCCCGCGCCTCGCTCCCCCGCTCCCCGCTCCCGGCTCCCGGCTCCCGGCTCCCCGCGCCTCGCTCCCCCGCTCCCCGCTCCCGGCTCCCGGCTCCCGGCTCCCCGCGCCTCGCTCCTCGCTCCCTGCGGCAGACGGCGGCGGAGGGGAAGCGCGGCGGCTGTGTCGGGCTTCCGCTAGCCTCTAGCCTGGGTTTTGCTGCATTGGTCTCCAGGACCGGGGTTTTGAGGCGGAGGGTGGTGTAGCCAAGGTTATTCATCATTGCACAAGGTTCTTGGCAAGTTTGGTTTGCAAGGTTTGAATAGAGCCTGGTTTTTACGAGGGTTTTTTGAAAGCCTGCAGGAAAGGTGCCCAAGGTTCTTGGAGTAGTGAGCTTGCAGCCAACGCATTTTAGCTCTAGCAAAAATGTCTGTTAATGCTCATGGGTAGGCATGTGTTGCAAGAGAACTCGAATGCATCACTTTGCTATCATAAGAATTGTAATTTTTTTCTCGTCATGCTGGGTTGTGTTTAGACCTCTTATAATACATGATGAATAGAAACAGAGAAGCAGTGTTTGGTCAGCGATGGGACAGATAGAACTGTCTGGTACAGCTAAATTCGGGGCGTGTCAGTTACCACTGGAAGTAACACGGGGACAACACAATCATGTATATTTCAAGATGTAATTTATTAGTTGAGGTCGTCGTTCTTTTTGTTACCGAGTTTGACTGAAAAACATAAATAGAACCCTCCAACTTTTAAAGAATTGTAGTCATGTATAAAAATCATAATGATGCATATATATTTTTTGGTCGAATTTTATTTTCTTTAATGCAGAAAAGCAGATTTTTGACAGTGCTTTTCTAGAATTGGACTTAGATTATTTTATTTTAAAAGGGGAAGTAGAAGACAGCTTCTCTTCTTGAATGCAGTATATTGCTATAGAAGTATCTTCTTGTGCCTGTGAAACAGTTATGGAAATGGTAACATGAAAATGAGAACAACTGAGGTCCAAAATAACATTTCTGGATGTTGAAAAGCATACTATGTGTGCCTTTCTTTGACACAGTTTGCTCTGGAGGTTGAGTTTACTATAAGCCTCTCCACACTTGGTTATTTTGTATCAGATTCAGGAAAATAATAAGTTGATTGTCTAGCTGTCTTCCAATACCTACTTTGTGTGGAGCAAATGCATTGAATAGTATAAGATGAGAACCTTTTAGTTAGGACTCAACAGAAAGGAAAGATAGAAGGGGGGAAATAAAACCCAAAACTTTGCACCTGGAAACGTTGCGTCTTTTGCCTGCTACATTGTTTTTCAGGTATGTCCTTAATCTGTGGATCTTTTAATTTAGAGGCTTAACTCTAAATTAGTAACACTGTATTGGATATTGGGACGTGTTTATAGATGCCAACAGGAAACTTGTTATGTAACAATATCATATTACAACAGAGTAGAGCACCTGCTTATTTGATTTGATGTGAAGATTAGAAAGTAAAAGCACTTTCAGTTTCTCTGCTACATTAGAAATTGAAACAACTGGTCTAAGTGTATAGGTTATGTATATACATGATTGGCTGTACAAATAGTTTTACTTGCTTCAAGTAAAGGTAGGCTTTTAGTTAGAAATATATTTTAGTTGTTATAGATATTTGAAGGGAAGTTTCAAAAATAGTGATCATTCACAATCAATAACTGTGTTTTGGCCAAAGTCTATTCCCTCACCAACCCCCACTATTACATAAGAAGAAGGTGCTGCATTTCACATATTGTATGTTATCACATATTGTATGTTATGCTGAAGATTCCAAAGATTGTGGAACTAAGTGTCTAGTTACCTTAATTCTTACCTATGCTATTTTGAAGGGAGATAGTGGAATAGGATAGTGATGGAAAGCATAAGAGAAGGTAAGCAGAAAATAGGAGCAGCTGGCATTCATCCAGAAAAAAAAATGTTAATGCTGCATTTACAAGCTGAATGAGCCAAATCTACTTTTGTAATTCTGATATATTTTGACTTAAAAAAACTATTCCCAAACTCAATTTAATAAAGACTTTAGCAGTTGTATGACCTTGAGTATTTGAATTAAGTGTATATTAAGTCAGAATTGCAGTCTTTTTCCTTTACTATACAAATTGGGAAAGTAAATTTAAAACTTTTATTTTTATTTATTTATTTATTTTTTAAATTTATTTATTCATGATAGTCACACGGAGAGAGAGAGAGAGGCAGAGACACAGGCAGAGGGAGAAGCAGGCTCCAAGCACCGGGAGCCCGATGTGGGACTCGATCCCGGGTCTCCAGGATCGCGCCCTGGGCCAAAGGCAGGCGCCAAACCGCTGCGCCACCCAGGGATCCCAATTTAAAACTTTTAAATTCACTTAATTAAAAAATTCAGTTATTGATAATTTAAAAATTGAATTATTTCCTTATTGTTGGTTAAGAATTGATTTGAATAGAGAATTTTTATATCCTAGAAGATGCAAATCACTTGGGAAGTCCAGTCTCTCACCTGACCAATCCAAAATATTAAGATATTTTGATAATGCTCTATAATCTATTGTTTGTTTTTCTATTTCAATCAAAAGATAAATCCCTAATTTGCTTAATTCTAAAATGGAATCATAATAATGAAGTCATATCTTCATTATTAACTGAAAGATAAAAGGTTATTCTAGGGTTATTCTAGGGCATTAACATTCATGGAATTGTATGTCACTTTGGGAAGTTGCCTTCACGCCTTCAGTGTACTGGGAGATAATTACTTCTTAAGTGTTAAATGGTTTTGTAGTGCCTTTCCTGCACTGAAGGTGGAGGAAGAATCTGATACAGAACACCAGTGGACTGGTTATGTTTGGAAAATTAGGTAACTATTTCATGCCCAAACTGTAACTACATATAGTTGCAGCGAGAGAGAGAGAGAGAGAGAGAGAGAGAGAAAGAAAGTAAAACTTTAAGCATAACTGGATGTAAGGCTTCATAAACTACCGGTAAGTGGTGATAGCAATCAACAGGTCAATTTGACACCCAGCTGTGAGAAAAACACGCTTCTTTTAGGATAAGGAGATAACGACCCTAGCTCACAAAGATCAATAATTCATGTGCTTGCTGGTTTCAGTTGAGAAGTTGTATGACATTCAAATGTTGCTTACATTATCACTTTAATAATTCAGTGGAACTATCTTCATCTTTTGGGGACTATGTTATAACTAAGTTGAGGATATTAAATGATGGTGCTCTTCAGTTTGCTGCAGGCATTCTGTTTGTCATTCGTCTAAGTTTTCTTTTTATAATTTAGATTTACTTTTATTTGGTACACTAATATATGTTAGCTACATTCTTGATCATTTTATTATTCATAGTCTTGATAATATAGTTTATTGTGATTAATACATAATGATTCACTGCAGATGATAAAATGTCATTATATTGTAAATGTTTAATACTATAAAATATATAAATTAAAACATGGAAATGTCTGAATTATTTTAAGTCATGTCATTGTGAAACATTTTTCTTGAACTGAAAAATGCCTCCCAATTGGGTAGATGCCAGTCCCTCAGACAGATAATATATCATATAGCCCTCATAAAGTCTAGAACTCCCAAATGAGAGGTGGAGAGGGAGAGGGCAAGTGAATCAATAACCCTCTTTCTTCAACAGCCAAGACATGTTTGACTTCTATAATTATTGTCTATGTTAAATATAAATTTAAATATAAATTTAAGGGAGTTGTAAATATGCAAGGAAGTCTATTCTGTTCTTACCTAATATGGATTCTCTCCCTTACCTCCCTCCCCCCAAAACACACACACCACCACCCAATGCATCTGTCTGTTTGGAGAGGCAGAGAAAGTTCCACTTTCCACTTTATATAGAATTTGGTGCTTAGTATTCCAAGTTGAATTTAGAGTGGATGGAAGTTTTTGTCATAAAAATGGCATTATATATGAAACTTAGGTAAAATGTGTAGTTGAAGAGGGGTTATCAAAGTACTCTATAGAATTTGGGGTCCTGGCCTGTTTTTCATAGACACCCACAACTGACTTACAAATAGACTTTTAAAACATTGAGTAAGTGGTGTCTGAAATTCTAGGCCATTGTAAGCTCTCTCTTAAATTGCAAACATGAGGGGGAGGTGAAAAGCACCCTACTCCAGAAATTAGGAGATCTAAATCTTATGGCGATAAACCATTTAAGAACATTCAGGTTTATAGCCTCCTCCTTTTGAAAATGCAGTGTTTGGATTGCATTGATCTTAGATATATTTCAGCTCAAGATTTCCAAAGTCCTCAGTATTTTTTTTTTTTTGTTCTTTTGTTTTCTATGAAAAGGTTTCCTAAGCATTCGTTTATTTACTCAGTCCTGTTTCTCCTTCTATTGCAAATCATATCAGCAAGGAAGTTGAGGTTCTCTTTTGAGACTTTTGAATTTCCATCATGCTCATCTTAAATTGTTTTGTTTTCCTTTTTTAAAGATACCATTTTGGGGAGGTGAGGAGAAAAGGTATACAGTGTTTTCAAGGTCTTGGCCATCTACCCTCACCCCTCATCCAGGATTCACCGTGGTAGTTTAGGCCAGAAAAAGTCCCTGGGCTTTCACCTTGACACCAAGTGAAATACATAAAAAGTGTCATTAAGGAAGTGAGTGAGGTATTTGGTTAGTAGCCAGACTGTCATAGGTGAGTTCTGTTTGCTAAGTGTGTGATTTGGTAAATTATTTATCTCTCTGGATCTTGTTTTACTCATTTATAAAACAAAGTAATAAAAATATCTACTTCAAATGGTGGTTGTGAGGATTAAATGAGTTAATACATGTTAAACACTGGAAGCTCCAGGGCAGCCAATACCTTTAAGTCATTATTTTTGAATTGTGATGTTTAATGATACTTTCTTTTTTTAGGATTTATTTATTTATTTTTAGAGAGGGGAGAATGAAGGAGAGGGAGATAGAGAATCTCAAGCAGACTCCCCACTAGCACAGAGCCCAAGGCCAGGCTGGATTCCAGGACCCTAAAATCATGACCTGAGCCTAAAGGAAGAGTCAGACACTCAACCAAATTGAGCCACCCAGGTGGCCCCTTAATAATATTTTTGTAGCATCTACCATATATTGGGCAAATTATTGACTTGCTTTCACCTTAGTCAACATAATTATGAATCTAAACACTATTTCAGGAAAGAAATAAACTACTAAAGAGAAATTATGAGCTTGGTAATTTGCAAGAGATTGCCCATAAGGAAGAGAATCCAGCAAAATAAATCAAAGAAGGGCCCTTTTAAAATAGGGAACTTAATACTTTTTTTCAGGTAGGCAATACGTACAGGCATGTAAAACACCACTATCCAATGCATGTAAAAAGTTTGGTTAAACATTTCTTAATACACTCATGTTTAAAAGGTAAAGTCTGGTAGCATTATATTGCAGGGGTCAGAGTGAAAATACTTGCAAAATGTAAAACATATATTTTAAATATGTATATAACTATGGCATTTGTAATTCTAGTCATTTTATGCAATGTCTTGCTTGTCAATACATGAAGAAAGTGCTAGTGTTAATCATTTATGAGCTAATATGCAGATTGTAAGTTAACTCTTTAAGCTGCCTTTTCTGTCCAGAATTGATCACCCTTGAAATTGGTAGGAAACTGCCAAAGCAAGAAGGACTAGAAGAGAAGTTTGGAAGATAATTGATGTAATAAACCCAACAGTCAGACAAATGATTTAAGAGATATGAAGAGTCTCTAGTTCTAGACCTAGCTGTACTACTAAGCTGTGTGTGTCCCATGAGTAAGTCATTTAACTCCTGGGCTCTAGTTTTCTCATGTGTAAAATGAGGGAGTTGGACTAGATGCTCTCTAGAGCCCTACTACTTATATTTCACTACTCTTAGAGTATTACACATTCCAGTCCATTTCATTTTTTTCCCTCAGCAGTAATGGAGACCATCTTCTCAAGAGTTTATTACAATTTACTCTTTGGGATAAGGGGAGAAACTTGAAGTTGTATACCTGAAATACTCATAAAAATGTGTTGTGGCTAGACAGGTATTTGACCCCATACTGGCTGAATTAGTAGCTAACCTCTTGTATTTGTTTGTTAAGTCAGTCTCCTGTGTACTTTTGAGGCTTAGCCTCTAATTGAGACTAAATTTTCTGGAAGTGGGATAAAAATAGAAGGGGATTTAGGTAGTGGTTAGAGGGACTAGTCTTGTTAAAATGAGAAAAACACCTACCATTTGCTTTGGTTTGATTTGTTCTCAAAGAAATTAACTGAGACAGAGTTGTTCCTCTGAAAGCATCTTGCTTTTCCATGAATACTTTATGTGTGTGGCCTAAGAACTCACTAATTTGTATATCATTATAGAATATAGGTATCTTTGATTTAGTTCTAATCTTTGCACATAGACAATGTACCATTGTTCACAAACTGGTGGATCTCGACAGAATGATACTGTACTTGATTGAATTTGTGCTCCCGGGCTCCAGGGTCTTCCTTTTTGCTTTTTTTTAAACAATTGAAAACTCCATTGAGGAGAGCTGCTCTAGATCCTGCTCCCCTACAAAGGGGAGAAAAAAAATCCTTATAGAACTTATAAATGTATATGTTCCCCATAAATAGTAGTTTAAAAATAATTGGGATTGACTGTTTTTCTTTGCTAATCCAATAAGTACATTATTTTCAAAAGGAGAGTCAGTTATACTACTAATGCATGCAATATTAAATTAATTTTCAATGTCATGATCAAAGTAAACACTTGAATAGGCTTTTCAGCTTCCATACCTTCACAAAAATTAGAAACACTCACGTAAAATGGAAACCAGTAATAACGACTTTGAAGTGAAGTGCATCATATTTTCTGACACCTGTACCCTAGATTGAATAGGAAAAAAGTACTGATCTAGTTAGAAGTAACTTGTTATTCCTGAGTACCACCAGGAGTCCAAGCAAGGGGACTGAACACAATTAGTGCTTCATTTATTTACTGGAGCCCTACTGTGTGTGAAGTATTGTGTTCTGTTTTGGAAACCTCTTATTTAAAAAGATACAGGATTCATTTTCACTCCATTCAAGCAACTTTCATTAGTCCCCTACTCTGTATCTTCAGACTTTGCTAGGCCTCATGGCCAAATAATGATTTCCCCCAGGAGTTTTACAGTCTGTGTTGGATTCAGTATTGAGAGTCTCCATCTTTAAGGAATCTGTGATTGATTTTACAATGTAGTTGGGAAAGATAAGATACATGAACTGGTAAAAAGGTGTCCTAGAAAACTTTGGTATATAAATAAACATGCAGATTTTTTCTGTGTTAGGAATGAGCTGTAAAATGACTTTGTATTAACTAGGTTTTAGCTAAATCTCCTTTTTAGGTATGTGTTACTTGATAGGTGCTGCATTAACCACTGTCAGTGACTTTCTTTGGAAGAAAAGACCTTCATCTGAAAAAGTGCTCCCTTGCCAATAATAGAGCTTTCAGAAAATATTTTAATCATGAACCTGATTATTTTAGTTATATTTCTTGGAATACTTTACCACATAGCCTATATAAAATAATTGATTACAGTGAAAATGAATTATTTATGAAATACCATAATTCTTCAAGACTTGCATTTTAAGGAAGTTCTTATTTTCGTACAGTAGTACTTTGGCTTATTGTGCTTTGTGTTCTTTATTCTTTATGCAATTTGTGTGCCTTTATAAGTCCAAACTTATTATCTATTATTGAAAATATTCCCTTCCGTTGGTATGAATAAACAGAAGAATGTTTTGAAAATCTCTTGTGACATCTGCTAGAATAAATAGTCTCATTGAATCTTACCTTGAATTTCAGACTGATGCACTGATGGGAATTTTCCACTTATTGTCAATTTGTCAATGACTGAATAAGCAGAAAAGTCAGTTTTTCTTAAAGCACTGAAAAAAGAATCAGAAAACTCAGTTTTCAGACTCAGTTGTCAGACTTGCACAAGAACTGCTATTATTTTGAGACCTGTGACAAAAAATCATCTGTTAAATGTCTAATTCATACTGTCAGCAGATGAAAAATATATGTTGGTCTGAAATCTTTGGACAGTATATTGGCAGGTGTCAGTCTTCAGAAATATTGTTTGTGGGTCATTTGTTTGGAGCTCTGAACACAGTTTTCCACAGAAGCAACATAAATCCAAAAATTCACCATCCTAAATGTAACTGGAATGTATTAGTTCCAGGGTCCCATCCTCTTCCTTTTCCTTTGAGCTATTCAGCAGCAGGGACTTTGTCTTTTTGTGTGACTCTAGTCTTTCTAGATACCTTATATGAATAAATTAGTTTTTAAAAAAATATTTTTATTTGGGCATAGCTGACACACAATATTACATTAGTTTCAGTTGTACACCATGGTGATTCAACTTGTCTATATGTTATGCTATGCTGACCTCAAATGTAGCTATGATCTGTCACCATGCTATGCTATTGTAGTATCACGGACTTTATTCCGTATGCGGTGCCTTTTGTTCCCATGATTTAACTCATTCCATAACTGGGAGCCTGTATCTCCCTCTCTCCTTCACTCTTGTTGCCCATTGCCCCCCTCCTTTCTGGCAACCATCGGTGTGTTCTCTGTATTTATAGGTCTGATTCTGCTCTTTGTTTCTTCTTCTTCTTCTTCCTTCTCTTCTTTTTCTTCCTCCTCCTCCTCTTTTCCCTCTTCCTCCTCCTCCTCCTTTGATTCTATATAGGAGTGAAATCATGGTCTTTGTCTCGGTCTGACTTCTTTCACTCAACATGATACCTGTAGATGGATCCGTGTTTCTGCAAATGGCAAGATCTCATCCTTTTTTAAGACTATGAAATATGTCACATATATCACATCTGCTTTATCCATTCATCTATTGATAGACACTTGGATTGCTTCCATATCTTGGCTGTTGTAAATAATGCTGCAGTGAGCATAGAGGTGCATATATCTATGAAGTAGTGTTTTCATTTCCTTTGTATAAATACCTAGTGGAGGAACTCCTGGATCATGTGGTATTTCTAATTTTTGAGAAACCTCCATACTGTTGTCCACAGCAGCTGTACCAACTTACATTCCCACCAACAGTGCTTGAGAGTTCTTTTTTCTCTACATCCTCACCAATACTTGTTATTTCTTGTCATTCTGATGTTAGCCATTCTAACTGGTGTAAGGTGATAATCTCATTGTGATTTTGATTTGCATTTCCCTGATGCTGAGTGATGTTGAGCATCTTTTCACATGTCTGTTGGCCATCTGGATGACTTCTTTGGAAAAGATCTATCGAGATACTCTGCCCTTTTTTTTTTTTTTTAAATCAGATTGGTTTTTTTTGGTGTTGAGTTGTATGAGTTTATATATTTTGGACATTAACCCCTTATGAGATATATCTTTTGCAAATGTCTTTTCCCATGAATGAATGAGTTTTAAATTACAATTTTTTTTTAAGATTTTTATTTATTTATTCATGAGAGACACGCAGAGAGAGAGAGAGAGGCAGAGACATAGGCAGAGGGAGAAGCAGGCTCCATGGAGGGAGCCCGATGCGGGATTCGATCCCTGGTCCCCAGGATCATGCCCTGGGCTGAAGGCGGCGCTAACCGGTGAGCCACCCGGGCTGCCCAAATTACAATTTTGGAATACCTTCACCTACTACTCTTGGGTAAACAAGAGTTTATGCAATCCTCTTTCCTTTTATAAACTGTCTTAGACCCTCAGAACTGTTTATCATGCATATTTCAATGGGAAAATTGCATTTGCTTTTTAAAAATTACCTTTGTAATACAACTTTCTAGGTAAATAATTCATTATGGCAAATTCCTTATTAAAAACCATCAATTAGAAGATTTGTAAGAGATTTGTAAGAGATTGATTCATATTCATATTAATTGCCTGGATTATAACCATAGTGACATGAATTTTTACATAGTGCTCTTTCTCAAACTATTCATATGCAGCCATCAAAGCACCAAGACCAGCTTGGTCAGGCTTTGGCAGTATGACTTTGGGCAAACTTTCCATCTTTTGTGAATTAATAATAACTTTTACATACCGAACTTATGAATTGAGGTCAAAAGTATATGTAATTTAAAAAAAAGTATATGTAATTTTAAACGTGAAGTTATTCAAAGGAAAAAATATTACTAAAAAAATATTACTAAAATGGTATAATTCATGCTATAAAACTACATAAACATTAAAAGTATTAAAACGGATTTCATAGCTTGTTTTAGCCCAGTGGGAGCCACAAACTTTTGTTTGATTTAAATAGTGTAGTTAGAAATACTCTTATACATTTTGGTGGTGCTTCCCCCAACTTGAAGTAATCACAGTGGTAAAATTTGAATAAATAATAATTTAAAATTAAGTTTTATTTGTGAGATTATTATGAATTTACATGTGGTTTTAAGAAACAGTAAGGAGATCCTGTATACCCTTAACCTAGTTTACCCCAGTAGTAACATTTCGTAGAACTATAGTACAGTGTCACAACCAGGATACTGACATGGATACAATCACAATACAGAACATTTTCATCACTACAAGCATCCCCCATGTTGCTGTTTTACAGCCAGGCCCTTACTTCTCTTTCACTCACACCCCCTCCTTAATGTCTAGCGACAACTAATTGTCCTCCATTTTTATAACTTGTCATTTTAAGAATGTTATATACATAGAATAATATAGTATGTAACTTGGGGGTTTTTTTGCTTATTTTTTGTTTTTACTCTGCAAAGTTCTTTAGAGATTCATTCAGGTTGTTACATGTATGAGTATCTCTTCTGTTTTATTGCTTTGTAGTACATAATATGATGTACCACAATTTGTTTAATCATTCACCTGTGGAGGACATCTGGGTCATTTTTAATTTATAATAATTTTCAGTTTACAAATATAGCTGCTATAAATGTCTGTGTCCAGCTTTCTATGTTACCATAAGCTTAGATTTCTTTGAGGGAGATATCCAGGAATGCAAGTGCTGGATTGAGTTACAATTTTTTTTTAAGATTTTATTTTTAAGTAATCTCTACACCCAACATGGGGCTTAAATTCACAACCCTGAGATCACAAGTCACAATCTCCACTGACTGAGCCAATCAGGTGCCCCGAATTATAATTTTTTTTAAAGCTTTCTGTAATTATACATTGAAATACATCAAAACTCAGTAATTTAAAAGGTAAATTATAAAAGCATCTATAAAATATACAGACAGCTTGTTTATTAAATATATATAAATTATTTTGTTACTGATTATTTGTTGCTGAATAAACTCCTATGAGTTTATTTTATTTTTAGGAAAACTCCATTCATTTTAAGTGGAAATCATGAAGTTGCTTTGTAGCAACTTCAGTGTTTCTGTTTTTCTGTTTTGTTTTAGGGAGCAGGTGTATTCAATTTCTGATAATACTATTTTTAAATGCAGTTTTTAACATTGAATTTTTTTCTGAATTTCATCTATGTAGGATGTGAGTAATCATAGGTAATATTCCTTCAAAAAAGATGTTTTTTTTGTGTACCATTCCAACAGGCAGAGTAGATATACAGTGAGGACAGCAGTATCCTTGTGTGATTGGAATTGATCCAGTTCTCAGGTAGAAGATAATAAGCATACCTGATATTTTTAAAGGCAGGGATTCTTTCTTTACTAGAAAAGAAGACATGTTTTTTTAAAGCACAATTCTCTTACTTTCTCCCCTTTTTTTCCCACTGTCTGCTTTTTGCATAATTATATACAGTTTCTGCCAGAGAAAAATGTTGAAATTGTGTCTGGCCCAAATAAAGTCTTTACTATTGATAATTTGATTTTTTGAATTAATGTCCTTTCTACCTGGAATGTCAAATATGTTTCCTTTTTAAAAAATACTACCAGATAATTTAATTAGTTTTATATAATTTTCTGTATTATATATTTAGTTTAATATTTTTATCAATGCTTTTAGCATTCAGAGTCTTCTGATATCATAGCTGGGAACATAACTAATGACCACTATCAGTCCTAAAATACAACTTCTACAGTACCATTTTTTTAACACTGTGCTTTTTTAAAGCTTTGATCCTTTCTCTGTATTTGAACGGAATAACCTCAGTGCCCTTTAATTTCCCAGTATGATCTTCCCAACAATTTGTATATTTCCCGAAGGTTTTTCTCTAGGTAACTAGTATGCCCTTCTCTGCCGAGTGACCCCGTGGTTTTCTTTCTTCGAGGTCTCAGTGACCCTTCCTTAGTGAAGCCACCTTTGGCCCTTTGTTTCTTACCACTTTGCGAATAACTGCTACAAACATGTGTTATGTTGTGTTCGAGTGGTTTCTGTGTCTCTTCATGGCTATGTTGTAAGCTCTGATCAGGTTGGAGCTGTGTCACAGCCATCATTGTAGCTCTCACCTAGCAGTGTGCCTGCTGTTCATTATACACCAGATGCCTGCTTTGGGTAATGAACAATTAAATACTTTGTTTACAACCTTAGTTGTCCCTGTCTCCCCTAACTTTCAGTAACTCCCAGTTGTTTACCCTACAGTATGGCTTCAAACCCCTTAGCCTGCCTACCATTTAAGTCCCTTTACAATAATTACTCTCCTTCCTGAACCTTCCACATCAGCAAAACTAGTTTCTACTCACTGTTCCTTTCCTTCCTGCATCCTACATTTAAGTCTTTCTTTGTCCTCAAAGACCTAGTTCAAATATTGCCTTGTGTGGGTGACTTTTTAGGATCACTCTGGATGACCATCCTCTCTCCAAACGTTTTTACTTGTGCTCTGGCTTTTAATAATAAACTCTCCATGATGGTTTTTCTCTTGTTATATTTGATTGTTAATCTCTACCTATTAACTTTTCTCTTGTCTCCTTCTCCCAAGTAGATTATAATCCCTTGAGGGAAGGGTTCTTGTCTTGCACATTTGCTACCCAAGTGACACTTTTCAAGTAGAGGTGGTGCCTGTGGTGGTGTTGCCAGGCAGACTTATCCTCTAATTTAGGCATACCGAAATGTCCATGAAAAGGCAGTCTCTCATTTGTCCTTTAATAGTTATGTGCATAGCACCTACCATGTAGCAATCTTTAGTATATGCCCCTTAGGTATATTAGTGACCTCAGTAGCCAAATAAGCTACTTATTTTGATGGCTGATTGTGAAATAAGCTGTATTAAGTGAAATTTTGCTTCTCTAAGTTACTGCCGTCACATTGAAAAGAGTGAAACCTATGGCTAAGAAAACAGACTTACCTCTTGAAATTTTTGTTTAACAACAAAAAGACTATCTACTTCTGAAGCTACAGAGTTGGGATGTTCACTATAGTAGCTACTGACCTCATGGGCTATTTAAATTTTTTAATTAAAAATCTAGTTTCTTATACTCACTGGCCACATTTTAACTGCTGGATAAATACACATGACAAGTAGCTATTATTATTATAATAGGCAGAAACAGAATGTTTCTGTCATTGCAAAAAATTCTGTTGGAACTTATATAGAGAGTAACTGGGACCAGTTATAAAAAAAGAACATTGTAGATGCTTTTACAGTAACAAAGCAAAATAGTCTAGCTTTATAGTCTTCAGAGCACTTATATTAATACTCATTTAATCTTTTTAATAACTGTAAAATAGGTGATATGCTACCTTCATTTCACGTGCAAGGAAATTGTGAGCATCACAGTGAGGAATAAAAAGAATAACTCTTAAAGGGCATCAAAATATACTTTTAGTTTGTGGTTCAGTTCTTCATACTGAAACATAGTTGTTATTTAGTAGTAAATATTTGATTAATGAATTATGGAAAACATTTGATGTACATGACTGTATGTTATTTTTGCTTTCACTTAAAATCTCACCAAGTTAAAAAAAATCTTGATTGTCTTTTGAAATTTTCAAGAGAGCTCAGTGAATTCTAGTCAATAACCATTTTCTTCTGAGGCTCTGTGCTAGGCATGAGGAGGGATGTGGAAATGATGCAGAAAAGGTCTTATCCTTTGTTAATGTTCTACACTAAGGATATTAGCTCTTAGAAGTGATACTATAGTAGCATTTGAGCCTCAGAGATTCCAGAAATGTCATTATTGATTAAAGAAAGGCTTGATTGTCTTCACTTATGTAGCAATTTCAAGTCCACCGGAGCCTTTTACTCTCCTCCATTTTATCTGTACGCTGAGACCTAGAGGGGTGGCAAAGGTACAAAAGGCAAAGAACTTATTTTTGGGAAGCTTGTATTAAAACTCTCTCCATAATTCTAAGGATAAAAGAAGGAAAACAGTTGTGCCATTTGTAGTTTTGCTTTGGAAATTTTAAATTAAAATTGCCTGGAACACTTAGAAATTTGGGTATATGGAATAAGTCAACCTACATGCAAAATACAGTATTATATTCATTTAGTATATAGACTGAGCCCTTGCTTCATAGTCATCCGGAGGTTAAAGCAGAGTCCCCCTTCTCTTGTTTCTTCCTTTAATGCTGACTTAAGACCCAGACATTTCTTCTTTTTTTTTTTTAATTTTTTCAATTTTAATTTAAAATTTTTTAAAATTTAAATTCAAATAATTAACATATAGTGTATTATTAGTTTCAGAGGTAGACTTCAATGATTCATCAGTTGTAACACTCTGCTCATTACATCACATGCCCATCATCCAGTTACCTCATCCCCCAACCCCCAAAGACCCATACATTTCATCTGATTTTAAATGTCCATAAATTAACTTCAAAGCAAAAATGCTGACATACAATTTGATTTGCTTTAAATTGATATACAACTGGGCAGCTCGGGTGGCTCAGTGGTTTAGTGCCATCTTCGGCCCTGGGGCATGATCCTGGAGACCCAGGATCCAGTCCCACGTCAGGTTCACAGGATGGAGACTGCTTCTCTCTCTGCCTGTGTCTCTGACTGTCTCTCTCAAGAGTAAATAAATAAAAATCTTTTAAAAAAATGATATATCTTAACATTTCATGTTTTTAATGTTTAACATATAACAAATCTATGCGATACAGACTGTGGTTTTATTTTTCACTGCTTTTATTTTTTATTTATTTTTTCCACTGCTTTTAAAAAACAAGGTGATTGTCCCTCCTCACATGAACACGTAGGCTGTAACTAGTATCCAGGCCACCTCCCTCTTCTGTCTGACTCGGTTTGATTGTAAAGACATGAGAGCTGATAAGAGTCCATCTGAAGATAGTTTTTCATTCACTTTTTCTGAGTTCATTGTAACTTTCGGTTTTGAATTAAGCTGCTTAAAGCTTTTTGGAGCAGAGAAAAGAGCTGAGGAAGAATGCATTTTCATTCTGTATCTTTTAGAAACCATTTGATAAGCTATGTTTAAGTTTTGGCTATCTTGTAGAATAAGCCTGAATAATTTAAACATGTTTAATTTTTCAATAATCAGAAGTGTTTAAATGCTTTTGTTAAGTTTAATGCAATAACTTAAATGGAACTACTTTTCAATGACTAGTGCTGCTTTTCTTTGAAAGAATGCTTAGTTCAGTAAATGGCAGTTAATAGAAGGAAATTATCCTGATTTTGTAGCTGTGAATAAGATTGGAGAAATATTAAAATAGGCATTCATTGATATTTAGGTTGGATACTACTGCTTATGTCAAATCAACTAAATGAAGAGATGAATCTTACTTCCAGTATGTCTCCTCTCATATGTGTGATGAGCTTCTGTTACTGCAGTGATGTGCACAATTTGAAATAAAGCACAGTTCTTCGTGTCAGCACTTGAAGGCTTTTTTTTTTGACAACAAGCAAAATGTTAGACATTTCAGTGTGAATAGCTCTCATGATCCAGAAAATACGAGCAGACAATTTAATTGTTCTTGACTGTAAAAATTAAATCTGATACTAAATTTAATCCAGGAATCTATTCATGTAGGATTTTTCCCTTATTTTAAACAAAAATTAAACTTGCATGTCTAAGCAACTACATTGATGTAACATTCAGAAGAAAATCCATGCTAAGTGATTTATAACCCATCTTTACTCACCCGTTATTATTAATCATACCATCTTTAAAACTTTCCTTCCAGGAAGCCCACTCTTGGGCCATTATTATTTCTTCTTGATCTCTAAGGCTCTGAAAAATTCCTCTGTCCTGGGTGTTCAAGTAGTGTTTGTTGAAAGGGGCTTAGACTCGGCCTGGGACTTAGGGTAGGACCAGAGTGTGAAGCTCTGTTGGAAACAAGCATAGTGTCTTGAAGTTAGGCTGCTCATAAAATAGGATGATTTAGTTATACTGACAAATTCCTAGCTGCAATGGGCTTTCAACCAAATGTCCTGAGAAAGACAGGCTTTTTGCCCTTCCCTCAGCAGTTTGAGGCTTTGTTCCATAGTAAAGCTGAGAAAGGATGATCTAGGCAAGCTTTCGTGCCTTTCCCACCGCAGCTGCTGTTTCCGTGAATCAGGCTTGCACCCACTGGGAGGCTGTCTGAGGACTCTTATGTTGGCCCCTGGGGAGGTTCATGTAGAAGAACCTGAGTGTGTATTTACCACCTGTCAGTGGCCCTGCAGGATTCTGTGTTCTCTTGCTTGCCCACATTCAGGCTTTACCAATTTGCTAAAAATTCTAACTCATTTCTTACTGGCATTCAGCAGCATCTGCCCAGGTAAGCCAGTCTGTCCTTCAGGGTGCCTTTCATCCTTTAATTCCAGGTTAGTTGTTTTTACTGAGGTTTCAGCTCTCTGGTGGATTGGAAGAAAATTGTGAATTAGCAGATTGTGTGGTATTTTTGTTGGTGCCATCAGGGTGAGATCTCTGTTCTTCCTTCCTCTCTCCTGCAAAAAATGTTACAAGTACTTTTATAGCTGCTTTGTAGAAGATAATCTTCCTACTTGAAATGCCGAGAACCCATGCCCTATTTTTTTAATCATTTTATTGGAGCTTTTTCATTTTGAATAGCCTGTGGTCCATGTCCCTACTAAGTAGTGGACTAAATGTCATGAAATTGACTTTGTTCTTATTTTAACCTTTAGCACCCAGCAGAGTACCTGGCACAGAGTAGGCACTCTGTGTTTGTAGACATTGGAGTAGCATTTTAACTTAAGTAAGTGCATTTTTCTTATTCTTTTTTTTTTTAAGATTTTATTTATTTATTCATGAGAGACACAGAGAGAGAGAGGCAGAGACACAGGCAGAGGGAGAAGCAGGCTCCATGCAGGGAGCCCGATGTGGGACTCGATCCCGGGTCTCCAGGATCACACCCCAGGCTGCAGGCGGCGCTAAACCGCTGCGCCACCAGGGCTGCCCCTTATTATTCTTAATAGTGGCAGCATATTCTGTGTCCTGCCCACATCCCGTGGAACTCCCCATCAGTTCAGTGTCTCCTGACCCCACAGTTTCCTAGCCCCAAGCCCCTGGGACATTGTGCTTGAAGGCCTTCTCTGCGTCCAACATGGGGTCAAAGTGAGAAGTGCCAGGAGGTCCTTACCTGTAGGAGCCCTAGCAGCCTTCAACCATTAAGGAACAGGAGCTAGGCCAGTAACCTCTTACATGAAGTATCTCTGAAGCCTGCCCTCTGTAGACTTCAGAGTTCCCAGCAACCATGTGATCTCCTTGCTCACAGCACTAACCTGCTCATGCTATGCATGTTCTATTGATGTCCTTCTCTGGCCTGTCTCACTTGTCCACTTCCCAAGTCAGTTATTGTACTTAAATCCTTGGTGTCTCATTCTGGGGAAGTTCAATTCACTGCTTATGTTCTGTTTTCTGATTATGAAAGTGATCCATACTTTCATAGAAAAATCTTTAAATGCAGAGAAGCACGAAAGAAGAAAGTAAAATCCACCTATATTTTCTTGTACCCAGAGGTGACACTGTTGCCATTTTGTTGTGAATAATCAAATTCCTTTTTCAAATTTATGGTGATATTAAAGTTAAGCCACAGATACCATGATCCATACTCACTCGAGGGTAGCACTGCTGTCAAGGCTAATGCTTACAGAATCAGACTTTTTTTTTTTTTTAAGATTTTATTTATTTATTCATGAGATACACAGAGAGACAGAGAGGCAGAGACACAGGCAGAGGGAGAAGCAGGCTTCCTGTAGGGAGCCCGATGTGGGACTCCATCCCGGGGCTGCAGGATCACGCCCTGGGCCAAAGACAGGTGCTAAACTGCTGAGCCACCCAGGCATCCCTGTCAGTGCATTTTTAAAAATATTTTATTTATTTATTCATGGGAGACACAGGCAGAGAGAGAAGCAGGCTCCCTGCAGGAGCCCGACTCTAGACTCGATCTCAGGACCCCAGGGTCATGCCCTGGGCCGAAGGCAGGTGCTCAACTGCTGAGCCTCCCAGGTGTCCCTTAGAATCAAAGACTTTTAAGACCAAGGAAGGCGGTTAAGAAATCACCACATGCGGTCCCTTCCTTTTCCGGGTAGATGACCCGAGTTCTGGAGAGGTGGTCAGTCAGGTTCGTGTGTGTGCCTGGATCGGGAAGCCTAGGTGTTCTCCTCAAGTATTTGTGTCTGTGTTTATCTGCCTGGTCGTCCTTTGTCAGAATAGTCTTTGCAGACGAGGCCTCCCAGGCTCCTAATGAGGCCTTCCTGTGACAGCTGCTAGTTTGTTCTCTGTGTGCCATATCCCTCCTTTACTTCTTCAGGTAGTTAGCTTGCTGCTCCAGTGTGGTCACCTTGCCTTAGCTTAACTGTGGCGGAGTTATTTGGGAGACTAAACTTCAGCTTGAGTTGCAGGAAACAGTGGCTGGGGTGTACCATCTTCGGAATCTATGTTAATGATATCATTTTTGTTATCCAGTTTGCCAGACAGTTCTAAGTCATAAAGCTGAAAAACAGTGAGACCTAAGCCTTGGCCTGAAGCCCAGCCAGACACCATGTTAGTAACCCAAAATTATTAGCCAGGTCATAAAAGATACGTTGACCTTAATGAGAGTTAACATCTCTTTTCTGTCATTTCATGGATTAATTTCATGCATTTAATTATGATTATTTTTTTTTTTGTTTTTAAGATTTTATTATTCAGGAGAGACAGAGACAGAGAGAGAGAGGCAGAGACACAGGCAGAGGGAGAAGCAGGCTCCATGCAGGGAGCCCGACATGGGACTCAATCCCAGGACTCCAGGATCACTCCCTGAGCCAAACGCAGTGGCTCAACCACTGAGCCACCCAGGCGTCCTTAATTTTGATTCTATGTTTTAGTTTCTAGGAGTTCTTTTTTTAGCTTTCTATAGTGATTGCTACATTATGCTGTTAAATTTTAGGAAGTACTGAAGAAAAAATGAAGAAAAAAACATGTACATGAAAGTGGTATGGAATACACATGTGGCCTCAGATTTTACATTCAAATGTTTTCAAAAAGTGGAATCAAGCTATTTGCATATTCAAAATATACCCTTTTCTTTTTTTTTAATTTATTTTTATTTTTTATTTATGATAGTCACACAGAGAGAGAGAGAAAGAGAGAGGCAGAGACACAGGCAGAAGGAGAAGCAGGCTCCATGCACCGGGAGCCCGACGTGGGATTCGATCCCGGGTCTCCAGGATCACGCCCTGGGCCAAGGGCAGGCGCCAAACTGCTGTGCCACCCAGGGATCCCAAAATATACCCTTTTCTAAAAAGTAAATACAGGGTACACAGTTTCCAGAATAACTCACGTGTTCAGTGTAAGATGAATCAAGTAGTATTGATCCCTAGATCATTCATTCTCACTGGGTTACCAAAACATTTAAGTGGCCCTTGTATCTGTTCTTGGGCTTATCTTGATGTAATAGCCTAGCCAAGAACATCTTTCTGCTTCATGAGATAGCTGGCTGCAGTACATAAAACTTTGACCTACTAGTACATTGTGATGATACTATTTACTGTTTATTGATAAGGGACCCTTAGCTAAATCTTAGGTTCTAGAAGTTACAGAGAAGAAATTAGTGAGGTGGCAGTGACTGATATGCTAAATTTGCATCAGGATTTGTCTTCTAGGGCAGCCGGGGTGGCTCAGTGGTTTAGCATCGCCTTCAGCCCAGGTCCTGATCCTGGAGACCTGGGATCAAGGCCCACGTCGGGCTCCCTGCATGGAGCCTCCTTCTCCCTCTGCCTGTGTCTCAGCCTCTCTCTCTCTCTCTCTCTCTCTCTCTCATGAATAAAGAAATAAAATCTTTAAAAAGAAAAAAAAAAAAGGATTTGTCTTCTACTCATGTAGTTCAATTAATTTGTTGCTTCAAGTATCATATCTTATGGTCATTTTATTTAAATCTAAGAATTAAATTCAGAGTTGGGGGGGAAGGCCTATCTATGCTATCTAGCTAGCCAATTTAAAAATAATCTCTTAAGTGGCATGGTCAAACCCTTCCATAATAGTATTAGTGGGATACAAAAAATTCAGTTCTGTGAAATGTGGAGTTGGATCAGTGCAAGGTTAATGAGGTCACCAAAATAAGCCTGCCTACAAAGCTAGCCAAGCACAAATTGTGGGAGTTTGAGTGTCAATTTAGTTAATATAGAAGTTTTTTGTGTTGTCCTGATTTGTATAGTTGTGAGGCACTTATCAGAAGATTTTTGCTTTAACTTGTTCATTACATAAAGCCTTTCTTTCATAGGTTCTAGACTTGTTCCTATCCTGCATTTGTTGGTGAACAAAAAGAAATTCAGGATAGGGAGCAATTGGTATTCACTAGTCATTGTAGCAAGTACGGCAGTAAAACCATCATCAGTAATTACAGAAATCTTAAGTGCTTGGTTAGATATCTCTTATTTTGGAACACTGGCAATGGCCAAATATTTAGGTCTAGAGTATGAACCTGACTCTTGGTTTGGCCAGAACTTGTCTCAGACCTTTAGATGTCTACATGAACAGCTCTGTGCCTCATACAGAAAACACACATGGAAGCTCAATGCACTATGTGAGCTTTTAATCTACAGTCAGCCTCCACTAGTGTACCAAGGAAAGGAAGAGAACTTGTTGACAGCAATAGATGATGGGCCCAGTTGTTTCAAGGCCACAGAAAACTTTCTCAAGCTTCAGGTCCAGGGTGATTACATAGCAGCATCTTGAGCAGGGTACCATGTTTCCCATTAGCTAATTTAAATGAGAATTTAGGACTTTAATCCTCCTCTCCCCTCCTCAAAAATTTAAAAACAGGAATGATCTAGGCCAACTCAGCTGGAGGTGTGCTTTTTACAAATAAAGAACTGGAAGAAAATCATGCCAAAGTGAATGAACTACTTGAGTGCAGCAGAAATATCAGCTCTTATAACCCTGAAATATTAATTATGGCCTGATTTTTGGAAGCCAAGCAGTAAGGGATGACATTGTAAAGAAAAGTGAAGTAGCAGTTTTATAGCAAGGATCCCTAAAATTCTATTGTCATATTGATCAACTGAGATTAGACTGAGGTTCGATTTCCTGGTAATAGTTTCCTGATTAAAAATGGCTAGAACTCCATGCTGGCTAAGCCATAGGGACTGGCTTCTAAGGTATGCAAATAAATAATCTAATAACTATAATAATGTTTCATATATGTAACAGATAAGCCAGGGACAAAGTTTATTCTCTCAGCTCTTGTGTTCTAGAGAGAAATTTCTGGTTCAGGCTGAAAACATTTCCAGTGTTCTAAAATAGACTGGCAAAAGTTAGAGATCTTAAATTTGCAGTTTTGTTTCTGAAAGGGTGTGGCTTGGAATTTAACTCATGCTAGCTACAAGATGTGAGGTCATTGAATAAAGAGGAATTTTAACTTTTTCCCAGATTCTAAAAAGTCATTATTTAGATTGCTTTGAGTTTTTTTTTAATTAGAAGTATTAAAAAAAAAAATTCTGCACCTTAAAAGTAATCACATTATGTTGTATACATTGTTTCTCCTTTCAGTGAGTTAGAATATTTTAAGATGCCATGGTCACAAGCTGATAACTTGCTATGACTTTGACTTTCAAAGTTTAATAAACACTTTGGACCATGCTGACAATGTGGTCTTTAAATTCTTTGTACTAAGAGATAGTCACATATTTCAGAAGTATTGTGCCAACTACAATACTAATCAAGATGAAGATGAATGGCATCGTCAGCAAGTGTGTGTCATCTGCCTGCTGTCCACTGCTCTTCCTTGGCATTATTTCATCTTTTTCTGTTAAATAGCTTTGTAAATATTTTTTATTGAATCACCTAAGTTATTAGTAATGGCTTAAACCTCAGTCAACATGTTGAAACACAAAATATGAATTATCTACATAATACTTTGGTAGTTGTACAAAAATATAGTTTGAAGTATAATAGGTGAAGGGGGGTCAACAGATACCAATTTTCTAGTTATAAATAAGTCATGGGAATGTAGTGTACAGAATGTTGGCTATGGTTAATACTACTACATTACATATTTGAAAGTTGCTAAGAGTAGATCTTAAAACTTCTTTATCACAAGAGAAATAATTTGTGACTGTGGTAATAACTGTTAGCTAGATTTACTGTGGTGATCATTTCCCGATGTATAAAAATATCAAGCCATTATACTGTATACCTAAAACTAATATAATGTTATATATCAATTATACCTCAAAAAAAAGAAACCCATAATTTGAGCTTTTGGGGTAAATGAAACTGGCAGTCGCTAATAATAATGAGGCTTTTTGTTTAAGGTTTTTATGGAATATTTCAAATACAGAGAATAATGGAATGAATACTCATGAAACTAGCATTTAAACTTAAATCTTGTTTTGCCAGTTTTGCTTAAGGTCTGAAGTTGGTGTGTGTCCTTTTCATTATGTTTTAATTTTACTATGTACATTTTATAAATATGACCAGGCTTTTAGATGCTAAAAATCTTTGTTATGGTTATATGATTAGAGTTATAGTAAATTAAACCTATTAAGTACTTCAGTCGAAGTACTTGCATTCTTTTTCTAGGCTGGGCTGCCGCCAAGCCAGCCCTCTCCAAGAAGTTTCTATTATTTTTGTTTTTCCATTAGTAGGAGTTACTTAAACAACATTAATTTTTTTTCAGCACTCCAGCAATTTAGATGTTAAATATTAGGTAACTTTTAAATGCAGCATAATTTTTAAAATGTCAGGGATCCCTGGGTGGCTCAGTGGTTTAGCGGCTGCCTTCGCTCAGGGCAAGATCCTGGAGTACTGGGATCGAGTCCCACATCAGGCTCCTGGCATGGAGTCTGCTTCTCTCTCTGCCTGTGTCTCTGTCTCTCTCTGTCTCTCTCTCTCTCTCTGCCTTTCATGAAAAAATAAAATCTTAAAAAAATAAAATAATTTTTCCTTGATATATTCATTTTTAAGCTTCTGTAAGCAGTTTGACATTTTTACACTGAAATTGAGAATCTTGGTATATTTATAAATTTGGAAAAGAATTCAACTAATATCGCATAATCACAGAAAAACTTTATTAACCTGCAATAGGCAGTAATTTGGTTTTTTAAAATGACAGCTGAGTAAGAGTTTGTAAGTATTAATTACTCTGTGATTCAGTAATCTCTTACTATATGACCGGAAAGCAACCCTTTTTCCAAGTCATGAATGAAATAAAATGCATTTTTAAAGCATTTGTGCTTTCTCTTTTGGATCTATGCAGATTTTGTACTTCTCTGTCCTTACTTGCTTTATTCTTTACGCTTAATTTCTCTTTGTATCTTTAAGGAGAGAAATTTAGCCCATTTCTTATGTTTCCTTGCCTTAATTTTGAAATCCAGGGCTTGCCCGTAATGTGGCTCCAGTTTTGCCTTCAGTTCTAGTGTCAGCCACGGCTGCCCGTATGACTTAAATCTTCACCTTACATATCCATCCTTTGTCAGCTGAGGAGGATGTCAGAAAGAGGGCCACTCAGTCTTTCTTCTCAGACTAAAGTGTAGAATTCAGTGTTTTTTAGTACATTCACATAGTTACATGGTCATTACTCTTTCTTCAGAACATTGCATCACCTCCAAAATAAGCCCTGTACATGCAAAGCAGTCCCCTGTTTCCTTTTCCCTCTAGTCCCTGGAAACTACAAATTTACTTTGTGGATTTACCTATTCTGGACATGTCACATAAATAGAATCATACAAAATGTGGCTTTTGTCGTTTTGTCTACATCTTTTACTTGGCATAATATTTTCAAGATTCATCCATATTGTAGTATGAATTAGTACTTCATCCCTTTTTATAACTGAATATTCTTTTGGATGCATCTACCACATTTTGCTTATCCATTTATCAGGTGATGCTCATGTGAGTTGTTTTCTTTCTTTTCTTTTTTTTTTTTTTTTTTGACTATTAAGAAAATGCTACTGTGAACATTTGTCAGGCTCCATGCTGGATGTGGAGCCTGCTTAAGATTCTCTCCCTCACCCTCTCCCTCTGCCCCTCCACTCCCCCTCACCCCTCCATGTGTGTGCATGCATTCTCTTAAATAATTAAAAAGAATAACTTTATTTCTCTTAAATAATTAAAAATATTTAGTAGCTTTTCTCTATCCAGTGTGAAAATAGTAAATATTCATAACTAGGTCCTGAAATTTAGGCATTAAAAAGTCTCTTGGCCCATCTCCAAGTTACCAGTGAAGCTATCTGCTCACTAGTATGTGCTTACAAAAATCAGTATTTTGAATTGGGGAAATTACTAGCTTTTAAAAAGTTGAAGTAAGTGTTGGGAACCTATAATAAGTTCTGTTTTATCCAGTTCTCATGGTAGAGTTAGTTTTTTGTCCTCAGTTACTTGTTCTATTCTTTGTTAATACAGTCTTCTCAAAGGCTCCTCCCTAACTGATCTCTGTTATTTCATATAAATTTCGTGTGTTGGTAGAGCCACCTGGAGATTAATTAGCTCTGGCTGGACATTAATGATAAAATATGTAATATGTTACAAAGACTCTTAATGTGGCATGTTGGAGAGAAAGTAATGTTTTGTGCATTGAGATGGTGTTTGGGGAACCTACCATCTAGAAGAGTGATTTTTGTTTGTTTTATTGTTGGTTATATTTTGAAACTTTTTAAAGCCCTTAACATTAAAAATACTAATAGTTTTTATTAAAGTTAATTATTGTTTTTAACTCTTGAATTTATTAATATTTTTAAGACCAACGGACTTCAGAATTATGTTGTCCTCTAATAATATGTATAAAAAATAAAATTAGAAATTAACAGATAATCTGAAAAGTGTTGCTTTTCATCAGTTCTGCAAAGTATTTTAAAGCTAGTAAAATTTATTGTCCATTAATTTGAGCTTTGTTTTCTCATCTTTTGTCAATCTGACCGATGAATCTGTATAAGGTATATGTGAACATTAAAAAGTTAACCATAACAGCATGAATAATTACATATTTTTTCCAGATCTTTTGATCCTGGGCTAATTACATCAGTTTTACTACTTGCCTCTGAGAATTGAGACATTGAAGTTCTGTTGTTTGAACTACCCATTGCAGTTTTGATTTAGTAAATATGTTAGAGATGGTTTGTGGTTCAAGGTTAGTGTTTCTTAATATGTATGTTGTTTATTCTTAGGAAGAATTCCTTCCTTTGACAGTCACATGTGCATATATGCCTTTCTCAAGGAAGACTTTACCTAATGAGGCCACTGGTGTTTTTTTTTTTTTTTTTTTCAAAAATTTATTTATTAGAGAGAGAGAGCAAGCGCAAGCTGGGGGAGGGCAAAGGGAGAGAGAATCCCAAGCAGACTCCCCTCTGAGCACAGAGTCCTATGTGGGGCTCAGTCTCCGGCCTCTGAGATCATGACCTAGTCCAAAATCAGGAGTCAGACACTTAACAGTGTCTTAACACTTAACACTTAACTGAGCCATCCAGGCACCCCCCATGAACGTATTTGAAATGTAGTTACAGGTGAGAGATAAACAGAAGATTACCTGGTTCTATAAACACTGTTAATAAGTGGGGTGCCAGCACAGCCACACGCAGAATTGTTAGAAGGGAGTAGTTAATAGTAGGAATGTTCTGCAAGGGGCAGTCAGAATGAAAGATACTACTAGGATATTATTACTAAACCGTCCAGTTTGGCATACTGAAATCTCACCTCAGTGTACCCCACTTGTTGTCCCCAAGTGCCAGATCTTTGAAAAGAAAAAAAAAAAAAAAGAAAAAAATCAGTGCCATTCGAATAGGTCACTTTTCTCTTTCCATGACTTACACCATTGCTCTATGATAAAGATTGAAAGCCTGACCAGATCCTACCAGGCCTTGTATGACCTGCCTTCCTCTCTATGCAGAGGTTCCAAACTGGCACAAGTCCAGATTTCCAACTTCTCTTCAAAATAATGATCTTTGCGTATTGAGTGCTTACATATGACAGGAACCATTTTAAGCATTTTATGTGAATTAATTCTTTTAATCCTTACAACCACCCTACAAGCAAGGTATTATTAGCTGTGTTTTACAGAAGAGAACATAGAAACGGCAACAGTGTAAAGTATGTCATATAGTCAAACATGGCTAGGAAGTGACAGAGCTGGAATTTTAGTCCACACCCCTTCATCCTAGACCCGATACTCATCACACCTTACTTTGCTGAGATAGGCTTTCAGTGTGACTCATATCACCGCCATTGATAATTTCACATTTATTTGTAGAATGATTTGATTGAAGTCTCTTTTTCCTACAAGACTACAAGTTCCATGAAAGAGGAATTCATGTCCTTTCCCCTTTTACCATTGTTTTTAGAGCTCATTACAAGCATCGTACTAGGTGGCCCATGTATATTTGTCAAATGAATAAATGAACATGATTTGATGTGACCCATCAGTAAGCTTGAACAGGAGACTAACCTCTTCTGTAAGCAAAATTATCTAATTCTTTAGTTCATTATCATCTGTAAAATCAGAAAATGATCTTGAAATGTCTACAAAGCATGTTGAATTCTAATACAAAAAATGTGTAAGTTCGTAATGGCCAAAGCTTGTTTTTGTAGTTTTGTTTTGATCACAAGTAATGAGAATAGGTATTAGTTTATGCTCAGTTACATCCATCTGGGACACCTGGGTGGTTCAGGGGTTGAGCGTCTGCCTTTGGCCCAGGGCGTGATCCGGAGATCTGGGATCGAGTCCCGTATCAGCTCCCTGCAGCGAGCGTGCTTCTCCCTCTGCCTGTGTCTCTGCCTCTCTCTCTCTCTCTCTCTCTCTCTCTCTCTCTCTGTCTCTCATAAATAAATAAATAAATCTTTAAAAACATCCGTCAATAATCAAAATATATTAGTAAATGTAATCTAAGATTATGTTTATAGTACATTATTTCAATTTATTTAAAACATGACAGCATATTTTGTTACAGAAAGAAAATGTACATCTTAAGTCCCATTGAATTTTTTATTTTAAGATTTTATTTACTTGAGAGGGACAGAGAGAGATGAGCAAGAGCACAAGAGCAGGGGGAGGGAGAAGCAGATTCCCCACTGAGCAGGGAGCCCAAAATGGAGCTCCTCCATTCCAGGACCCTGGGATCATGACCTGAGCTGAAGGCAGCTGCTTGACCGACTGAGCCACCCAGCACTCCCAAATTTTTAATTCCTAATTGAATCTATGTAATCACTAGTGGTGGAGTTCAAATTAAAAGAATTACAAAAATGGAATTTGATAAGGAAAATTGTATTTGGTAACATTTAATTTATAATCACAGTGAAATTATTTTGGAGATGCTTGGCAGCTCAATTTCTAAATTCTTATTTTTGTGATAGGCTATAATTAAACTAGTTTCTATTTGAATATGTAGATATGATATAAGAAAATTTTATTAAGTTGTTTGAAATGTGGAGAAAAAATTGTCATAAAAAGTAGAATTTTTTTCTTTGAAGTTATTATTAATAAATCATGATGAAGTCGAGAAACTTAAGCAATATATGGCCAAACCTTTTCCATTGTATCAAATCTGACCCTTTTTGAAACCTAATGCTTCATGGCAGTGTAGAACTGCATTTTAGGTAAAACAGAACACTTAAAGGACAAAGTTTTAAATGACTGTGTGAAACCCTGCAGCTTTCTGAGCAGTGTTTCAGTTTACTAAGAGTCGTGGAAGGTCAAATAAAATGTAGGATTTAGAACCAAGTGTCCCATATTCCAAACCCAGCTCTTCTTGGCTAACCCATAAAGCAGAGAATTGGTTAAAGCACAACAAACTAGTACTTGCTACATGGCAAACATAAACACTTGAAAGATGTACCCCAAGTATCACTAGCAGCACATTGTCCTGAACTATAGAATAATAGCGATTGAGAGTTAGTGTTTTTGCTTGGGATGGTTCCTCTGGAGCATGAACAGCTCAAGGCTGGATCATAGATAGTAAAATGTTTGATTCTAGTGACTTTCTTTTTAAGTTGAATAAGCCTATTTGGGGACTGGCCATTTTAGCCATGGCTCTGCCTGTGAAGTATGGTTATTGTCAGAATTAAGGTTAATGTTTTAAACACAAAGTATATTCCATGTAACTTATATGTAACTTCAAGTACCTGTTTCCATCTCTGAGATGTATTCTTTATGAAATGTTACATCAACATTATACATTATATAAAGTATAACTATAAACAAGGGAAGGATAGAGAACATAGGAAAGTTCTGTGGCTCATGGGCCAAAGCACGGAGTTCATCCTTTAGCAGTGATTTCAGCACTAGCCTGTCAACTTTGTGTGATACTTAAAAACAATTGCAAGTGCCATAGGCCTTAAGGGCATACATAAACAGGACATTTTCAACTGGCGCAAAGCCCTTTTAAAATTGCATTTGTGACACACCTAGGTGGCTCCAGTGGTTAAGCATCTGACTCTTAGTTTCAGCTCAGGTCATGATCTCAGTCAGAGTCATGGAAATGAGCTCTGTGTTGGGCTCCACATTCATCGTGGATCTGCTTCAGATCCTCTCTCCCTCTCCCTCTGCTCCTGCCCCTGCACACTTGCTCATGCTCTCTCTCTCCAATAAATAATTTTTAAAAATAAAATTGCATTTGTATAAACCATATAATACTTATGTATATTTTCTAATTTACCAGTTGTCATAACTATAATCTTTGGAAATATGTCTTAACTATAATCTTGGGAAATAATAATATTATACATGTTTTAAACACCAGGAAACAGACAAGAAAGATCTTTGACTTGCCTAGGCTCCTGTAACTAGTAAGTAATAGACGCAGAATCTAAACCTTAGTTTTCTGTTGTAGAGATAAAAAGCCTCTCTAACCATGCTGATCTCTGAGTTATCAATTTGGGCTATGTCGTGTGTAGAAAGAACCCATCAATTTAGAGTTTTGGTTTGTTCGGGTATAATGTTTAGATAATTATTCACATTAAATTTTAATAGACTTAGGGATCCCTGGGTGGTTCAGTGGTTTAGCTCCTGCTTTTGGCCTACGGCGTGATCCTGGAGTCCCAGGATCGAGTCCCACATCAGGCTCCCTGCATGGAGCCTGCTTCTCCCTCTTCCTGTGTCTGCCTCTCTCTCTGTCTCTCATGAATAAATAAATAAAATCTTTAAAAAAAATTTAATAGACTTGTGAAAGAACGTAAACTTTAGAATAGTTTCTACGGGGGTGCCTCGGTGGCTCAGTCAGTTGAGCAACCAGCTCTTGGTTTCAGCTCAGGTCATGATCCTCGGGGTCCTGGGATTGAGTCCTGCATCTGGCTCTGCATTAAGCAGGGAGTCTGCTCAAGAGTCCGCCCCTCCCTCACGCTCTACCCTTCCACCCACTCCTGTTCATGCTCTCTCTCTCTGTGAAATAAATAATAACATTTAAAAAATAATCCACACTTTTTTCTTTTTAAAATTTTTTAAAGATTTATTTATTTGGAGGGGGAGGGGCAGTGGTAGAAAATCTTCAAGCAGACCCCCTGCTGAGCACTGAGCCCCATGAGATCATGATCTGAGACAAAACCAAGAGTCAAACACTTAACTAACTGAGCCACCCAGGCACCCCCCCCACACACATTTTTCTTTATATTGTTTCAATTGCTCAATAAGGACATTGTACTCTACTACTGCCACACATAGCCCTGGCTCCTAGGGACTTCGTGAAGTTGAATGAATGAATGAATGAAGTGAATGATTGAAAGAAAAATAAAGATTTGGCAGATATTTGTGTCTTATAAGAGCAGCTCTTTTGGGAATAAATATGGTGGTGAAATATAACATGCAAAATAAGTAGAGAACTCCTGATAGGTGCCTAAATCATAAGAGGAAATGCTGATTTGTTTCTCCCGTTATGGAATGATTCACTTCTGAATTCTTCCAGAGGATCAGACCATATTCTATGTAGACCTTCCACTTTTTTCAATTTCTTCCCTATTTACCCACAACTTTATCACTGCCACCTACTAAGTTATTTCTAACCATTGTCTGTGTGATCCTACAGATTTCTTTACACATGCACTACAAATCAAATTTTACATTCTAATAAAACCAAATTATAAAAATTTGGGGGAGGAAGAGGTTTAAGATGCAGATAGGATATAAACTTCAAAAATGTATAAAGGGGGCAGCCTGGGTGGCTCAGTGGTTTGGCGCCGCCCTCAACCCAGGGCATGATCCTGGAGTCCCTGGATCAAGTCCCACATCGGGCTCCCTGCATGGAGCCTGCTTCTCCCTCTGCCTGTGTCTCTGCCTCTCTCTCTCTCTCTCTCTCTCTCTCTCTCTCTGTGTCTCATGAATAAGTAAATAAAATCTTTTAAAAAATGTGGAAAGGCTAAATTTAACAAATAATTTGTGTGCTAGGAACCACATCCTCTTTAAACTCTAGCACATGCTATCCCTGCTAGAATCCCTTTGCTTTCTTCTCCTCATTCCCCACAGAGATGAATCTTCATTTGGTCTTACTCTGACTACTGAGGCTTTTCCGGTGATGGTGCCTTGCTGAATTCACCCAATCTACTATTTTTTTTTTCCTATATTGCTTATATTTTCCCACTACTTATAAAGAATGTGAGGAAGCATTCACAAAGAAAAAGAGGTCATCCCCAACCCTTTCTTGACTCTGGTACTCACTTATCTCCTCTCACTTATATCCAGGTATAAGTATATGGCAATATGTGGTAGACAGTTCTTAAGATAGCCTTCAGTGATGTGGAATGCATGCCTTTGTGTAATCCCCCTAGAGCATGGCCTGAATTTATTATTCAGTTCTTATGAATAGAATATTCCGTAGCATGATGGAATGTCACTACCAAGAACAGCAGTGTTACCAGTATCATAATTCTTGATACCTTCGGTGAAAGAACTTCCAATCCACTCCTGAGTCAGGGAAAGAACAAGGCCTGCGACTACTTAAAAAGAGCTATCCAAAAGGTTATCTAGAAATATATAGGAGCAGGTGAGAGAGGCACTAGGCCTTCAAGAGTAGGCTTGTCTTCATTTCTGTGGACTACCTTAGTGGTCTGGGAAAGGCATTATTACATCTCTCTGAGCTACTATTTTTTCCTTTTTTCAGTTGGAGGGAGTTAAACTTGAGGGTTTTGATAAATCTCTTCAGTTCACATTCTGTACACCCAGAAATGTAACATTTTTCTTTTTGATAAGGAGGTTTCATTTAAACAAAAAGTCCCATCCAGGTAGAGTGAACTTTTTTCCTTCAGAAACCATGTCGTGCATATGAAATTTATGTGTACTGTCTTAAAACTTCTGATATTATTTCACCAGATATTAGCTTATCCAGGCCTCTCATTTTTGAGTTACTATTTATAGTAACTTCTTAGAGTTATACCTTTTATAGCTATAAAGGAAGTTTTAATGTGGTCACACTATCTTAATCTTTTTCAGCTTGTGTTCCTGACCAACAGGTTTCTAAAACTAAAAATTACTTGCTAGGGGGAAATGATGTGTCTCTGTCTTTGCTGCATGTATTTTGTTCCTCTTGTGGATTTAATATGGCATGCCTGAAATCATCTTCTATCCTCTAAAATGTTCCTGGTATCTAATGATGGCACTCAAAATGCAGATATGGGGTTCCCTAACCCTTTGGCTTCCTGCCTTAGCTGGATGCTGGCAGATGGCTTTTTGCTAAGAGCCCTCTTTTTAGAGTCCCTTCCCGCTCAAGTCTAAGGTTTATTAACCCTTTTCAGAGTATAAGAAACTAAATTCCACCCATATAACATAGCCGTATGTTATTCATATGGTTTACAAAATTTTCTTGCCACTTGGAATCTGTGGAAATAATTTTTAAAGCTACGTCTATCAAAGAAGACAAGAAGTATGTATGTTAAAAATATAATTGTGTCCAGCAAAAGTTTAAGAAGATATAGTAGGAGGGCATTGAGATGAGTGGGGTCTGGCTTTCACAGGTCTGGCTCTCATGCCAAAACCCTTGTCACACCCCTGCCACCTCCTTTAAGAAAGCAACTAGGACTATAAATCCTGTTTCTTTAGCTGCTGGTCATTAAGGATTAACAGGAGAAACTATTCTCAAATTTTTATTTGAGATAAAATATTTATTATCAAATATTTTTATTTATTTTTAGTTTATTCAAATTATATTTTTAAATGGACAAATTAGAGATAGTAGATTAAAGAGTTAGATTTATTTAAAATATTGTCAGTCAATTTAAAGATGTGCAAATCATTAATACCAGATGGCATCTACCTAGGATATTTGAGAGGATCTAGGACATTAATTGATCACCTTTCTTTCCTTCTAGGCTACTAGTACCTCTGTGATAACAGACACGGTTACCAATCCAAATTTTAAAAACTCTGGAGAGAGAGCAAATGTGATAATACAAGGAAAAACACGGGGTACCTGGGTTGCTCAGCTCAGTTGGTTAAGTGGCTGCCTTCAGCTCCTGTCATGATCCTAGGGTTCTGGGATGGAGCTCATTCATTGAGTTCCCTGCCCAATGGGGAGTTTGCTTCTCTCTCTTCCTCTGCCTCCTCCCCCTGCTCATGCTCTTTCTCTCTCAAGTAAATAAAATCTTTAAAAACAAACACACACACACAAACGAGGGAGGGGCACCTGGGTCATTCAGTGGTTGAGTTTCTGCTTTTGGCTCAGTCATGATCCCTGGGATCAAGTCCTTCATCAGGCTCCCTGCAGGGAGTCTGCTTCTCCCTCTGCCTGTGTTTCTGCCTCTCTCCTCTCTCATGAATGAATAAATAAAATCTAAAAACAAAAACAAGGGAAAACATAATAGCATTTTTTGAGGAGATTAAAACATAGTATTTTTTGTAGATCTTCAAAAAACTTGTAACAAATTCTGTTCTTTTTTTCTCCACACCCAGTGTGGAGCTTGACCTCATGACCCTGAGATCAAGAGTTACATGCCCTACCCACTGAGCCCAGCCAGGTGCCCCCAAATTTCTGCTTTTAATGGCTATAAAAGTTGCCGTTGGGCGTTAAGTGGCGATAATAGCTGATGTGTCCTAGATGGCTGAAATTTGGAAATGGGTGATAACAAGTTGGAATACTGAAACATTTTCCCTGGAGAAAGAAGTGCAAATAGCAGTGTTCTCTAGGAACCCATGCAGGGAATGGTTTTCAACACCTGTCTAATCTGTTTTGAAGAGGGCTTGAAGTTTTGGGTTTTCAGTAGTGGACACCCTAGAAGAATAGTGAAACTGCTTTCATTTGTTGTTTTCACTTTTATTTGTTCTCCCTACTTTGTTTGCATTGCTAATTTTTATTTAGTAGTAATTGGACTGAAGTGAGGGTTGAGTTGTTCATACATTTCAGTTGGTGATACTTTGTCATCATTGGACTGGGCCAAGCCAGTGTTTTATTTATTCCCTGTTATCTATCTCCTACATATACCACCCCCCACACACACTACCACAGGCACTTATGTGTTTAGTGTGGGGGGTTTTTATTGTATGTACTCTCTTATAATATATATTTTATATTATGTAAATTGTTACATAAATGGTATTATTCTCATTTAGTTTATATTTTCACTCAGCAATTTCATTTAAAGAGCTGTCCCTGGGCCTGTGTGAATATTCATTCACTTGTTGGTTTTTTTTTAAGATTTTGTTTATTTATTTGAGAGAGAGAGGGAGAGAGAGAGAGATAGTGATAGAGATAGCAAGAGAGAGCAAAGATGGGAAGAGAGAGAGAAGCAGGGTCCCCACCGAGCAGGGAGTCAAGATGCTGGGCTTGATACCAGGACCCCGGGATCATGACCTAAGTTGAAGGCAGATGCTTAACTGACTGAGCCACCCAGGTGCCCCAGCTTGTTGGTTCTGACTGCAGCTGAGTATTTTATGATATACATTCATCTAATTTTACCTCTCTACTTCTTCACTGATAGGGATGTAGCTTGCTTCCACCTCCACACCATCACAAAGTGAGATCCAAATCCCCTGGAATCTGCATGATGATTTGTTTTGGAACTATGCAGATCACTTTGTCATAGACTATAAGTACATTTAATCGGCATTGGCAGCGCCTGATGGTCCCTGGGATGGCTGTATCCATCTATATATCCCCACACCCCACCAACATGTGGTACAGCTTTCTAACTTTTGCCAGTCTATCAGATATAAAATACCTATTTCCCTACTTGTGAACCTCATCATCTATTCATCTACTTGACTTTTTGGATATCCTCTTCTATAATTTTTTTTTATTAGTAGATTTGTTGGGGCTCCTAACTTCTTATGTTGATTTGAGGGATATTGTCATATTCCGGATATTAGTCCCCTATCAGGGTATTGCAAAATTCTGCTAATCTCTCATCTGGCTGTATACTTTATCCTTTGAAAAGAAATACTTAAAATACACTATCAAAATGGGGGGTGGTTCATTTTATTCTTTTTTTTTTTTTGCCTTATGACAAGTAGGTACTGAGTTCTTCCCTACTCCTGGGCTTCAAAGATGTTTTCCAACATTTTCTTCTTTTATACTTTTTTTTTTTTACATTTCACTATTAAGCTTTCCTTCCTCTGGAGTCCACATCGTGTCATGGCCCTGATTAAAAGCCTTCATAGTAAAGCCAGAACCCACAGAGGGCATATGAAGCCCCTCAGCATTTATCTCATACCTTTTCTCCCATTCAGATGTGCCCACACTGCCTCTTATTCACCTTTGTACTACAAGTACACAAAATCTGATGTTTTCTAAAACATTCTGTAGCAGAAAAGTGAGCATTGTGACATAATTCAGAAGTATTTTCCCTATTTAATTTAAAACCTTAGAAAGGGACATTTCTTTGGTTAATTTTTTTTAACAGAAATACTTCTATTTAAACTATAGAAGGTAGTACATTCCAATTATTTCAGGAGTCAAGCAGTATAGAATTGTACAAAGCATTAAATGAAAAATTCTGAACACCAACCCTTTTGAACTTTTCTCTTTGGAGGCTAGAGGGCCAGGGAGGGATGTCAAGAATTCTAATGCCCAGGCCATGTTCCAGACCAAATAAACCAGAATCGCTGGGGGTGGGACCCAGGTGTTGGTATTTTTAATAGCTCCCTAGGTGATTCTAATAAGTAGCCAGTGTTAGATGTACAGCAGTTCTTACAATACTTTAAAAAATCAAAATGGCTTATACCAAACGTATTGTTCAGCATCCTGCTTTTTTTCAGAAGAATTTGCTAAGTGAGATTTAAAACTCTACCTTCAGTTTAAAATTTAACTATAATTTATGAAGAATTCTGTTAATTTTGAACATGTTCTCAAGTATGCCGGCCTTGTTAATCAACTTGTACAGCATTATAGAGTAACTATTTTATTTTTTAAAGATTTTATTTATTTGAGAGAGAAAGAGAGCATGAGTGGGGGGGGGGGGGGTTGGGGCAAAGGGAGAGAGAGAAGCAGACTCCCTGCTGAGCAGGGAGTGGGACTCGACCCGGGACCCCGGGATCATGACCTGAGCCCAGGCAGATGCATAGCCGCTGAGCCACCCAGGCGTCCATTGGGTAGCTATTTTAAAGTGGTCGAGTATCCTTGTGAATAATGGTAACTTTTGGCTTATACATTAGTGATAGTGTGAAGTTCTTCCCTTTTAACATTAGAATTCAGAGTTGTCAGCATCCATGATGGATGGCCAGAGCCCTTTTGGGTTCTTTGTTTTTATTGGGCCAAATGGCAGAATGTAATCGGGCACTGAGTAGGAACTAAGGTGTATAAAAATTAAAAGCCAAAATAATAATAATATAATAATAATAATTTACTCAAAGTTTTTTTTTTTTTTTTTTGGTTTTTTGGTTTGTTTGTTTGTTTTATACTGCGATATCTTTTCTCTTATCCTCAGTAACTTCCTTTCCACCGCCTTCTCTTCAACAAGTCTCCCCGGATTTCAGCAGCCTGCCGCCTGCCCTCGTGCCTCCACCTCCTGCGAGCGGGCCTGCACTCCGGTACCTTCCACGGCCCGGGGCCCAATGCTGCCCCCTCTTGCTCCGGCTCCTCTCTCTGCTCAGCTTGGGAAGATTCTCTTCTCCTCACTGAAGTTTATTCTGCTTCATCTTGCCCGGCAGGGCAGCATTCGGTACTAGTGACTTCCCGCTCCCTGGGGACATGTCTTGTCTTCCTCCCTTACCTCTTAGGATACTTTGTTTTTCTGTGTCTCCTTTTATCTTTTCGACTCCTATTTCTTTTTCTTTTTTAAGATTTTATTCATTTGAAAGAGTACAGGGTAGGGGTTTGGCTAGTAGGGGGCACGGTAGGGGCAGAGGGAGGGAGAGGAAGGGCAAATCTTAAGCAGACTCTCTGCTGAGCAAGGAACCTGACCTCGGGCTCCATCCCAGGAGCCCCAAATCGAGATCATGATCTGAGCCTAAATCAAGATTCTGCCGCTTAACCGAGTGAGCCACCCAAGTGCCCCTCCAACTCCTATTTCTTAGTTCCATTTTCTGCTATTTGCCTCCCATTTGCTTAAGTTACCTTTCTTCCTTCTTAAAAAAAATTTCTATATGTTTGCAGTAAAAAATATGGAAACATTTTAAAAGACTATCAGAAATCTTACTGTTTAAAAATAACCTTTTGGTTTTGATTCTTTATGAAAAATAGGATCATGCATGCTGCATATGCAGTCTTTATAAATGATCTTTATTTTCTCCCTACCTAATAACATATATTTACTAAACTCTTTGTTTTTAATGTTGGTTTCTGTTTGAACTTTTAAAAATTCTTTTATCAGTTATGTATATAGTTCAATAATATTGAAAGGCATATAATAAATTAGAGTAATCCTCTTGCCTTGTTCTTTTCCCCAGAGGCATATGCTTTCAATTATTTTAGCTACTTTTCCTGATATTTATCTCTTCATTTCTAAATAACGTGGTTATACCATTTCTTGAATAATATAAGACGTTATCTACTTACTTTTTTTAAATGTAAGTGAAAATTTATACCTTATACCTCTTTACCCTCTTTCCATTTTTCTAATACTGATAAATTACAAGTATTTAAAATAAAATCACTATTCATTGTTTACATTATTTACACTGTGTAAATGTCATCCATCAGTGAGCCCAATAGTCTTTTTCTTTTTCTTTTTTTTTATTTTATTCATTTATTCATGAGAGACACAGAGCAAGAGAGAGAGGCAGAGATACAGGCAGAGGGGAAGCAGGCTCCATTCAGGGAGCCCGACATGGGACTCGATCCTGGGTCTCCAGGATCAGGCCCTTGGCTGAGGGCAAGCACCAAACCGCTGAGCCACCCAGGAATCCCCAGTCTTTTTCTTTCTGGAGAAGTATTTATCCTCCAGTGGAAATGCTTTCCTCATTTTCCATTTCCTTACTTTTTTTTTTTTTAATCTTTTTTTTTTAAGATTTTATTTATTTATTCATAGAGACAGAGAGAGAGAGAGAGAGAGAGGCAGAGGCACAGGCAGAGGGAGAAGCAGGCTCCATGCAGAGAGCCTGACGTGGGACTCGATCCAGGGTCTCCAGGATCATGCCCTGGGCTGCAGGCGGCGCTAAACCGCTGCACCACCGGGGCTGCCCCGTTTCCTTACTTTGGTTTTGATTTATGGCTGAATCTTTCCACACCCTTCTTTAGTCTCTTAGTACCATTTTCCATATGGCAGTCAGTCTAGCAGATATGTGAGTTTCACTGTTTTCTTTTGACCCACAGTCTTTGGGCCAACCCTATCTTCCTGCTCCAGACTGGGTTGGTTGCCCTCTAGGCTTGCTTCACAATTGAATGTCATTGCACCTGAGTAACCCTCATCAAGGGCGTGAAGGGATCTCTGACACTCCTGCATGTCAAGGGATAAATTCAACTATATAATGAGGTTAGCAAATCTGGAGACTTGTGAAGGTCTCAGAAGGTCTCTAGTCCCTATAGATGTCAAGCACTTAATGCTGACAGTGAGCAATGGTTGACCCTGGTCTTATGATTTGTATGTGCCGGCTCATTGGTCAGCACACTTCCTGATGTTTCATTCGAGGTCTGACCATTGATTTCCTCCTTCCTTTTCCCCTTTCCTTGCCCCTTGAGATCCCTTCTCTCAATCTTATTTCATTCTTCCATGTGATTATTGATTGCGCTGCCAACATTTTTTTGGTCTTTTGGGAAGAAGAGAATGGAATTCAGGGGTGCAAGATTTATTTAAAATAAGTCTGACATTTTCAGACTTCAGGAAGTAGGCACACTCTTGCCATTATAAAAATTGGATCATTTTCTTTTTAAAATTTAGGAACTTTAAACGATTCCCTGATGAAGAGGGAAAAGCTGTTTGCACTCAGCATATTTCTCATTATACTTCAACTCAAGATACTCGTCTATTATACTACTTTAGGCATTTGCTCTGTTTTCAGCACTCTAGGACAAGAGGTTATATATTTCCATTATGTGCATCCTGAAAATCATTTCATCTCAGCACTAAAATTGTTTTTTCAAATTGTAGAGGAGGAAATGAGTTCTGTTTAAAACAAAAAAGATATCTTAGTAGCAAAAACTGTAACCTTTATACAATCTTACCTAAAGTTCACTTGAAATATCAACTGTGCCAAAAATACTCTGTGAACTAGAAAGTTCCTTGCAATACTTTAAATAAGTGACTTAAAAAATACCTTACAGAGTGCTTGGTGGCTTAGTTGGTTAAGCAGCCATCTCTGAATTTCAGTTCATGTCATGATCTCAGGGTCCTGAGATTGAGCCCTGCATAGAGCTCTGTGCTCAGTGAGGAATCTGCTTGAGGATTTATTCTCTCTTTCTCTCACTTTCCCCCCTCTGTCCCTCTCTCCCTTCCCCTCTTCCCCCTGCCCTTCAGCTCACTCAGACTCACTCTCTCTCCTTAAGATACACAAATCTTTTAAAATATATATATATCTTAGTTATTTGAAATCAGATGAAATTATGAATCTGATAAGTCTGAAGTGATGATTAATAACATTAAGGATGGTTTCTTATAGAATAAAATATTTAAACTAGGCAATCACAGATAGTAAAAACACTTTAAAACATCATAGCAGATTACTTTCGTTACTTCATTTTTTAATTTATATTTTTAAATAAATTTTCTAAACAAAACCGCAAAGACTTTTTTGAGGTACTAAATATTCTCATTATAGATATAATGCATTTAATATTTCTTATAATTTGTAAGTAAACAGTTATGATTTTTTAAAGCAAGTAGAAGTTTTAGTTTTGCTATTTGCTTGTCCATTAAATTTAAACAAATATTTAAACTGCTTTGAACCTGTTTCCTTATCAGTGATGTCAAAATAATTCCTACCTTTAGGGGTTTTTGTGTTTTTGTTTTTGTTTTTTAACTGAATGAGATGAAATAAATAGCCGTTATTTTGTTTTAAGTTCTGCCGTTTTAGTTGTAACTATTAAACCAAATGGTATCATTTTTTTCAAACTCACAAAGACTGGCAATAATGAATAGAACCTTGTACAGATGAGGCTCACTGAGTTGAGCTCACGTTGCTGCAAGTGTTCTGGAAAGGAAATTGGTACTAAGCATCAGTAGCCTTAAAAAAGTACATTTGGTCCATGACTTCTAATGTGCTGAAAGGCAATAATCACTCAAAAGGACAAAGATTGTTTTCTGCTGAGTTGTTTAGAGTATTAAAAACTATAAATCTAAATATTAAGTTAATACATCATATAATAGACTTCTGTATAGCCATTAAAGATAGACACATTTTTTTTGAGAGAGATGTTTGTATTTTTAACCTTTCATTATGGTAAGTGGATATCAGTTTGAACATATTTTTTAACTGACTACAGGACTGGCTAACTTTTGCTATTCTGTGTTGGGCTATCTTTGCATTTATGCATTTTTGAATGCCCTTCCTTTTTCCCTGGCTCTTTGCCTAGTTTAAAGTTCCTAGTTGTCTTCCCTCTTGTCTACTTTTTCAACTCCTCTTTAGTTTCTTTGCTTTTGCTTGCCCAATGCTAGATATAAGGCACATGGAGAAAATAAGTGCTGGGTGAGGAAAAGCTACCTTCTCTTAAAAAAAAAAAATCCAATTCTTTACATTGTGGTTTTAAAAATGGTCTCTGAGTTTTACTGGAAACTTATGGAAAGAGCTTAGGAGACAGGTAGACCTGGGCTTGAATCCAGACTGTTTCATTTGCTAGGTGTGTGACCTTAGGGCAAGTTATTTAACTTCTCGCTTCTGTATTTTCAACAGTTATGAACCAGGGTTAACTTGTGCCTCGGTTTTGTCTTGAAGATTAAATGAATTGTATGTAAAGTGCTCATTATGATTTGACTTATGGGAAGTGTTCAATAGATTGTTGCTGATGTTGCTATTTTAACATTAACTTTTCAGAGATGGAGACCAGACACCTTATTTCAAGTGCTATGTCAGTGTTTAAAATGCCAATAAATATTGCCTATTTGGTGTGTAGTCAAAAGCCCAAAAAACAAATAAACAAAAGTTTTGGGTTATAGTACTCAAAAGTTCATCTGATGTTTTACATTTGAATTTGTATAAACTTAGATGTGGAGTGTGGCAGAAAAGGATTATGGGGAAGGAGGAAAAAAAAGTCTTAGCTCTCACCTAATTTAAAAAAAAAAAGAATGAATGACTGCCTTGAGGCAATGTGAGGATGGGCAAAAAGGGGAGAGGGAGAAGATTCTAAATTGTGCAGCTTTTCACACATTTTTAAATGAATGTGAATATAAAATTAGAAGGTGTAGGTGATTTGAGATGGACAAAAAACCTCCTCAGATATAAAAAAACATTTTTACAGTCTTCACTACATTCTCGTGATAGATTCTGTATATGTTACTAGTTTTTACCTAGTGTTCCAGAAATGTTAATTGTGTTGTGAATAGTAATTTTGTTTCTTGGGCTGCATTTTTCTTTTCAGCATTAATTTAGTGGTAAAAATCATTGGGAATCTGGTTTATTATGTTGATATTGGCCATATAGCCATCTCCTCCAGGATACTTCTTTAATATCTGGGGATACTGCACGGATAAGCCGTGGAAATAGGTTGATAGGGCAGTCTTAGGCTGTTCTGGAACTTACTCTGCTTTGCTTTGCTCTTAAATATACTCTTGCTCCTTTTGTTCAGATAATGCTGTTGCCCCTGTGCCAGCAGTAGAAGGGCTTTAAATGGATTTTTCATTAGAGGTAGGAAAGTTGGGGAGATCCAGTTGCTCTGCCTCTCCTGACCACTTGACTTTCCACAGCACAGCTGGTGATGGTAACATCATAGCCTGTGGCTACAGAAAAGAGCAGAGCTGCCTGCCCATGGATTGAGCCCATGGGGCTAGTGCATCAGCTCAGTGCTCTGGAATCCAAAAGTATGTAAGCATGTACAATAAGAACTGTAAAATTACCTTACATGAAAGGGTGCCTTCAGGGGTACAAAGTAACAATCACTTTAGATTTCCTACATGTTTGAGCAGTTTATAGTAGTGGTTAAGAGAGAAGCCTTTGGAAACTTCATTTTAAATGCATATGACCAAATGATCTATTGGCCTTTTTTAAAAATTAGAAAATGAGCCCCTTTTACATCAGCACTGTAGATGTGTACGTTGCCTGAGGATGCCTAACTGCCAACCCAAACAGGCATCGGTCCAGCCCGCCACCCCCGACCTTAATGCACAGCAGGCCCAGCAGCCTCCTGCTGAGCAACCTGCCCTGTCCGGTCCCCACCTTCTGTCGTGAAACATGCTGTTGACCCACCTTGCTCAGTTTCTGAGCTTGTTCTTGGGAGAAATTCATTCCTTGTGACCCAGTTGTATCTCTAGCTCTAGAGAAATCATAACACCACTGAATTTTGACCAGATTTTTTTTTTTTAAAGATGTATTTATTTGAAAGAGAGAGAGGCAGAGGAAGAGGGAGAGAGAAACTTAGGCAGACTCCCCACAGACCTCAGAGCCTGATGCAGGGCTCAATCTCACAACCCTTAGATCATCACCTAAGCTGAAACCAACAGTCTGACTCTTAATTGACTGTGCCACCCAAGTGCCCCTGGCTAGGTAATATTTATTTAACACATATCTTCATTTAAGTTAGAATAGCAGAGGTCAGCGTTCTGATAATTCTAAAGGATAGTTGGTCATTTGTCCACTAGCCTAAAGGAAAATTTATATTTGTGTGGTGACAGAGCAGAGCATCATTGACCCCTACTACAGCTTGAAAGCTCAGTGGCCTGACTTCATGGCATTGTGTTCTAAATCATGCCATTGTCTTAATACTTGTTCTTCAACTATTTAGTTACAAATGAGGTTAATTATTTCTGGAAAAAAATTTGGTAATGCATGAACCAAGTTAAAAAATGCCCTTGCCCATATATTTGTCTAGTTTTCTTGAATAAAATGAAGGATATCTGAACATAAAAAGTATAGAGATTCAGAGTTTAAAGTACAGAATGCATGAATTGATCAAAGTCTCACCTCTCCAGACTTGAATTTGCAATTTATGATTCTATTATTATGCATCTAGTATATATCAGGAGTCAGATGCTAATCTTACAGAAATGTTAGTACAAATTATTAAACTAATGCTAGAGAAAGTAGTTGTGAAAGTCATCTTCCATAGTAAGTTGTTGGCACTTGTAGGGTTAGTATATAAGGTAATTTAGTATGTTTTACATTCATGAATAATCAGGGCAGACTACTTTTGCATGTTTGTTTCCTGATTATTCTATTTTTAGCACTTCTATCATTTCTCTTTCTACTGCAAGAAGCTGGAACATTCTAACCGCAGTGCGGTGCACACACCCATAGCGCAGTGGCAAACTTGAAGGCCCTGGTAAACTCAGTTGCTTCTTTAGAGAAAGCAATCATCCTGATAAACTGCCAATGATGACAAGCTAGTTGATTATACCAGTCAAGGTTTGTTACTAAGCATGCAGAAATTTTTATTTTTGCCTTACAAATAATGTTTTTGTTTTTGATAAACGTGTATAGTAGAAAAATAAAGATAACCCTTTCTCTTTTTAAATATTTCATTTATTTATTCACAAGAGACACAGAGAGAGAGAGAGAGAGAGAGAGAGGCAGAGACACAGGCAGAGGGAGAAGCAGGCTCCATTCAGGGAGCCTGATGTGAGCCTCGATCCCAGGACTCCAGGATCATGCCCTGGTCCGAAGGCAGGCGCTAAACCAATGAGCCACCCAGGGATCCCAAGATAACCCTTTCTTATTAAAACGTGAGTTCATAAAGAAAAAGGCACAAAAGGCTTCCCTGTTCATAGATATTTTCCTTCCCCAAGCAACAGAAACAACAGTCCTTATTTAACTTAGCAGCATAAGCCTGCAAGTGGTATTGGCCTCCATTTTCTCCCCACACATGTGTCTCCTAAGCAATCTCTGGCTTACTTCAATCATGGAGACCGTGATAGCGTGTATGCAATTGAACCAGCTTTCCTGTGTTGTTGACCTAGGGCCCCCCTGGGTTGTGGAACTACTCTTGTAGAGTTGGCCACTTTGGGCCTTGAATCTGGCTGAGCAAAAGCAATTTGTAGCAGCTGATGAAGCTGTGGATCTCGATTAGGTCCTTTCTGGTTTTCTTCTGGCCTCCCTCAGAGTGACCCATCAGGTCTACAAACCTGGTGTGTCCAAACTGAGAGTCCTTATTGGCTCTGCCTCTCGTGTTCTCTAGTTTCATCATGGTACCAGACAAAACCGTAGTTCATGCTTGAATTGTCTTTTTCTGCTGCCCCCATGTCCAGTCAGCTATCTTTGTTTGATTGACTTGTGTAAGATTTCTCAAACCTGTAGTCTGTCCAATTCCCACTTGTATTTTTCTTCCTACCTGAATTGTTAGGATATGCTCCCAATAAGGCCTCCTGCCCTCTCTTCTTCCCAGCCAGCCTAACATAGTAGCTAAAGTGATCTTCCTGAGATATGAAAGTGATATCATTCTCCTGCTTGAATATTTTGTTGGAGTCCTGCTGCGTATCACACAGGGTCAGGCTTCTTAGCCTCGCCTGTAAGACCAACAGCCATCCATGTGTTTCCCAGGATTTATCACTGTCTCCCTTCAGGGACTCTGTCATTCAGCTGAACCCCAGTGATCCTCAGATCTATACATATCCTGCAGTATACCACCTCCATTCTTTCTGACCATGCATTCCACTCTCCCTTGAGTTTCTCCTTCCCATTTTTTACTCAGTGTCTAAGGGCTGTGTACCCTTCAAAGTCCTGCTCAAGTATTTCTTCCACAAAGATGTTTCCGATCACTAGCACCTCCTTCTTCCTGCCTGTATGTGTGCATATACACCATTGCCCCTTTATTTATACCTCTTTTAATTACCTCAGGTACTTTTTGACAATGTGTTTATAGCCATATATCCTGTTTCCTTTTTTTTTTTTTTTTTAACTTATTTATCCATGAGACACACACAGAGAGAGAGAGAGAGAGAGAGAGAGGCAGAGACAGGCAGAGGGAGAAGCCGGCTCCATGCGGGGAGCCTGACCTGGGAATTGATCCCCGGTCTCCAGGATCACGCCCTGGGCTGAAGGCGGTGCTAAACCGCTGAACCACCTGGGCTGCCCTGTTTACTTCTGAACTTACTTTGAGGTTAGAATTAGCTTCTGATTCACTCTTGTATTCTCCTTGGTGCTGAGCATGGTGCCACACACATCAGTAAGTGAATCCACAGATCTTGATTTTTAAGATTCCTGCTTATCTGTGTTTTGTTCTCTACAAATTGCCTTTGATATTTGGTAATATTTATAAAGTTGTGTAGGAAGTAATGTTAAGAAAACTTATCCTTGACCATTTATAAGAGAATTTGATTGACATTCCTTTGTTTTAAGCAATTTTATGAGGACTTTGTGGTAACATTTATTATACTCTATTTATAAGTGGGGAGAGACAGCCTTATAATAGGAGGATGGAGAGATCTACTTGTTTATACTTTGGAGTAAAATTCTACCAGTCAATTTGATAAGATATTAAATGTATTTTTAAATATTTCTAATAAACCATGGGAGTTTGTGTATTGGTGAAGAAGTCATGAGGATTGACTACCATGGGAAATGACTTCCATTCTTCTGTTAATTAGAAAAGATTTCCTATAAGAGAGAATCTTTTAGACTTTCCAATATTAGAAAGAAATTCAGAGATGTAGGTATCTGGGAGAAGACATGGACTAATGTAAAGGTATTTATATTCTGAGTTACCGTGACAACTGTGCCTTTAGGAGCCATCCTCAGCAGCTCTGCTCCAGGCAGAATGAATACCAGAGAGCTACGACAGATTCCGAATCACCTTGCCCAGTGTCCTTGCTTTTACTGGGCTGCTGGAGGCTGCCTCTAACTAGGAGCCATTTTGTAGAACTATTGCTTTGTCTGAAACCTGGCAAAATATAGCATGGCTGCTAGACCTAGGCACAGATGGGTTTTAGATTGAACTTGGTGAGGACAACAAGCATCTTCAAAACTCCCTAAGGAAGGGTCCAGGCTCAGCAGCAATCTGGGAACACTGTAATCCCTGGGGCGGGCTTCCCTATTCTACTGCAGCAGACCCTGGGGCCTGGTGGGCTGTGGCCTCAAGTGGGCTATGTGACTTCAGAGATGTGTTATTAAAAAGGCTAACATTACCAGTGATAATGTCTCATTTAATAAAGCGAAACAACCATAAACCCAATGTTTATTGTTGCCTTGCAACTCTGCCCTTCTAGGTATCCACTGATGTCACTTAAAATGAGCCACTTTATTTCTAATTGCTACATGCCAGTTTGGTTTATGTGCTTCTGTTTCTCAGCATTCCACAGATGCCACATTACTCAAAGCTGCACTTTAGTGCATCTTCACAGATTTCTCCCTCCCTGCCCTGCACAGCCTCCCTGCTTGAGGTTCTCATGTAGCAGCTGCTTGCATACCCTGCTGATACCCATCCACTGCACATGTCCAGACAAATGAGCTAAATTGGAGTGAGCATGGCTTCAATGCTGGTGAACTGGCTATGCTCCAGGACTTTGCCACTATGTCTTGTCATCTGATACTGTTTTGTTAAAGAGGCAGATTTAAATACCCGAGTGAGGGCACAGCCAAGTTTATAGTTGTGTGAAAGGTGCATGATTATTATTTAAGTCTCTGTTAAAATGTATGGTTTTGATTCATTCTCATACTGTCTTCTTAGCACATGCACAATATCACCATGCAGATGTAAGATTTTCTCACCTAAAACAGGTTGTGACTTTGATCTTCTTACTTTTCAGTCCTTCGTATCTTTAGAACTACCAGATATGTTGATGTTGGTTCCTGGAAATAAGGTACTGGACTCCTTATTAGTGACCTCCAGGTCCATTAGAATCCAGATTCCTGCCTTGTAGCTTAGGGTCCATCTGAACTCTGGTTCTATTTCTTCTGAGATTGATATCTTCCTATTCCTAGTGTGGGAGCTCCCCAGAAAGCTTTCAGAGAAGCTAGAGCCCAAGCTAGTGCCCTGGGCTGGAAACCTTAAGTTTCAATCATCTCTCAAGCCCCTTTGAACTTTAAAATTCTGTTACAAAATGCCTCACCTTTAGTTCCTAGTCCTGCACTTTGCCTGCCGTCTTACTTATCCCCAAGTCCCATCTGGTCTGTAGCTGAAGTGTCTTCTCTTCACCCCTCCCCTTTAGCACCTCCTTTCCTATTCACCTTTGAGGTGAATCTCTACAGTTGCCTGTAGCTGACCTCCCACCACCAGACTTCTGCTCCCTCAGCCCAGGTAGTCTCATGGCAAACAAAAAGCATTTCCAATGCAACACTACCCTTGAGATTCACTTGGTGCAGTTGGAGACATTGGTTCACAAAGTTGTGTTAAGTCACCTGCTGATAGGTGCTGATGGTGATACAGAATGTTTATGTGTGATATAGTGTCTACAGTGTGTTAGAAATAGTTTTTGTAAGAATAAAAGTAGACATTCATAAAAGCAAGAATAGTAAGCTCTCCCTGTTTTAAAATAAACTTTTGGCACAAATCCTTGAGACTTTCTGCTCCGTGGTCTTCTATTTATATATTTAAGAATGCTGTGGGAATTCTTGGTAAGAAGTGTTAAAGATTTTAGGGCCATCTTCTACCTCTCTTAGCTTTGCTATCCACATCTGTTTTGCATAAATCCAGTTAGAACCTCCCCTCATAGGAATTCTTTAGCCTAATTAAAACTTTGAGCCATAACACATATGAAGGAATTGGAAAAACTCCTGGAAGCGACATTTGTCAGATGAAATAAGCAATATCCAAATTGTTAACTGTACTTGTATGCTTCTGATGTTTCATAGATGCATGTCGTCTCGTGTAGAAGATATGTTGAGAGGAATTTCAGTGATGCTTTAATTTGTTTCATATTTAATTTAATTGGTAGCCAACTCTAATCTAACACTTTAGCTTCAGATGCCATTGATTCTCCTTTTACCTCTAATTTCCTCCTCCCGTGATTCAAAAGTACTGTGATAACATATAAATAAATGCAATGCAATGGTTTGACTAAGAGAATTCACTACTAAAAATGAATCCCATAAGTAACTTCATGAAGAATGTTTTTGTAAAATGAAATTCTATTTTCATATATATATACAAACATTTTATCTTATATTTTCTTACTGGGGATGCACTCGTAAGTTTTTTAAATTGTGCTTTTAAGATCTTACATTATTGAAATTTTATGTTAAAAATTTGAACACTCCAAGCATTTTAAATATCTAATTTTTAATTGAATATTTTAGCAGCTTGGGGCATCTGGGTGGCTCAGTCAGTTAAGTGTCCTTGATTTCTGCTCAGGTCACCATCTCAGAGTCGTGAGATCAAGTGCCCTATAACGGGCATGAAGCCTGCTTAAGATTCTCTGTCCCAACATTATATGGTCTCATTCATTTGGGGAATATAAAAAATAATGAAAGGGAATAAAGGGGAAAGAAGAGAAAATGAGTGAGAATATCAGTGAGGATGACAGAACATGAGAGACTCCCAACTCTGGGAAATGACAAGGGGTGGTGGAAAGGGAGGTGGAGGGGGGTGGAATGGGGTGACTGGGTGATGGGCACTGAGGGGGCACTTGACGGGATGAGCACTGGGTGATATGCTATATGTTGGCAAATTGAACTCCAGTAAAAAAATAATTAAAAAAAGATTCTCTGTCCCTTTCCCCCTGCCTATTCCCTCCCACTCACATGTTCTCTCTTAAAAAAAAAAAAAAAAAATTTAACAGCTGGGCAAAGTTTATACTTTACTTGGAACAATTTTTTAATTTCAAGCCCAATAAATAATTTCTGAGTTATTGACTTATCTAAAAGTTCAACATTGATTCTATAGTTAAGAAATTGTGTTCTTTAACATTTTATTGTAAAATTTTCTATAAATATAAACCCAAACTGTATTTTTTATCTTTATAGAGTTATGAAAACACTGTTTTATTATGTTACTTCTGATTTGTTATTTTGGCACAGTGATTCTCAACCTTTCATGTGTGTGTCTGAAACACCTGGAGCAATTGTCAAAAACAGTGACTGTGATCTCCTCCCAGGAACTCTGATCCAGTAGGTCTAGGTCTTTGCTGAACCTGCTGGACTGTTTACTCAGAACCACTGGTTAGGAATTCTAGTAAAGAGTGATCTTTATGATTTTCAAATATAATGAGTCTGAAACACAGAAAATGTAAGAAAGTTTCACCAGAGATCTCATGGTTTATAATTATATTTAAGACTTGGAGCCTGACACAGGGCTCCATCTCATGACCCTGAGATCATGACCTGAGCTGAAATCAAAAGTCAGTCACTTAGCTGACCACCTGTGTGTCCCTAAGATGCTTTTTAGCCATATTCCTTTTCTTGCTGTTCCTAAGATACTGCATTCCACATATTTGGATTTAAATATATGTAGTGCTGACAGTATGACTGCTATTACTTGGTAAATTACCAAATGTACATTTGCTAGTTTTCTTTAATTTGAGAAGTGGCGATTTACAGCATTGCAGTGACTTTTAAGCTGTTAACTTTGCATCAGTGTTAGAAAGTCAATATAAATAGGTTTTTATAAAGCACATGGCCCAGTGCCTCATACACAGTAGATGCTCAGTAAATATTGGAATGGGCAATGAATGTACATGCAGCCCGTTTTCTTCCACCATAACAAGAGTTACTCCTTGAAAACTTGGCTGATCCAGCTTTGAATATCTGAGACTTATCTGGTGCATTGACTTTACCATTTTTGCCATCTTTGCTTCTTATGCTTATATTCCTAAGAGATGATTATCTCACTGTTAATTTAGCTCTTCTAGTAAGAGTGGGAGACAAGTTAAAACATAAAACTAAGCCCTCACTTTTCTCTTAAATGTTAGTAAAACTTACTAAAACAGGTAGTGTTAAAGTTCCTTTGGGGATGATTTAGGTTCATTAATCAGGTTTATTCTTCTAAATACATTTTTTTTAATTAATTAATTAATTTATTTATTTACGATAGTCACACTCAGAGAGAGAGAGAGGCAGAGACACAGGCAGAGAGAGAAGCAGGCTCCATGCACCGGGAGCCCGACGTGGGATTCGATCCCGGGTCTCCAGGATCGCGCCCTGAGCCAAAGGCAGGCGCCAAACCGCTGCGCCACCCAGGGATCCCCTAAATACATTTTTTTAAAAAAACTTTATTAGCTAACCTGGAATATAAGTGACAGCAAGTTAGATGCTATTTTTGTCTTTCTTACAAGTACACAGGAATTTCCAGTTCTTTATTCTGACCAAATTTATTATAATTCCCAAAATATTAAATATATTGAATATCTAATGTTATATTTTCTAACAATTTCAATGATGTTTTTAGCTTTTTTGATGGCTGTGCTATTGATTATAACATACGAAGAGTCACTGTAGACTGCTAAACTCCTGCTCATACCAGTGTTCACAAACATGATTCTTTCCATGAGAAAATGGACAGAAGAGCTTAATAGTGTCTTCAAGTTGAAATTAAGAGAAAGCTCCATTCCTGTCCTGGCTCTGATGCCATAACATCATGGACTCTACCTCATAAAACATTTGCTTTAAAAAAAAAGATTTACTTATTAGAGAAAGAGAGAGCATGTGCACATGCACACACATCTGAGGGGGCTGGGGACTGGGAGGTAGAGGAGAAGCAGAGATTCTCAAGCAGGCTCAGTGCTGACCATGGAGCCTGATGTGGGGCTCCATCTCACAACCTGGAGATCATGACCTGAACTGAAATCAAGAGTCGGACCCTTAACTAACTGAGCCACCCAAGTACCCCCTCATAAAGTATTTCTGTACTGCTCCTCCTTAGTTCATAAGGATATTATAAGAATGAATTGGGTAACTATTTTGAATGGCTTTAGATACTGGGAAGAAAGGTATTCCATAAACCATACAGATTTAGGAAAACAATGAATTCAGCTGTGGACATGATGAATTTGAGGGTCTGGAAGGACACACCTGTTGATGGCCAAGAAACATGAAAATTGAAACTGAACTCATGGCTACAGAATTGTTTTTAGTGGTTACAGGAGGCTCATCCTTCAACTGCTAGTGCAAGCAGTCCTCATTCTGAAGCATTAAAACATTTGGAAAACAATAAATCCCAACTTTTTCTCTCATAGCTATACTGCAGATTTTGAAATTTAAAAAGGTTGCATAGCATTAAGAAAGTACTTTTGAGTCAGATGGTAGCTCACTCGTGTTCCTTTTAGGACTGCATTGCTTTGGTTGCATCCTGCAATTGAAAGAACTCTGCCTTGTGAACCAGCAGATGCATTATTAGCTAGACCTTGGGTAGGTTGTCTCCTGGCTCAGAGCCTCCCGTCACCTCTCTAAAGTGCCATTCTCGATGATGGTTTCTTCAGAGGAGCAGCCTGACCAGTTGTGGCAGAGGAGATAAAGAAGGTCCAGGAAGAGTAGCTCCTGCTTTTATTGTTTTATGTATTGGTATTACTTTTGGAGTTTATTTAGAGAAAGGGGTTAAGAAAATAAGAAATTTGGAAAACTTATCTTGTTGATGATCTTCAAGGTCCTTCCTGTCTCTAGAGTTGTGTGAGGCTGTTTTTATTAGTCCTCAAGTATAAGTTGCTACCACAGAAGTTAGCCCCAGTGTTTGGTGTCTGTTGGTGATCTCCAGCATTTCTGACCAAAGTGCTTCTTGACTAATCTTGTATTTGGTTAAATGGCTTCCTTAGAGTTTGTTGCTACTCTGTTTAATACTATTTTGTGATTTTTGAAATCTGATCGATTCGACATAATTATCTCTTCAAAATTTATACTTATGTCTATTTTTTCACTATTAGTAAAATTTTATAAATTAGAATATTATAATTATCTGAAGAGAATAGGAAAGAAACATTAGAGTGGAACTTTCCCCTGTTCTGTCTGACTAAAATGCTTTTATGAACTGTTGCCAAGAAATTCCTGTAGATATAATTTCGCCTTGTATACTCTTAGGATGGATGGGCCAGCCAACGCTGGTAAAAATATTTTGGCTAGGGAAGATAAATCAAAAGCGGTTATTAAAAGAATGGCTAAGTGGTTTCCAAAAGAACCATATTTAGTTAATGGTTTTCTTCATGGTTGCACTCACTTTTGAAGACCTGGTCTTGGGAGTTGCTGTTGCTACTTTGTCTCTCTTGGTTGACAGTACAGAATTACAGAAAGTCAGAGGTGAGAAATGGTCAGTGATTCCCCTGGTCAACCTAAAGCCTATTCCATCCAGCCATAGGCTGTTTTGTACTTGGTTTTGCTTTGAAAGCCGAGATGACATGCCAGTCACTTGGACGTTTTCATATTTTGTACGTTTCTCATGACATATATTTTGCAGTGGTGCACATATGTTGATCCATAAATGATTGGTATGACATACTGAATCGGAATAATGAATTCAAGTCTAGAGAGAGACCTGTGTATTTCTCAGTGTTTCTTTCCATGTGACTGACAACTGTGAAGGTACAAAGATGACTTCATGTTGTTAACGTAGTGGCTTTGTTGTGATGTAATTTCAGTAGCTGTTCCTGGCAGCTGTTAGTCAACAGTAAATTGAAAGCCAGCTGGTTTAGATATCACAGTGGTGAAGCTCTACAGAGGTCTGTGAGACTGGGACTCAGTTATGGCAATGTGAGACTGTCCCAGCCGACTCTCAGTTGTGTTTCATCTGATGCTTTCCCAGCTCTATCTCTTGCCTGTCTTACTCCATTTGAAAAACTCCACTTTCTTCAAAAGGTAAATTGCAGGCCTTGATAGGACAGACTTTGGGCTTCTTGACAGTAAACACTGATTTTCAGTTTGTTTGTTTTTTCAAGATTTTATTTATTCATGAACGACATGGAGAGAGGCAGAGACACAGGCAGAGGAAGAAGCAAGCTCCCTGCAGGGAGCCTAATGTGGAACTGGATCCCGGATCCCGGGACTGCAGGATCACGCCCTGTGTCAAAGGCAGATGCTCAACTGCTGAGCCACTCAGGCGTCCTTGTTTTTCAGTTCTTTTGTGACCATCAGATTATTAAAGTTAATGTTGATGTCTTGCTCAAACTTCTTTTGTTTTTTTCACAGATACCAAAAGAGCAGAGGAAATGTATTAAGCAATCGATAAGAAAGTGATGCTTAGGGTCACGGAATTTCTTAGGCTACTACTTGAAAAAGCTCTCTCAATCTTTATTGCCAGTTGAATGCAGGGTAATGTGAACACAGTGCTCTCCGTGGTGATCTTTTGTCCATGATTTAAAAATTCCTGGATCCATCCCCAGTAGTGGACTTTCTTCACCTCTGCTCATTGTGGCTCTACTACAAGGTGCCTGCTGCCTTTCTCCTTTCATAGACATGTGCATTTCCCCACCCAAAGAGTACTCTGTCCCTTAGACATTCCATTGAAAACACGGAAAACAGAAATGAAGATGCCAGTGAGAGAAGATTAGAAACCACTTCAAGTCCTAGGCACTTCCAACTCCCACTGACAGTTCTTGCATGTGTTTTAATAGTTTACAATTGATATATAGGTAGGAAATTGATAGTGAGAGATCTGCTACTTTCAGAGTAGTAGTAGTGACTTAGAAAGAAGAGAGAATTGTTAGGCTATAAGATAAGCAGATTGCCTTTTCAGTGTCTTTTTCTACTCCATCAAAGTGACAGCTTGCTCCATCTTCATCAAACGTTAAATTAAATGTCTAATTTATCATAATACCTCTGATGTTCAAACTTATATATGTTGCTGTAATTCTTACAGGTTGTGAGGGTATGTGCTTCCATTTAGACAGATGGTATTTTTGACACAGCCATTATACTCCTGCTAGGCTGATTGGACATCAAAATTTTATATTCACACTATTACCTTAATTGTAGAGAGATTCTGGGGTGGCTGTGGAAAGTCATCTAACATGTGGTCTTCTTTGCACTGCCAAGGTTCTAAATATTTATCAATCATTATTTATTTATACTCGGTAATGCCATACTTTATTGGTGAATGTTCTACTTTTCAGAGGGCATTAGGTAGGTTCTCTGCAGTATCTAAAAGAAATATGAGCATATCCCTGTCAACCTGTCAATGAACTTCAAATCACTATTTATGATCTTCAGATTAATAAAAGCAAGTCTTCCTGCTACCCCTACCCCCCAAATTAAAATGACATTAAAATGCATCTAGGACACAGTATTTTAAATTCAAAATGCTTATGTTTTGAGACTTGGTTATGTCACATTAATTTAGATTCTGAATTTGTGATCAGTTTGATAAACTAAAGTTACCTTTACATTCTGAAAAAATGAAATATTAAGCAAAAAAAAAAGTAAAATTTTAAGAGATGTAGATATAGTTCCTCTTTGAGGCATCCTGTCACATTGTTTTAGTATCACTAAATGCTGCTTTGGTCTGCTCATTAAATTAGGGCACAGATACCTTTATTTTTAATAGTGGCAATAAGAAACATGTTTTTATAATATGGAATAATCTAATTATTTCATTTTCCTGCCCATTTAATCTGAACAGGTAATGTTTTAGTATATGGAGACATCAGGACTTTGATAACAGCTTTCTAGATTATTGCAGGGATCAGAATTAAGAAATACCAGAGTGAACACATCGTGACACGGGATGAGTTATCTCCTGCTAGTGGAATGTAGCATTCTTGAGTTGTGGTTATTCTTCCTAAATTCTTCCTTTAAGGAAGTCAAAACTCTCACCTAAAAAGAAACAAGTTACCTAACTAGGAAGATAGAAAATGAAATCTGATTCGTTTTGACATTTTTAGTGCCAGCTACTGAACAAAGAACTTCTTTAAGGAAGTTCATTGTTCAGGGGTTCTTTTGCTTTGAATAGGAGCCATCTAATTTATTAAACATTTTTCTGCAAGTGCAGTAGTACAAGCCAGTTTCTGTTTTCAACTCCTCACATAGTAAAACCAGTTCTGTCAGGAGGCATTGTATGCAGTGCCCCAGCACACATACTACGTACCAGAGAAAATACAGATATATATACACTTAACTCTAAATAGGTGAGGGCATTTTAAGGAACAGATACAAGTGGGTGAAAATGAGCACTGTGTGTTGTTAAGACTCTAACTAGATTAGTTGGACTAGAGAGATGAGTCATCCAAAAAAAAAAAACAGTTGCAGAACACATTAAGGAATGCCTTCTTAAGGGTGAGGCACTTACAAAGTATGTGTGCAGGAGGAAGAAATGGTTCGGTGAAGCAGAGGCAGGGAGCTTGGTTTACACTTGCTTGTGGAGTTATAAGGACAGAGGTGGAGGGGCTGTGTTCTGGAAGCAGCAAGAAACAGGACTGGACCTCTGCTGGGGAGGGGGAGGCAGGAGGGCTGAGTTGAAGGCTTGAAAATCCTCACCCACAGAGGGATGTGTTGAGAAGGAGCTGCTGTTAATAAGGATACCCACAGTGTGGGGACAAGCAGACACAGAGGGCCCCCTTCCAAATTTCCACCTAACTTTGGCCTCTGAGTTTTTTTTTTTAAGATTTATTTTTATTTATTTATGATAGACATGGGGGGAGGCAGAGACACAGGCAGAGGGAGAAGCAGGCTCCATGCCAGGAGCCCGATGCGGGACTCGATCCCGAGACTCCAGGATCGCGCCCTGGGCCAAAGGCAGGCACGAAACCGCTGAGCCACCCAGGGATCCCCTGGCCTCTGAGTTTTATAGTGATCTGTACTGATATATCTGCCCCATCATTGTCTTAGAGTTCTTCATTCCTCAAGGTCCAGCACAATTCCTGTTGTCCCTTGGGAGCCAGATCTGTAAGCCTCAGTGAGTTGAGGAAGGAGAGCCCTAAGAGAAATGTAGGGGAGAAGGAACATTCAAAGGTCTGTAAGACCCATGTTAGAGTCCTGCTGTGTCACCTGCCCCACAGAACCTTTTCTCAAATCCTTTAAATTGAAGGTCTTTATTTTTCTCACACATACTGTATTAGGTTGATCAAAAGTATACTTTTTGGTTAAGATACACAATTTGATTTGAATGCTAAAACTTACCAGTACCTCCAAACAAATAAATGTTTGGAAGAAATTAGCAAGTTGAAGAATTTGATGTAACTTTGAACAATTTAATGTATTATTTATCTGATGAATAACATTTGCTCAGTTAACTGTGTCACCCGATTGAATTTCCTTCTGGAAATCTGATAGTGAGACGTGAGGAAGACAGACACACTGAAACCAGTTAGGAAGACATTTTCAAAGTGAAACTTCCATTGCAGTTTTATATTTGTTCAAGTTTTCAAACCAGAACACTTATTTACCTTTCCTGTGACTAAGACACACCATTTAAAATTTACACATGAAATAGGAGAATATGTAAACACAAGCTAGCCAATAATAGATACCTACTCTGAATCAGCCCCACTGAGTGTTTCAAAAATCCTGAATAAAACATAAAAATTTTTATAGTCATAAAAATGGGGGTAGGATTAAAGCCAGTAGAAATGGTATGGTATAAATTATAAAACACAAAACACTGTGAATTCTAATGATAGGCTTTATTTTAAAATGTATAAAACAGACATAATTGCCTAGGTGCTTTCTAGATATGTGTGGAATACTGAGTCATATTATCCTGGTTCTTGTTTTAAAATTGTTTGCCCTTCAAATAATGCACTTCTTTTAAAGCAAATTTTAAAACAGATTACTAGACATAAATGATATCTCAGAATTAAGGTAAGCTTCTGCAAAAGTTGACTTAAACTAATGAATGTTGAAAGAATCTAGTTTAACATGCATATGTTGGAGTTGCAATGCATAGGCATTGCAAATGCACAGCAGTGGTAGAGATTTGTGGAACAGTTGGCATGGAAAACATTCCTAGGCAGCTCTGTAAGTACATAGCTGTTTTCATCCTGTTGTAGAGTGACTAACAGATGTATATTACTCATGGTGACTAACCTTTTTATTTATGTGAGTTTTGTGTCACCCTTTCTTAAATTTCTGAATTATAACGAGTCACTAGTCAGCTAGATTGTTGTCTAGAGAGAATGAGATAGTGGTAGAAATGAGGCTTCCCCTAAATCACACCAGAGCTTTGAAGTCACTGCAGTCCTGAGCCTGGCCTCAGTTTTTTTGGTTCTAAGAAGGAAGACTAAATATAAACCAGAGTGCTAATTTGTTAATTCATAATTATGAAAATGTCCATGTTTACCAGACAGACTTTCTTCTGGCCATCAGGGTTTCTGGGTGGAAAGAGAGTTTCAAGAGAGAATTCATTTCAGGACTGTTGTCCCTCATAGATATAGAAGAGCTCATATTTTTCACTTCCCCAGGCAGAGCCAGGATCTAGGTTTTCCCTTCCTGGGATTCATAATGACTGTTCCCTTCTCCAGTTTTGATGGTAATAACACATGATGGGTCACAATCACATTCTCATTCTGGGCCGGATGTTAGGATCCTTTCCTTGATTATTTTATAAAGTTATTTAGAAAAATGAATTTACTGATTCTTAGTTTATTTCTGCCCATATCTAATCTTACCCTTATTTTATTGAGTTTTCTAAATCTCCTGGGAGCAGCTCTATTTTCTTTCTCTCTAGATTTTGAGGATCATCTCCCTGTAGCATCTAAGTGTGCCCTGTGAGGATATTGAAGCCAAGAGGATAGTGATACTCGAGGACTTCTTTGTAGTCTCCTTAAACAGATCACCTGGACAATGAAGGACAAGTTTTCCCAGGATTACATTTATCATTGTATTCCCAGAGACTTGGGCACATTATGGAAAGAAGACTTGTTTTCCCTTACAGGTCCTGCATGGCATGTGGTGGTGGTGGTGGTGGTGGTGGTGGTGGTGGTGGTGGTGTTCTTCTTCTTTCTTCTTTCTTCTTCTTCTTCTTCTTCTTCTTCTTCTTCTTCTTCTTCTTTCTTCTCCTCCTCCTCCTCCTCCTCCTTCTTCTTCTTCTTCTTCTTCTTCTTTTCTTCTTTTTTTTTTTTTTTTGGCATATGTTCTTCTTGAAGTCTTCTTTGGTGAAGTTGCTCCATTCCCCGCAGTTGCTTTCTAGCTCCTCACGGGGCTTTCCAGATGTTTTCCCACTACTACAAGTTGACACCATCTAGCTTCTACTCTCTTCTGCTGCTCCTCCTCCTTGGTATCTGAGTCCAGGTTATATTCCCACCTTCGCTGGTGCAGAGTGCATCTCTTCCCTGCCTTCGTGGTTCCTTCATCTTCTCATCTCCAGAATTTTCTCCCCTGTTTTCTCCACCCCCCAGGTTAGACCATCAGCATTCTCTGCACACAGCACATTGGGCTGTTTTCTACCTCTCTGTCTCTACAGTAACTGTCATCTTCCCCGATGATCCTCCTACTGGTGGACCTTTTATGCATCTTTACTGTTGGAGTCATTTCGTTCATCACACTGTTTTTATTCCTTTCCTGCTAGACTGTGAGCTCCTTCAGCATCTTGATGGTTCTGAAATCTAACACTACCTAGCATGTAAATGTTACTTCAATGGGAACACAATATGCTGCCACTCTTTCCCTCTATTTTTTTTTTAAGAATGTATTTATTTATTTGTGAAAGACACACAGAGAGAGGCAGAGACCTAGAGGGAGAAGCAGGCTCCTTGCAAGGAGATTGATGTGGGACTCGATCCCTGGACCCAGGATCATGCCCTGAGCTGAAGACAGATGCTCAACCACTGAGCCACCCAAGCGTCCCACCCCTGAGCTACCCAGGCAACCCTCTTTCCCTCTGTTTAATTCTTTCACTGAACAAACTGTTGAACACGTACTATGTTTCAGGCGCTGAGAATACAGTGTTGATCCAGATGAAAATAGCCCCTGCTCTCACTGAACTTAGAGTGCATGGTTGAGGGATATAGAACACTGATTCAGAACAGTGGTTCACTGATGCGCCATCTGTAATCAACAAAATTCTAGAAACTTTGTAATGGTTGGTATTTTTTCCTATGCTTTCTTCAGAAAGATGTTTGGAGATGTTAAGTGTGAAAATGTGTTTGTCTTCTTGGAAACAAACTACGGCATTAAACATACAGAATCTAAACTGAATAAATGAGACTAAAAGATAATTATCAGTTTTCTAACTTCAAGTTGCTGAAGACAGGGACAGAAAGAAAGGATTGTTTATAAGTATAATTATTAATCTCCTGTACTTTATTTTGGATGCCTAAAATTTTCCCTTTTACACTAAAGAGCTGCTTACAAAGTTGGAAATCATTAGATGCATCATTGCTTAAATCAGCATTATTAAAAGTGACTTTAAACATGTATAAAATCAGTATTTTTTGAGACTCTCATTCAAAACTATCAGCTTTTCTTTCTCATCTGGGCTTTCAGTGAGAAATCTTATAGATTAACATCTGTCCCAAACTGGACACCTTAAGCAAATTGTTATAACCTAGATGGAGAGGTGATCTCTACAACCAAAGTACCAGTATACATTCTGTTTCCATGTAAGTATTCATGAGGCAAGCATTAAAAATATAATTAAAAGTCACACCTGGCCTGGAGTGGGCCAGGTTCTTTTTCTGGAAAATCATTTATTCCTTCATTTAGAAACTAAGTTTTCCAAGAAACTGGTACCCAACTTACAGCCAAAACACAATTTTGTGGTTAATTTTGTTGGCAGGAATCTTTATTAAAAAGACTTAAATTTTTTCTTTCTCATTTTCTTAAGAGTACTTAATGAATGTTTTTCTTTTAATAAACTGACATTACTGGAAAAGCTGGGGAGAGCCCAATTTTAATTGTAAAGGTTGGAGCAATACCTCTTTTTAGCTACATTTGCCCATTAATAATGATTATTGTGGAAGTTCTCAAAGTATTAATAGGTGACCCTTAAAAAGCGTAGGGGTCAAACAAATATGCGATACTAAGATGAGATTAAACAGGTTCATTTACTTTAAGATTTCTCAAAGTTTTTAAATGGCTCTATACTATTGCTTAAACTTGAAGGTATGTATAGTAGGGATCTTATTCATAGGAAGATTCTGATTCAGTAGGTCTCAGGGCCTAAAATTCTGCATTTCTTACAAGCTCTAATGGGCTGCCATTAGGCAGTGTAACTGGTCCACAGATCACCTGTTAGAACACAAGGTTTTTAGGGATCTTCAAGAGGAAGCAGGCTCTGTAGTATTTCCCACATGTATAATCATAGGAACCTTGTTTTTGACATACTAGAAATTATCTAGGCAGCATACTTTTGAGAATTTTACATTTTAAATGGAATCTTTCAAATTACAAATGAATGTATAATTTAAATAGAAGTCTAATGCAGAACTTCTAAGAAATCTAATACAGAACTAGATTATTATCAGCTAGACAGCTTAGTATAATCCCAAGACACTGAAAAGTCATTTAGCTAGTCCATGTAAAAAGAAAAATCAATATAATGAACTAAAAACACAACCACTGCATAAGATAGCAGATTGTTACTAGGTTGTATACTTTTTATTTTTAATAGACCTTATAAATATTATTAAATGCCCAAGTCCTTAATTAAACAATTTTACATTATTTTTATTGCCTCTAGTAATTCACTTATAAATTACCATATTTCTGAATTCTCATATGTACTGTTAGTGATTTCATTAGTTTCTAATCTTTGTTAATGCTAGCATTTGATATGAAAAACTAATGATAAAAACAAATCTTTTATTTAAACAGCTTGAGATTTGATATGGCTTAAATATTCTTAATTGCAAATGATGTGAAACAATAGTCTAGGGAGGTTTTTGAGAAATCTATTGGACCTAAAGCAAAGTTTTAAATGTAAATAAAAGCTTAATAAAATTAATTAATACATTATAGGTGGGCTTTTCCCCACATGGGTCCTGCTGCACCTGGAATAGTGTCCCCATTTATTCATGCCTTTCGAAACCCTACTTTGAACACCTGCCTTCCATGTTCGAGCTCTTACTGCCTTCTTGATCTCAAGCTGCATTTTATTGTAATTGCTTTTTCATTTGTCTTCCCTTTTATGCTGTAAATTGGATTGGAGTTCAGGGTCTTACTCATCATTAAACTCGTCAATAACATCTAGCTTATAGTGTAGTACATAATAAATGGAAGATCAGTAATACTTTAAATTATATCTTATAATTCGGCATGAAAATTTTAATTTTTTAATCTTATGATTCTTAAAAATAATGTAAGTTAAATATTTTCCCCTGCCCTCATTAATGGCTGTATTAGTTTCACTTGCTCATCATGTAATAACAAGTCATCTTAAATCTCTGTGGCTTAGACAATGGTTTTTTTAAATTTCTCACAAGTCTTGGTTGGCAGGGAGGTTCTGCTGATCTTGCCTGGGCTCACTCATGCAGTAAGCTGGAGACTTGGTCAGGGCAAGGCTTTCCAAGATGACCTGGGTTACATGTTCTCAGGTATTGGCCATAAGGGCTGGGAGTGCTGAGCCTCTGTCTCCATGGCATCTCTTAATCCTGAGCTCTTTCACAGCATAGTGATTTCAAGATTCCAGAAGAAGCTGCAAGGTCTTTTAAACCTCAAAGGTTGCACAAGATCTACATTGGCCACATTTTGTGAGTCCCAGGAGGCCAGCCCCACATTCAAGTGTTGAGCAGTGGTTCTTCCTCTTCCTTAGGGGAGCAGCAAAGGCACACTCACCTGCTATGTGTTTCTTCTCACTAGGTTAAATAAGAACATCAGTACAATTTGATTTTCTTCAGCTTCTCACCCCTCTCATGTTGATATCATGGGGAGTTTATTTAGACTTTAATCTTCATTTGTCTGAATTACTTGCTTAGCACTGTTTGTTGTGTTCTAATCCTTCTATTATATATGTTATTTGGTTGCAGAACTTCTTTTAAAGATTGTTGAAGCCAAACTTTCCCTAGTACCAGTACTATTACTAGTAGATAAACATAACCTTGGACTAGTCTCAAGTCTCCAAATGTCTTTTACCTTTTTCATCTTTTTTTCTTATTTTTTAAATTTTTGAATTATTTTGATCATTCTTATGCAATACCTTTTTTCTAAAGTAATCCTTCCACCCACTTGGGACTCAACTCACAACCCCAAGATTAAGAGTCACATGCTCAATAGACTGAGCCAGTCAGGCACCCCTCTTATGAAATACTCTTTAAAAAAAAAAAAATTATTTATTTATTTTAGAGAGAGAGAATGCACCTGTTTGCACCTGCTTGCACCTGCTCATGCTTTAGGGGAAGAGGGAGAGGGAGAGAGAAACTCAAGTGGACTCTATTCAGGTCTTGATCTTACAACCTGAACTGAAACCAAGAGTCCTACGCCTAACTGAGCCACCCAGGCACCCCAGAAATATTCTTTATAGAAAAAAAATTGTTCTGCTATTTATTTCATTGATTGAGATTTTTTATTTATGTCATAACTTTTTTATTTCAAGGTCTCTGGCTGTTTCTCCTTCATGCACACAGCTTTCAATTTAAAAACAGCATTGTTCAGGGGCACCTGGGTGGCTCTGTCAGTTAAGTGTCCAGCTCTTGATTTCAACTCAGGTCATTATCTGAGGATTGTGAGATCGAGCCCAATTGTGGAGCCTGCTTAAGATTCTCTCTTCTTGGGACACCTGGGTGACTCAGCTGTTGAGCGTCTGCCTTCACCCCAGGGCATAATCCTGGTCCAGGGATTGAGTCCCACATCAGGCTTCTTGCATGGAGCCTGCTTCTCCCTCTGCGTGTGTCTCTGCCTCTCTCTCTCTCTCTCTCTCTCTCTCTCTCTCTCTGTGTCTCTCATGAATGAATAAATAAAATCTTTAGAAAAAAAAAAAAAAAGATTCTCTCTCCCTTTCCCACTGCACCCCACCCCCGCAATAAATAAATAAGTAAAGCTTCGTCTAATGTTATTTCTACATACTCCACTTTTCTTGCTTAGAGAATCAGTCCCTTTCAGACATCAGTAGTTGACCAGGGCCCTACTCTTTCTGGATCGACTTCTTTGCCTGTAGCAACTGTTTGAACATGTACAGGACAAGGGCAGACCAGCCAGCTGCACTAGCTCTACTCTTGATCATCTGATCTTGACCCTGACTGAAGAACCTAGAATCTGGTATCTGAGTAGCCTGAGCCTGCATCCTGCCCCCCGCCCCGTGTGCTCCAAAGCAGGCCCTCTTCTGTTTGGTACTATGGGGGTTTTTTTGTTGTTTTTTTGTTTTTTGTTTTTTTGGTGCTATGCTATGGTTTTTTACCATAGGTTTACAGTCTTATTTTTCTGACTTCACACTAAAGCCATTTTCTAAATTTCTAGACTGATTTTCTTATCTTGAAAAATGCCTTTTCTGTAATTTTGTGGTGTTTTGAGTTGGAAAAGAGAAGAAATGTGTGCTCATCATGCCTTTTGATCCAGTCATCACACCTCAGCTTTATTCTTTTTTAAGGATTTTATTTATTTATTTATGAGAGACACAGAGAGGCAGAGACATAGGCAGAGGGAGGAACAGAGGGAGAAGCAGGCTCCCCACAGGGAGCATGATGCAAGACTTGATCCCTGGACCCTGGGATCAAGACCTGAGCCAAAGGCAGACACTCAACCACTGAGCCACTCAGGCATCCCTCTTTTTATTAACTCTTAACATTCCAGGCTTCTCCTTTTTCCTCATCTGTGTGTTGTAACCAATCCCAGATCCTACAAGGTGAGCCTGTAGAACTTTCCAAAAAGAGATTTCCATTTCTCCTTCTTTGCTGTTTGTAACAAATAAGATACTTTTGGGATTTATTAACAGTTTTTCAGTGTTTCCCTATGTTACAGGAACCATGTCCACACTTTGCACACTCCAAGGAGCATCATTCATATAGAATACAATGTGAACTGCTGCCTATAGGTATGAACAGAGTTGACCCTGATGTTACATATTAACTGTGGGTTTTGTTCTCAGAAACTATTAGTGAATGGTAAATGGGGTTGCAGATATTTTATTTTGTGATGTAAGCCCCTTTTTTATTGAAATAAATACCTTCAAGACACTTATGAGTTATAAAATTTAGTGTAGGTTTTTTTAGTGTAGTTTTATAACCAGAAGTAAACCATAGTATTTAAGCTGTTATACACTATTGCATTCTATTTATAAATACTCAAGTTTTTCTATTTATAGATCACATCTAATAATAATTTATCGGGGATCCCTGGGTGGTTCAGCTGCTTAGCACCTGCCTTTGGTCCAGGGCATGATCCTGGAGTCCCGGGGTCGAGTCCCACATTGGGCTCCCTGCATGGAGCCTGCTTCTCCCTCTGCCTGTGTCTCTGCCTCTCTCTCTCGCTCTGTGTCTCTCATGAATAAATAAATAAAATCTTAAAAAAAAAGAATTTATCATGTTCTGCATTTATATTTTTCCTTTTTCATGAGAAAAACTATAGAAGAGTGCAAAAAATGCATATACAGCTAAAAAACATTAAAAACCAAAAATATCCATTGATAATTACCCATACCAGTCCAGCACTCCAAAAGTTCTTAGTGTCCCCTCTGAAATCTCCCCACAGAGGAGATTCTACTCCTTGTAGAAGTAACCACTCCTCTGACACTCCTCTGACTTTTTTTTTTAATGACTATTAAATGACTTTAATAGTCATTTCCCTGGTGCCTACAAATGCATCCTTAATAAAGTTTTATCTTGCCTATTTTTTAAACTTTACTGACCTGGAATTCTACTGTTTGTATTCTTTTGTGACTTCCTTTATTCAACAATATTCTTGTGAGAGTCATTCTTGTTGTATAGTGCTGTTGTTTACTTGTGTTGTTATGGATGAAACACGATGTGTGACTGCACAATTTATTTACCCATTTTACTGTTAATTGTCATATAGCTTGTTTGTGTTTCAGAGCTTCCACAGAGTGCTGCCATGACCTTATTTCTGTGACTCTCCAGATGTTTGTGTGCGGGAATGTCTCTAATCGGGACTGGAATTACTGGCCTATAGAATATATTTATCAGGAGCTTAACTAGGTATAGGTAGATGTCAAAATGTATTCCCAAGTGATGGCTCCTTTACATACCGATCAGCAGCCTATGATATTTACCAGTGTTCTATATCTTCACCAAAATTTGATATTGAAAAATGTTTTGTCATTCTGAGGTTTGTTTCATTGATATCTCATTGTAGTATGGATTTGCATTTTTCTAGTTACTAGTTGTCTAGTTTTGGCCATCTAGATATCCTCACCTCTGAAAAGCCTATTTACACCTTTTGTATTTTTTTTTATATCAGGTTATCTTGCACTGATCTTTTGGTTGTAAAAATAAATCCAGAAGCCAAAACACTTAACTGCTATATATAGTTTATTCTCTAGAATTACTATGCTGTTTGGCATATATATCTCTTCTAAACAAATTCTTGCCAAGAAGTTTAAATTTTTTGGATGAACTGTCTGATTAGAAGTTTAGTATGTAACTATCTGTAAGCTTCCTAAAGAGTTGCAGATTTTAGAAATGCTTCTTACTTCTAGGATATTTTAAAACTCTAACTGTGAAAAGTTCATCTAGTACTCCTTTTAGAATTCTAGAATAGATTCCATATGGTCCTGAAGGTGTTTAACTTCTGAAGCATATTCCTGATTTCCCAGTACCTCATTCTTCTATAGTTCCAGTTTTGTTATAAGTAAAGCAAAGAAACTTGTCTTTGTTACATAGGATGCTCAGTGATTTTTTTTCTGTTTATTGTTAGAGTATTTTGTTCATCTAATGCTTATTCAAAAATATTTATTATCCTATATTATTAATATCTTAGTTTAAATCAAATTTGAATATTTGTGCATTTTGAAATGGTTGTCCTTTGTCATCCATAGCATTTTCTGAGTGTTGAAAATGAAGTCATGAGATATGTTATAGTTCAAAACACTAATGCAAAAGAGAGAAAAAAAATATGTGGATTCCAGTTTATATCACTGGATAAAATGAAACAAAGTATATTTAGTATACTTTGGCCAAAAAATCGTCAGTAAGGACAATAGAAATGAGTAAATAGAGGAAAATACAGTATGTAGTTGATCTTGTATCCCAGAGAGATTTATCACAGAGATAATTTTGTGGATTGGTATCATCTGTGGTAAAAGTGATTATAGATACTGAGTCATAGGTTTTGTGCATGTACATTACATGCATAGCTGTTTGTTGCATCCATACCCTGCATTTATTACATCCACAGCCTCAAGATTCAGTATTCACTCTTGAATGTATATGGCCTGCAACCTTGGGCAGGACAATTTCCCGTTATTCAGTGATAGTTCACTCTAAGATTGAGATACACACACATACACAATTATACTACAGTTGCACATAAAAACGTCTTTGTCTTCAATAAAGATTATAGTGAAAGTACATAGTCTGCCTTCCAAAAAGTATTTTTACAAGGCACAAAAGAATGCAGTTCAACAGAATGATAAAAATAGACCTGGGCAAAGAGGAAATTTAGTATAAGTAAAGCCTGGGATGAAATGAGAAGATACTTGTAAGAGTTGGTCATATATTCATCTCAGCTTTGTATAGCCAAACAGAGAAACAGCGCTAAGATTTCTGCTGTCCATGATGCCTTCAGGAAAAGCACAGCTTCCTAAGCTCCAGGTGCCTTTTTACAGATAGCGGTGATATGATAGACAGCATTATGAAAACTGAAGAACACTCACATCAATTCAGAATGTAGAAATTGTCTTATCTTAGTGTCTGCCTCAGACGCTTGAATGTTTGCTTCAAAAGGAAAGACCTTCCTGAACTTGCTTTCACTGTTCCAACCTTTAATTTTAATTAAAAAGAATACAACCATTAGCCAAATTTGATTAAAAGTATAAAGACAGTAATAATAAAAGCAAATACGAGTTTGTTACAAAACTGTTAGTTTTTGATCTATAGCTCTTTGGATCAGAACCTAAAATGTCTAACCTTGTTTGTTAATAGCAGTCCAGTAGAAGTTTATAGACATCTGCTTGTCTGCATAGTCCTTCTCTTCTTGAGGTCAAACTTACTCTTCTTGTTCCATTAACCGCCCTTCCTGTGCCCCACCCCCCATCCCACCTCCCATTAAGGTCTGAGCTCATAAGGAGTAGGAGGTGTCATTCATTTTGTCCCCATTCCTGTAACTGATAGAAATAACTGAATCCCTTCACCATCCTGCTCATCCCCTCCTGAAGGGATACATTTGTATCTGTTCCTGTATGTGTACATCTGTAACTGGATGTGGACATGTCCCAAGGAGCCTGAAGATGAGGTGTACACTCACACGTCCCTCTCTCCTATCATCTTAAGTACCGATAACAATACAGTATAAAATCACCTTGACTTAGGGGCAGCTTTGTCTCCTGCATGGTTCACTCATTCTGCTCTTAACCTGAAGTGCCTAAATCTTTTCCCCAGTGTGCTGCTAAGCTAACCTCAATATAAGACCCCACATTTATTCCTGTTGTTTTTATCTCATAGAGGCAGCTCATCACAGCAGTATAGCAATGTTTTTTATATTTTAATTTATTATATGAATTCAATATTCATTGTCATTGAAGAATTTGAGCATGCCTTTGTATTCTTTACATTATAGCTAAAGTTTTTGGTTAAGATTGGGTCAAGATCAGAGTTCTCTGGCATTACATTGGAAACCTTTATAGAATGATCTGTTTCCTTCAGCTATTTACAGACTGTGAGAGTCAGCAGTTGCCCTGTACCAGACCCATTTCTCCGCTGATTATAATATCATGGGGACTTCTACTATACACGCCTCACTGGAGTCTAGACACACTGCATTTCCATGGTTACGCTGCCAAAGACAGAAATTAGAACAGCTTAACGTGACTTTTCTTTGGTGTGCCCCTTTCTGGTTCTCACAGATCATCTCTTGGATAAAATCCTTATAAGAATCTCACCTAAGATCTATGTCTAGCTCTCTAGTTTCTGATGTGAAGAGAGTCTACTTTCTTCTTTTCAAAAACAGCAGTGGCATTTTCCTGCTTCCAGTTTCCTGGCACCTCTATCATTCCCTGTGATTCTCCAGAGAGCCCCCCAAATGGTTCAGTTTTCTAAGGTCCGTGGAATGTTATTGTCCAGATCAGGCAAGCTGAGGTCATTGAAGGAAGCATAAGGCCTTATTTCTCATGGTCCCTTTGCTATATAAGCACTCATTGTTTTTTGGTGTTTTAATTTGTTTTTTTCCTTTGCTAATGGGAAATAGCAAAATCCTGTGACTCTAGTTTTAGCTTGATTCCTATGACTCCTTAAATTGTTATGAGGACTACAAGAAAGTGGCTAGAAGACCTTACTAAGTTTAGAACTTGTCAGTACTGTGACATCCCTCCTCTGCCCATTGTTGGTTATGTTATTTGAGGGCTGTTCCAAGAAATGAGGGGCTGCGAAGTGTCTCACCCTCAGGCATGCATGGGCACCGTGGTCATTCTTCAGCCCAGCAGTGTTAGCAATTGTCTGCAATGCCTTTCAGTCTTTGAGGAATCAGAGAATAAAAAACATCATCCCTGCCTATGAAAATCTCTCCTGCCAGGTACTAGTTTCTTTTACAAATTCCTAAGTGCTTCACAGCCTCTACCTGTCAACTTTGGTGGTGTTATACCATCGCTTGCATCTTGCTGTACATGGCCCTGATCTGATTGATATTTTGCTGCCTCAGCTAGATGATGAGGCACTAACGGTCAGTGACTCTGCTTTATGCCCACACCTCTTATCCCCCTGCACATTATGCGGGCAGAGTGGTATTCGGAAAATGGTCATCTGATATTGATCCTGGACAGTAGGAATCATCAAAATAACATTGTGAAATTAAAGTGTGGTATACCTACAGTGATGTAATAGAATTACAATAATACAATTATATATTTCAGTAAAGCTCCTCCTATTTATATAAAGAATTAATAATTACTTCCCCAGTGATATTTGTATTTTCTCCTTTTCTCAAATTCTTTTTGTTCACTGAATTTATGTTTCTCTTTTCCTTACACATTGGTATTTCATGATATTATACTCTTGACATTTAAAATTTTTGATTCTTGGCATTATTTGTTTCACTGTTGCGTAGTAACATTTTTGTTCTTTGCCACCATCTGCTTATTTTAAGGTGTGTAGTTTTACAGTGGCATAGAATACTTTCATATCTTTACTTGCCTTAAATATTAATCTAGGATTTTTATGTGAGGCATTTTTTTTCTTCACAGACTTCATCTCGTTTCTAGTGAGCACCCAATAAATTAAAAAATGGGACATTTTATTCGGTTGATGATATTTTAAGTATATTTTATATCTCAGTAAGCTTACCACATAATACTGAAAAATAAAGATTCCCATAAAATCCTTCCATTTTGTTGTAGAAAGTATTAGTAAGCCCTTTTTTAAGGGGGAAAGTAGGACTCAACAAAGTGGTAACTTGTTTTGGGGCACTTAGGTTTTGATCCTAGACCCACTTATCTAAGACTAAATGAAGTTCCTCTTCTACTCATACCTTCTCCTTGCAGGTGAGCTCCATCTAAGCTTGGGTACCATAAAAATGAAAAATAGAGAATTCATGTGCTAGAATAGGTATATGGGCTCTTAATGAAGCTGGCATTAGGGAAAATGTACAAATTCATCATGTTCACTGCCCATTTTGGACTATTAATATGCAAGAATATAGCAACTACTGTTAGAAGCCTGGAACCTAAACCCTCCTTCACTAATGTGAAAGTCAGAAGAGTGAGGATGATAGATGGAGAGAGGTCCGGTGGTATACATATCTTCCCCTGTCTTACAGATGGTGATTTTAGAAATAGCAAGCTGATACTGAAATTTAGGAGAATGGGGGGAAAATCCTCAGATCATACTATGGAATTGAACATTGTAGAAGTTGATTTTAAAAAATCAAAATATAACTATAGAGTAATAGGAGAAAACTATGAAGAACATCAAGAATAGTATTTATGATCTGATATATCCATATGTGAGTATACAGAGTAACACATTGAACAAATAAGGTCTCATAAGCATCATAGCACGTGGTGAGATTAGCTTGATGACTGCAGTGAGACAGGGAGAAGTTGGTCAGTCCTTCATTTGTATATTCATTTATTCAGCAAACATGGATTGAATACCTATTACATATGCCAGGCACTAGGCTAGTCTCATAGATGATAGACTGCTCTCAAGGAAACAAACTGCTGTGTAAACTAGTTATTAAAATATTTACAAAAAAAAAAATATTTACAACATCTTAGGTAGGAATCTTTTCCCAATCTTCCAAATTTATGAAAAGTCCATATCAGGTCACTGGTCTAGCAGACACACCATTCTCGGTGTGTTATCTTAGGAGAGGCGCTCTATTACTTGCTTAGGACTCATTCGTCTTTCACAAGTTGCAGGCCTGAAAAATAGACCCTCTTTTTAAACACCATCTCCATAGCCATTGTCATTTTTGGGTAATCAGATTCTTCTAAGGAAACCACGTTAGCTATAATACTCCATCAAAGATATCCTTATTCTGGTTATTAATGCCTTCCGTTTCTTTTAAATACAGGAGACTTTTGTTTATTTTCAAGCCCAAGTTTTAAACCTTTTTTTCCCTGTTGCATAAGCCTCTTCTGTAACTGGTAAAGCCTTTGTGTATTTGTAAACGTCCTCTTGTATGTGTACTTTACAAACTGGCCCCTGTTGCAGTCTAGAGGATTTATTATTATTTGTTTCATGATATGATCATATTTACTTACTGTTTTTTTTTTAAGATTTTATTTATTTATTCTTGGGAGACACACAGAGAGGCAGAGACACAGGCAGAGGGAGAAGCAGGCTCCAAGCAGGTTCCCCACAAGGAGCCTGATGTGGGACTCTATTCCAGGACCCCGGGATCACGCCCTGAGCCAAAGGCAGACACTCAACTGCTGAGCCACCCAGGCATCCCTACTTACTTTTTTCGATTTAAAAAATCAGCAAATCAACAAGCTTCTAATGGCTTTCTTGTCCTTGGTACATTTTTAACTAAGAGCCTTCCCCCACAACACTTTTATGTCATTTTTTTGCTATGATGTTGTTCATACATTTTCTTAGTATGTATTTTATTATTACTATTACTATTATTATCATTTCAGTGTTTAATCATACTAGCTGTATGTTTGGTCTTAGATGTTATATTTTAAAAATCAGATAGCTAGGATACCTGGGTGGCTCAGTAGTTGAGAGTCTCCCTTTGGCTCAGCGCATGATCCTGGGGTCAGGGATCGAGTCTCACATCAGGCTCCTTGTGGGGAACCTGCTTCTCCCTCTGCCTGTGTCTCTCCTGAAGAAATAAATAAAATCCTTAAAAAAAAAAAAAAAATCAGATTGCTGTGAGGAGTTGTGTGTGTAGAAGTGTAGTATTTCCTAGGAGCCATCTGCAGATCCTGTCCCTGTCTGTTCCTGCATAGGAGCCCAGGAGCAGGTGTTAACTCTTTGCCTGCTTGTTTGCAGGAGGAATGCCCGCTCCCGAGCAGGCCTCACTGGTGGAGGAGGGGCAACCGCAGACCTGCCAGGAAGCTGCCTCCACTGGCCCAGGCATGGAACCCGAGACCACAGCCACCACTATTCTAGCTTCCGTGAAGGAGCAGGTACCTCCTCTTAGTGGAATGTGCAATCAATTATTTCTTCAATGCCTTTAAAAATTAATCTTTGGTTGTGTTTTAAATTTGTCTAACGTCCTTGATGCCTTCACGTTTTTTAATTATAAGGTGTTTACATCCCTGAGTACATTGGGATGACTGGCACGTAGAGCCGCTCCAGGTGCCAGTCAGAATCGGAACATGCAGGATACTTGTGCGTCTGCAAGTAAGGACAATATCGATGGTGATTGGTGTCTCTGTCTCTCCCACATTGCAGAGTGTGTGCATGCACGCAAGCCTTGTAAAGCATATTTTACACTGCTGACTTCTCTATCAGGACTCTGGCAACTTGAGGCCTGTAGTATCTTAGAGATGTTGAACATTTTAACATTGTAACATAGGTATTCTGTAGGGTTGTCTCTGTGATTTTTGGATAAAGGCTGTATTTGTTGTGTTTGTCTGAATCAAAATATATTCATTTTGTGAGCTAGTGTTCTAAAACTTGTCAAACTGTGCCAGTTTGCTTCAATGTCATGTTTATGTTGACTTTTCTTAAGGTACTTAATACCTTGTATCCTTCACATACAAGTAGCCTTCTAAATTAGATCTTATCAGTTGTGCTGAGAGAAATTGGAATGCCTGAATTTAATTTCTTTAGACTTAAAAGCTTAATAAGGTGAATGTAAGTTTAAAGCTCCAGGGATAGTTTTCTTTTCTGCCCCCTCCCTCAAAAACAAAACCAAACAAATGAAGAGGTGTTCTATGAGAGTTTTTCTGTTGGAAATAAGTTAATAATACATTTTTTTTGACCTTATGATTAAACCACTGGTTCTTTTTTTCTCAAGAATTACAAACTTAAGTGTATATTTGCTGGAATATCCTTTCAGAAATCAGTATCAGCAATTCAGATGACTAATGATGAGAGTAAAGAAATATTTCATACCTCATTATTCTACTGTTTGCTGTAACTTAAAGCTAAACATGCAGAATAAAAAAATACTCCAGAATGATATTTGACATTAGAGCTATGTTTTCAAGAAAAATTATTTCATAGCTTACTCTAATAGCAAGATATATTTTCCTTCCCCCACTGAAACTTGAAGTTTCCAAAACATTCCACAAACTAAAAATTTGAGAAAACACACAAAAAAATTATAGTCAGGATTGTTTTCGTTTTCTACCAAATTATAGATTATCCAAGCTTTTCTCACCTCTGAGGTGAGAAAATGAGGAAGAAAGGACTCTTTTCTTACTGTACTTCATAGTTGTAGAGATTTGACCCAAGGAGCTGTAAAATGAGACTGATTTATTTGGAGCTCTTAGCATATTTTGCATTTTAGTGAAACATGATGGTAAATTTATCAAAATGCCCAGAACTGACGTAAAGCTAGAAACTGTGTTCAGTAAACACAGCTACAGGAACTTTGCATTTGTACCTTGAAACCAGATGATACCTTACATGTTGAAGAAAATTGGAAAACTATCATGATTTTGGCACTGGAATTCCTTGACAGTCTCAAATGACTTCAACATTCTGTCTTTTGGGATAAATAGTGTTCTGAATGAGTATGTGCTGGGAAATAGCATGAAAGGTTCCTGTTTCTGAAGATAGCCTAAAGAATGCAGGTATTTGATATTTATGAGAATTACCATATATATCCCAAATTATTTAGTTAGTGGGAGGATAAACTCTACTCTGATATTCCTGTTCTAAGAATTTGAATCCATTAATATGTTTGCAGTTTTCATGCTTAATTTCTTTTAAAATTGTTTATCAGTGCTCAGTACTAAGCATTTCGTTTAACCCAAGACACCATATCCATCTCTTGTTCCAAAATAGTCACCTGATTTTAAATAGCCAACTTGAGCTTCTGTAGAACTTTTGTGCTGCCATGCAAGATCCTCTAATTTCTTTATAGTTGGGGTAGAAATTTCCTTTTTTGGGGGGGGGGAGGGGGTAGAAATTTCTTAGGGCTTTCCTGAAATGGCACTCCCTATCATCTGCCCAATGAGACAGCACAGAAAAGTCAGGAATAAAAAGCTAGTTAGTATTCACCTTATATATTTGATTTGAAAATAATCAGAATGTGACATTCTTAATTGTATTAGGCCCAAGTGAAATAGTTAATGTCCTTGATCATGTCTTATGTCAAAAGAATAATCTTCTGGGTGGGATATATAATTTTTTTTTAAGTTTCACTACAATGTAATGTTCACAGCCATGGAGTGAAAACATGAACTGCTCTGACCTCAAAGAAAAGACCTTGTTTGATGGCAGCCATGTCTCAGGAAGGATGTTTTATTGGGGTGCAGAAAGAAGAGACGTTTAGTGCAACTGAGTAGATAGCCTGGGTTCCTATCCTGCACGTACTACTTTCTGTGTAATCTTAGGAAGATTACTTAACCTCTCTGTTCCTTCGTTTCTCATCCATCTGTAAATTGGTGACAATGGTAGTTATTGAGGATATTAAATTAACCATTATAAAATGCTTACAGTGATGATTGACACTTAGTAAATGCTCACAGTAAAGGTTAATGTTATTTTTTTTTTAAGATTTTATTTATTTATTCATAAGAGACACAGAGAGAGAGAGGCAGAAACATAGGCAGAGAAGCAGGCTCCCTCCAGGCTCCCTCCCAATCCAAGACTCATTCCTAGGCCCCAGGATCATGATCTGAGCCGAAGGCAGACGCTCAACCACTGAGCCACCCAAGTGCCCCCCAAAGGTCTAATATTACTATTTTAATCGGCATTTCTACCTAAGAAGAAAAGGCTTCTCTTAGGAGGAACTGGTATTTTTGTTTTTAAGTATATGTGGGGATTCCGTGAGCCTTCTTTGGACATTGATATGAAGATAAAACAACTTTGTCAAGGTTGAGCTATGTTTATGCTATGACAGTATTTTAATTCTACATGGCATTCAACTTTCAAACCTTCACCTTGCTGGTCTCACAAATTAGAACAGTTTTATGTATGTATTATAAGAAATCAAGCATGTAAAAATAAATTTCACCAGCATGCTGATTTAGTGCAACCCAAACATGATGTCAAAGCACTTAAAGAATTGGAAAATAATGTCTTTTAACACACACCTGAATTTTTTTTTTTTTTAATTTTTATTTATTTATGATAGTCACAGAGAGAGAGAGAGGCAGAGACACAGGCAGAGGGAGAAGCAGGCTCCATGCACCGGGAGCCCGATGTGGGATTCGATCCCGGGTCTCCAGGATCGCGCCCTGGGCCAAAGGCAGGCGCTAAACCGCTGCGCCACCCAGGGATCCCCCACACCTGAATTTTGAGAGGAAAAGTTTGGGTTCTTCTTGAGTAAAGCAGTCTCATTAGCAAAGCATTAGTCTGTTAATATCTGAAATTGGATTTTGGGTGTCAAACCACAATTATATCTTACTCTACTAGGCCACACTTTCCTTAGGGTCCCAAAGACAGAAGCTGTTCCTTATTCCTTGACAAAATGTTGACATTCACATTCTCTCTCTTTTGTAAAGTGATAACCTTCTATGTTGATGTTAGTTACTTAAGTGCATACCTGCCCAGTGACAGAAAAAATCCTTGCTCTTTGGCAGATAGAAAGAAGGAGCCTACTTGTGTTCGAGCATTGTCTCTTTGTGAAGCCACTTGTACCCCAGCTGAAGTCAGATCTCTTCTCCTCTTTAGCACTTTATAACAGTGCTTTGACTCTTATTGTATGCTCCCTTGGATTATATGATCAGCTACCTGATGACAGAGCCATGTTTCATACATTGTTTCATGCATATGTTACAGGCTTCTCCTCTAGAGCCTTTAATAATATTAGACTTGCAATAAACGATTGCTCAGGAAGGGTGTGGATGAATAATACTGGCTCTCAGGTTACTTCGTAACCAACCTAACTGTTTTGTGAAGATAATAGGACCTGTAGCCACATTCATAGAACATTACTGAGCAAGAGAAGCTCACAGATAGCACTGAGAAATGGAGCTACTCAGCCATATATTCTTATCCTTAAGACAATTTGAATGGAATGTATCCATATTGACCTAGGAATTAAATCTGATCTCTACATGGAGCAAACTAAAATTTTATTTGCTATTAGTTGTCAAATAATGACATAGATGTTATGAATTTCACCTCCCATCTGTCCAACTTAGCTGAAAATTAAGTGTGCAGAAAGGAGGACGTGGTTTATCTTGGTGATGTCACAAAATATCCACCAGCATAATATTTACCAAGTGATAGAAGTAACCCCTGAGGAAATCTCTTCAAGGATCATGCTTTAAGAGAACTAAAAATCATCCCATGGGAATAACAAAATAATGTGATCTTTGAATTCAAATCTGAAATTACATGAAGTGCCAATTAAACATAAGCCACTACTTGGCTATAATCAGAATCAGCATTGGTCAGGTTCTCCTGTTCAGCTCAATTCCAAATAAAGATCCAGGAGTCCATGATGAATACAGATATTGGAAACAAGAAATATTTTTGTGTATCGCAATGGTTTTCAAGTATCTGGCCAATTTAAGAATGGTCTGGGATCCCTGGGTGGCGCAGGGGTTTGGCGCCTGCCTTTGGCCCAAGGCGCGATCCTGGAGACCTGGGATTGAATCCCACGTCAGGCTCCCGGTGCATGGAGCCTGCTTCTCCCTCTGCCTGCGTCTCTGCCTCTCTCTCTTTCTCTCTCTGTGACTATCATAAATAAATAAACATTTAAAAAAAAAAATAAGAATGGTCTGTGCCTAGCTTAGTATCTTACATGTAGTAAGACAAAGAAATACGGCCAAATGTGCCCTCAAAGGGCCCTGCTTCCTTTGAAATCCTTAGACTTAAATGATTGAGTTCTCCTTGAAGTGGTTGGTAAATATTTGGATGCAGTAGAATTGGAATTTGATAAGACACTGGCTACTCATCCAGAGCTCTGCCACTAGCCCTGCAACTTAGATGTGGCAGTGTGCTACCTTCATAGGTACAAAGAGCCAAGGGCTGAGAATAGGACCTTACCATCAACTGGTAGAGTATATTGTAGTTTTGTTTTGTTTTAAGGATTCTATCTATTTATTCATGAGAGACACAAAGAGGGGCAGAGACACAGACAGAAGGAGAAGCAGGCTCCCTGCAGGGAGCCCAGTGTGGGACCTGATCCCTGGACCCAGGGTCACGCCCTGAGCCCAAGGCAGACACTCAACCACTGAGCCACCAGGTGTCCCGATATTGTAGTTTCTATAACTGATAGGATGTAATCAGGATTGTAGAAACACTCTTTGAAAGACTATATGGCCTATCATAGGGTTAAAAAGCATATTTCATGGCTCTATGTAGGATGCAAGTTGGTTTGTATTCTGCAGAATCACACATAATATTTATTACAGTCTTTTATCTTGTCATAAAATAGCTTGCATAATTGAAATCTCTATTTGAACTTGGCCATAGTCAGGCACTCTCCCATTCTGCTGTTCCCTCAAAAACCGCACTCTCATATTTTTGGTTTCTGATTTAAGAAGTTTGGAAATGACATTTAAGGTCTAGGCCAATCTAGGTAGCATGAAATCGTAAGCACAGAAGAACAGATTTGGTAAAACATGCTCATTTTATGTATGCTTTTCTTACTCTGGTGAAATCCTGAATTAGGTACTAATTGTTATTTTTGATGAGTGAAAATTGCATTGTTCTTTACTGGTGAGGCTCTCAGAAGCCTCAAGACAATATTTTCTGACTTCAGTGAAAATTTCAATTCTACCTTCGGTGTATCTGTATTAACTTAAGTGATATTTAAATATCAAAGGCTGAAAGGAGAGTCATTAAAGATCCTTAATTTTTAAAGATAGAATAAGGAACTTTGGAGCCAACTGTGCCCTATTGATATCACTTCATTTTTACATGGATATGTTAGCTTCAGTAATTACACACCCTTCCTGTATGGCGGAATGCCCAGAACTGAACAAATTCCAGTGCAATTATTTACTTTATTCCTCTGAAACTGAAACAACTCAACTGTTGTGCACCTGCCTTTGCAGCTTCCTTTTATTTGGCCCCTAAGTTTATTTACAATGAAATCATTCTCTGACACACCTCAACCACATGCAGAAGACGGAATTTTTATTTGAACTGTAAACAAGCATAGTTTTTTGCTTAGCTAAAAGCACTGTAAGTACAATGCCTAAAACTTCACATTTTTCCCGTTAGTAACTTAATCATTTTCCTACTGGTAACTGAATTATCCTGGGAGTTGTAATTACTGTGTAACATATAATGAAGTCTTCCATGCCTGAACTGCATCATCAAACACAAGGTAAGATTGGATCTTTTCTTAGCGATTTCTGTAGGATCATCAAGTTTTACAGCTATACCTCCTTAATATTATGGAAATGTGGTTCAACATGAGGTATGAGGTCAAGTGGCAGAGCTCTTATGACACTATTTGGCTGTATTCAAAAATTCTGAATCCTGCCACTCGGTTTTCAGATCAGTCCTCTTAAGTTGTGTGTGCTGTGGTTAGAATATAACGTTTCTTTTCCGTGTGTTGATGGTGAGGGTATCTTCCATTTCAGGTATCTCTGTGGTTAAGGAATACAACAGAATATGGCCAACAGGTTTATTCAGGATGTGAATGTATGCAAAAAAAATTGCCCGTCAACAAAAAATTAGACTGCCAATTTAGCTAGCAACAAGTTTATACACTTTGTGATAGCTTGATAAATGATCAGCTGGACCTGTTCACAAAGTTGCCCAGTCTTACATGTCCCAGGAGTACATCCTGAATAACTAAGTATTTGTTCTGTTTGATTCAGTTGGAGACATCTTAGGTTTGTTCAGACTTTAGTTTTTTAAGTTTTGTTTTGTTTTGTTTTGTTTTGTTTTGTTTTGAAGAGCTCTTAAATCCTAGGAATTTGAACAGACTCCGTCTGGCTTTTCACACATAGCTAGATCACATATGCAAGCATGAAATATATAGTAGGTGCCCAAAAATATTTATTGGTTTAATGAAATGGGAATGTAAAAATGCTTACAACTCCCTGTAAGTTAGCTTTAGTGATTGCTTTTAACTAAATAAAAAAATGTCGATTGAAAGCCTACTGTGAGCCAAGCACTCTGTCCAGGAAAGGGAGGGGAAGGATAGTAAGGAGGCCTAAGAAGATGATCTGTAGATGATCTCTTCTGATTCACTCAGAAGAATGAGAGGCACAGACCATATTTATACTTCTATATGAAGTAATTGGTACAGTATGAATATTCATTAATGGAACCACAAAATCCAACAATTTGTGCTTTTGCTCCTTTTTTAAAGCAGGCTATAGATGTGTATTATATCAGTTTTATGTAAATTTGCTAACTTAGGCATTTTTAACTTCAATTTTTACCGTCGAATTAGCATTACCTTTCTGTTTACATTTGAAAGTAATAGAGTATTTTTCCTTTATTAACACTGAAAGTTAAGCCTGACTTTGTATACTTAAAATGATAATTTCCTTTTCAGTTGAATAACAATTCCTGTTCAGAGTTAAATTATGAATATATGAAAAATTTTTTCCCCTGTACATGCAAACCTTATGCTATTAATGTTGAAATGAGTGACTGCTGAGTTGGTGAGATTAAATGGGTGACAGGATCGTTCAGCACTGAATTCTCTGCACTGTGTGATTGTTTTTCTTTTTAGAATCATTTCTGGAGAGAAGAATATGTTAGAAACATTCTTTTTCCCTCAGGTCTAACCCTGCAGTTAATCCATAGCTATAGCAAAACAGTCTGTCTTCATGTGCAAGTGCTCTCAATTTCTCAATTGCCATTTTTGTTACTTCTGCAGAAATGGGCCCATATGGTCTTACTGTGTCTGTTTATATATTATGAATATATTGTTTCCAAAGTGATCAGATATGCTTGTACGTCAGCAAAGTAATTTAGGTTATGATTATTTCACTCTAGACATTCCTAAGTTTTTTTTTTTTCAAGTAGTTCAAAGACAGATCTTTGTCTTAGCTTATAGAGTCTTAAGAGTTTTTATGTACTCAAACCTTAATACAGGGGTTGCATGTAATAGAAATAGTCTGCAAACACATTGAAAGACCACATTTAAAAAAAAAAAAAAAAGAACACATTTTTGAAACCTGAAGATAAATGTATGTTATCCAATTAAACTCTATATAAGTCATATTTCAGATATGAATGTGGCTATCATTAATTGATAGATAATTGATAGATAATTAATTGAAAGATAGTTTTCTTAGAATTGAAATCTCTTGGCTCTTGAAAGAAAATGTAATTTTCCTTTAAAAATTGGAGTTCAAAAAAAAATTGGAGTTCAAGGCATTTTTCAATGTATAGGCTCTTTAATTTATGTTTTAATTTGCATACTTTTACATAGGAAAATTGCTAAAGAGCAGCATAACATCAGAAAAGTATTCATCATATGGTATCATCCTCTGTAATGGAAATATATCTGATTTGCAAGTTCTTCTAAAATCATTCCTAAACCCTAAATAAAGATAAACCTCCTTAGCTTACTATTAAGGCTTACTATTTCCTTTGTACTTGGCATATGTGCATTCTGTTATTCCTGTAGAAATTCCTTTCCATCATAAAGTTGATGTAAACTATCAGTTTTCCTCTTTGCAAGTATTTTCATAAATTGTTTTATTTAAAAAATAGAGAGCCTGCCTTGCACTTGGCACCTCCTTTTTTTCATTCATGACCTTAGGTGCCTCCTATGTTTCCTGCTTGAAAACCATAACTGCTATAAGGGGAGAAGCTTGTTGGAGTATTCCCATTGCCCTGTTTTCTCATTTGTTTCTTAATAAGGTGAATATTGTTTCCTTTACATAATGGAAGCGCTTCACAGCAGGATCTTGATTTTTCTCTTATTTCAGTTAGCAAAGTATAATGAAAAATGAAAAAGTGAATTCTTATTAAATTATTTTGTAGAGAAATGTATCTTAGTAATTGCTACTGTTGGCATTATTTTAAGTTGATTGATGAGAAGATTTGATGGTCTGTAGGTAAGAATAGGAAGATTTAGATTTGTATAACTAATGCATACTGAACAGAATGCTGTTATATGTGGCTTATTTGATTTGCAGCACAGAATAAAGAAAACATATTTTACTGATGTGAAACTATTTTATTTGGTTGAATTTTTTTTAAATTTCTGAACTCTTGATAAAACTTTTTGATTTCCCATTAAAACTATGAAGATATTCACCCTATTCTCAGAGTTCTCCTCTTGTAAGGCCAGTAGAACAGCATTGAAAAGAATAGTCAGTGAATTATCTATGCCAGTTCTGCCTTTATGATCATATAGACTGACCCAACATCGGTTTAGGGGGTTTGCTGCTTTTTAGTACAGCCAGACTGCTGTTTTCTTCTCTTCCTATCATCATCACTGCTAACACTACCACTACTGGAAACAAATGAAAACTTTAGAAAAGATTTTGTCATACAGGTAGAATGTAAGAATCAGTGAACTCTGTGGAATAGAAATCTATTAGGAAACTAATAGCTAACATTATAATTTATCATGTGCCAGGCATTGTGCTAAATGCTACATATGGAGGATCTCCAATGTTCTTTATCCCAACTTCATAAGTTAATGCTTTGAAAATCTCCATTTTTTGGCCACAGAACTCTGGTCCAAATTTCTTTATTCCATGCATTTTTGTACCTTATTAGACTTGGTGGGAAAATATATAGTCTTAAGTGATACAGGTAAATAGTTTCAGTAAATTTTTTTAATCCTTAAATTAGCCATGGCATTTTCTGTTGCTTTTAAGTAAAAATCCTGAATTATTTAGATAGTTGTTACTATTGCCCCTACTTAAAGGGAAACTGAAACTCAGGAAAGTTGATTAACTTGCCCAAACTTATGCAGTTAATAAGCAGGGAATCTGGGATTCGTATTCAGGCAGTTAGGTTACAGAGATGCTTACTAGGCAATTAAAATCTGCAGTGGAAGCAATAAAGAGAAGAATGGATACAGAGGAAAAGTGAATCACTGACAGTCACAAGATTAGTTGAGAAGTTATCTTGGAATATAAAGGAAAAGAACAAAAAAGGATATGATAAATGTTACTAGACATGGAGGATATGGAAAATAAATCTAACATAAGCATTGTGAATGTTCTCAAGAAAGATTTTATAGTAGCTAGAACAAAGACAATGCTTAATTTTAAAACATTTTTTCTAAGCTGAAAGTAAAGCTGTGAATGTCCAGATTTGAAGGGGTCATCACATTCCAGGCATCACCTATGAGACCAGTCTAGGAATAACCTTGACAAAATTTTATATTTACAAAGATACAGGAGAAACACCTACAAGAAGCTATATAAAAGAAATAATTTATCTGCAAAAGATAAAATCAGACTGAGAACTAGCTTTGTTGAAGCAGTAGATATAAGAAGAACATAGAGCAATGTGTTCAGAGTGTTGAAGGAAAAATGCTTTTAATCCAGGAGTTTTACACCCAGCTAAATTGTCTAATATGTGAAGGATTAAAAAGATATTCTCAGATATTCAGGCTCTCATGAGATATAGTCACCTTTGTACCTTGGTATCCTTTCTGGTAATTAAAGATGTGTTTTCTTCAGAGAGTAACTGAATTTAAGACTCACAAATGAGAAATTCATGTTATAAAATAACTAGTGCATCTTTCTTTATTAAGACTCCAAACCAAGACTCCAAACAACCCTTGATTAAGACTCCAAATCAAGACTTGTTACATGTTATCAATTAGATTTTGCAGTTATTCTCTTGTGCTCACCTGCTGCCTGTGGTCCACAAGCTACATACTCCTTGGATGGATGGATGGATGGATGGATGGATACATACATACATATGCTATTCTGGTGACTGCCATTTTTGGCCATTGTTACTATTCTGATTCACTTTTGATAATAGTAGCTAAGCTGCTTACATGTTTAGACAGTCCACAGGGAGAATACCCAGTCAGTGCAGAGTTCAAGGAATTCAGTGGCATTTTTCATTGTCTCAGCACTTAACAATGTTTTACAACCTGTAAACTTATATTGAATGACTTGAGTCATGGTTTATTGGCTTATTGAATTTGTAAAGACAAAAAAGAGAGAGAAATCTGCAGTTTGAGCTGGAAACAAATTCCTATTCTTATCATATTTCTTGGGCCTATTTAGTAGTATTTTAATTGTACTTAAAATATCAACGTTAGTAATATGATCTTAGTTATGTTGATATATACTCACTTAGCAAAGGTCTTGTAAGGAAATTCCCAAAGGTGTTCTGGACTACAAAGGATAGGATTTGTATCCTTAGCACCAAACAAGGTAAGCAACAGAAGTTGAGTGGATACCTGTTGAATGTGTGAATAAAATAAATGTAATCTGTGTAGAGTAATTACAAATGAGTAAGGAACAAGGGGAGTATTTGATATTAACATAATTGACAACAAAAGGAGTATAAATGACCAATATGCACATGAAATAATTTTCTCAACTCACTAGTAATCAGAAATATGAATTAAAATAATGGGAATATATCTGCTTTATGTTGCCAACTATTAAAGATAAAACAGTGCAAGTGTTGTGATGTTGGCAATTTCATGTAGTTTTGGTCGGAGTAAATTGACACAACCATTTTGGAAAGCACTTTAATAATCTGTGGTAAAGGCCTTAAAACTGGTTCTATCTTTGGTTCAGTAATTCTGATTCTGGAGATCCAGTCTAAAGAAATACTTACTGTTAACACAAAGATATTAATTATAGTGATGTTTCTAATATCTAAAAATTGACAACCTAATTGCCCAATATGAGTAGAATGATTACATCATAGTATATGTATATGATGGAGTTTGCACAGCCATTAAAATCACATTTTTAAAGAATATTTGATGACCTGCAGGGTGTTCATAATACAAATGAAAACATAAGTTATCTATGTGTGTAGAATCTTGTTATAGAAATACATATGTATATATGCACATGTGCACTCAATAATACAGGAGGTACTCGTAAGTAGATACGCTTTTCCCTTTGAATTTTCCAAATTTCTTATAAAACACATGTAGTGCTTAATAAAAATTCTAAAGTCACAAAATAATATGACCTAGGAAGGAGGAAGCCTTTATAAAAATGACAATAAAAAGTTACTATAGATTATGGTTGACAGAGAAGGAAAGAACAGACATTTTTATAGGTTGTAAGATGTGGAAAACTTGTCAGATCAATCATATTTGAAATGGAAAATTTTGCATGATTGTCAGTTTTCAGATCCAGAACAGTGTCAAGGCAGTGGTTACTAAGCTCAGGAGCTCCCACTTCTACCCCTGGTTATGTTGTGTAACTTTGAACTTTGAGTGAAAGCTCCTGTGTCCTAATAATGTCTTTAAGTCTTATTAAAATAGTAAGTACTCAACAAACATTCACTACAATTGAGATGATAAAAAAGTTATGGAAGCAACATATTTTAGCCCAGGGCCACTTAGGAGGGTCCTGGATCCAGAATGAGGTATACTCAACAGGGTGGTCATAGGCTAAGACTTGACCCATGGAAGGAGTTCCTAGCAAAGGACCAGTCAGGGGTTACGTGCTGAAGGGCCCTTATGTCATGCTGACAAAACTAATGGGAGGGGTCAGTGTCTGTCTGGATCCGCGGAGATATGTGTTGTATCATCTTAAAATAATTTTGCAAATTCAACTATTTGCAGCTATCTTTAGAGTAATTTTAGGAATGTCATTAAGAAATTCCTTAGATGGGGGATCCCTGGGTGGCTCAGCAGTTTAGCACTGCCTTCAGCCCAGGGCGTGATCCCGGAGTCCCGGGATCGAGTCCCACATCAGGCTTCCTGCACGGAGCCAGCTTCTCCCTCTGCCTCTGTCTCTGCCTCTCTCTCTCTCTGTGTCTCTCATGAATAAATAAATAAAATCTTAAAAAAAAAAAAAAAAAAGAAATTCCATGGGTACATCTTTACTAGTTGCCTCGGAGGGAATTCTACCGAGTGTCATTAAGTAAAAGAAGGAAGATGCAGAGAGGTGTAATAAATACCCATGTTTTTGGACTGCCCCCCTCCAGGATATAAATTCCAAGGATGCTTTCCACTGTATTTCCAGAGCTTAGAATAGTGTCTGGTACTGATCAGCTCTCAAGACTTGTAGAATACATACTTGTTGAAAATGTTTGAATGTTTGTGGAAAAGAAGTAGGAAACAAGACACAAATACACTAGGCACATCAGACTCACATTAATTACCTAGGAAAGGTGAGGGAGTAACTAAGTACCCCTGCCCAAAAAGCAGTGTAGGAAGGGCATTTCCGGAGTAAATAGTCTCTTCCTGACATGTTTATGATAGGTTTTACCTGATTATCTTTTCCTCGCTATTAGAAAAATCCGTTCTGGAGAAAATCAGTAGTCAAAAGAGATTGTTCAGAAATGGGTTTGTTTTCCAGAGTAATAGTGGTCCTTGATCTTAATCAAAACCACACTACACTTAGGGTTCTTCTGCATATGCAGATAGATATACAGTTGACTCCAACCCCACAGCCTAGTGACAGCAGACTGACTATATCTTGAAGTGATGTCACACGTTTTTGTGGGGGGTGGAGATCATCTGTACTGACGTGACTATGTTTCCTAGCTTTTAAATGCTTCTAGCTATATTTCATTGAAAATGTAGCTTTGGTGAGTCATGTCTAAAACCGAAGAAATACTGTGCTTTTACAGAGAAGTTGAGAATTTGTCACTGCTCTGGTCTCGCCTTCCATAACCTGAATGCGGTCCAAAGCCACTTTCCATCACTTGGGCTGATATATTTGACCTGGCAAACTCAGGCTGGTGTACCCCAAATGTTCTCTCATGATATATTCCTACACAAAAAGGTAAATGTAGTAATTAGGACTGTCTTATTTTATGACTAGAACTATGCAAAAAAATATGGAGCCATACCTAGTATAATTCTTGTGTCTGGAAAATAACCCAATTTCAGAGTTGTCTTTCCCAGGCAGACTAGAAATGCACAAAAAATGAGTAGACTGGCCACAAAATATTGCAAAACACAAGATCCAGTTTGTTATTCTGTGGTTATTTTAGCTAGCATTTCGACTGCCCTGAATAAGTTTTTAAACATCTCGAGGAAACCATGTTTCATTACAAGTACCTTGACAGCTCCAAAAAAATGTCAAATGGCCACCTGAGAGCCCAGGACAGGGAGTAGGTAAGGGGTAACAGCAAGGAGAACCGAGCTCCAGTTACCTTCAGTTGGATGATTTGGAAGGTGCTCCTGGGTAGGCTGATCATGATCAGCCTATCAACTAGAGCATCCTCCCAGCCTACCTGCCAGCCCACCCCTAGCATCCTCTAGAAGAGGCACACAGAGCCCTGGGAGCTTCAGTTTGTCCTAAGGACATATGTTTAAATGAGGTTACCCTCATTATTTATGGTAATAATCTGGTAATCCTAACTCAGTGAACTCTTAATAGAATTTCACTGTACTCTTCTAAAGATTTGTTTATTTTTTTAAGATTTTATTTATTTATTCACGAGAGACACAGAGAGAGGCAGAGACACAGGCAGAGGGAGGAGCAGGCTCCCTGCAGGGAGCACGATGTGGTACTCCATCCCAGTGCCCTGGGATCATGCCCGGAGCCAAAGGCAGACGTTCAACCACTGAGCCACCCAGGTGTCCCAAGATTTCAGTTGTTTTAGAATTCCTCTAGGAATTGGTGGGAAGAATGTAGGTATTGATGTCCAACCAACCTGGCTTCAAATCCAGACTCCCACAAATAATTTTATGATATTGGGCAGGCATCCTTAACCTCTCATAGTCTGTTTCCTCCTCTGTAAAATTACAGTAATAATGTATAGGTTGTTGATTGTATATTTAAAATGCGGATAATGGTGGGTACTTAATAGATGGTCAAGTCCCTCCTTAGAAGCAGAGCTATCTCAGGTGTTTCATGAATAATGACACTTTCTCTTTTGGGGAGTTTTTAGTGATAAAGCTGACATTCAAATCTAATTGCTCTTGAAATTGTTATAGCAAAATGAAGCCTCTCACCCAGTGTGGAGTATTATTTACTCTGTTGCTCTTTATTTCCTGCAGAGCATTACATTTATTTTCCATCTTTATCTACCAGAAATTTTTAACTCCCAATCTTCCAGTTTTGTTTGGTGAGTTGAGAAAATCCCCATTTTTTTTTTTTTGTTAGAATCTGCCTTAAGACTCTTCTTTACCTGAAATAAATTTGACATTTTGTAGTCTAAAATGATGTGATATGGTTATTGCACAAGAGCTCTCTGTTGGATCTGAGGAGCCATTAATTGTTTTGAGAATATGAGCTGTGACTGGGTAGAGGCAGTAAGTTCTGATTCACAGTGCAGGATGATGTGCTCAAGCAATCTGGTGTGCTCCATCATAACATCGTCACAGAGAGATGGCTAATGTTCTATTTTGAATCCCTTAAAGAAGATTCCCAGCCTATCCTATCAAAAAGAATCCAGGAATTAATTTCCTGAAAGCTTTTAATATTTTCTATTTTTTAATACTAGATCCCAAGTGCTCTGTTGAGACACATTATGTTCAGTAAGTCTTTGTCTATAAGACATATACACAATTCCTATCAAACAGATGGCAGAGATAAGAAAAGTTAAAACATTACAAATAAAATGAATACCAAACTCTGATTGGACACAGCAGTGCTGACTTGTGTTTCTTACTGAGGGCTAAAGAATAGTGCTCCAGTGCTATGGCATTTATTATCTGTACACCAAGCACAAATTATTGACGGTTCTTAACCATCATTAATATTTATTGAGTACTAATGTGCATGTTAAGTACTTTGTACATATCATCTCACATAATCCTCACAACCATCCTATGATAAGTCTGTTGCTATTGTTATTCCTGGTTTACAGATGAGGAAGGTGAGTCATAAAAGAGCTTGTGGAACACAGGTCCTCCAGAATGTTAATACCATCATCCACAGTAGAATCCTTTGTTCCTAGAATGGGACCTGCTGCATAATAGGTACTGATTTTGTTTGATGACCAAACTTGCTTATGTTCACAGTCTGGTTAGAATCCAGAGACTGACAAAAGGTTCAGTTCCAGGAGACTGACCATAAAGCCTACAGCTTGAACTTATTTCATTTTTCTGCTCCTCTCCTCCTTCAGTCAGCCCTGTATTAGACTGAAATAGAGACCATGATCCCAGCCCATTGATCACCATCCAGTGAAGATGCTCAAAACCCAATAAAGGTGTTCAGAATAGCCTCTGCTAAGCTTTAGAACAGGAGTTGAGGCAGGTACGCACTAACAGTCAGCTCTGTCATAAATATGTATTCACTGGGCTTCAGGTTTACCTGATAATATAATGAGACAACATAATAGTGTGTCCTAAACAAGATAGAAATATAATCTCTCTCATGAAACGTTACAGAGAGTAGCAGTCCAGAGTTAGCCAAGACAACATTGCCACACAGTTGCCTTCTCTGGGTCTGAGTTAGCTGCCAGTCTCATTAGGACCTGGCTGGTAAGTAGGGGTAAAGAACCAGGGGGAACGTACATTCCCTTTGGAGAACACGATCTAGACAAGGCTTGGTCTTAAGAGCAAGCAGCCCCAAAAGCTGGGAATGCATGCTCCAGTTGAGCAACAATGGGATCATCGAAAATAATTATTAACAACTGTCAGTCTCCCTGGGAATAGGGTGGGTGCCCTGGCACCTGGGCCTTGTTGGCTCCTCACTCTTTCAACCTGCCTTACTGTACCCTTAGACTCGGCTGTGCTGTACTAGATGTTTCATGGTAGGTCCATAAAGGACCAGAATCAGTCATTACATTGATTTTTATATTTCTTGGAAGATGATTTTGTTTTTCTATTTAACATTTGTAACAAAGAGTAGCTATGAAGAATAGACTAAAACTTGGTTCCCTTGTGTTCTCAGTAAACTTTTAATATGCTTCAAGTTTGTTTCTCCTGTAAATACTGCTTAAATTTTTAAAAATCCTCATATTGAATTTTTCATGATATTGCCATTCTTGTAAAATGATAATAGAAATTAATTTTTTTTTAAATCTCATTTTAAGCTTTTCACGTGTAGGAGAGGAAAAAGTTTTTCCTTTTTTTGGTGAAGGTTACTCTAGCTGGCTTAGGAATTAAACTGACCTGAGACAGATTAATAGGAAAAAAACCCAAAGTTTTATTACATGTATGTGGAGGCCCAATAATGAAATTGAGACCCAAAAAAATGACCAAGGCAGGCAGGTTTTAGATATTTTAGAAAAAGAGATGTTAAGTAGTGAGGAATTGGCAGGATAAAGAAGGCAGATGCTTAGGAACCTTAATTAGTAAGGAATTCAAAGTGAAATTTGGGCTGATGTAGTAGTGGTAGTTCAGTAGAAAAGTAACAAGGTTTATTTCTATAGCCTTTATAGCTTTAAAGTCCCTGTCTCTGGTCATTTTTCTTCTTGGAACAGGGTGGCACTTTTCATATGGAAGACATGTTTCCTGTTTCAGGAAGCAGAGTCTGAGTATCCTTGCACTGTTTCCCAAGTAGCTTCAATTCAGAATGATCACTATGCACATTTTGCCCTGGGCTACTATACATGCTGTTATCTTGAAAAATAGTAATGTAAATTGCTGAATGTGCCCTCTGTGATAATCAATGTTGCTATGAGATCCTAAATGTTTTGTATCTGTTTCTTTACTTCCATTCCTTGCTTTTGGAAAAATCATTATATTACCACAGCGTTTTAAATTTAAGTATTTTTTATAATACGATCAGGTTTCTCTCCAGAGAACTCGAGTCTCACATTATATTTGTAAGTACGTTGAATGTACTTCCCTCATTACTCAATAATTCCCTCATTACTCAAAAACTTTTTCCTTTACAATTTATTTCCTTTTTCCAATTTATAATTGGAAATGAGTAAATTTCAAAGTATAATCTCAAATAAAGCAAATTGCTTTTAAGAAAACAAGACATTGTTTAATTCAAACATTTTAATCCATAAGAGTAAGAAAATTATCTATTTTATTCAACTTCTTATTCCCAGTACCTAGAATAGTGCCTGGTACATGGTAAATACAGTACTCAAATATTTGTTGACCAAATCATATTTAACTTTTTAAAGTTTCCCATTTAAAAAAATAAAAAAAAATAAAGTTTCCCATTTTTAATCTATATGCCCCAAACTGTAACATAAAACACATAAAATATCTTGAATAGCAACTACCCCCCAAATACTCAGTATGTCCACATACTGCACTCATGCATACACATACACCCCAGTTATGCACGTACCCATGCATTTATTTAAATGTCAGGCTACTGGCAAATTCAGCCCTTTGAAACATACTAAAAATTACAATTAAAATGTCTCTCAATAACTACATGGATCCTATATTTTACTCTTTAGCCCTTCAACTTCATTCATTCTAATTTAAAGTATTTAATTTGGTTATCTTTGTATTTTTGTAGAATATGTTTTAGATATGCAAATTTGGGTAAAGGATGGGGGGAGGGGTGATGAGAGGGACCAAATGTCAGGAACAGAAAGAGTGGAGATCAAAATTAGAAGGGGAACAGTGGTAGCACCAGCTGACATTTCTAAGTCAAGAAAGGAGACAGCAGCTTACAGGCATGTCCAGTGATTAATGATGTCTTCATCTTGTGAGTGTTCATAGTGATGCTCTTAATTATCAAGAAAAGTGTGTATGTTCTATATATCCTATTTAACAAGTTAGGGAAAAGTATAATACCTTAGGAATATTTGAAATTAGAAAATAAATTGGCATTAGAAGGATAAGCTTTGGATACCCAGAAGTTTTAATCCTGTCAACAGCTTTTTAATCAAAGATGACAGAGAAATGAAAAATGATTACATAGTACAAAGGATCCAAATAAACAGTTTTTCAAAAGAATGCATTAGGAAGCCATAACTAGGGAAAAACTCCACTGAAGGACTAGATTAGTTCTACCCATCTGGTTATCCTCACCAATAGGCAGGGTAAGATTTTTATGAGAGAAATATAATTAGTGCTTACTAAGCACTTACTATGGGTCAGATGCTGTGCAAGTGCATACCTTAATTCCCCATGGCCCTGGGATGCCTGGGTGGCTCAGCAGTTGAGTGTCTACTTTCGTTCGGTTCAGGACATGATCCCAAAATCACCGGATCGAGTCCCATATCGAACTCGGATCGAGCTCCATGCTGCTTGCATGGAGCCTCCTTCTCCCTCTGCCTGTGTCTCTGCCTCTTTCTGTCTCTCTCATGAATAAGTAAATAAAATCTTTAAAAAAAGAAATTCCCCATGACCCTGTAATTTAAGCATTATAGGGATTATTTCATTTTAAATATGAAGAAACTGAGTGTAAATGGGTTGAGTTGCTGCTAACGGTCACACAATTCATAAGCATTTAACAGACATCTTCCCCTGTCCCTCCACTCCCATTCCACCACCGGTTGCTGAGCTTTTGTTTCTTGTCCAGGGTTCAGGAGAGCCACATTTAGTTGAAACATAACCACTTTGTAGTTGTGTGACCCAAGCCAGACCATGAAGTGTTCCCAAGCCTTAGTCTGTTGAATGATGGGGATAAGAGTAATTAGTTGACTGCCTACTGCAGAGGGCATTATGAGACTCATGAGAATAAAAGTATGTAGAAATCCTCCAAGCTGTAAAAATTATTGTTCTAAAACTTTGTTATGATATCCTTATAGTCCACAAAATGACAAAGTTACTTCCATTTAGGAAGTAGTATAATATAGCATTGTGGACTAAGAAATAATGGGTAATTTAGGCCTCAAATATTTTCAAGTTAGAAATCTTAATTTGGTTCTCCCTACCATAAACACTCTCCTATTCTACTTTCACCACCACCACCCTTAATTAAAAAAAAAAAAAAAAAGTCCTGGTTATATTTGTTTCATTCCATTGATATGTAGGCTGCATAAAGGAGACAGTGACAGCAATGAAGAATTTGCTTTGATTGGTGATTCCTTTTGCTCTGATTAGTGAATGTGGTTTGAATTGAACATGCCACCAGAAGGCAAAAGGTCCTGTATTCACATGCAGTCATCCATCCAACTCAGTATATACACATCTATTTTCCATATATAACTAAATGTCAGACAAGTGCACATTCATCATCTGTTGGAACTTCAGAACAGCAGAAACCATGTCATGAAAAAGCCCTCATTGCCTGCAAGTGGAAAGAGGGAATGGTAACTTTTAAGGAAGTTGGAGCTTAGTGATTGAAATTCAGCTGTCCGACTAGGCTCCTTCTGCCCTCAGGGCTTTTCATTCAGAGGACCAGGATCTAGTTCTGTCCTATGTACATGAATACACAGTATGATTGGGCACCTAGAGTTCTGAAATTTGTAGTCTTCAGTTGCGAGCATGAAAGAGAGCTGACTTAGCTTTCACATTTATTCAGGAGCCACAGGACACAAGACAGTTGAGAATTACTTCTGATCTGCTCTTTGTTTCCTCTGGAGGAAACCCTTATTCTCCCTTTGGGGGCTTGGCTTCCTCGCCAGGCGCCTGGGCCTCCTCACCCTCGCCCTGTATTCCCTCACTTTAACAGCTGTTTCCTTTTCCTGCTTCCACAGTTTTGTCCTTTTTGCTCTTCCTCCAACTCTCCAACAGCGTTGTTTCCTATTGTTTGTTCAAAGAAAGGGAGGTAGAGAAGAGTTTTTAAAATTTGAGGTTCGGGTGAATCTGTTCTTTTAAGTTGAAAACTGATAGTTGGCAAGTGCCCTTGTTACACATTGCAGAGCACTGATAAAATCTCATGAGTTTAACATCACAACTATTATGAAGTCTAAGCGTATTCAGGGTTAGGATTTTCCTAATTATACCTGCATTCAGTTTACAGCCTTCATACTTACTTAAACCCACCTCCAATAGTTCATCATCATATCTGAGAGCAACTAGAGCTATTCATTTATATATATTTGTGTGTGTGTGTATTTACTAGCTAGGATCATGTTTGATTCAAACCTGATACTGTAGCTTTTCCTGTCTTTAACTGTTAATGAAATTTTGTAAGTGCATTGCATGATTTAATTAATGTTTATAAAAATTCTTTGAAGGTAAAATCTCTCCATGAATGTCAAGAATTATGATTGCTTTCTTCATGTAATTCCCAGGACTCAATTTATAGTTTCTCACATGATCAATCAAGAAAGGTTTATATGTAATACTTTTGACAGTATTTCAACTTAAAAGCATATTTTTGGTTGAGGTGGATGCTGGATTATTCTTGCTGCTTTTAATCCTGAAAAAAATGAACTGTGTAAACTCAGATTAAATTGATATCTCTTCAGTCCTTTATACTGGAATACCTTTTGACGTTTGAATACTACCCATCAAACTTTCCGCATTAGACTGTCAGATTACTTATTAGTTATATACTGAATTTGTGTCACTATTCTGGGATTTATTTGAACTAAATTTTATTTTAGAAGAGAATTCTGTGATACTCTAAATGGTATTAAATAAAATGAATAATGAGATTCAAATATCTGTCTTTTTAGATTCCTTTGCTATGTGAAGTTTTTGAATTTTGTTTTTGGTTTGTTTGTTTTTTGAGATGAGGGGAGAGGGCGGGAGAGACTCTTAAGCAGGCTTCACGCCCAGCACAGAGCCCAATTTGGGGCCTCATATCAGGCCTCTGAGATCATGACCTAAGCCAAAATCAAGACTCGGACACTCAATCTACTGAGCCACCCAGGCATGCCTCCTGCCCAGTTTATTTTTTGATATAATTTTGTTCAAACATCGTTTTTCGGGCAGCCCCAGTGGCGCAGCAGTTTAGCGCCGCCTGCAGCCCATGGCGTGAGCCTAGAGACCCTGGATTGAGTCCCACGTCGGGCTCTCTGCATGGAGCCTGCTTCTCCCTCTTCCTGTGTCTCTGCCTCTCATTCTCTCTCTGTGTCTCTATGAATAAATAAATAAAATCTTAAAAAAAAAAAAAACATCGTTTTTCTCCAGATTTTTGTTTTATTCTCCTTGAAAGATTGTAAGAACTGTCTCTTTTATCACTATATTCAGAGAACCCTGCAAATAAGAAATGCTTAGGTAAAGATGGTTAGATGGAAACAGTCAGCACTGCACATTTAAACTTGATACTTTTGAAGTCTTCTTTACTATGTAGTCATAAAATACTTGGAAATTTTGTCGAACTTAGTATAAGAGGAAAGGAAAGTGAAATTTTGGGGGGAATAAATAGGTGCATAGATAGGGCATGGGCCAAAGAGCCACGCAGTAGACAGCCTAAATGAAGTATTATATTTAACCTAATTTCACTTTTGAAAAAAGGATTCCCTTTAAGGCAGTGCAGCTTGGTGGATAGAAGATAGGCATAGAAAAACATCATGGGGAGCAGGAGGGGGAAACAGATAATAAATAAAACGCAATGGAGTACAATTTATGGATAAATGGTATAAAAATAGGTCTGAACAGAAATGGAGAAATGCAATAATGGCTGAAAAAAATCAAAATTGTGATGGTTAAGGGTAAGAAACGAGTTGGAATCACAAAGCACAAGGCCTAGAGTAAGACATGGACTGCTTTTATTTAATTATTTATTAATGTTCATTCTGTCACTGTACATTGAGTAATTTTAGAAAAGACATGTGACTTCTTAGCATTCCAACTTCCCTACTGACAAGTGACTGACCCAGGATGATATGGCATGGCAGTTCAGAGAATAGCCTTTGGAGTTTGGCCAATCATGAACTTTGAACTCATTTTTAAATGGTAAGTATTATATCAGGGTAGTAAGTTATATATAGCAAGTATGTTTCAGGAATTTGATCTAGAGAAGTGCTTATAAAATGCAGATTTGTATTTCTTTGCATATTTTATTTTATTTTTAAAAGATTTTATTTATTTATTCATGAGAGTGTGTACACAGAGAGAAAGAGAGGCAGAGACACAGGCAGAGGGAGAAGCAGGCTCCTCGCAGGGAGCCCAACATGGGACTCGATCCTGGATCTCCAGGGTCACGCCCTGGGCCAAAGGTGGCACTAAACTGCTGAGCCACCCGGGCTCCCCTCCTTGCATATTTTAAAGAAGACAGATTATTAAAGAACTTCAAATATATCTAAACTTTTGAATAGTACATGCAACATTACTCTTAAAGCAAAATCAGCAAACATTACAAGAAAACCACAAATCACTATCTCAGATAAATATAAATGCAAAAGTCTTTTTCAAAATATTAAGTCCAATCCAACAATATGTAAAAACTTAATCTGTGGGGCTCCAGGGTAGCTCAGTCAGTTAAACATCTACCTTCGGCTCAGGTCATGGTCCCAGGGCCCTGGGATCAAGCCCCATGTGGGGCTGCCTGCTTCTCCCTGTCCTCCCCACTTGTGCTCTCTCTCGCTATGTCTCTCTGTCTCTCTGTCTTTCTCAAGTAAATAAATGAAATCTTTAAAAAACACACACACAATCCATTATGACCAAGTGTGGTTTATACCAAGAATGCAAGGTTGGCTTAGGATTTGAAACCTAAGCAATGTAATTCACCACGTTAATAGAAGGATGGAGAAAACCTGTGTTATTATCTCAATAGATAAGAAAAAACATTTGATAAAATTTGACACTCAATTATAATGAAGTCTTTCAACAAATTAAGATAAAATGTAAATGTGGAAAAACTAAAATTTAATGATGAAACACTAACGACTTTCCCTTTTAAGATTTTAGCCAGTCGGGGATCCCTGGGTGGCGCAGTGGTTTAGCGCCTGCCTTTGGCCCAGGGCGCGATCCTGGAGACCCGGGATCAAATCCCACGTCGGGCTCCTGGTGCATGGAGCCTGCTTCTCCCTCTGCCTGTGTCTCTGCCTCTCTCTCTCTCTCTCTCTGTGACCAAGAGAAAGAAAGGAAGGAAGAAAGGAAAAGAGAAAGAAAGAGAGAGAGAGAGAGAAAGAAAAGAAAAGAAGGAAGGAAGGAAGGAAACTAGCAAATCTTAAAAAACAAAAACAAAAAAAAAAAAAGATTTTAGCCAGTGTAGTAAGGCAAGAAAAAGAAATAAGAGACACATAGATAGGAAAACAAAAGTAAAACTTTTTTTCCCCCAGAAGTCCTGATTTTGTATGTATAAACTCCGAAGAATGAGAGTCAGCAAATTATAGCCAAATTTGGTCTGTCACCTATTTTTGCATGACCTGTGCCTAAGGTGGCTATTACATTTTTTTTGCTGGTGCGGGTATAAAATGGATACAACCATGTTGGAAAACACGTTGGCAGTTTGTTATAAAATTACTTATATGCTTATCATATGACCTAGCAGTTCTTCTGGGTGTGACCCAAGAATGAATGATATATGTCCACACAAAAACTTGTGTGTGAATGTCCATAGCACCATTATTTACAGTACCACCAAATTAAGATTTTATCAGTAGGTGAATAAATAAGCAAAGTATCTTATGTTCATACTGCTCAACAACAAAAAAAGAAATCACAAACAACATGGGTAAAGTCTCAAAAATATGCTGAGTTAAAGAATTCAGACGTAAAGTACATTGTGCATTATTACATTTACATAAAATTTTAGAACAGAGAAAATTAATCTATAATGATAGCAAATCACAATTGCCAGGGAGCAGTACCACAAAGGAGTTAAGGCAGTGTTTAGAGGGTGACGGAATTCAATGTTATTTGAATTGTGGTTCATTGTTGTGTACATATAGTAAAACCCATCAAACTACACCTTTAAAATGAATGTGTTTTATTGTATGTAAGTTATATTTCAACAGAGTTGGCTTTAAAGGTAAAAATATAGGGCAGCCCCGGTGGCCCAGCGGTTTGGCTCCGCCTTCGACCTAGGGTATGATCCTGGAGACCTGGGATCGAGTCCCACGTCAGGCTCCCTACATGGAGCCTGCTTCTCCCTCTACCTGTGTCTCTGCCTCTCTCTCTCTCTCTCTCTGTTCATGAATAAATAAAAAAATAAAAATAAAGGTAAAAAATATTAATCTTTTTTATTTTTTATTAGTATTTTTTTAAAGATTTTATTTATTCATTAATGAGAGACCCAGAAAGAGAGGCAGAGACATAGGCAGAGGGAGAAACAGGCTCCATGTAGGGAGCCTGACGTGGGACTCGATCCTGGGACTCCAGGATCACACCCTGAGCTGAAGACAGTCATTTAACTGCTGAGCCACCCAGGGATCCCTATTAACCATTTTTAAAATCCCACATGACTTAGCTTAAACTAGACACTGAACTTCACAAGGCACAGATCCTTTGGTAGACTTTTTTTTTTTTTTTTTTAAACCTCCAACATGCAGCTTGGTACCAGGCACCCAATAAATATTTTTGAGCAAATGCTTGAGTGAAAGATAGGAGCAAGGTGACATAATAGGCTAGGACTAGAAGAACAGAGTTCAAGTCTAGCAGAGGCTGGGTGAAGCTTTTGGATATAAAATTTTTGTTTTAGATTTGTTCATCCTAACATTTATTTTTCTATTGGAGAGGAGTGTTTGCAATGTAATCTGCAATGGCTGAAATCATAGATAAAGTCTTTTAGATGGCAGACAGGGATTCAGACGATTAACTGTGGAGTACTATATATAAGAAACGATTTTATTGAAATAACGTAAAGAAGCTTGTGTTGTAGTTTTAATCAAATCAAGCCTGACTCATCCATTTGAGGGCAAGATTACGGAAATAACAACTTATGTGCTTCAGGAGTATTTTAAGTATGAAACAGTTATATTCATATTTACTTAGGAAGAAACAGAATTGGTGGATAAGTAAAACTTTAACCCTGTGGGAAAATTTAATATTTGTATTTGGCTTCTCTGTGTTAGCGCTAAAGAAATTGCTTTAGGTTATACAACTCCATAAATGTTACATTTCTAGTATTACCAGAAGGGTATTTTTTAAAGGGGAGAATCGTGTTTTATTTTACATCTGAAAAATAAACTTGAATCAGTGTATTCTGCTTTTTAATCCTTTAAAATGTTATTGTAGTACTTTTCTGGAGTTTTAGGAGAAAATTCTCAGTGGCCTCACACCTACATCCTTGTAAGGGCTGAGTGGTTTGGTTGAAGTTATCCATATTTCAATCTTTTATATTTTTTACTGTAAAAACTCACTGACTCATCTTTGCTTATCATGAAGTATTCACCTATTTGGTTTCATAGGCTTGTTTGGATCAACGAATGTGGTTAATCTAGGGAATGCATCATTGTGTTTTACCTAAAACACCCATGTCTTGTAACTGAACATAGATGTGTCCTTGGAAAGAGAAGAAAATTAACCCCACCCCAACCTCATTCATTTATTTGTAATTTTCCTATGCAGTGTTTGTAGTCATTTGGTACTTAATACTTAACCAAACCTAGTATTTTGACAGATGGGACTGTTTCCTTCTGGTGGAGGGTCTTAGTGGGGTTGGTCCAGCCTTCCTCTCACAGCCTTACTTGAAGGTAGTAAAAACCAGATCCAGATTTCTTGGAGTGTGGTTGATAGACTGTCTTCCTCAGAATCATCCATTATGTTTGCTTGTGAAAAATTAATCCTAAAATGATAGAACTGGGGTGGTGGTTGCACAACTGACAGTCACCACAGTAGTAATTGTTTCAGGCAAGGATCACCAGTGGCTGTGAAAACTAGTAGGTAAGTATGAGAAGCAGGGTATTATTTACATGATCTGTTTACATTGTCTCAAATTATCTCCTCACAAGATATTATTAATTACCAAGAAAAATTAAGAGCAGAACAGTGGAGAAACCTGGCACAGACCATCTAAACCCAGTGATGGAAGTCCAAACCAACCTTGATGGGACAAATCAGCCTATGCATTTGCCCTCCCCCTTAGTTTCACATGCATATAGATGAATTTGAATAAGCTAAAATTTGTCTTTCCTCTGGTCCTTCCTGTGTATAAAATGTCCAAACCAGTATCTGTAGACCATGATTTCCAACATGGAACAAAAACTGTGGTTACCCTTCAGACTATGCTACATGCCATTATATTTCAATGCTCTGATGTATTTTTACACCTTGAAAGCATATAGACCTCTTTGGTCTTACCTAGCTAGGTGTATTTGCTTAGCTATTTGCCTCTCTGTACAAATACCTGTTTTAATGTTTCAAATAGTATTATTTTTTGGTTCCCAGATGGAGCTCTTGGAAGGAACACAGCCCAAAAATAGCCATACAGACTAGCCATACAGACCTATATTGGATTTGTTAAGGCTAATTGGCAGTATATTCCTATATTGCTGTAAGACCTCCATGTCTCCCAGGATATATTATTCATCACCAATACTTGATCCATTTCCTTGATGAACTTACTATGCAAACATCAGTGCTTTCATTGGTCTAGTGTTTAGTGTGAGATTCTGCAGTCACCAACAGCTCTCTGTTCCTAGAAGGGTGGAGGCCAGTGTCCTCTCCCCCTGTGAGTGGCCCTGCATATAAGATTTTGACAGAATCACCAGAGACTAGCTCAAACAGGTAGAAAACAACTTTTTATCCTCCTATAAAATTTGTTTTACACAGACTAATTGGGAATTGAAAACAAACAACTTTTTTACCCTTCCTTTTAACATATTACTAAGCAAAGGAAGAAGTTGGAGATTGACTTAGGTACATAGCTCAGTATTTTATTTTTTTTTAAGATTTTATTTATTCATTCATGAGAGACACAGAGAGACCCAGAGGCACAGGCAGAGGGAGAAGCAGGCTCCCTGCAGGGAGCCCAATGTGAGACTCGATCCCAGGACCCCAGGATCACGCTCTGGACTGAAGGCAGATGCTCAACCGCTGAGCCGCCCTGGGATCCCCATAACCCAGTATTTTAATCTTTTGTGTTAACTAGTTTGGAAAGAGTAATTAATATTCCAGTGCCTATGTTTGCATTTATTAACAAAATTTAAAAACTTTTCCTGATTTAAATGTAACACTTTTATTGAAGATCTAGTAGCTTATTTTGATGAAGCTTATTTTCTCTCAATCATTTCTTTAAAAGTTGTATGAATTTATAGAAAAAAAATATCGCAGTTGTGAAAAATACTTATGAGTATGCCTAACATATATGGTTATGGTTTTTTAAAGAGTTCTAAAATGATTCAACGTAATGTAAGTGATATTTTACTTCAGAGCAGCATAGCTTCAACATTTTGGAGGAGAAGACACAAGAAGGATCAGGTACAATGAGGACCGAAACCTCACTCTCTAGAAGCCCTCTTTGTGGCACTGTTCCAAAGTTGTATTTATAGATCTCTCAGGAAAAAATTATTCTATAGCCCAGGAGAAGTTAAATTGGACAATCTATTAATGAGGGGAAATGTTGCCTAAAACATACTGTGCATCAAGGTGTATTAGTGAGTAAATCTCAGCAGTATTGCCAGAAACATGAGAAAGCAGCGTCTGGATGGCTTAGCCTGTCATGCGTCTGCCTTTGGCTCAGGTGATGATCCCAGGGTCCTGGGGTCAAGCCTCGCATTGGGCTCCCTGCTCAATAGGAAGTCTGCTTCTTCCTCTCCCTCTGCTTCTCCCCTGGCTTGTGCTCTCTCTCTCAAATGAGTAAATAAAATCTTGAAAGAAAGAGAGAGAGGAAGGAAGGAAGGAATGAGAGGGAGGGATACCTGTACATTAAAATGTTGTACCTTAATAGAAAACAGATGTGGTTCCTGTTTTTAAGGCAAGTTTACTGAGGTCTTATTTACATGCAATGGAATATACCTTTTCGGTGAGTAGTTCTAAGACTTTTGACAAATGAATACAGCCGTGGAGTCACAATCAAAATATAGACCATTTCCATCACTCCAGAAAATGTTCTATAGAAGGTTTTCCAAAAGGTGATTGAAGCCTTTGGACAAGCACAGTGTGATACAACAAGCACTTGCCACCATAGCTGTGACTGATAGGGTGATCTCCAGTCCTCTTTGGCTGCAGTGTCTGCAAGGGTGGCAGTTTGGGATCTTTTCAATGTAAGAACTTTTGTAGTTAGGCTCATAAAGTCTGTCTGCTTCTCAGTCAGACCCAACTGAGAATTTCTGGCACTCTGTGTTCCAATGAAAACCAGTGTTTGAAATTGCTCTTACCACTGAAGTCTGCAGCTGTGAATTTTTAAGTTTATGCAGGACTGGGCTTTTATATTTTACGCATTTGACATTTATTGTTGTTTTGTTAGTTTAGGTTTGCAAAATAAGTAATTAAGAGAAGGCTTATAAACTTCTGGGAAACAAATGGTATGCCCTACCAGGGAGCTCACAGGCTAAGCAACCTGGCTTTTTAACCACATGAATAGCAGAGAAAACAGATTAGATTGCTTTGCTGCTTATTTATGCTTCTTTACATCAAAAATACAACTATATGCTCAAAGTGATCTGCATGAATCTGTTTTTGTGAATAACATTTTACAAATGCAATTACTTGGTGATCATTATTCCTTTCACTATTAAGTATTAATGGCCATTCTCTAACATAACTCTGGTTTGCCTGCTAGCTTAAATGGGAAAGAAAAATATCCTTTTTTAGTGTAGAAATTTGTACCAGTCCTGTGACCTTTGGGTTAACTTTACCAAAGCAATTAAAACTGTTAATAAGGACACAGTTTTTATTTGCCAGTTAACAGCTCTAGAGGGAAAATCCCAAACTGTTTGCTTGTAGGTTAGAGAAAAAGCATTAATTTGTTTAGCACTACCAGTGCTTCTCTAAATCTTACCTTCTTTCCTATAGCAGTAAATATGGTTAGGGAACCAATTTCTTGGCTGTGAAGCCACTCTTTCGACAACTGATCAAATTAGCAAAGACTAGTTGCCTGCTCTTCTACCATAACCATCTCAGCCAGTATTCTCCCATCTGTTATTTGATCACCATTGGCTCTTCTTTATCCCAAAGAGTCGATGTATAACCTAAATAAGTTTTAAAAGAGAGATGTCAACCACTTATTTAGCCACTCCTTAAGTGGAGAAAACATTTTCCTAAAGAGTACTTTCCTGAAATAAAGGCATATCTCTTCCTAAAATCTTTTGACTCTCTGCAGAAGTTTTTTTTTTTAATCTTTGCAACTATTTATATTTGCTAATTTACCAATGCTTACTCTATTTAGCTGTACTATCAGCCTCATTTTAAAATTATGTTTGCAAAGTTAATTGCAGTTATCTGTAAATGGAAAAATCAGAATAAGTATTTCACATTAACATAATAGCTTTAGAAAAGTAATTTTTGCAGCTTTTTATTGCAATATTAAGTAACAAATGGTCACTTTGAAAGAGCCAAAATTAATGTGCTTTTCTTCTATAATGTGAGTGTGGTGAGCAAAATAATGCTCCCCTCTCCAAAGATATGAGGTCTTAATACCTGTAGCCTGTAAATATTACTTTATTTGGAGAAGAAATATTTACAGATATAATTAAGGGCCTTGAGAGTAGGAGATTATCCTAAGTTATCCAGGTCAGCTCTAAAATGCCTTCAAACAGTCCATGGAAGAGAGAGACAGAGGGTGATTTGACACATACTCAGAGGAGAAGGCAATGTAAAGATGTGGAGACAGAAATTGCAGTGGTGTGGCCACAAGTCCAATAAGCCACCAAGCACCAGAAGCTATAAGGGAACATATTCTTCCCTTCATCTTCTGGAATGAGTATATCCCAATTTACAACCTTGATTTCAGCCAAAGCCAAGTGAAACTAATATCAAGTTTCTGATCTCTGGAACTGTAACAATATAAACTTCTGTTGTTATAATATACCTGATTTGTGATGATTTCTTCCACACCAGGTTTGGTTGTAGGAGTTGAGATGCTGATGTAATGCTGATGTAAAAATGTGGAAGTAGCTTTGGAATTTACAATGGGTAGACCCTAGAAGAATTTTAAGGGATACAGTAGAAAAGGCCCAAACTGCCTTAAACACACTTGTGGTAGAAAGATGGACTTTGAAAGATGGACTTTGTAGGTGTGTCTGGTGACAGCTCAGGGGAAATGAGGAAGATGTAGTTGGAAACTAGAAGAAAAGTGATCCTTTTTATATAGTGGGAGAAAACTTAGCTAAATTGTCTACACGGTTGTGTGGAAAGCATATAAGCAATGAACTTAGATATTTAGCCAAACAGACTTCCAGCCAGAATGCTGAATATACAGCCTGGTTTCTTAGGGTTTGTGGTGAAATGTAAGAAGAAAGATAGAAATTGAGGGAAAAACTCTCAGGGCAAAAATGAGCTGCAACTTGATGGTTTGGAAAATTTCCAGTCTATCCAGATTGCAATCAACACTAAAATTAGGAAATGTATTGCTGGGAAAGTGTGCTCTGGAGAGAAGGCCAAAGGTGTAACTGGACAATCTTTAGTGCTGACAGAATGAGATGTATGACTCTTAGATGCCCTCAGCCATCTCAACAGGAAATAGGGATGGAGATGGGATTTTCCAAGAAAGATCTATGGAGGACCCTCTTGTTTAATGGCATAGATACACAGGAGATCCACATGGTTTTTGAGAATATCAAATTAGCAGAAACCATGACAGCTTGACTGAAAGGGACAGAGACAGGATGAAATGTAGGAAGGCTGTGGGACTTTCAAAATTCTATAGGCAGAAAACAGCCTTTATAAAATACTCAGATGCAAATATGTGCTACCCTTTAAAAGAAAAAAAGGAAAAAATGATTCCAAGTGTAGAGCTTCAAGCCATGGAATATTACTTTCAGGCCTTGAAACCTTGCCCCACTGGATTTTAAAATTACTTGAGCTGCATGACTTCCATTTTCTACCTTGTGAAGTTGGGGATGTCATAGCTTTTATCCTATGCCTGCTTTACCATCTTATTTTGGAAGCAGATAACTTGCCTTCTAGTTTCACAGATCAACAGATAGTGAAGAATTGTGCCCCAGGATGGATCATACTCAGATCTCACCCATACCTAATTTAGATGTTTAGATGATGAGATTTGGGATTTTGAGCTGATGAGGTTTACATGAGACTCGGTTTTTCTGGTTGATGTTATTTATAATGGGCTTAGATTTAGGATTATGTTGGGATGGGGTCCACATATTTTGCACATGGGACAGACACAAATCTTTGACTGCCAAAGGATAGACTGTGGTAGGCATGATAATGCTGTGGTCCATATCCCACCAACCCCTCCCCCCAAAGATATCAAGTTCTGATTCCTGGACCTGTAAATGTTCCTTTATTTGGAAAAATGTCTTTACAGATATGATTAAGTATCTTGCGATGGGGAAATTTTCCTGACTTAGGTTGAAGCCTAACTGCCATCACAAGTGTCCATGTAAGAGAGAGGCAGAGGGGGAGTTAACACATAGAAGATAGTATGAAAGTAGAGGCAGATAGATAGTGACGTAATGAGACCACAAACCAAGGAAGATATGAGAGGCAAAGAATGGGTTCTCCTCTGGAGACCCCCACAGGTATTGTGGCCCTGTGGGCACCTTAATTTTGACCTGCTGAAATTGATCTTTAAGTGCTGGCCTTTAGAATGGTGATAATAAAGTTTTGTTGTTTTAAGGCATCAGGTTTATGGTAATTTGTTAAAAAAGGCAGAAGAGACTAATACAATGACCCTTATATATTTGGCCCTTAGTAAAATTTTCCATTTCAATTTGATCTATCCCAGGTTATTGCTAAGAATTATCTAACATTTTGAGGAAATACTTTTTTTTAAGATTTTATCTGTTTAGAGAGAAAAAGTGCATGCACATGAACAGGAGGAGGGGCAGAGGAAGAGTGAGAGAGGATCTCAAGCAGACACCATGCTGAGCACAGAGCCCAACTCCTGGCTCTATCCTACCATGCTGAGATCATGACCTGCGCTGAAATCAGGAGTCGTCAGACACTGAATCGACTGAACCACCGAGGTGCCCCTCGAGAAAATACTTGATTGTACTTTTAGATGTTTTTTCCCCTTTTTGTCAAAAAAGAATTTAGTAATTTCTCAGCTTTATTGATTTTTTAAAATGTGATGCTTGGTTTTGAGCTATATATATATATCTTAGAATGTTTACTCATTTTTGTAGGAATTCTTCGTTATTCTTCTTATATCTTGGGGAGAAGTAATTTTTAAGTGTTACCTTGATTTATATTTATCTTATGAGTATTTCAGATACTAGGATAAAAGAAGAGCTTTAAAAGATATTGAAATTATTTTAGCTGTTTTAATCAGAAGTGGACTTCAGTTATTAAAATTTAAAATGATTGTAATTAAATGGCAGTGTTAGGCAATAGTTTGAAGTCTAAAAATATATTGACAAATAACTATACATTTATCTTTCAACCTGTGTTTGGTAGAACGAATACTGGTAAAAATACAGTGAGGAAGAAAAATCTAAAATGCATGCTCCCTACCCTCATGGAGCTTATATATACTTGAAACTCAGATTCAGCAATTCTAATCATTAGAATCTATACTGTTATTTAATGATGGTTCCATTCCCAATTTTCTTTTCTTGTTTTTGATCATGTTGGGATTATAATCTCAGGGGAGAAGGCACACATTAAACAAATAAACTCAAAAAAAAGTACATATATAAATTGATTTTTGAGAAGTATTGTAAATGAAAAGGATGGATATTATAGGAGAATATCTAGGGGGAACGTACTTTTAATGGATGTTCAGGTAAGGCCTTTTTCAAAGAGGTAGCATTGAAGCTACAAAATGAAGAATGAATATTCTTATCCTCATGTTTCCCACTGCTTCCTTTATGCTAGTTAGGAAAGCTCCTTGAACTAGAAGAAGACCCATGGGCTTCCGTCATCAAAATACGTCCAGAATCCAGCTACTCTATTTCCATTATCCAGTCACTCCATGGTCCACACACCACCCTCGTCAAACTGCAGCCTAGACTTGTGCAGAAGCCTCCTAACGTGTCCTCCTGTTTCTACCCTTTCCTGTATAGTCTAGTCTCAACAGAGGGAAAAAATTAAAATGGATGCTATCACCCTCCTGGCCAAATTTTTTCTAACAATTTCCCATTCTTGGTATAGAAGCTAACTGTCTTTACAAGGACCTCCAAACACCTCCATGATCAGACCCATGGTTTCTCCTCTTTCTCACTTGCTGCTTCAGATACACAGGTTCCTCAGTGAACCCATGCCAAGTGCATTTCATGGCCTTTGCACTTGTCCTTCCTGCTGCTTGGAATACTTTTACTTCATTTATGCCTGCTTTGTTGTTGTTGTTTTTTCCACTTCTTTCTAATTGTGATGCATTTGGTAATCACTGAAGGATAGTGTCTGTGTACAATAAGCAAAATTTGGAAACAGAAAGGAGTTGCTGGCTGAGGTTGCCATGTAAGAATATTTAGAGTAGGGTTTTCTTTTGGCTCCAAAGTCCAGGAGTCTGCAGATATGACCTGATGATGCTGTGGATCAGGATCTACTTAACTCTCAGGCTGTGACTACCTGCACACTGGATATAAGATCTGTCACACCAGGAACAGATGACTGCCAATTCACCCACTGAGGCCTACGACCATTTAAAACCTGGAGCACCTACCATACCTGTACCTGAAGCTAAGAGAGCTGTACTCAGTTATGTACATCCCTTTCTCCCAACAATCCACAAGTTCCTGCCCTGTACTTCTAGAGATATTAAGGGACTCATCTTTCACATGTCACTTTTCTTTGATTCATCACCAGATGTACACTTCTGTCTGGTTATCCTGTCAGATGCCAATCTCCCATCTCCATCTTTCTCTTTATTCTCTTGCCCAGTCTAACCCCCATCCTCCCCGTGCTCCCTCTCAAACTCTTCTGGGTTCTCTGGAACCTCTGCTCTATGGCCAGCCACTAACCCCACATTCTCAACCTCCTCTTATCATCCCTTCCCCAATTCTTGCCTTTAATAGTGGTCTAGCTGTCCCCTGAAGGGACTCCGTATACTCTAAAATTCACCCTACAGACATCTGATTATTCTCTTAACCTCTGAGGTTCTCAAACTCAGGAAATAGGATCATTTTTCTCCTAGATCCCCAGTCATTTACATATATGCACCCTGCACAAGTCCCTGCTCCTTTGAGATTTCACGCCTGACTCTGTCACCCTTTCCTTCTCATTACTGTCATTAAACAGCCTTCTGGTTATTCAGCCTCAGTCATTGAAGATTCAACTCTCAGTTCATAGCAACTTCTCCAGTTCACCTCTGCTGTGCATCTCTAGGTGACTTCAGTATCCACCCAGACATCCCATCCAGTCTCTGGTAAAGCAGTCCCTTGGCATGCTTCTAAAAGTGACCTTTTCCTTTGTATTCCTAGACCAGATCCCACTGTCCTCTAGCTCACTCCCAGAAATAATTTATCATCTTCATTAAAGGTTCCTTTTCATTGGTCTTGCCTTAACCAACTCTACTCTTGATACACCAACCTCACACAGTCCAACAATAGGGAAGGTAGCAAAAATCAGATTGCCATATCTACAGGAACAGTAAAAAAATGTTAAGTGGCAAATCAATAAGGATCCACTATGTAATCCTTGCAGCATTGCATGTTTTCATTGTATTTTGGTCTATTTTTTATTTTGTTTGAAATAACTAGTCTGAATATTCTAATTATATGTATAGATGCTAATGAAATTATCTCTTCAGAGCCGTGTCTAATCAGTTAAATATACGTACATGTTTATTTAGTGAAATGATCATTTCTAGTTGTGTTTAAGGTACTTCTCAGTTTTCTAAAAGATAAAATGCAACATCAGCAAAAATGGAAGAAATAATTAACATATCAATTTTCTGTAGACTCTGGGTGCTTATAAAGTATTGAGGTTTGAGATTGGCCACTTCTTTCTTCTCTAGAGCCTGTCTGATATATTTGTAATTGTGAACCAGCTGTCCTCCTGCCCAGCAGTTTTCTGGGACACCACCTTTCCCAAACAGCAGGTGTATATTAAGGACATGTAAACTGATTTGAATAATAGAGCAAAATGCAATTAGAAAGGTAAATCTGCCACAGAAACATTATACCATGCATTGCAAAACCAAATGTAAATAATTTGGATTAGATTCACACCATTGGGTGTCTCTAGTAGCCTAAATAACAGAATTGGTTGTACAAAATAACACGTCATGAATGCACTTCAGTCCTTTGATTTGAATGTTTGTAAAATGTTTTACTCTGTCTCTAGCACCCTTTACAGCCACCTGCAAGACAAGTTAGTTAAATGTGTTCTATTTGGACATGAAGATGGATGGGAATAATTCACACTCCTCTAGATTTGCTTTGAGTTGATTTTCTGATGGTTATGATGGATCTTGTCCATCCCATCTGTATCTTCACCTGGTCTTAATTTGATCATGACCTTATTTGTAGGGTGGCTGGCATTCTGTGATAATACACAGACATAAACTGTTTTTTTTTTTCTCTGCAGCCTACTTTTTTGTTATCGATGTACTCTCCTAGCTAAGCCACATAGGCTCAGTAAAATCTACTATGAGACTGAGGTGGTTTTAATGTCAGATTGTTTCTTCTATAATTATTTTGGCCACTGTTTACCTAACTCAAGGTACTTTAATACTCTTGATCAAATTCTAAGAACAGTACATTTATATCCTGTCATAATAACAATAAAACATTAAACAAATATTTATGAACCAGAATAAGAATTCAGTATTTGCCTGTGATAAAGGGTAATGCCTTATTTATCACATTACTACACTGTGACATTGGCAAGTTCTGAAATAGTTTAAAGATGTCTCTCTTATTTTCCGAATAAAAGGGAAGTAGGCTGTGTGCAATTAAACACATATCAGTGTGAATGTATGTGTGAAAAATATCTTCACACAGGGTAGTTTATTCTTTAAAGTTCCTTCAATACACTAATGACATACAATTTAGTTTAACAGCTCGGTGTGTTGTAATCAAGAGTGTGAATAGGCAATCAAATACTTCTGTGAAACTCTCCCCAAAGAATTCATAGCAAGCCTGTTGCTATGGTGCATTCTCACCTGGGACTTGTTTAGCTTCTTTCTCAATCAGATATATTGACAATAATGAGCTAAAAAACAAAAATCCTCATAGAAAATTCAGAGAGAGAAATCCAGATAGATAGATGAAGCAAGGCGGCTCTTCTTGTTCTACTTGCACTTAGGAGTTTTTATCTATGATCCCAAGAGTCTCAAGATCCACTGAAGACATTACTGTCTCAAAGTGAGCTGGATGTCATAGAAGTCACTGTTTATCAAATGGAAACCATGGAGAAGATCATCTCTGAAAAGTGCAAACTAGATTTTCTCCATCCGCAACTGCTTCCCTGGAACTTTAGAAACTGTTTGTTGTTTGAGACCATCAAACTATTCAGACTATTCAGTAGTGCCATTTTAAATATTTTTTTTTAATTTTTATTTATTTATGATAGTCACAGAGAGAGAGAGAGAGAGAGAGAGAGAGAGGCAGAGACACAGGCAGAGGGAGAAGCAAGCTCCATGCACCGGGAGCCCGACGTGGGATTCGATCCCGGGTCTTCAGGATCGCGCCCTGGGCCAAAGGCAGGCGCCAAACCGCTGCGCCACCCAGGGATCCCAGTAGTGCCATTTTATTTAGATAATGCCAAAAAAGAGCTTGTGAGTTGCAGTTATTAAATTGAAGGAGATGATCACATTAGAGTTAAATAACAAGCGAGGTGGTGAGACCTTTGATGGATTATTTAGGCTCATACTGTTTTTTTCAGAGATTGTTATCTTTCCCTCTCCACCTTGAAATCAATTTCATTGCTACACTGTGTAGGTCATGGTGTGAGGCTGAAAGACGGTGAAGAGCACTGACTCTGGAGTCACACCTCTTACCTTCATATCCCTACCCTGCCATCTACCAGGTGTATGACCTTAGACACTCATGATCTGCATCTCAAAAATGAAAATAATAATACAGACCTCGTGGAGTGGTTGTAGAAATTAAATAAGGTGCTTATTAGCACATAGAGATCATTGTTTGGGTATGGGTTGTACTCACCACTTATAATATGCAGAGAAAGCATTAGTACAGTAGCTAGTTCATAGTTAGTGCCTATTAGATAATAGCCAATAATCCTAGTGTCATTATAACTCCTTAAAATGAATCTGTGCCAGATACAGTCTCTTTATAAACATAGGAGGAAATATAAGGAAATGGTTAAAATTTGATGTAATTCAGTCATAAAAATTTTTAGTCATGTGAATGAGATGGGATAGGGAGCCAGAAAACATTGCAAGCCATCCTTTATACTGTCCTAGAGCTACAAGGTTGCTGGATCTAGAGTCATCAGCCCTATAGCCTTTGCAATTAAAGTGTCACTGTTGTTAAATTCAATCCATTCGGCCAAATATGTTCTGTTCTAAAACACTGTTGTTCAGACCAACTTAGTATATACTACTGAGAAAATGCTGATTTGCCAAATCATGTATTTTTACCTACTGTTTGATGTTCCTGACACTCATTACCCAATGCTATTATAATGTTTCAGTTTAATTATATATACATTATTTTAAAAGATAATGTCACAGATATTGATTTAAATTGACAATTTAGGGTTAGATTCAAGGAAAGCGAGTAGTAGCCATAGCCTGCCTATGGTGATCTTCTCCAGAGCCCTCACATTCACTGTGCTGGTCGGTTCAGGTTTCCTACAGCAGACTGTGTTATCCTTTCTGTCCGATGGAAGCCAGTCTCCATATCCTTGCTCACATACACACACAGGCATGGTCCCAGGACCTAATGCTGATGGCACCTCTGAGGCAGGTGCAGGCCAGCATGCTGGCCTCGGTTTACCTGAGCCTACAGCCTTGGACAGGAACACTGCTGACCATTTGCACCAAGCAGTCAGTTCAGAAGAAGCATCCTCTTGACAAATCAACTTCTTGCTTTTAGGAGAAAAGACAAATAATTCAGCTTGATATTTTTATGTCTGTCCGTTAGAGATATGAGCTTTTGGCATGAAAATGACTGGCGAAAGGACACCTGGGTGGCTCTGGGTCTGGACTGGAGATGAAGCCCCGTGTCTGACTCTTTGCTCAGCTTCCCCTTCCTCTTCCCCTCTCCCTTGATCCCTCCCCAGCTTAAGCACTTGCTCTCTTTTTCTCTCTAAAATAAAAAAATGAACCTTAAAAGAAAAATAAAATTACTGGCTGAGATACCCTCAGAAAACTGCTATTTTCAAGTATGTTTATAAAGATGGACATAAGGAAGGAATTCTTTTTTTAGAAGTTTGAGATTTAATTGATATATAACATTAGTTTCAGGTATACAACATAATGAGTGTATTGCAAAATGCTCACCATAGTAGTCTAGTTAAGGAATTTCTTAATGGCATAAGATGATAGAGAAGATATTGAATAAAGGCTTTATGCCTTAACTCAGTATCTGAATATTAAAGAACAACTCCATTTATTTACCCACCATCCCCATACTGGTTTTTGGCATTGATATTTTGATATCTGCAAGCTGGCTATATAAAGAAATTATGCGTTTTAATTTTGTGAGAGTCATGAGAGCCCCTAAATTTGCTAAAATTGCTTGTTCTAAAATTTAAGAAATAGAAAATAGGGCATATGATAGTAGCATATGCTCTTCTCTAAGTCATTTGTTATGAAAGGTGCTTCAGCCACTGCTTTCTTCTTGTGATTTTGTATATAAAATTGGATCCTCTTAAATGAAGATTAAGAAGAAAGAACAAAAAAAATGACGAAGCAGAGCTATTGAGAACAGAATATGATCAGATGATGAAAGAAAGATGAATTATTAACTGAGTGGTATAACATCATATAATGCTAACAACTTAGTTAAAATGGAATCCAAGACATCTATCTATTGTCCAAATTGCTTCATTTTTTCTTCTACTTAGAAATTGAAAATACATTCCCAAATTTTTGGCAAGTAATCCTCAGAGGAGAACATGGTGCATTTTTTAAATGTATATTTTTACTTTATAATGGCTAATTCTTTAAAAACAGCTTGACAGTTTTCACAGCATTTAGCATCTTATTCATATACTCATACCAGCTCCTATGTGATGTGGGTGTTATCCCCATTTAACAGATGATTAAACTGGGGTTTATAAATGTTAAAGTGATTGGTCCAATATTATACAGCTAGTAAGTGATAGAGCCTAGATTCAGATGTAGGTTGGACTCCAAATCCTATAATCCTTCCATCTTTGTTTCTGAAATCATATGCCTTTAAAGAAGCTTACAAGCCTTTAAACTAGGGTCTAAAAAAAAAATAAAAAATAAAAAATAAATAAAAATAAACTCTAGGGTCTGGGTTGGCAAGCTGTGGTCCATAGGCCAAATCTGGCCCTCCACCTGTTTTTTGTTTGTTTATAGCTTACAAGTAAAGAATTTGTTTTTACATTTTTTAGCAGTTTAAAAATAATCAGAAGAATATTTTGTGACACTTGAAAATTAGATGAAGTTCAAATTTCAATGTCCATAAATAAAAATAACCACACTCATTTTATGTTACTTTCCATGGCTGCTGTCGTACTACCAAGACAGTGGTGGCTAGTTGTGACAGAGACCTAGCTTACAGTCCACAAAGCCTAAAATATTACTATCTAGCCCCCCCCACACTTTTTTTTTTTTTTTTTAGATTTATTTGAGAGAGGGAGAGCTTGGGGAGGGGAAGAGGGATAGGGAGAATCCTGAAGAGACTCCCCACTGAGAAAGGTGCCCCATGTAGGGCTCTGTCCTAAGATCATGACCTGAGCTGAATGAAACCAAGTCAGCCTCTCAACCGACTGAGCCACTCAGGAGTCACTATCGACCCCTTTATAGAAACTCCTGCTCTAGGATATTAGTACCAAAATCTGTGATTAGTAAAAGTTTTTTGTGGAACATGAAAATTCCTTAAAGCTTTCATGCACCTTAGATCTTTTGATGGTCCCAACAGCTAGTGAGGCAGATGGTGTTTGCCTTCTTGTACCAGGCAACCAGGAAATGGATGCCAAGTCACATGGTCTCATCAGCACCACACAGCTTTCCATGTTCACTAGCTTTCTAGGTACTTAATTTTATTTGGCATCCTGAAGTAGGGGTTTATTTTGATATTTCAGCTTGAATGTTATAATCCGATTTCTCATTGTCATAAAAAGAAACTTCATGTCAGATTTTGTCCATTCTGCTCCTTTGGCTCCCACAGACCTCCTAGGGCCTATTGTGAAACTCATGCATTCATACTCTCTCTGTTTCTCTCCTTCCCCCTCTTCCTCCTGGCTCTCTCTTCCTTTCTTCCCACCATAGTGCCTGTCACGTAGTAGGCACTCAAAGTTTAAATGAATGAATGTTTAACCAAGTCAGTCTTTTAAATTACAGAAGGAAAAGCTGTAATACTAGTTTTATCCTTGTAGATAAAGCCTTTCACTACTGAATTTTGTGAAAGTTAATAGGATCTTGACAGAAGAAACTAGTAGAAAAAAATACAAATGTGAACTTCAAGATTTTTTTTGTGAAATTTGACTTAAATTTGATGTAGAATTCGGGGTTTTTAAAAATATATAGTAGCAGCCCAAGTATCCATCAATATAAACAAAAGGTGGTATAAACCTACAATAGAACATTATTTAGCCCTAAGTAGAAAAGAAATTCTGATGAATGCTGTAACATAGATGAAACTTTAAAACATTGTATTAAATGATATAAGCCAGTCACAAAGAACAAGTATGATTCCACCCAAGTAAGATACCTAGAGTAGTCCAATTCATAGAGACAGAAAATGAAAAAGTTATCAGGGGCTGGTTAGAGGGAAGAATTAGAAATTATTATTTAATAGTTACAAGATTTCAGTTTGGGAAGACAGAAAAGTTCTGGGTGTGGGTGGAGGTGATAGTTGCACAACAGTGTGAATATACTTAATGCCACTGAACTGCACACTTAAAAATTGTTAAAATGATAAATTTTTATACTATCTATATACTATAATATTATAATAAAAATACTATATAATCAGCTACTTTAAAAAGCCATTTAGAATACCTATCGATTACATAATACAATAAAATGATTACTCTTTCAAACTACTAAAATTCTTAGTAAAATTTTACTATTTAGTAAATGAAAAATTTACTATTTAGTAAATGAAAAATTTACCATTTAGTATATAATACCTTAAATGATTTGGCCCTAAAGTTATTTAAAGTGTAAAGTGTAGCATCCTCTTTCATGTTTTATTCCAAAAATTATGTTGACATAGAGGATTGATAAGAAAAATCATGTAAATTTGATTTTATGGCTACACTGAGAATAAATTGCTCTTTTCTTCCTTATTAGCAGTTTATGGAAGAAAATTAATTAAAACCATAGTACAAAAAAAGAAAAAACAAAAAAACCACAAAACCATAGTACAAGCTGAGAAAAGCACCTTTCCAAAGGTACCAGTTCTTTATTGAAGAGTCCTGTGGAGTTTTCAAGAGAAATATATTCCGTGGAATCCGTTAGATCAGTCAATTCATTATACAGCATATATTTTCAAATAAGATAATTATTATTGTTGTCATGTATTTCATGCCCTTCATGAAAACTAATTCTTAAACATTGCCTTCTTTAATAGGTGAAAATTGGAACATTTAACTAATTGTGAAAATTAGCATCTTGGTGTGGTTTTACATGAATAGACAACTCTTATTCTATTTTATTTATACAAATAATTACAAATGAATGCCCAAGCTAAGAAATTAAATATCCAAAGAAATTAAATATTCAAAAAAAGTATAAAATTAAAAGTAAGCCATCCTATAAATGTAGGTTTCCCTTTCACAACCATTAATACTTTCCTCGAAATTAAGTTTCTTGAGCATATGTCAAGAAAAAATTTTTCTGCATACTCTAGCAAAAAAAAAAAATTTGTCTTTTTAAAAACAAGTGTGTGGCTCTACTTTCCTGAATAATCTTTCTTGGAGATTATTCCACATTAATGCATGTGGATTTACTGGATTTACTTCAGTCCTTTCTAGCAATTGCATGCAGTTCTGTTAATATAGATGTATGTAATATATTTAATCAATTCCTCATTGATAGGTGTTAGATTGTTTCCAGTTTTATTTGATTGGTTGGTCTGTGTACTTTTCCAAGTATATCCAGAATTTCAGCCTTTGAGCTGGTGGACCAATAGGTTGTGGCATTTTTAAGTTTTTTTAGATATTCTTAAATTATCCTCTCAGAGTTTGCACCAATTCACATTCTCACAGCACCTTTTCTCCACACCCTTACCAGTGCTGTGCACTGTGAAATCTGCCAAGTCCTGTTACTCATTGTTAAAATGGGACTAAAATGGGCACTTACAGGTCATCAGAATATTATTGAACCCCTTAGAGTACCTTGATAGCTTCAAAAAAGTAAATATAACTGTTCTCCTTTCACTCAGAACACCATTTTCAGAACATAGTTAAACAGGATCTGCCCTGATAGTATTCAAACAATACTCCATTTTTCCCTCTCTCCCTTTCTTTTTCTTTTTCTTTTCCTTTTCTGATTTATTTTACAAACAGTGAGTGAGCAGAGGGTGGGGCAGAGGGAGAGGGAAAGAGACTCTTTTTTTTTTTTTTTTTTTTTATGATAGTCACACAGAGAGAGAGAGAGAGAGAGAGAGAGGCAGAGACACAGGCAGAGGGAGAAGCAGGCTCCATGCACCGGGAGCCCGACATGGGATTCGATCCCGGGTCTCCAGGATTGCGCCCTGGGCCAAAGGCAGGCGCTAAACCACTGCACCACCCAGGGATCCCATGGAAAGAGACTCTTAAGCACACTCCATGCTGAGCATGAAGCCTGACACAGGACTCCATCCCACAAACCTGAGATCATGAAATGAACTGAAATCAAGAGCAGGACACTCAACCAGGCACCCAGGCCCCCAACAATACTTTATTTCTTTAGCGCTCTTTTCTTTCTTAATTTTCTGAATTAGATTTTAATTAAAGAAGTCCTATGCTAGTTGTAAAAATGAAATAATGTAGAGAGATAAAATAAAAACGTAAATAATCTCTCAGTCCCTTTCTCAATCATCCCCTCCTAAAGTTACAAATTTTACTGACCTGCTGCATTTCGATCACACTTTTCTTCCTGCTCAAACTCATGGAGTATCTTTTATTTTATTATTTTAGTGTGTTTTACTCAGTTCCCCAATTGGCTTTTTCTCTTAATCATGTGTAGTGGTTTTTCTGAGGGAGCAGATAAAGGTTCAGCTTATTCTTTTTAATAACTACAGATTAGTCATTATATGTAGTGTGGAGATTCCGTAGTTTGTTAAAGTATTGCCATGTAGATGGACGTTCAAATTGTTTCTTACAGTGCTGCACTTAATATTTCATATATATGGTTGCTTTTATTTCTGTAGGGTAGATATCCAGGAGTTGAATTGCAAAGTCATGGGGAATATGTATTTTTAATTTTAGTAGATGTTATCTGGTTGTTTTCCAAAAGGGTTGTAGCAAATCACACTAACATGGCTCTTCCCCAGCCCTGGATGTTACCACTTTTTAAAATGTTTGCTTACATGGGGGCACCTCGGTGGTTCAGTGGGTTGGCCTCTGACTCTTGGTTTTGCCTGGGACCATGATCTCATGGGCGGTGGGATCAAGCCCCCTGTAGGGCTCTGCACTCAACATAGAGTCTCCTTGAAGATTCTCTCCCTCTGCCCCTCACCTCACTTGCACTCACATGTGCATGCATTCGATCTCTCAGAAGAAATAAATCTTTTTCTTTAAGTATTTGCTAATATGATGAAAATGACATCTCATTGTTTTTTGATTTTCTCCTTATGAATGAAATGAGCAACTTTGTCTAATATTTTAATTAGCATTTACGTTTCATCTTAGGCCATTTGTTTTGTTTTGGGTTTTGCTTTTTTTGGTTTTTTTTTTGTTTTTTTTTGTTTGTTTTGTTTTGTTTTTTAGATTTTATTTATTCATGAGAGATACACAGAGAGGCAGAGGGAGAAGCAGGATCCATGCAGGGAGCCCAGTGTGAGACTCGATCCTGGGACTCCGAGATTACACCTTGAACCAAAGGCAGACTCTCAACCACTGAGCCACCCAGGCATCCCTGCCTGCTTGTTTGATACCCTTTGCCTATTTTATTGTATATTTTGTAAAATTTGTTTATATGAAATTTTAAATGTCTGTTATGTGTTACAAATATTATTTCTCTCTTTTCTGGTCATGTTGACTTTGCATGATATTCTGGCATATGAAGTTTTATTTTTATGTAGTTAAATATGCCTATTTTATCCCTTATGATTTCAGGGTTGCTTGTCTTATGGAGGGCTCTATCATCCTAAGGTTATAAACATATTTTCCTAGTTCATCTTTACATAATTGGGAGTTTTTCTTATTGATTATAGGACTTGTATATGTGCGTGTGTTGCAGGCACATGTGATTCCAAGATAGTAATCTAGCTTTGTTTTCTCTAATTATACCAGCAGTTCTTTTCTCATTGAATGAAATTCTACCTTTGTCATAATTAGGAAGTTCCCACATATACTAGCATCTGGCTCTTTAATTCTGATTACATTCCAGGGCTTTATTTGATTTGGGAAGAAAGTTTTGAAACAGGAAAACCTATTACAGTTCTAAATACAACTACAGGAACAGAAAAGGAAACAACCTCAATTTTTTCAGTTTCCTATAATGGAAGGAGCAAGAATTTAACATTCCATTCTTGTTCTTCACTTATTAATTATATCACCTTGAGCAAGTCCTTTATTTTGCCTCTCCCAACATAAGGTTGCTCAACTCAATAGTGGCCTATACTTTTATAAGGATTAGAGAAGACATGTAGAGTGCCTGACCCACAGTTGGCATTCTTCAGTGATACATAGCATATAATATGTTATGATTTAATAAATAAGGAAGTAAGATACTTATATCAAGTTGTACCTTTTCTAAACATAAACAGATACATTTCTTCACAAGTATATGTTATTATATACAAAGAAAAAATTCTTTTTTTAAGAAAAAGAATTCTAAATATGGTAATTTAATTATTCTTTCAGATAAATATATTAATCTGAACAATAAAAATAACATATTCAAATCTGGCACTTTTTTCCTAAAAACATTTCTTGTTTATTTTTTCCTAATGAGAGCCACAGAGACTTAACACAATTAAAAAGCAACAGCATGTAACTTTTTTTTAGGTAAGTGGGGGAAATACAGCTATTAAAGGTAACAAAAAGTAAGTGAAAATTGTGTTTATAAATGGAAGGAACAGGATGTTTGAGGAGGAAGCAGGAGAGGCAGAGAAAGAGAGATGTTGAGATAGGAAGACGAGGAGGCACATTGTAGACCTGGAGACAGCAGCAGGCATGAGTCTGGATGCAGACTCATGTTGGCCTCAGCCTGTGGCCAGACATGCCCTAGCTCTTTCCTAAGGCTTTCATGCTCTTTGCAGGTTAGATGTATCCTATAGTTATCAGTAATACAGTGATTTTCTTAACCTCATTTCTCAAGAATCCCAGGACAAGTTAGGGAGGTTTCAGAAGGAAAGATCATGTTAGCGGAGCCATATGAATAAAATGTAAAACTAAAAAGTTTAGAAAGCAGAAAAAGTTGATCACCTCTTACACCTCTTGAGCCAGGTAACAAGCCTTCACAGGGAACCATTTATTGGTTAGGGCCCAACCATTAAATATACATTTTAGTTCTACTAATTACTCACACACTTTAGCCATAAAATATTTGCAAAACAGAAAGAACAGCTATAAACTAAGCTTAGTAATGAAAAAAAGTATCATCATAAGAAAAGATCTACCTACACTGCTTGTTGTTTCCTTTTCCCATTACATTTCATTAAGTTACTAACCAAATCTTAAATTAATCATTCTTTAAATTAGCCTTATTCCCTAGTGCTATTTATTAGACCTACCAAAGAAAGGAAGATTAAATTTAGCCTCGTTTTTGTTCCTTTTACCGTTTTTATGGTTTTTACTATGCTTGCTATAACTAGTCCACGTGGAGGAAGTGGAAGATTGGTCATTTATTTTTCTCAGTTTTCCATTTCAGGAAATAATGATTTATTTCCATTATTATCATCTTCTGTGCAGTCAATTAACTCTCAAATGAGCAACTCACATTACGTGATATGCATCATTGGTCTTACTAATTTTGAAATATTTATATACTAGAAAACCAGATAAATTGTTAATGTTAAGTCATTATTATCTTTCATAATTTCTTAATGAATTTTAAAGTATTGGCTAACAGAATTTTCAAGGTATTATATTTTAAAGAAAAATTTCCTTGTGCTTTTGACATTTCGATTCTACCAAATAACTACCTGGTTGGAAAAATGACAGCAACAGTTATTGTCACCTGCAGTTGACACTGGCTCCGGGTATCAATTTTCCATGTTGCCTCCCTTTCTCAATATTTTACTACTAGGACTTCTCCAAGTATACATAATTTTAAGCACTAGTGAGAAACTCCTCATTTCCTCAGAGCCAAGGTAGGAAGCTCAAGAGATCAGAGAATTCAGCTGGTGGACAAAGGTGTAAGAATGAGGTGGCAGGGGGGTGGGGTGTAAGCAGTGGCATAAGTCATATTAATGGTAGTAAACCACAGTGCCGCTGAAATTATGTACACATCATTTATTTTTAAAAACAAAACCTTGGGGTATCCCTGGGTGGCTCAACAGTTAAGCGCCACCTTCAACCCGGGGCCTGATCTTGGAGTCCCAGGATCGAGTCCCACGTCAGGATCCCTGCAGGAGCTCCCTGCTTCTCCCTCTGCCTGTGTCTCTGCCTCCCTGTGTGTTTCTCATGAATAAATAAATAAAACCTTAAAAAAAAAAAACCTTAATTTGCCCATGTCACCATGAAAAGAGGAAATTCCTGCTAGAACTAATTTGTTAAAAGAGTAGTCAACAAAATTATGGGAAACCGAGGTTCTAGTCCCAACTCTGCCCTCAAATATCCCTAAACTTTAAATAAAAGTAGAACATATTCTGTACCACTGATGACCTATATTTTTTTTTGATGACCTATATTTTAAGGACATGATCATTATTGTATTCAAAATGCTTTAAGAGCATAAAAAAGGATCAGCCATAATATATCAAGTCTGTTTCTGATACAAATACTCAGGAATTAATTAGTTTAAAGGTTTATACAATAAATTATAACATACAAATAAAATGTACTGTATGAAATCCAACCTGCATGAATTAGCAGGGTTTTCTTGTTTTGCTTTTGCAGAGAGCTAGAAGGATACTGAGATGAATGAAATAGATTCCAATTCTTTAAGAAGAATCAAGCTTAGTATTGAGCACATGTAATGGGCCAAGCACTTGTCCAAGGGCTAGATAAAGGGCTCTAGGCATTTAGGGGAGGGTAACATTTCAGGGTTATGAAACATGAGAAAAAGCTTTGAGCAGTATGTATAGGAAAATCATTAATAGTTCAGTCTAGTTACATGAAGGAGAGTGATAGGAAACAAAAAAAAAGTATTTGGCTGGAGGGGAGAAGGAGGGCACACTACCCTTGGTCTTAAGATACAACTCCGTTGACTTCATAAGTTATGTTATGGGTGGGGCAGGCAGGTCATGGTGCACAATGGTTAACACTATGAAATTAGGAATCAGGTTGATTTGATTTCATATTCTGGTTTTGAATGACCTAAGGCAAGTCAGCCCTCTATGGGATGAGGGCAACCCTGACTACTTTGCTGGCTGAATGGGGGAGTTAACCAAATAGTGCATTTAAAGCACTTGGCAGAGAGCCTGGAGCCCAGATAGCTCTCAGTAGAAGATTAAGATTATTGATGATTAGAATTGTGCTTTCAACAGATATAGCAGGAAAAATGTTAAAAGACAAGGCCTTTGACCACCATGGTTGGAGGAAGACTGAGAGAGGGGTTACTGCTGGAGTCCAAAGTTAATGTGAGCCCAAATTAGTGGGGAATGGCAGGAATCGGAAGAGAATGGACCCAACCTATGTCAGAGAAGCGGAGTGACAGGATTTTGGAAAGCATTTATCATGAGAAGTATAGGGAGTAAGAGAAAGGAAGGAAATGGTGCAAACACTTATGATTTGAGCCTGGGTAAGAGGGGAAGGGTGGCTCCATTAGGACACTGGTCCTTGAAAATCTGCATGCATGAGAATCTCCTGGAGGAATTGTTCAAGTACAGATGGCTGGGCCCCACCCCTTCTGATCCAAAGTTTCCAGGTAGTATGGGTGCTAATGCTGCTCGTTCAGAGCACACACTTTGAGAACCACTGCAGTAGAGGAAAAACACAAGAGGCCAAGTGGAGGACACATCTTTAGGTATAGTCACTTAGCCAAACACTGAATCTGATTAAAGATAGTGAATTTGTGTATCAGCAGTATGTATGGACCAGTGTGATGGTCAGATTGCCAAGTGAGACACTGAAGGGGCAATGGCAATGAGTTACCATTAAGGAGACAGTTGTTTCAAAGCCATTAGTTGTGCTATTGAAAATGCTTGGACTTTTACCTTGAGTTCTCATCTGCGTCTGGTTTGAGGCAAAAAGCTTTCCTTGTAGGTTTTAATGTAAACCTATCTTCCTTTATTTTGACTTCTAATAAAGGAGCTTTGGTGACAGCATTCCAAATATGAGACCTAAGCTTTGGGATAAAAATTTAGAGCATCTGGTAAACTTTGCTGTTTTCTCTCTGCTTCATTAAAATTGAAGAATAAGAAAGATATCAAGGCTAGAACCTGGTATAATCCTGTGTGTTTTGGTGGGAAGATAAAACAATAAATATCTTAATGTTGCTCATCCTTATTGGAATGTTAACTAGTATAATGAAAAATTAGACTGGCAATTTTATCTTGTATTTTTCTTTTATCTTAAGCAAGATCTAAATATAAGCAATGGGCTAGTGTCAGGCAACTAGTCTAGCAGAGGTATCCTAAACAGGTGTACCCTTCATATCTTCAGAGTGGGATGAGGTCAGCAGTTTCCATTTGAAGGTTAACCCTTTGTGGTGCCCTGCCTTTTGTAAATATTGTCTGGACACAAGTAATTAAAATTTTGTTTTCCAGTGTATAAAATACATTACTTCAGCCATCTCTAATTATAATAAATGAGCTTTATTTTTCAGTATTGCCTAAGTCATGTTCTGCAGGACAGTATTTTTTTTTTCTTGAGATTTTAATAGTTATTCCTTGGAAAAGAAAAAGTGTGCTTAGTTTCAGTAAATCAAAGAATTGCTAGGTTATACAAAGGTAAGCTGATTTCCTATGGATAGACTTCTCAGAATTTTGAATATGCTAGTGTTGCCATGAATACCTAAGATTTAGAAACTTCTGGGCAGCATTTCCCAAACCTTGTTGACCTGGAATCTCTTCCTTTCAGGGCAAATTTTATGAGACACTAATGTTCTCAGAACACAGTTTAGGAAAGGCAGTATTATTTAATTCTTTTTAATTTTGAGTTTCCTTTTAGCAAAGGGAGCTAGCCAGTGCAAAGGAGATGGATATGTTATGCCTAGCATTTCTATAATTATGTACGATTTAGGGACTGCCAAGTAGACCTTATAATGATTTGTCAGTTATTAAACTGTTATAGGAAGTCAGGACGTGGGACGCCTGGGTAGCTCAGTGGTTGAGTGTCTGCCTTCAGCTCAGAGCGTGATCCCAGACGCCTGGGATCAAGTCCCACATTGGACTCCCTGCATGGAGCCTGCTTCTCCTTCTGCCTATACCTCTGCCTCTTTCTGTGTGTTTCTCATGAATAAATGAATAAAATCTTTAAAAAAAAATTAGAAACTCATGACAGTTAATCTCCTGTACATTACTGACTTGGTAATTTTGAGGCTGAGAAGTTCAAGGACCCTTTAAAAATGTGGCTCCTTTGCTTTTAGTACCAGCCTAGATTAAAGAACAGCATTCAGGATGTTTTTGAGGCTTTCTTATTTGCTCTTAAATAATAATTTTTAAAATAGTTCCCTAGGCTTGGCTCAAGACTCTTGAAGGTATGATTATGACCATAATTTGCTCATATTTTGAACATGAGAAAGAGGGAAAAAAAGCTATAGTATGTCCTGAGAGCGAGAGCAGGACCTATCCAGCACAAACCTATATGTACTTTAAAAATCTAACATATTATTTGGTGATAGTCTCTTAGTGATACAAAACTCTTTCTTTCAGCATACTAAGGCAGAAAAGTAAAAAATTTTTTGGAAGATTTTTAAACAAAATTGATTGAAATAAAAATGCTTTCTTGCTTAGCCACTGATTGCACCACTAATAACCATGTCCATTTTCTTCTTTCAGTATAACCAGTATTCAGGACTTTCCTGCTGAGATTTATGGGCATGGCATGTTACCCCCGTGTTGTACATATTCTGATGTGAAATGATCTTTAGTACGCCGATGAACCTCTTTAAAAATTATTATGTATTTTAATTTATATTAAGAAAATTATAAAAAGCCTTAGAAAAGAAATTATAAAAAGCATTAATAACTGAAATATTGTGTTTTCAAAATAAGTCAATTTAAAGAAAAATAGTTGGCAAAAGATAGTATAGGTCAAAGGGGAAGAAACAGAGATTGATAAGAAGGGAAAAAGGTAGAGATTTCACTTCCAGTGAGCATCAGAAACAGATGGATATGTTAAAGAACCAACTAGAAGTCTCAGAAATGGAAAATATTATCATTAGAAAACAAGTAAAATCAATGAGAAAAACCCTTAATAGGGCACACAGAGAAACAATGAATTGAAGGTAATACTGAGAAATTTCCCCTGAATATAGCTCTGAGAAATTAAGAGAGAATATGAAAAATTTGTTTAAACTCTCGTCCTTTCCCTGAAGGAAATAAATATGCTGAGTAAAATGTTTGCATTTTTTTAAAAGCAGGGCTAAGCTGGAAAGAAAATAAAGAATTCACAGAGATCAAAACTGAAATGAAAGTGGGAAGTGAGTAAGCAGTGAGTAAACCTTTTACCTTGAAGGTACCTGTCCAATCTAGGTGAGCTTGAGCATGCCATTTGATAGCTACATGCTACGTGCTATTTGAGGGCTGTCCAAAGTGGGGATTCTAATGGGAAATCCCTTGCCCAACGCTAAAACTTGGCCAAACTACATTAGTAGAAGGGTAATAAGAAACCTATCCCACAGAAGACGACAAGCCTGGGTGCTGGAAGTAGGGAAACATCCTTCCCCTGAGAATTTATGATACTTAAGATTTTCAAAAATCCGAATAGCCAACAAACATACAAAAAGATGTTGGCTATCAGGGAAATACAAATTAAAACAAATGCAAGGTAGGTTCCCATATTTATCAGATTACCAAAAAGAGAACTGGGGATTTAAGCCCCCAAATGCAAATTGATGTCCATGAGAAATGTGGAGAAACTGGAACTCTCTCATATACTGCTAGCTGGAATATAAATTGGTACAACTGCTTGGGAAAATAACTGTGGCAGTCATTATCCAGTATCTCACAGAATTTAAAAATTAAGAGTGAGAGAAAATTTCTTTCTTTACAGAAAAGGAGACCAAAAAACAATACTATCATAGGTTGAGTTCTTATTGAGATGGAGTTTGGGGTGCAGAGTATTAATTGCAAATTGACACCTGTGGAGGAGAAGGGAAGGAAAAGCAGGATTGGGTGGAGTTCAAATAAAATACTCTGCAGACTGGCCCAGCCCCCAGCCGGGGGGAAGGGTTGGGAAGCAGGGGAGCAAATCTGGGCTCCGCCTTTGTACACCCACCTCCATCAGTGTCTGGCTGCAACCTGCCCAGAGGGCTTGTCCTTGAACCAGGCAGTTTTCTGCAGCTGAGTCACCCCTGAAGTGACTGATAGCAGAGGCAGCAAGTCCTGCCTCAGGCTCCCTGTCCAGCTCGGTCCACCATACAAAGCATGAAAATTAAGCTTTGTTTTCTTCTATTCCCTTGGCTCGCTGTCAGAGAATATTTATCAATGTATTTACTGAGAGATGAGGTAAACATAAAGAAAAGCTTTCAAACACATGCGAACAGACTTCATTTTATAGCATATTAGTAGCCTTGACTTCCTTTCTAAGTTTGTTTATGGTCTTGTGTGCCAGAATTTAAGAGGAAGTTGTCATATGCTAAATCATTGGCAAATGCTTTTAATATTATTTTCCTCGTTGACTCAAAGGAGAACAAATACTGGGTCCCCTTATAATTCAGATGCCCAGTTTTAGATACTGATTTCAGGATTAGCCTTCACAATGTAAGTTCAGATGATAAAATATGAAGTTTAAAGTTATAGGTGGTATCTGTGTGGTCATCTTAATGAGTGTTATTTTAGAAATGATGAGGTGTGTTTTTATATGACTGTGTAATAAATACTGTCTTCATCAGGCAGTCTAAGAAGCTGGAAGAGACAGAGTTGTCAAATATTTATATCCTGCTCCCCCATCTTGGTGCTAGTCCCATACGGCTGTTCAATTTATATTCTATAGGTGTAATATTAATAATTTTGCAACAAAGCACACATATGTTCTACTTGTAAATATTCACAGGTATTAGGTAACCTTTACAAATTTCGTGCTTTATATCTTCCTGATGTTCTGGTTTCAGGACTTTAGTGACATCCTGCTTATGAAAAGTGTGAACAAATAATGGGCAGAATGATTCTGATAAAAGTAGCTGGTGATGTCCAATATTCTAAGTCCATGGCCAGTAGTGATATAATGTGAACTTTACTCAGTAAAATGAGTATGAATGAGTATGAAATGTATGAATGTTGAAGTAATCACCCAACTTTTTTTTTTTTGGTTTTATTTATTTATTTATTTATTTGAGAGAGAGAGAGAAAGCAGAGGCAGCGGGAGAGGAGGGGCAGAAGGAAAAGCAGGCTCTCCACTGAGCAGTGAGCCTTATACAGAGCTCCATGCCAGGACCAGGCTCTGTCCCAGGATCCTGGGATCATGACCTGAGTTGAAGGCAGATGCTTCACCGACTGAGCCACCCAGGCACCCTAGAATCACTCAACTTTTAAATGAAAAATGTCGTTACATCATGGGTACATAGGTTCTCCTATCAACTCAGCTACTGTAAATGGTTTCTGTAGTTGCTTCAGTCAAGATTTCTAGTTGCAAGAAACAGAGACTGACATGACTAATTAGGCAGAAAAAAAAGCATTTATTAAGCAAGTATTTGTGAATTCCCACATTTTGTTGCAAGAGCTGGAGAACAAACCTTGAGATTTAAATTCCAGAAACAGTGCCACAAAATTGGTTAGAAAAAGAAACCACCTATACTGCTACCAAGCATCAACTTAGCAGTTTGTGTGGAGGCCATATCTGTATTAGGAACTTGATCTTGACGTCTGTTGGAGGGATTGCAGCAAGAAGGTGAAAGAGAGAAAATAAGCTTCCTGTTTTCTGATGTCAGAGTCTTAGCTTCAGCATCTCAGTCGCAGTCTGACATCTTCTTGGCAGAGCCAAAGTCACCATATCCCTGCTTCTGAGGAAAGGAATTATGGGACAATAAGTTCCAGTTTCTGCCTTCAAGGGGGAAATTTCCCGATTACTTCCTTGAAAGGATGCTTAAAAGGTCATAGGCAGCCAGCACATAATAAAAATCCACTGAAATGGAATTTTTTGTATGAATGAAAATTTTTTTTATGTTCTAATTTGAAATATACTTTAATCCTACCCTGGTAACTTTTGGCCATCCCAAAATGAAGAAAACACAGCAGCCCTCCATCCCTAGTAGCCACTGAACTCAGAACACAAAGGTAATGTGATGGCTCTGAGAAT